>NC_050174.1:42342876-43035376 GCF_008315115.2 Sander lucioperca
ACAGCTGCTCAGTTGATGAGCCACACTGTGTATTGTCTGTCACACACACACACACACACACACACACACACACACACACACCATTTCCATCCATTTGTCTGCCAGAAGACATGACTAATAAGTACCTCCTATATTTTATCTGTTGTACGACCCTTCAGATTTCCTCCCTGTGTCCTTAAAAGCGAGTTATTCACATTTCAAACAAAGTCTTAAACAGAGCCAGCTGCCAGTGCTCTTGTGCATAATCCTGGCAAGGGAAGGCTGTGACCTCGTATTCATTAGTGTGGTCTAGTGACACCGAGACGCTATGCTGGCTTTCATTACCCAGAGGATTTAATTACTGGCGTGTGTTACCTTCCCAAAGGATACACAGACTATGTTTGGATGATTTCTTACAGAGTACCCTCCAGGCTTTGCAATCAGAGGATGCGGCGGATGTTTTCAAGAGGAGAGAGAAGGGCAATGTGCATGGTCATTCTTCTGAGATGGTCAAGCCATATCAAGTCTTCATGCTCTGTTGTATGTCAGATACCTTACACTGACCTGCCGTCTATGATCAGTTGTATCCAAACATCATATAGACTTGTCTTACCACATGAAGTTCCTTTTTGATATATTCCTCTTTGTCCTCATTCTTCCCACTCCATTCAGGCTTCGATTGCATGAGTTTAATGTGTGTTGACTTTTGCTAGAGCATCAAGTTGATCAAAATATTATACACAGCTTTTATATCTAAGCTTGCCACTTTTCTATCTGTTGTGCTTCTGTAGGAGCGTGGAAGTGGAATGGGGAAGCTGGAGCCAATCTCCCCCGTGAGCCCGGTCCACATGGACCCTGACTTGGATCTGGTGCCGGCTCGCTTCTCCAAGGAGGAGCTGATCCAGAACATGGACCGCGTGGACAGGGAGATCACCATGGTGGAGCAGCAGATCTGCAAGCTTCGCAAGAAACAGGTCTGCACACCTTATGGATCTGGTCATAACTTTGGGATTATATTGGCTTGCTTTATGTTTAGAGATTGCACACTGATGCTATCTCAAGTTTTCCCGTCGAGCTACCTGATTTTAAGATGGATTTGGTTTCCCTGTGGAGAAGTTCAGGTGTCTCTGCTGTAGATGCATCCGGCTTTGGAATTGATTTATATTCCTGCCTAAGATTTAATTCACTGATTGTTGTACCATTAGATCAATGTGTCGGTGGGAGCGTATCAGAGTGCGGATCGGGCCGCATTTTTCTGTCCGAGCCCGGCCCGCGTCCGACAGAGCAGTAACCGAGCCCGGCCCGAACCTGACAGGCATTAAGATATTTATGTCCGAGCCCGACCCGAGCCCAACACAGTTAAAATCTCATTTTTTTTTACTCATACTAATGACACTTGTAGGCCTACGTATGTTTTTTTGTGTGGAAAGCCCGCTTTTATTAAGCAACTGTAGGAAGGCATTCGGAAATGTCAACAGATGAGCGCATCAGCGCGCACGAGGCAACGAGCGCACGTTAACACAGGTGCGCACCTACATAATAAGCTTTTTTAAATTTTAAATGTTCAATGCCTCATCACGCTGATGTCACCGATGCCCGACCCGAACCCGAACATCATTTCTAAATATCTGTCCGAACCCAGCCTGTACTCGACAGGTCCAGACGGGCTCGGTTCGGGTATCCATCCTCTAGACCGTATGCACCAGAAAGGCTTTTTTATTTATTTATTTTTTTTTTTTTAAAGATTATTTTTTGGGCATTTATCGGCCTTTATTTTAACAGGACAGCTGAAGACATGAAAGGGGGGAGAGAGGGGGAATGACATGCAGCAAAGGGCCGCAGGTCGGAGTCGAACCCGGGCCCTCTGCGCCGAGGACTAAACCTTTATATATGGGCGCCTGCTCTACCAACTGATTTGATTACAAAATTTGTCTCTCAACAGATTGTGTTTACATTTTTTCATTCACGTTGTGATAAGAAAGTGGCAATCCCAGCAGAATGGGTTTTTCAGTCTCTTTAGCCTTCCTGCTCTGTTAAGTACTGCTTGGCATGCAGCTTAAAGGGGTGGTTCAGAATGTTGGACATAAGACCTCATTTCCAAGTTAGCCAGTGTGTTATTTATCAGTGGAGACAGTTTTCAAGACTTTTCATCCAGTCCTTCCAGTTGCAGAGTTCGCTGGTGCTAGGCTAGTGTAAGTCAACAGTATCTACTAGCCTGCCACTAAAAACAGTCTTAACCACTCCACAGTACACCCAAGGCAAATAAATTATAATGCCAGACTATCGATGTAAATGTCTGTGTTGATAGAATAATCTTAGGAATAAAACTACCCTTGCATCGCATTGCAATAGTTATACTTTGTTCCCTGTAGTTGGTAGCATAGGCTACAGCAGCGGCTGAGTGATATTACCTAGGCTACTGTGAAAGCCAGTTTCCATGACAATCACACAAGTTTATTTACCTGCCGCTACAATTTGCATGTAAACTGTCCGAGCTTACATGACTTTTCTGTCAGCAATTACCTAAAGTTAGCGGTTAACCCAGCCAGGTATCTACCAAGAGTGTAGCTATACTGTTAGCTAACGTTGTCACTCTACACAAGTGCATAGAACTGTAACGTTATCTCCACTAATCTATCAGTAGCAGCTAGGCTAACGTTATGAAAGGGGCTAGCTTTATTAACTAGAGTAGCCTACCAAAAGTTATTAGCTGTTCATCAGTAGCTGTTGGTGCATCTGGAAATACGGATGGAACCGCATTCGTTGTCAGTGACTTGTGGTCCTTTAGATTGCAGGGTTTTTCAAAGTCGTCTGGTCTAAAATGATCACTACACATTCGCCACTTGAGTAGAGTCTCTGCCTTGATGTCCAAGCCATCAGCAAGAAACCACAGTTGGTTCCTTTCTGGATCTCCCAATGGAAATTTGTGGAAACTTTGTGGTGCCCATCAGTTTGGTTTATTTTTACAATTTCTAAATGCACACTGAATCACCATGTTGCCTAGTCCTTAGTTTCCAATCCAATGCTTCAATACCAATGTACTAGCTAGGCTACTAGTACTAGGTGTCCCGACTGTAGTGTGCTTTTTTGTTTACTTTTCGTTGCAGTACTACTAACCGGAGCAAAGTAAAATTCCGCCGCTGCGAAACTAGTCCCTCAAAATGTAATGCGATCATTGAGATGCAAGGGTAGTTTTATTTCTAACATAATTCTATCAACACAGACATTTACATCGATAGTCTGGCATTATAATTTATTTGCCTCGGGTGTACTGTGGAGTGGTTAAGACTGTTTTTAGTGGCAGGCTAGCAGATACTGTTGACTTGCGCTAGCCTAGCACCAGCAAACTCTGCAACTGGAAGGACTGGATGAAAAGTGTTAAACAGTCTCCACTGATAAATGACACACTGGCTAACTTGGAAATGAGGTCCTATGTCCTAAATTCTGAACCACCCCTTTAATATGACCCACCGTTTTAGAATTATTTGTAGTGATGATTTAGGTACTTCAAAGTTCTTTTTCATGAGATTGAGGTTATTTTGTGCACAACGTGTAAGAAAAGACGATGTGTAACAGTGAAGAAAGCTGAGTAGGTGCCACTTTGTGATGTCATGCATGTGCATTCTGGACATATTTTAACCAGGCAGTTCTAAAAAGCCTAAAAGCGCTACCTTGTATCCATCATGCTTGTGATCATGTCTCAGTCTTTGCCAGTGCTGGCACCCTTGTTGAATTTTCTTAGTGGCAGTGTTTTGGCTTGTTTGAAATGTTCATGTGTGGTTTTCCAATGTGACTTTCCCTGCCAGGCTCCAGTTGGCATCAGTGCAATAAAGTCTTAAACAGACTTTGCAGTGTTGTAATCACTGCATTCAAGTTCTGTAGCTGATCTTGCTCAATGTGCCGCAGTTCTGTATACGCACTCCTTAATGCAGCTGCATTCTCTTTTTTTCTTTTCTTACTTTTTTATTTAGGAGAAAAGTAGGTTAAAAATATGTAAGGCTATAAATAACAGCTTCCCTGGGGGAGGAGGATAATGGTGGAGGTTTTGTGACTGCTAAACCACTCATATCCCTGCTGCGCTGTCTCCCTTTTGGCTGCCTGCCATGTTTAGTAGAGAAACTGCATGTTCGAGCTCGCTTTTTTTTCACCCGAATCCCTCATCCACCATGCATGCTGTTATGTTAACATTCTGTTCATTATACTTAATTATAATTTAAAAAAAATTTAAAAAGTAGCATTAGGTATTTTTACTCAAAGTACCCTGCTATTTGTTCGAGAATGACCTCCAAATAACAATATTTTTTTGGTCCAAGACATAAAAAATGAGACGCCTGCTACTTGAATGCTTTGTACATTGCTCTTTGTTAATAAAAACGACTTAGTATATCATTAATCTGGGTATTTTACCTAATTGCAATAGGAACCAAAATAAAGCTGGCTATCGGATTCTAACCTTAGAGTTGAAACTTGTGAATGATTGAGAGGCTTAGCTGCTTACAAGCATAAATCAAGACCCCTCCACTCACCTTCCCTCAATACACAAGTAATGTTTTTATGGATATTTTTTTTTACAGTCCGGCTCTCTTCAAGCATTAAAACATCTGGACTAATTAAGTGGCACAGTCAAACTTTATTTAAAGAGTTGTGGCAGAGTTTGTGGATGGGCGGGGTTTAGGGCTTAGGTTACCGCCAGCCTGTGTCATGGCAGCCAAGCTCAGGATGGTTGGTTTATTTTATTTTACTCTGTGGTGGGTATGGAAAGGGAAGGGGGGTCTCTATGGGAATGTCTCTGTTTCCCTCACCAGATGCTTATCCCGGCCTTTCATGACACATGATGATCCATCTTGCTCTGCTCTCATATGGATCCTCTGGAGGCCACCTTCCCCCTTTCTGAAGCCCCTGACAGGAGATGAGAGGGAGGGGGCTGCCTTAACTGTAGATCAGCTACATGCACGCCACTCAGCGACACTTGGCCCCAGCCTCCAGGCAGCTAGTTACAGCTGAATACACTCCAACTTATAGCCTTTAAAACATAGAGACTGTATCCAAACATTTTCAGGCAAATAAAGATAGATTTTAAGATTTATTTTAAGTTGTTCAGCGTCAAGGTTCTTATGTTCACTTAAACAGGCAATACTTTTTGCTGATAGTTTTGTTGTAACCGTCAAAGTGTTTCGAAATGTTTTGCGAAAATAGACAAAGATGTAGAACATTTCATTATTGTCTTTGGATGGTGGTATGAAATTAAAAATTTTGTTTTAGTAACATGAAGTTAAGATGTAGATATGTTTCGGTTGGGGACAGGTACTTTGTACTTCGATCTTTGATTCCCTAAAGTTGTTGAGATAATTGTTAATCAGTAGATACTGGCTGCCGAGTACAATTTATGTCAACTTTTACTCAAAAGTCTGACCTTTGCTCTTATAACATAATTGACTAAAGGCATGAACATAAATGAAATGGTCCTTCCAATAAAGAGGTTTTAACAATGCTGGATAAGCCCTACCTTTGAAAGATTGAGGAAGACCAAAGTTTAAAGCTAGAATGCGGAACTTTTACATACAAATAAATGTCCGTTACATTCAACCCTTGGCTAAACAAGTTCACACAATGCTGATTAAGCCTATCGCCGCCAGGGAAAGCTCTCTGTATTTCTCAGTATTTAGTATAGAGTTGTGATGTTTGGTTTCTGTACCAGAGTGGTGCTGTCTGTGTTTCTGTTTCTGCACCGGAAGGATGCCAATACAGCCTATTTGTACTCAGAAACGAGTGGTTTATTAACTCTAGAACAACGTCTTTTATTAAGCAGTACACACAGTGCCGTCAACCAACCTTGCTCTCACTCACTTGCAGTTCTTCACAGCATAGCTGCTTATTCTGGCTCTCTGATTGGTTAAACGCTAAATCAATCTGCCTATATTACCCAACACCGTGACAGGCAGGAAGGGGGAGGAGACCACAGCGACACAGCGTTATTATGAATCCCACTGCTTTTCTTAAGCGTAACTCTCGCTAAAATGCAACCTAGGGTCTTTTTGTGAATGTACCCGAGTCAAACTTTCATTTAAAAGCATATTTAGGACGGAATCGCCACTTTTAAGATTTACTGTATTTTAGTTTTTTGGTCAAATGGCCTTTTGAATAGGAGTGCTAGGGGCACTTTTATGCTAGCCTCAAAATAGCTATTTTTATAACACTAAGAAGGCTCAGACCCAGAGTTTACTAAAAAGAAAGAAAAGGTTTTGAACAACTCACCGTAGCTCTTGTTGTTTCCGGCCGTTACCACCTCGGCAGTCAAAACGAGTCGATATCCAAATGCGAATGAACGGACTCCATATGAGGCTCCTTTTTCAACTACGAGGTCAATATTGTTTTTCAATAACGACAAAACAAGAAATAATCCGTGCATTTATATGGAACTAAGCTTTAGGAGCTTTCCATCTTTACTCTCCTCCCTGTTACGTTGCATTCGGAAATCAATTGGTTTTCACTGATAAAATGGCTGCGGCCGGAAACAACAAGAGCTTGTTCAATACCTTTCTTTTTAGTAAACTCTGGGTACACAAACAATGTTGTCAATGAGTCCCCTAGCACTCCCATTCAAAAGGCCATTTGACTGAAGAACGAAAATACGGTAAATCTTAAAAGTGGCGATTCCGTCCTAAATATGCTTTTAAACGAAAGTTTGACTCGGGTACATTCACAAAAAGATCCTAGGCTGCATTTTGGCGAGAGTTACGCTTTAAGAATGTTGACAGTGTTTGTGCGATTACTCTCACTACCAGAGAGGGGAGACAAAGGTTCCACACTCCAGCTTTAACTGTATAACTAGCTAAAACAGTTCAGCTAACAAGTAACGAACACAGTCACATTGATAAATAATAGGCAAGACAAAGGTTTTGCTTCCATGGTGAATGCTACATACAGCAGCATGCCTTCTTTATGACTGTATATATATACAGCTGTTTTCTGTGTCGCATTAGAACATGTAACATATAAATAATTTGAATCTTTAAATCATGTTTGCCTCATTATCGCCTGCCATTATCACAGGCCAGAAGGAAGTGGCTACTTCCACATGCTGCCTATTGAGTGTGGGAGGATTAATGATCCTGACTTGTCTATTAACACCTTTTCCACATCTGGTTTGAAGTGCATCTCTAATGCTTATTGTTTGCATTTACACTTGGCCTTTTCAATTTCTGTTAGCTATTCAAATCTGGAGAAAAAAAACCCCGCAAGAAGTGTCTAAATGAAAATACAGTGCTTTTCTTTCTATATGCTGAATGTCAGAACATACTTCCTCTCTATCTGTGCACCTTCAAGAAACGATTGATGGACAAAGAAGCCATGACTGAATTCTGCGTGATTGGCAGTGAAACAGAAAGGTTGACGCACCTTAATGCTGCCAGGTTTTTCTCTTTTAGTTCCTCACAGTTCACAGCCCCGAAAATTCTTCCTTTCTGTCTGTCTCTTGCCGTGTTTCGACCGCAGGAACTTTCCCCCGGAACTAGAAACCTTCTGAGGAACTCGTTGCCTTTCGACCGCAGGGACCAGGGTCTAAATTAAGTTCTGGGGGCTTTATTTCTCCCCCCAAAAAGTTGCTGATCAGAGACTAGTGCTTTCTGAAAATACAGGAACCTCCGGGGTGGGTTTTGCAGGGATGACCGTCGCTGATTTGACGAACACACAGCACGGCTGCTTCAACACGCCGACCGCTTTATTCATACAACATGGAAGTACTCATTTTGTACTGTTTTGTTCACCGTAGACCATGCTGTCTGAAATTCACTGTTTCTATAAGAGTACAATCTCCAAATGATGCTTTGTTACATGCCAGTGTGACTGCTACATTGGAATAAATCCTCTGTAACATTGTTTCTCTGGGGCTAATTTCCCACATTTCCTTCTCATACTTTTTCTTTTGTCTGTTTCCTTCCGTCTCTCGCTCTCCTAATTTTCTCTCTCTCATTGGATGTTCCAGCCACATAGCAGGCGTTGGCTTTGTTTACAGGCTGTTGTAGTAACTCTGTGATTAACTAGGCCCTGTGGCGTTAATAGCTATTACAGCTAATAGGACAGTTAGTCTTGTCCCTGCTGGAGTGCTGGGCGAGAGACGGCTAACACACTCTTTAACCTCGCAGCAGGAACTAGTAAGCCACAGGTCTTCCTGGAAGATCGGGGGCCCTTTTTGGATTTGTTAAATGTTAACTATCATCTTTGTTTGTGCGTGTGTGTGTTTGTGTTGCAGCAACAGCTAGAGGAGGAGGCTGCAAAGCCACACGAGCCAGAGCGGCCCATCTCACCACCACCCAGCGAGGCCAAGCACCGCAGCCTGGTGCAGATCATCTACGATGAGAACAGGGTCAGTAGAATACACACACACACACACACACCAGAAGCTTCATCTGTGGCCACTATTCGACCCCAATTTAACTTGCATTTGAATGTGGTTTCACTTGATCACATATGCAGTGTATTACCACGAATGGATGTCAGTGTGAGTGAGCTGGGTGCTTTTCCTCTACGTTTCACTGGGCTGATGCAAGATAACAAACTAAACTAAGCCAGGTTGTTACATCAGCTGTGTATTCTCTGTGGCCTGCTATGGTGTTTTGGTTTCTAATGTCGTGGATATGGAAGCTAGGCAGTGTTGGAGATAAATACAGTGCATGTAAGGTAAACTAGATTATTCAGCAAGTGCAGCTTTGAGCAAACTACAGAGAGATTTCACCAAGAGTGAGCCCCCACGGTATATACTTCTGCCATCATGTTTTTCATTACATTTCGTAGACAACACAGACAAAAAGTAGACACACATTTATCTCGACCTGAGCCTCCCACTTTTTACTGCCAGGCAAGGCAGAACTCTTGCAGAAAGAATAAGCTACTAAAGTTCAACTCCACAGGCATGGTGAATCACATGCACACTATGCAAATATAGCAACTTAATCATTCTTTCAAGGAAAGACAAACAGAGCAGCGGTGCGGTCATATAAAGCTGTTTGTAAGCAGTAAGTTAGTCCTACTAACAGTAATCATTATATGCAGCACTGCTCTGTGCAGGTTACCTTTTTTAAAAAGTGTGTTTCTCAGTGCTCTCAGTCCCCCTAGTGGTGAAATACACAAGTCTCCTTTTCATTGGAACTGGTCTTTTAAAACAGGGACCTCCTCTCACGAATGAGCTCCCCTATGAGAAACTAGGAGTAATGTTGAAACGCCACAATTCAAAGGAAAAGAGCCCTTGAATGTTTTGAACAGCTTCATTCAAGCAACATTCAAGGCAAATCATTTTTATAGATTGCAAATGGAGAACCCAGTTGGAAACCCATGTGTTGGCAGGGTCCAACATAACATTTTTTTCCCCACTGGCCCCCCAGGCCTGTAGATCAGGGTCTTACTGGCCCCTTGTATATTTTTACTGTCCCGGGGAAAAAAACACTTTTCTTTATTGTTAATTTATTAATCAAATATACATTGTAATGGTTCATCGAAAAAACTAACAAAAATACTATTCTGCATCTACAAATATGAGTTCAGTCAATTTAGTTGGATTTGCACTCTAATGATTCATAGTTATTCTGAAGTACTGCTTGTTTTAATTTACGTTAAAGTGTGTGTGTGCGTGTGTGTGTGTGTTTTTTATATATATATATATATATATATATTATTTTATATCCTTATGGCTTAGGCTACATGCAGATGAATGGAGTCCCTACGAGAATACCTTTTTCTGTCTTCTTTTTAAAGCAATACCACATTACAGGGAGTGTCCTTCATCACTTTCAAACTTACTCTCATCCAGCTTCACTAAACTACAGCTCTTATATGCAACAGCAGGACTTTGCAGATTGCTGAAGACTCATCTGAAAGGCTGGAATGACTCATGGCTTACTCCACAATGTTGCTTGACCTGTGTAACACTTTCCACTTCCCTCTGACTGGCAGGATGTACTCTGGCCTATTGCCTGCCCCCCTAACCTCGCTATCTCTCTCTCTCTAGACCTAACCCGCTGTTCAACTTTTATCTAGTTTCACTCACGTCCAAGCCCAGTGCTACAGTGACACCAAAACATTTACTCATCCAGTCATATTCATTCTTTCAGTCACTATAACATTTGTTCTTATTTATTAATTCATAATTAATTAACATCACATATGCTCCATTTACCCTTGGTTTTTTAAGTGTGTCATATCCTGATAAAATGCTGCATGCAAATCAGGGCAAGCCCTACTCCAGCCCAGAGGTTGGTGGCAATGCGTCTGAAGTTTCTGGAATGCATTTAAGCTTTTTGATATGGGACATCTAACTTACCAAGATGCATGAAATGATGTGTAAATAGTTAAAGCTTAATTATGTTTTGTGTTTATCTGCGTGCATATATGTACAGTACATGCATATATAGGTGTATGTGTGTTAAAGCACCTGGCTATAATGAGCTGGTGTCACTACGGTGTCATCTGTCCCCTCTGGGCTCAGTGTCCCTAGCCTTCGCAGACAGGGTTACAGTCACATTTCTACCGACAGCCCATTGTCAAACCCCGGGGGTGGCTCAACTCAAGTTCACTCTTCTCATATTTGAGATATTGCTGACACGGATATGAGCACAGGAGAAGACTGCCGCTCTGAGACTGCATTATCATAATTCTGTTGAGCTATGCTAAATCCTCACGTCTATGCCGTATTAGGATAGCTCTGTAGTGCTTTCTCCCTGTTTGCCCGTTTTTTTCTCTTCATGGAACGTTTTGTAACACTGTGACTTTAGTTGCATAAGCACCCACAGTGTTTTTTTTTTTTTTTTTCTCCATAGTTTTGTCCCGTTCAACATTTTCAGGGATCATGTGACCTGCTGGGGAACATTTCTTGTTGACTGCAGGCTGCATGTACAACTGTACAGGTGCACAGCTTTATAGCTTATTATGCCACTGCCATAGTAGCAGTCCTGTGTGTTACCACAGGGGGGCATAATTAATGTAATGGAGCCAGCCTCTCTCTGCTTGGGTCGTGTGTGTGTGTGTGTGTGTGTGTGTGTGTGTGTGTGTGTGTGTGTGGGTGGGGGTGTGTGTGTGTGGGGAGATGGATCAAAAAGGCAGTTAGAATACCACAGCAGCTCTCTCTGTGTATTTATCCACACCTTTGGAGAATTAAGGTAATACTCCTCCTTTGCATCTCATCCATCCCCGCTCTGTTTATTGCTAAATTTGTCATTTCTAGTATATGATGCCACATTCCAAGAGTTTTGAGGTCGGTATCAAGTATCATGCAGTCTTAAAAGGTTTTTAAATTTGCCTAAAAAGTGACATCCAGAATAAGAAGAGAAAACTTTTTAGCCTCCCTGAAAGGCTGGTTTTAATAATCGCTGTTCATTAACTGCTCCTGTAGTGAGCGCGCTTTCTTTGCAGCCTGTTACACCTCGTCACTGGTGAGGAAGCAACAGGAATGACGAAATCAATGCAAGACGAGTTAAGGAAGAATAATAGCATCATGTCACTGTATTTGCATTTAAATGGCATGTATAGTATGTGCAAATGTAAATCATCAGTGCTTCTTTTTGCCTTATGTTTTAGAGGAAATGCACAGGGCCCTTTTAAAAACTGGAGCCGTGTGTGGCTTCCCTCATAGTTGGAAGCCTGTGTTGAGTGAAGTTAAGCTGTGTGCCTGAGCTCCTCTGGGGTCTTACATCCAAGTGTGTTAGCGTGAGTGTTGTGTAAACTTAGGATCCCCAAAAAAAACCCTCCTGTGCTACCTCTACAGTGAAGAGGGAGTGAAAGGGACAAGGAAGCAGCATGACATGGTGGGTGGTGACGAATAAAGGTTGACGTGCACATACACACCGGCAGGTTCTGTCTCTGTTATCGCCTCTAAAAATCTTCCTCGCCATCCCAACCCTCCCTCACTGTACTTCCATCCTGTGTCCGTCCTGCCAGTCTCACTGCGTGGTCACTGAAGGACATGAAGTGAGATTGGAAGCAACAGAGCATGTGGTGTGTCACCAAGGAAGGGTGTGTTTGATCGATGAAGCGGAGAGAGTGTACAGAGTGTATTGATAAAAAAAAAGAGTGGAGCGATCATTGAGAGGGGTAGTCTGGGACGCTGCTCACACATTTGTCTGCTAAATATAAATGTATGGAAGAGCAATGCTGCAGAGAGATCATCCAGAGACACAGATGGAGTTTTTATTTTATTTTGCTGCTCAGTTTGATGCCCCAACACCTCTTATCTCTTTTTTTATGGTTCCTGCCAGTAGTTTTTGTTTTAAGAGGCTGAAGGTGAGATCTTTCTCTGCTTTTCATCAGAGGTCTCTTATGAGATAAGTGCCAAAGCCCTTTAGCCCACCCTCCTTTCACGTTTTTTTTGGGCTCTTTCTCTCCCACTCACTTTCTCTTCCACTCGCTTTACTGCCTGCCTGCTCTTTTCTCCCTTCCTCTCTCTCTGCTCACGGGAGGGGAGTTTTCTTTTTTTTCTGGGAGAGGAAAGCGGGAGCTGTGACCCAGCTTGAGTTAAACGCTCTAATAATAGTCGGTGCATCCATCTCTCCATCCATCCATCCATCCATCCATCCAGTGAGCAGTGTTGTAGCCTCAGTGATCAAGTGAGCGTGCTCACCGCGTTGCCGTGGTGATGGGAGACGTGCAGGCGGCCGGCTAATGTACTACTTCTGTTTGTGTTCCCTTACCAGAAAAAGGCAGAAGAAGCTCACAGGATACTGGAGGGACTGGGACCCAGGGTAGAGCTGGTGAGTGGAGACTTTGATTTCATGTCAGGTGTATTTTTTTTTTCCTGCTCTTTTGTTTTTGCATTATTGACATGTGGGAACGTTTTGTTGAAGGTCAGGTTAGAGGGATAAAGGATGCTTGGGAGGGACCAGTAACACGTTCTTAAATGCAAGGCTCTTGAGCAGGGGTGTAAAGTAATGAAGTAAAGAGATTTGATTAATGTACTCCAAATCTCCATTAAGCAATATTGAACATATTGAATATGATGACTCACATCAGAGTGCAGTGTTAAAGGGTTGCTTGTACCCAAACCCACAGAAACATAACCCTGCACACCATTTTTTACAGTACCTCGCTATATTTCCAAAATTGGGACTTTTGTTATTTTATGTATAAATATATATAAAAATGTCATACATTTGCACATACCATATCTGTTCACGCATCTATCCATCCAACTTACTCTCACACTCGCAGTCACCCAGTGAATTTGATCACTTGTTCTGTTTGAATGAATGACCTTATTTAACCCATGCAAGACAGAAAACAGGTTCTCCTCTGTTTCATTTTGAGTGAGTTCTTGTGCTTGAATTTAATCGGGTTATAGGGCTTCAGTACGACGGAGCATTAGGGCCACATCAAGGGGAAGAAAAGATTTTTTGTTTATTTTGCATTTCGAGAATAAAGTCGAAATGTCGAGAATAACGTCAACATGACGAGAATAAAGTTGAACTACCATTTCGAGAATCAAGTCGGACTTTTGAGACTAAACCAAACTACTACCTTTACCTATAGTCTTCTACAAAATGCCTTGTGAAGGCCTATATGAACTCGTGAAATTACACTTCAGAATCGTTTTCAATAACAAGGAAATTCTTTCTCTTTTAGCGCATGAACACCGTATGGTGAAAAGTAATAGGACTTTGAAGAGATTGTGCCGAAAATTGCGTCCGTTCAGAAGGAGGAACCGCACAAACTTGGAAGACCGTATTCCTGCAAACTGAAATAGCTTGTAATGGACAGATGTAAGGGTATCGATGGTTACACCTACGCGCAATACAGAGAGGATATGTTGTATCACAAGACACAATAAGACAATCGATCAAATTGTTTGATCCTGAAGGAGTGGAGCTCAGGCGAGGATGTAACCCATTTAATGTTGCCTGCATGGCAGCTGGCATGGCGGACAGTCGCTCTAATGTGATTAAGTGATAAAGGAGTTGAATTTATTCTCGTCATTTCAACTTGAATCTTGACATTTCGACATTATTCTCGAAATGGTAGTTCAACTTTCTTCTCGTCATGTTGACTTTATTCTCGCCATTTCGACTTAATCCTCGCCATTTCTACTTTCTTCTCGACATTTCGGCTTTATTCTCGAAATGCAAAAATAAATTTAAAAAAACATTCTTCCTCCTTATTTTTTTCCCCTTGATGTGGCCCTAATCAGTCCCTCCAGAAAAACAGGATTATGCGATCGCATAATTCAATGCATAATCAGCCAAAGTTTGCATATTTATGCGGAGGCCGCATTTTTTCAAATACGCCGCACTTTTGCCGCATAAGTTGCCGATTTCCGCGCAAAATATGCGGGGCTTGCATGATTTCATAATCCCCGCATTTTGGTTGCAAAAAAGTCACATGTATCTTATCAGAAAGTTGAAAAATGTTGCGTTTACTTCACACAAGAGCAGCCATTTTCCCCTGTTGCCATGGGAACGTTATGAAGTGACGTAATTACGCGACGTGAACATCATCGAAAAGCTGCAAACCCCGCGATGAAGCCATGATGAATGTTTTTGCAAGTTCCCCGCAATTTCATCGCATAAAATTGCATAAATATCCCGCATATTCCATCGCAATTTTTAAGAAAACGTGCCGCATAATCAAGGATTTTTGCCCGCAACAATCACAAAAAAACTCCGCATTTTTCTGGAAGGACTGCCTAATGCTCCGTCGTACTTCAGTCAGTCACAGCTTGGAGTCCCTCATGTTATTTGCTAAACATTTCTGCAAACATTGAATTCTACATTTATTATGGGGCAAGGTCAGAATCATAACGAGGACATGTTGGGAGTGTACTCAATCTGTTCACTTACAATCTGTTGCACAACTGAAAATATGGCTGATTGTTAGAACTGTTTGTTCCTTCTTGTGTTCCAGCCTCTGTACAATCAGCCTTCTGATACCAAGCAGTACCATGAGAACATCAAAATGTGAGTCTGTCACTACATATGCCTACACACTTCCACATCATGAAATGTTTTATATCTAGCCATTAAGGCCGTTTTACAGTTGTGCGGAGGCTCCACGCAGAGCTCTCGCCGTAGCCTACGTAAGTGGCCTGATGTTTATACTTGTGCGCTGGTGTGTGCTTCTAGCCAGCATGTGTGTTTGTGGGGAGTGGGTGATAGAGCGAGGGAGAAGTGAGAGAGTGACGTCGATTAACTTTGGAGCGAGTACCGACTCTAGAGTCATAGTGAGAGAAACAAAAGTGTCTCCCCTGTGCTTTCTGACCACGGTGGGAAATCTGTAGCAGGAAAAGTTAACCCTCTCCTTGATTTCATGTTGTTTATGGAGAAGGAGAACCAGGAAATGAGCCGGGGGAAATGCAACACTACCAAGCCACGGCCGAGCGACGCTGCGACGTGTAGTTACATTTTTCGAGAGGTGCGCGTCAGGTTACGGCGTAGGGTCCGGCGTAGACGCAGAGGGTTCTGCGGGGGTCTGCGGGGCTACGCCCTCGATTTTACGCACGACTATAAAATGGCCTTTAAAGTAGAGCGAGTTTAACCATGGATACGGGAGCTCATGTAGGATAGTTTGATAATGCAAACTGTGTCACCGCAGATCTCTAAGACGGATATTTGTTTTATATATTTTAAATACAAACATAGTTAGTAAATAATGCATTTCAAGCTGTCCTGATGCTCTTGAAAATTGAAGTATAAGTAAGTATTGTGTATACCAAACTCAAATTCACATTACAACTCTTAATTGCTCTGGGTTGATGAGGATGCTAGAACCTATCAAAGGATAACAGGCCAGAAAGGCTGGAGAAGCCCTGTTCTACAGGGAGAAACTTGATCTGTTATCGATTGTATTTGCTGTACAGGGGATATTTGTTTGTGTACAAATGCAATAACTAATAATAATGCTTTTGCTCTCCTGTTGTGTTCTGCTCATCAGATCCTTGATTTTAGTTTTTTATTCTCTGTAAACTTAAAAATACTACCACTAGAAATTAAAAGTGTTACCTTAGCAGCTATTAATTCCCGTAGTAGTTGTATATTGCTTCTGCGAGAGAATGAGACTGGCCACTTGTTTCCACCCCCAGCCCTCAACTCCCCCTTCCCCCTTGGCAGACTGCAAAGAATGGCATTTGATAAGGGGATGTGAAATTGTCATTATGTAAACTTAGTAATGAAACTTACTGGAATAAACGTTTGTAACGTGGGCAGCTACAGAGGGTAAAAAGATAACAGACAGCAACTTAATATCAAAGAGGTTGTTGGTTTTGTATGCTTTAGAATGGGACTACCAGCTGCGGTCTTGTTATTTTCCATCTCTACTGAGCTAACAAGATGTTAGAAGATTTGTATGTCATTTATATTCTTGCCACATCAAATCCGCTTTAACTCTGAAGTAGCTACAGGTCATATTTTAATTCAGGTAATGTCTTTTTGCTGCTGACAGAGCTTCAGAACATCTATGCTCAAGCAAAAGGTGCATTAGTATAAAAAAAGCATAGCTATTACCTCTGAAAATAGTATAAAAAAAACATAGCTATTACCTCTGAAAATAACTATTCATTTCTTTTTTTGCCCCTGATATTATAAAAACAAATATTAACAATATTAACAACAGGATGCCTTTCTTAGCATCCAAGATTGTGTTAGGTGAATGTTTAATGGATAATGTCAATTTCATATGTTAATGGGTATTTGCAGTTAGAGGAGCAGAGAGTACACAACTGTGCGTGGCCCTGCCATGTCTATCAATACAGCTCTGTAATCTTTTAAAGGCTGTAATTCAATGAGGCACATCAAAGGGCTGCAAGAGGGTTATAATAGCTCAACTCCACCATTGGCACAGTGGCATACCACAAGATGTGTCTGACCTCTTAGCCACACACTGCTCTGTCTTCACTGCTTTTGATCCCTGCACCGTTTGATCAGTATCATTGCCTCAAAGCAATTAACTGAAAACTCTCCCTTCTCCCTCTGTGTGTGCGCGCGCGTTATTAAATACCACTGTGTCGCTTTGAGCCAGCACAACTGACTTCTTTGTTTTGCTAACCGGTTTGCCAAACCTGGCACTCATCCCCACTGGGATAGATGGGTAGTAATGCTCGGCATCCGAGTCCCCATGCGGGTTCATCTCCTGCTCACGGTGCCTTGACCACTCAGCTGACGATGCATTTGCCAATATCTGTTGCATATTTAGACTACTATGAAAACAAAATCAAACTTTGAAGTCTAAAAATATTTTAGCTCAGTGTGCTTGTACCACTGGGGAACATCTGTCACAAGTGCGCGTATAAAGAATCTTTCAGCCATCATGTTTTGCAGGTATTATGCCAATTACAGCGTCCACGGATATCTCAGAAGTGGCACCGGCTTAGAGCAGGACAAAGGAAACCTTTCGTAGGGGTTCAGGGCTGCTAATCTTTCCCTTTGCCATCTGCTGTCCAAAGGACAATGCCATCTCTGTTTTTAAAAGGCTTAATCTGCCAGTCCTGTTTTTGCCATACCAAGTTAGTTCTCACCCATTATATGCCACAGTAAGTGTGGGTATCAACAGTATCTAGCTGGGTTTGGCAGTATTTCTCTTTTCTGCTGCAGTGACCTGGCTCAATATGCGTCTGTTTGTTTGTGTGGGAGTGTTTATGTAGTTGGGGGTTAAGGCTGTTTAGATTGAACTTGGCTTTGTTATTGCAGATAACATATTTGGGAAATGGAGAATAGGTCATCCTGTGTGTTTGTCCCTTTAGAGCAGGGGTGTCAAACTCAATTTAGCTAAGGGCCACACTGGAAAAAGAGAATCGCATCAAGGGCCAGACATGTAGAGTTTATTGACATGCTTTTATTTAATCGAAAAAGTAAAATATCTTTGACTCAATTATTGCATGTCTCATGTAGTCATCTCACTTACAGTTTGGTCCACATAAAGCCCTGAAAAAGTGAGCAAAAAAGTTCCAAAGCCATCCTAGAATTTAGCAAATCAAGCAAAACAATGATTACATTTTCTAAGTAGGCTACCACACAGCTGACTCACAACAAGCTCTTTCACAGCCGGAATATGCAAACTCTCTGGTTCTGTGGGAATTTCTGAGTCTCAAAGTCAGCAAATTTGCCAAATTCAGCTTTGAGCGTTGCGTAATTGCAAGTTGAAAAACAGTTTCCCATGTTTTTGGTTTGGCGCACAACTAGGTGGGCCAAAAATTGATTGTGAACCTAAATTGATATGCGGGCCGGATCAGAATTTGGAATTTGAATTCCGCGGGCCTTGAGTTTGACACGTGCTCTAGAGCCTAAATGCTATCATGCTATCTTCCAGTTTTCACAAAACTCATATACCACTAGTAGCCCACTTCCTGGTCTTCTGTCCTCGCCTGAGACCAAGAGGGACCTGCGGCTCAGCTGAAGTGACTAATGTAGAATAAGATTACATTAATCAGTTGGGAACGTGACCTTACAACTGACAGATTAAGTGTCAGGAATAAAATTCTGTCTTGCAGCACAGAAAGAGACAAACTGAGTGGCTGCCTAAGGAGATTACTGGCCCTGACCTTTATTTGAAGCACTGTGGCTGGCTGTTCCCAGCCCAGACAAGTTTTATAAGTTTGGCTCACCTCGCTGTCCTTTCCACCCAGAAGCAAGTCTGAGTTTATCGAGCGGTGGCATACAAGGACAGGCATTGTTTGTGTGTGTATGTGTGTGAGAGAAAGTGTGTTTTTTGTTTATTGGTTAAATAAGTGAGGCGGACAAAGTGCAGAGGGTAGAAAATGTGTACCCGAGGATCTGGAGAATGTCACGTACTTAGATTTATTATGTGACAAGCGTAATAAAAGCACTGTCTGAATTGCTGTTTTTGTGAATGTCTTTGCCTTATTCTGGATTTCTATTCCTCTGCCCCTCTCTTTTCTCCATGCCTCTCTTTCGCCAACCCTCTTAGAAACCAGGCGATGAGGAAGAAGCTCATCTTATACTTCAAGAGGAGAAATCATGCTCGTAAGCAGTGGGTAAGTAGAGAACTCAACATTTTTGACTCTCTGCTGAGACTCTGCCCATGACGGATGACTAGTGTGAAACTGGGCCAGCTCCTCCATGAAGAAAGTAGCCATTTTAGGCAGACCAAAGAGGAATAGAGCTCTAGGCATGATCTGTTTTTTTTTTTGGTACTCTTACAGTGCCCTGCCCACAGTCATCTGAAAAAACACAACAACCTAGATCTGTTTAATTCACTGTCAGCCAAGCACTTATAATGAGCATTGTACAGGGTTAATCTGTGCTCTTACCTGCCAGTGATTGAGGGAGACTGAGCCAAAGAGCATGACTATTAATAAAGCAAGGATCAATGGGGTGAGCTCTTATGCTACAGCCAGCAGACATCTTAAAGCCAACTGACTTGACAGAAAATTGTTATCATGTCCACAGTTTTACTACGAAATTATCCACAAGTCGGAAATGTGATGGCGAAAATAGTTTATTTAACTGCATCCAACCTCTGAGATGCTCTGAGGTGCCAACAACAAACTTTCACAACTCTGCATTTATTGTCCACTGCGAATTTATGTGAGAACAGTTCAAAAGCAGCACCTGTATCAGAGCCTGAGTCGTGGGCGAGTGTCCAGCCTTCTCTCGTGTTGTGTCTGATTAAGGGGGAGGTAGCTGCTTGTGGGCAGAGTGGGGGGAGACATCCCCTTGGGTTTATGAGCCCACTGAGGGGCCGTGTCTCCAGCGTGTTTAATGGTCCGCTTTACAGCATGCCTGTGAGGAAGCTGGGAGGAACGGCGGCCTGTCGTCTGGTAGAGACTGCCCATAGAATACCAACATATCCCTTTGCCCCTCTGAAACATGTAGATGTAAATGGTGACACACAACAGAAAGACAGAAGGAACTTGATGAAATTAATCTCTCAGTCGTTCTTTCTCTGTGCTTTTTGTCTTGCTTTATCAGTAACTGTTAAATGTTCTATAATTGTACTTCCTTAAACGGTACGGTCCATTAATTTTGTGTCTTTAGATCAAAGGCAGACCTGCATCAAAGCCAGAAAGAGATAGTGTTGGTATTTAAGCAGATCTGCAGTGGTTTGAGATCTTTCTTTCTGTGGTGCTTTAGGAACAGAAATTTTGCCAGCGCTATGACCAGCTGATGGAAGCCTGGGAGAAGAAGGTGGAGCGCATCGAAAGCAACCCGCGGCGCCGAGCCAAGGAGAGCAAGGTGCGGGAGTACTACGAGAAACAGTTCCCAGAGATCCGCAAGCAAAGAGAGCTGCAGGAGCGCATGCAGAGGTGAGGTCACAACAACAGGCAATCTGTGATTGTTCAACAGTGTAAAAAGCGGTCTTTGGTGTTTTTTGCCTCCAACGTCTCCTCCCAGGCAGCGCGGCAATGGTTATGTTTAGGGTTAAGGTTAGGGTTAGCTGCCTGGAAGGCGCCGTTGGAGGCAAAAAACACCATTGAGCGTAAAAAGCACTTAATTTCTGTCTTAATCAATTTGATTTATTTCCTAGTTACTAGTTTTGAGTGACGTGTCTTTATTTTTCCTTTTGTAGCCGTGTTGGGCAGAGAGGAGGTGGGCTGACCTCTTCTGCAGCTCGCAGTGAACATGAGGTCTCCGAGATCATTGATGGAATATCAGAGCATGAGGTAAGCTCTTCTGTTAAAGATGGTTTGCCCGTCCACTTCCTCTTCTGCAACATTTAGGGTGTATTCACACTTATCACACTCTTGAAGTTCCAATTGCTATAGTGGCCAGACATCTGGTTGTCTGATTGGGTTGAGTGTCCCACACGCCAAGGTTGGCACTGCTACCAGGGATGAAACCGGAAGTCTCTGAGCTAGTAGAGAAGAACTTAATTAGAGATGCCCCCGATTTTGTGCTGCCGATACCGATTGCTGATCGCCAATGAACCAAATAGACAGATAAACGGCCAATACAGATCGTTTTGTTTTGGTTTTGTTGTAGCTGAATTACAGTATAGGTCAGTTTGTCAGCTTTGTAGTGTATTGGGATCTCCACCAGGTGGCAGCGTAACCTAGAGAATGTGAAGTTAACATAATTTATTAAATTGCGCTTTTGTGACTGACTCGCACGACAATCAGCTTGTTGTGCTAGCCTCAGCACGTGTTGCTAACAGTGTACAGCTAATATAAGTGTGGGCGGAACTCATGCTTGTGAAATTAAGAATGCTAAAATCGCCGACTAGTAAGCATTTTTAAGCATTACTACCGATCTCCCGATTGAGTATTTTTACTAAATATTGGCCCACAAAGATCGGCGGCCGATCAATCGGAGCGTCCCTAAACCTCAAAATGTAATATATATGCAAATTAATTGAGAACACACACACACACACACACACACACACACGAAATATATTTATGAATATTATATTTATGAATATTATTTAATTTCACTTGCAATACGTAGTAATAAAAACTATAGGAACAACATCATAAAAACACAGCCTGCATGAATGTGACTCAAGCCTTCTTAACGGCAACATAGTTTTGTTTCAGAGGCATATGCCACTCAATATTGGCATATAATACAGCTGTTATACAGATGCTATGGTATGCCACTGGAACATTTGTAGTAGCTAAGCTAGCAGGGCCAGCCAAAGCTAAATACTAGCTCTTTAAGGCCACCACAGCCCAGCGGTAAACACTGCAGCACAGCTGCTTTCAATTGAAATGCTGCCAAATCTTTGGTAGTTTCTGGTGGTTTTTACGGCCTGTCACTTTTTTTTTTACAGTCAAACCCCCATTTGTCTTTCCTCCGTTAATAACACGGGCAGTCGACACATAGCATCAGCTGTTGGTGCAACCGTGATTATCGTCTGTGTGCTCGTCCACTATATACTGTAATAGTTCTATGATGAAACTAAACTGTGAGGCAGATAATGGTAAACGTCAGCATAGGATGCAAAATCACAACCATGTAATAGCCTGCAAATTTAGCAGCTTTTGGTAACGTTTCAGTGTCAAAACGTATTTGGACGAAAAATTGGCTTGGCTTGACTTCATACAAAAACTCACATTTTACGCCCAATTGAAACCAAATATGGCTACCTGATTAACGTACACAGTTAAGCTACTTTCAATAAAAAAAACATACATTATACATCCAATTATACTTTTCATGAAAATTGCAAAGACGTTGACTGACCTCACCAGATAAATGTCTTGCTTATCATAGATGTTAAAGGAGATTTGCTAGGCTTGAGATGTCAGCCTCTTACAATGTGAGCCACTGCTTTCAGTGTTAAGGATAAGTGGTGGAGGACCATGCTCTGAGCAGACATTGCCTTGATATCCACTAGTCACACATTAGACCTGTTCCTCTAATGTCAGCCTGGTCCCATTAAGCTGAGCAGTGTATCCAATTGGGTTGTCTTTTCTCATCTCAAGAAATGCTTTCTACCTTCCTACCTCCTCAAGACATCACAGTGCCTTCACTTTTACTACCCTCCCCCTCCTAACCTCAGATATGATTTTTTTTTTTTTTTTTTTTTAAGATTTTGTAATGGTTGTAAATTGAAGAGCGACAGAAAAGTGAAAGTTTACATTTGACATGCCTTAGCTTGCTAAGCCAACGAGACACCCTGAACTTCGTCTCCTGTCTTCTAAATCTTGGACAGGTTTCATATAGTGCATGTCAACATGAGCAACATGTTGTCAGACAGTTTCCCTCTCGAGACCAACCCACTCACTCCAGGATGTTGGTTTCTGTGTGTGTCTTGTGTGTGGCATTTGTGTTCGCCAGAACACAGAGAAGCAAATGCGGCAGCTGGCGGTCATCCCTCCTATGCTGTTTGATGCTGAGCAGCAACGCATCAAGTTCATCAACATGAATGGATTGATGGATGACCCCATGAAGGTCTACAAGGACCGGCAGGTTATGAACATGTGGAGCGAGCAGGAGAAGGACACTTTCAGAGAGAAGTAAGCACAACACTTCAGTAAAATCACGATGGACATAATTTCTTATTCTTTGAATAAAAAAAAACTCCTCCTTTTATCCTTTCCTAGCAGCTAGATTGGCTTTCGTTGATCAAATATGCACCTAAAAATAGTTTTTGACAGTAACACGTTGGCATTTTGCACCTAGAATGCAATGTATGAGCAGTAATTTTTAGCAAATCCCATATTCTCCTCCAGCTCCATTCTCATTTTGCAAACAAAGTGATCGAGAGCTTCTTTTTAAGCAACAAGATTAATGTTATGTCTTGTACTCCCTGTAAAGTATGTGTGACGGATAAAGGGTCAGCCGGTTGTTGGTAAGGAAGTGAATCTTCCCCTTTCGTGAGAAACAAGAGGAGGCGTTTCTGGCTGCCAAATTGGATCAAACCCACACAGTGAAATCAGTGGCTTTAAAGTCTACCCTCATGCAATAGGAAGAGCGTCAGTTTCCTTATCTAATAACTTTTAATCCCAAACATTCAGGAAGATTTGTGATTTAGTGATTGGCTGGTGTAATTTTTAATAATATGTTAGATGCCACATTTTTCTTGATTTATGATTAATGCAATAGATGTAGTATACCTCCTAAGATTAAAAAAAATGAATACAAAAAAATAAAATCATCAGCAAATGCCAATGATTTTGAGTCATTCCATTAGCAGGTTGCTAGATTTTCCTTGTTCTGCTCCCACAGGTTCATCCAGCACCCCAAAAACTTTGGTCTGATTGCGTCATTTCTGGAGAGAAAGGTATTGATTCATTTTCTTTTTCGTGTGTATTTCTGGGTGATCCAGTCATGATTGCTAAAAAAAACAAACCCTCATCTCTTTCATGTTTCAGACGGTGGCGGAGTGTGTGCTCTTTTACTACCTGACCAAAAAGAATGAAAACTATAAGAACATAGTGCGGAGGAACTACAGACGCAGAGGAAGAAGCCAGGTATTCTCACCTTTCAAACTAATGGTTATAAAAGATCTCTACTTTACATCAACACCCAACCACACAACAAGTTTTGTAAGCCTGAAAATCTTAGGGGCATCACTACATTTATAAAAAAAATAATAATAATAAAAAAAATAAAAAGAAGTCTCCTTTTGCTATTGCTAGGCAACCAAAAAGGCAGCTGCAGTCACTTAGCTAAATACCACTCGCTAGTTGGCGAACAACTTGTTTTCCATTTCAGCCATTACCCTTCAGCTCCAATGCCATTCTCTGTTGTCAAACAAGTTTGGCAGGAAAAAACCCTATTAACTCCCCCCTATTGTTCTTTTGTACAGTCAATGTAACATTAAAAAAGCCTCTGAGTTTATTCGGTCGGACACCAGAGACATTTTTTCTATGTGGAATATTGAATATGTTTTGACTTTGGGTGCACAGTGCACTGTGCAAAGCATACGATGGAGATAAACGCGAGGTATCTGGTGCACAAAATCTGACTAAAAGGATTTAAACTCTTTGAAAACTACTGAAAATGGGGCATTGAGTTGGTTATAACGTGTCCTGTATGCACAGCCCTAATCTCACTACCAACACTGGAGCTAGTGACTTCTTTACAACACCGTGAGGTAGTCTAAGCCAATGAACTCCCTTGATGAATAGTTCAGAAAAACGCCGAAGGTCATACAGTTCACTAATCAAGTGCCACAATTTACTCAACCCCATCATGTCAGCACTATTTCCATACTGACAGTTTTTTTTTTTTTTTTTTTTAAACACAGGTCATTTCTATTGCTAATGAGCTACCAGTTATTACTTAGCCTCAGATCAGGTGCTAGCTGTGAAACTTCATGGTGGCGGGCGCTAAGGAAATGGCACATTCATTTTCTGGCGACCTTTTCCTGTTGGTACGAGGAGGGTGTCTCTTCATCTTTCCTGAATGAACCTCCGTTCATTATCTGGCGCTTTGCTCCACATCTCTTGAGTAGCAGCTAGCGTTAACAGCTTGCAGTCACAGAGGGAGGTAGCTACAGAGAAGGAACAGAAAGTGCAGAGCTATATGTTAGAATGACTGCAAATGCAAATGGAGATTATGTTTGGAGAGATGGAGGGGATAAGTAATGGCTTAAGGCAAATGTTACTGTGTTTCCAGCCTTACTGAGCCTTTTTTCCTCACAGGGCTGTGGTGGGGTGGCTGCTCTGCCGTTTTCTTTATCTACACTTTCTGCAGCACTGGCCCTAGGTCAGCTTGGGGCATATTTAGACGCAGTGCTAACAGATCTTTATAGTTTCGCTGGATAGAGATTATTAGGCTGGGGGAAGGGGGAAAAAAATTAACTGAAAAGGAGGGGAAAGGACATTAGTGATATTTTGCAAATGGAGATAAAGGTAGCTTCTGTGAAGAAAAGGTGCATTTTGTTCTTGCTCTTCTCCCTGCCATCTTGCTCTACTCTCCCTTTATTTCGTGGTCTCATTTCCTGCTCATTCTCTTGCTCTCTCTCTCTCTCTAACTTTGTCTCAATTTGCATCCTTTTTATGTTCCCTTGCCAGAAACCACTTGTAATGTCTTTTTATCAAGCAGATATGTAGTAAAGAGATCAACAAAAGTTAATATTCTTTGGATGAGCATTAGCCCACAGACAGCAACTGCAAATACATCAAAATAAAGTAGAAGTTCTGATCAGTTTAATTATGTCTGCTTGGTCAATATTAAGCCATTTTTAAGTTGTTTTTTTTTTTGGTCGAACTGAATGTCAGTACTAATCTGAACTCTAACCCTAAAATCCCAGACAGACAGGAAATTGGTAAGGAAGTGGTTCTGGGTGCTTAAAGAGCATATTTCGGAACTTTCGTATCCTGTTTTGTTTTGTCTATGCAGAATGAATAGGAGTTTTGAGGTTAGTATCTATTCTGTACTTAAAACAAGTTCTTCTCAAATGTCAAAGATAGGAATTATTTCATGTTTCTTGTTTTTGCAAACATCATGGTGCAGTCTGTTGTGTTATCTCAGCCAGACATCATACCATCTGCAGCTGTGTGCCAAACGCACATTTGTCTGAATAATGTTTTAGATATCAGATCAAGTGCCTCCTCCCTCACTGTTGGCAAACAGGCAGAAAATGTACCGGTACCTGGTTGTGGCCGGGTTGGCTCAGTGGGTAGAGCAGGCGCACTATATATACTGAGAGGTTTATGCCTCGACTCAGAGGTCCAGGGTTCCAATCTGACCTGTGACGATTTCCTGCATGTCTTCCCCCTCTCTCTCCCCTGTCTCACCTAGCTGTCCTGTCAAATTAAAGGCAGAAAAGACCAAAAAAATAATCTTTTTTTATGTTTGTGTCCACTAGTGCTGTCAGTTAAACGCGTTATTAACGGCGTTAACGCAAACCCATTGTAACGCCGTCAATTTTTTTATCGCAAGATTAACATTCTTTTTGGCCTAGCAAACTTTGTAGTTTTTTTCACAAGCTGTTGCAACAACTAGGAATGTTAGAAAAACTACAACACCACACCGGATCTAGCTAGACCGGAAACAAAACAACAGACACACTTGTTTGGGCTTGTGAGCCGGCCAAAGATTAGTACATACCTGCAAACTAGTTGCTTTTCGGCGAAAATCGTCATTTTGAATGGGAAAATGTCATCCACGTGAATCGTGTAGATCTGAAGAGTTTTTAATTGGGGGGTGGCGGGGTCCGAGACCCTGTGCTAATACGGCACCTCTGCCTTAACGACCGTTATCTACCGGACCGAATAGCAACGCGGATTTCGTTGCCTTATTTAGGTGCCACTTAAATGCCGCTTCTCTCTGATGCTCCGAAAACGGACTTTAGAGGGAACTGAAACATCGCCGCACGGGACGCTAGCCAACACTACACTTAGCAGCAGCTAACGTTAGCCTACCGTTAGCTGGAGTAAACACGGTTAAAATGCTGAGAGCTAAACGGTGTAAAGTGTGACTGTATTTCACTGGAGAGGATTCTAACACCAGACTGCAGCAGCCGTTGTCTGAAAAACAGACTCAACCTCGCCTCGCCAGCCTCGTGGTGCATTTGAAGTTATTGTAAAATACCCTTTTCCCATCCAGTGGTTTTTCAGATCAACTTTTTATTGTTTTATATTTTTTAACATACAGAACAGACAAATACAATTGAACAAGGTGCTCGTTTTAAAAAAAATATATATATATATAAATATAAATAAAAATCTTTCGGTTCAGGCACCGTTTTAAAAGTATCGTATCATGTTGATAAGAGCATTAAAATGAGAAAAAATAATGGGACAAAAAGAAATTAAGGGACATTTAGAATAGAGAAAAATGTGCGATTAATTGCGAGTTAACTATGACATTAATGCGATTAATCTCGATTAAATATTTTGTTGTTTGACAGCACTAGTGTCCACACATTGAAGTGTATGTGTCTAAGGTATATAGGTGACAGGAGAAGTGAGGGTGTTTGTTGGTAAGTCTGTGTGTCCATTTATGTGGGATTATCTTTGTAACCGAGTGCCTCGTTGTTTCCGTCTTCTTCGCCACAGCACGGCCAGCAGCAACAGCAGCAGCAACAGCAGCAGCAGCAACAAGTGCACCGGGGCAGCCAGGAAGAGAAGGAGAAGGAGGAGAAAGAGAAGGAGGCAGAGAGGGATGAAGAAAAAAATGAAGCTGAAGACAAGGAAGATGGAATGAAGTGAGCCACTTTTTAATACTGACTAAACCTTCCTGCAGGAATCATGTCATTTGCATCGAACATTTTCTCAAAGTCTGAACACTGTGCGCTGCAAAGAAAAGTTAACCTACTGATTCATTGGAAAAGCACTCTGACAGAGTGAGAGGAAAAGGTGCTGCAGAGTGAAAACATTTCCTCCGCATTGTATGAGCCTGACCCTGTACAGCTGCAACAATCTTCTCACTTTCCCCATTTCGCCAACACACAATTTTAGAATTGTCCCAGATCAGGCTTCTGCAAATGGAGTAGGAGTAAGTTTTGGCTAGGGGGAGCGGATCTGGAAATCCAATCATTCTGTAACCCTTGAGCTCTTGCTCCCTCACCTCCAGCCAGACTTTCCACCTACAGCAAATTCAAGTGTCCATTTGTTCCCGCTATTAAAACTGCTGTTTTCCTGTTTATCCTTCTCCCCTTCCCAATAGGATGCCAACTGTCGGTTTTAAAATTCTGTGCTTATTTTCCTAGTCTGGGTTGTTTTTGGTGGGGAAAAGAAGCACTGTGATTAACCTAGCTGTAAATTTGAAATGTCAGTGTGTAAGAAGGAGTGTGTGTAAGTGTGTGGGTGGGCGGGTAGCAGCAGCGGTGGAGGAGGGGGGTGTTTTCAGGCACAGTTCCAGCAAAGGATGCAAAACAAATGGAATATCATTGCTTTCTGGTGCCTGGAAATGAATCGATGAATAAAACATTCTATGTCTGTATTCATGCACTATATTATGAGGTCAGGCTGTACACTCCAGTACTTTCAAGTAATAGCATGTCATATTTATTAGCAGCTGTGTCAGATTAAAAGATGATGATGAGGCATTGCTTACTGCCCCCCTGCTCTGAGGCGAGGCCAGGGGACTCCGGGACTCCCAGCACACCCTGCTGCCTGCCCTGTCCCTGCCACAGCTGGCTCGCCTATATTTAGAGTGCCACCGGCTCCCCTCAGCAAGATTAATGGTGCTGGGGGAAGATGAATGGAGGTGCAGTTGGTTCAAACTCAGTGGCTGTCTCCTGGCATGCCATTGTGCTGACACTCGATAAATTATCTTGGAAAAAATAAGAAAAAGCAGTGTCTGTATATACACGTTCACATTTTGTCTTTCAAGTTTGTGTTTCAGTCTGCAGCATTCTATCGTCACCTGTCCTCATGCAGGCGAACACGTCTGTGCCTAGGTTTGTGATGGTGACGTGATGGCGATGGACGTCATTTGAATTTCGTTTTTTGGGACTGACTGAATAGCAGCATGGCCCATTCTGCGTCTCAGAAAATATTGTCGTTTGTATTTCACTAGTGAGACCTCCCTGAGCATAACTCGGGGAGAAATCAGCCAGCCAGTGCCGCACCAGAGCGCAGTGCCATTAACTTTACGCAGAGATGTTCACTGTGTTTACCTTAATTAAATCTCCTGAAAATGACACCAGGCTGCTACCGTATAACCATACAGACCTCTACAAACATCACACAGCTCAGTTATAACATATAACTTGACTCAGCCACACATTTCTCTGTTCTTGGCTGAGATGGACAGCATTGCGCTGCAGTGTTTCCACTGCATAAAATAGCGAGCGGCTAGCGGTGAATATCAGCCTGTGTGCACATTTTTTTCATCGTAACATTGTTGAAACAGAGCTGCAACACATGTCTTTCAGTTTAGTCAAAGGCACTTATTTTTAAGGATTCTGTTGTTTTACTGTATTGAAAAGCAAAAAACGAATATCTGAATCTTAAAATTAATAGCTACCCAACAAATGAATAGTCAAATATTCAGGTCTAGCCCCAAATAAAAGCACTGCGTTTTTTTTGGTCTAAATTATTAATATCAGTGTCCTGCAATGCTGCCCAAAAACTGGCACTGGGGACTGTGTATAAGGCTTTGACTCTATCAATGAGCCAGCATATGTACACCTTCGAACACCCTGTGTTTTCCCTTGCTGACCGTGTTGACATTTCTCAAACACAGGGACGACACCTCTGGAGAAGATGCCGAGGACAAAGAGCCCACTGTGGCTTTCAAGGGCCGACGCACAGCCAACAGTCAGGGGCGCCGCAAGGGCCGCATCACCCGCTCGATGACCAGTGAAGTGGAGGAGACCACCACACCGCCACTCAACAATGAGCTTGGTTAGTCTCCGCTGCACTGCAAATTAGTGCTAATTTGCTCCTCTGTCCAGTGTTATTTTAGCATTCAAATAAATTCAGCATGTGCAATTGGAGAGGGAGATGTGGGTAAAAAATCGCAATTATGCCATCACAATATAAGACATGACAGACAAGAACAGACATTATGTATTCATTATAAGGCAACTTATGTGATTTCTAAATTAGTGTAAAGCATTACGATAATAAAAAAAAGCTAAAAGCAATAATGTAGGACAACATATTTTACAGCTAAGGTTTACAGATAAGAGTTTCACTACCTTCACTCAGGATTGACTGTCACCTTTGATCTAGTTGTGGCCTCCTGTCTCACTCCACAAGAGTGCACTGTTGTTCCTTTTGTCTTCATTCATTAGGGCTTGCACTTACTTTTTTGCATAAGTGACACTCACAAATGGCATAATGACAAATCAATACAGTAAAATGTGTGCCTGCATGAGTAATGTAGTTTAAATCCCATCTGTTGGCAAAAGACAAAAGTTATATTTAAGGACAAAATATTCAGTGTGTCAGCAGTGTTCCCCCTCCCGCTTAGCTCTTTGTTTCCTCGCAGATGGTAAGTCAACCATACACACACTAACACTGTCGCTGCAGGCTCTCAGGGAATTTTTTTATGTTTCAGCAGTTGTGTGTATATGCGGCAGTCGCTCCCGCAGCGCAGGTTTAGTCACAGGGAATCCCCAGGTGACACTGTTTGTTTCCCTACTGCTAGCAGTGCAAGCTGGCCCACAGTGCCCTTCACAGGTTCATATATATATATATATATATATATATATATATATATATAGAGGACACAGAAGCACCGGCTCCCACTCCGCTGTCTGACAGGCAGGGCCAGGGTCGGCCTGGCGTATGGGCTGCGCAGGGAAAGAAGCCAGTTGTTATGTCTATAATCATTAACTGACTTCTCTCCTTGGATTTCCTGCTTCCTCCATCTAAAACAAACAGTCCCTAGCGACCCACGCTGCAGTGCCTCACTGGCAAGCAGCACAAGCTACCCTGCCCCCTACCCGCTTATTCTAATTCTCTCTCTCTTTCCTTTCCTCTTGTCAGTCACTCCCTAACTGACTTTGAGACAACTGCCCACTCCCCCCTCCTCCCGCCCTCTCTAACTTGGTGGTTCTCTTTTAAACAGCTAATCTGGAGATGAATGAGAGCTCTCGCTGGACTGAAGAAGAGATGGAAACTGCCAAAAAAGGTAATACAGAGTAAACTTTTTCTTCTCCCTGTGAAGTATAACTTAATTCCATTGCTGTGTGTTATAATATGTAGAGTCGCCAAAGGAAAGAACACTAGCGGCAGCTCAAGCATTGTTTTTTTTTTTAGGCATAGACAAGTGATTTCCTGTTAGTGAGGCAGTAACTGCCACGTGCTGCTAGGTTGTTTCTATGCGTGTATGTGTCAGTCAGCCTGGACTGGGTCTGTTACTCTTTGGAGCCGTTTCCCCGGCTCTCTAGGTCAAGGCAATCCTGTCTTTTTATCAAGCGGGCTGTTAAGTCTGCCTCTTATCAGCCAGCCCCTGCAAATGCAGCAGTCATTAACTCAACCTGTTTATTGTCTCTGACTGAAGATTATCCAGAGGCCTATGGCTGAGTCACAGAGGTCACTGACATTGTGCCCATTTTCCTAGCACCAGCGCTGTGTGATTGTGTTTGACAGTGTTTGTTGCGTGCAGTCCATGAGTCTCACATCCTGATATAATGAGCCCCTCACCTTCAGTGGTTTCTGATGTGTACTACTCTTTGGTTAGGGTTTCCCCACTAATCTGTTGCACTAGATTCGATCTGGTTCTTTTCTGTTTGGGTATTTAAAAAGGACTAGATTTACATACTTGCAGGCGGAAATATAAATATCTTTAAATATTTTTACCTTGCCAAAAGTCAGCCTCAACTGTGTATTTAAATGCATTTTTTTTCTAGATTATTTTTTTAAATCGTGTTCTTAGGTGGCTTAGTACAATCTTTGTCAAGTCCTGCTTTCTGTTCTTGACTCAACACAATTTCATTGCAAGACGGCTGCCTTGTGGCCATTCGTAGATGATGTGTCATCTTGCTTTGTGTAACTCTCCGTTCTGCTTCTGACTAACTTAACCTGTCCTCCCTTGTAATCGACGAGATAAAGTGCCTCTTGCAAGCAGCTATCAGCAGCTTGAGCGTGGTATTGAAACCACATTTGGTCATCATTTATCGCATCCGTCTCATGCTGTGTGTGTGTGGTGTCTCCTGCAATTTCGGGTTTGTGTATGCGTGCCGGTTTGTGTGTTAAGGGGTTATTTTTGCGATAACTGGCGCTGGACTGGTTTGAACACAGTTCCGTGTAGTAATCCTGGTTAATGTCTACAGTTCCATTCTCCTGCAGCGGGATTAGTGGGGCTCTCCATCCCAGAGGATTAGCCTGGCAGCTTGGTGGGAGCAGGGCTTCTATGAAGGGCTTATGTAACCACAACCACAGCACCCCAGCTTCAGTCCTGAGGGCCGAAGAGGAGGAGCTGCTCTTGCCGTTTTTCATCAGATCTAACAGCCATCCTCACACCTGCCAAAAAGGGATTCCTCCCCCCCTTCCCCCCTCCCCCCATTTCCTCGAAGTATTGAATACGCCTGTCAAGGTGCTCTCCCTTGCAGGTGCTTGACATGTATATCTTTTTAAAGAGGCTTAGGTGTCCTGATGCTAATGTGTTTACCCCCTTGAGCTAAACTGATCCGAATAATGGCATTTATAGTGCCTGGCAGGACATCGGCATTCCAGCAAGGCAACGCCAGCCAGCGCTGCCTTCGAGGATGGCATTGCCACACTCGGAGATAGAGCACTCTTGTTTTCGATGTTCATAAAGACTGGTACCTCATACATGGGACGGCCAGTCTTTGTAAAGCCTCTCTTTTAAACCCACTATGTGTGCGTGTGTGTGCGCGTGCGTGTGCGTGTGTGTGTGTGTGTGTGTGTGTGTGTGTGTGTGTGTGTGTGTGTGTAAGATATGTGTAGAAAAAGGTTGTGTCTGTGTGCACTTGGTCCAAGCTGTGTGTGTTTGCATGTGTGCCCTTCTTGGCTGGCGTTTATGTAAGTGCACTAATCTGGCAGGCTTTGCTTGGGTGCAGGCAGTCAGGCAGCTGGATAATGGCCCCTGCTCTGCTTTGCTGAAAGAACCCATTTAAAGGAGCAGCAGGTAGAGAATGGCACATTATTTTTTTTCTGTCTTTCTCCTCCACTGTTGCTCTATCTCCGTCTCTCGTTCTGTCTGTCTCCCTCGGATGGGAGATGGCAACGGCCCAGATTGGCAAGAGCTGTGGAAGATTTGGCAAGCGCCTCTTTCCCCCACTCACTTTGTCTCTCCCTTCACTCTGTGTTGTTATAGACTGGAGAGAGGTCACATTCAAGATGAAAAGCAGGTCAGTCAGGAAAAATGTGAAAGCCTTTATGCTTTCTCATGGTATCAACATCAACTCCCCCCTCCTGTCTCACCCCTCTTCTCTCTTTGCTTACTCCCCACTTCTGTATCCTTTCCTTTTCTCCATTGTGTCTCTGGCTCAGTGGCTCTGCTCTCTCTCTATATCTTTCCTCTCTCTCCGGGCTGCTCTCTTTCTCTGCTCTCTGTTTACTCTTGGACTGCCTGAGTATGTGTTTGCGTCTGTGTGCTCGAGTATTAACAAGAGAGACAGAGAGAGAGAGGGTTCGAGTGAGTGTTTACTCACTCATGCGTTTGTGTGTGTGTGTGTGTGTGTGTGTGTGTGTGTGTGTGTGTGTGTGTGCGCGTGCGTGCCGCGGTGCCTGCTGGCAGACTGAGGTAGGGGGAGGGACGGACCGAGTGAGGGAGGGAGGGAAAAAAAAAAAGAGAGATAGAGGAGAGATCAGATGAGGGGAGAGAGAGGCTGAGCACATAGCACCGCCCCACAGTCCCACTTTCCTGTGGAAGTCTTCCCAGACGACCGCCATTGGGGAGAGACACGGCAAAGAAGAACAGACCAGCGCTCACCGAAGCACAGGGAGTACAGAGTGAGGGAAAAGCAGGGGAGAGGCCAGGAGCATGTGCTGTTTTAGAGCATGTCAACCTGACACCGGCTCAACTATCAAGCCAGCTGGCAGGAAGAGCGCAGAGTCTGAGCTGTTTTCATCTCATCTGCTCTGGATCGGAAGGCCCAGCCCCGAAGAGCTTCCCGGCTGGCCCTGTGGAGATCAGACCGTCTGATACTGTAATCTACTGCAGGGCCACGAGGCGACGGCTGGAGTGACAGGCATGTGACAGACAGGAACAACCACTTTCTGGCTGCACCAGGTGTTGATTGGACTTTCTCTGGGAGGAGCTAATGGAAATACAGTGTCTTGATTGGCTGTGAGGCTACCACCTGCTTCAGTATCGCTGCTGCTGATTGGATGTTTGTTCCATGTGTGTTGCTCCAGCAACTAAGGCCCCGAGTCAACCCGAGCTGCTTAGGGATTGTGCTTTGTGTGCTTGCATACGATGGAATAAACTGGATGTAGCTAGCGGTCATAACAAAGTGACCTTTGACTTTTCAGTAAATTACTTGCATTGTTATTGCTTCAGGTTCAGTGGATGCAGCAACGTGTTTGTCTTGCTTGTTTGAATGGGTGTGCAATATTATGCCACTATTTGTGTCGTCGTTTGTTTGTTTGGATTTTGACGTGAAGGGCAGTCTACCCAGTCCTCCCCACTCGTGAGACGGCTGTAAAAGGTTAATAGTTGTCGGCCATGTGTCTCAGTCCTCTTGGAGCAAGTCGGACTGGTCGGTCCGCTTTTCTTCCTTGGAGCAGCTGTCCTAGCAATGCCTTTTAGTAGCAGCGATGAATATTTCAACTGAAAAACCTCTTAACACTTGACAGGTTGTAGGTGTGCAGCAGCTTTTAGACACCAGCAGCTCAGACCTGAAGATCACCTCTGCTTGTTATGGCAGTTCTTTTTATACTGGCATTCATAAATTCTCAGCATGACAGTGAATATTATAGGTCTTCTCACATGCTGCTGGATGTAACACAGCTTTAGCAAAAGTGTTTTTTCTTTTTTTTTTAATCAGTAGATAAGTGTGACAGAGACTTTTCTGGGTAGTTTATCATTTTTAGGTGACTTGTTGATATGTATCTTCATATCTTGGTTATGAGCTGTCCACATACATAAATACAGCCTTGTGAGTAATACCCTAGAAGTTAAACGTGTCAACTAATAGACCAGCTTTTATTGCAGCTATTACTTATTAATAGCATTATGCAATAGATCGCTGATTTCAGAGTCAGTCGCTCTGATTAATACGAAAGTTGAAATTACAGAGCTGTAAACAGCTGTCCCTTCCTCTCCTTTGGCTCAGACTTCTGCTTGTTGTCCTACTCCCTCCATTAAGCGATGAGCTGCAGAGACCTCTGAACCCATGTCCAAGGTTATCCCAGGAGGTGTTGGCTCTGTGCCTGTTAATAACACCCACCCCTCCTCACAACCCTTTAAGAGACCTGTCCTGTTGCCAGGGCCTGTCAGACTGGCACAGGAAACAAGTGGGTGGTGTAAGCTAAGCCTCTTACAACACACACTGTTAATGAGCTGCCTTTAGCTAACAGCAGACTCTGGGGGGGGAAACACCGGTGCAAATTCTATTCTTCACTGACTTGCACTTACACACTGACTTCACCCTTGTACATCTCCTCTTTTAGCACACATGCACTGAACCTGTGTGTGTGTGTGTGTGCGTGTGCGTGCGCGTGCGTGTGTGTGTTTCATGACAGGTTGATCTATCACAGCTCTGGCCCAGCGGTGCCGGTAGACTCTTGTGTAAGGACAATCATGTGGTTGACTGAGTAAAGGACCAGGGTTTCTTGGAACTGGGTCACATCAAAGTCAGTCAGAATATGACACCCAGTGACCCCAGTTGAGAGAGTTGGTGATGTCATTGGTATGACTGACTGTTCAGCCACCACACCACCTCTCCCCTCTCTCTTACTCCTTCACTCTGTTTCTCTCTCTCTCTACTTAGGAAGCAAATGGCATCAAGCCACGCTGCTGCTGGGAGAGTGGGACTGTGTCTATGTTGCATTGTGAACTAAACTCCCAGGCTGTGCTACAGTTTTGACAGCTGTATAGAGACAGATGTTTATGGCTATTGACTTACCATAGAGAGACTTCCATACTGTGCACTTGAAGAGATTGTGGTTGGAGATATTGATTATGGTACATAAACCAAAATGGCAATTACATTTACAGTCTTTACAACAATTGCATTTTACGCAGCATAGCTTACTTTTTTTTTTTTTTTTTTTAAAAACAACTGCATAGAGAATATCATTTGATATGGAGTAGTCGTGCAAGGCCACATGTGAACCATGTCTGGCTGTCTTTGTTCCTGTCCTATCCTAATCTCTCTGCCTGTCCATCTGTTAATTCCAGGCCTTCTCCAGTATGGTAGGAATTGGTCCGCCATCGCCAAGATGGTGGGATCAAAAACCGTGTCACAGTGCAAGAACTTCTACTTCAACTACAAGAAGAGGCAGAAACTGGATGAGATTCTGCAGCAGCATAAAATGAAATCGGTAAGCACAGGGACAGTTTTTGTAAATGACATTTGCTCCACGTGATGCTGACAAAGGAAAGTCATTCATGCTTTTTGTGCACAACCAAGCCATAACATTGTTTCTGTTTTTCCTCGGGATCTGAAGATGTTTGTGCCCCGGGCTGTTTTTATTTAGTGTGTGTTTGTTTTGACCCAGGAGAAGGAGCGAAAGGCCCGCCGTAGGGGCAAAGCCCTGCAGAATGAGACCAGTGCCCCGTATGCAGCAGAGGAGGAGGAGATGGAGGGTTCAGGAGCCAGTGGCAATGAAGAGGAGGCCCCTGAAGATGGAGAAGGTACACCAGTTTACTTCTCTAGACGGTTTTATTTTACTTCCATTTATCAATTGAGCGGTTTATCTTTTTGAGCATTATGAATCTTTTACAGTTTAAAATAGACTGCCGTTTTATTTTGGTGTATAGTAGTTGTTGCTGTGGATCTGGTTTATTTTGTTTATGTACTGAGTAAAGCAAAATGTATGCCTTTACAGGGCTAGATAATATGTACAATGCCTGGACACTATTAGGTTCAACTATACCATTACATACAATCAAATATGACAGATCTACCACAAATACTACCTTTTTTATGAAGCCTATAATGGCCAGTTGTTTAAACATTCCGAGAGGTGTTTATTATTGACGTCGTAGTTGGTGGTATTGTAGTGGACTGCATTATATTGAGGATTTCTAAAATTCTTAACCCCTCATATTTGAAAATGGGGTGGGCAAAACATTAGAGACACCTTTCGATGTAATGTAGTTGAGTTTATTTATGTTTATTTGTATAGGAATGTTGCATAGACCTATGCCACACACCACAGGATTCATAGTGTGAGCTAACTTGCAATGCACATCCTTAGATTGACCTTTAGTTCAACACCACCGCAAACTACAGTCTTAATAATACACATATACTGAAATGAATACCTCTTTGACAGTGTCCGTCAAAACTGAACATCATTATCTTTATAATGCCAGAATCTATGGCTGAGCTGTTGTATTGGATTGCATTAGATTGTACAGGTATAGCCAGTGTTGGCGACTTGGCGGCTAGATTTTGCGACTTTTCAGACCCTCATATCGACTTTATTTCTAAAAAAGCGACTAGCAACAAATTTAGCGACTTTAGACCACCAGGGGGAAAGCAAGCAATATTATATTGTAATTCATTTCCATTCATGACGCTCAGAATAATCACAGTCCACGGCTCTTCTGCCAACAGCACAGGGTCTCTCGCCCTCTTTCCTTCGGCCGTGAGCAGCAGGCAGTTAGCCGACACAGCCACTAAGCTTTATGCAAATGATACATGATGACGTCAGTGATGTGCAGATGAGCATATGACGTAATTTAGTGACTTTTGGAGCTAGTGCTAGCTACTTTCATTGGCAACACTGGGTATACCTAATAAAATATCAGCTTATATAATGCAATGTACCAGCGAAACTCTTTTAGCTCTCCATTAGCTTGAAGAATCATGTTCAGCAATGATAAACAAAAGCATTCTGAAAATCCTGCTGTAGGTTGTTGATAGAAGTAGACTGTGTAGACTGCACTTTATCAATGTGCAGAAGCCTCGGGGGGGATTTCGTCCGTCATCCCAATTGGTTTTGTGTTCCTCCTTATTGTACAGTGAAACCTGATTAGGTAGAAGACTGGCACTGTGAGGAATCTGGTTTAGCAGAAAGAGGAGGGGAAAAGATAAAAGAAAAAAGGACAAGGAGATACGTGATTTACAGTGTAAGCCCAGTCTTGTCTTCTGATCTGCGTTTCTTTTTGTCCTCTGTCCCTGCCAGGTGGAGCCAACAACAGCTCTGACACAGAGAGCTTGCCCTCGCCACACTCATCAGAGGACAGCAAGGCTAAGGAGGAAGGCTCAGGCAGGTCCAAGGCCAGCTCCAGCACCGGGGACAAGGAGGCGTCCGGGTCAGACATTGGCCAGGCAGGGGATGAGAAGCCTCCAGTCAAGGAAGATGGAGAATCAGCCATCAAGCAGGAGATAAAGACTGAGACAGGGGAGCCCAGCAAAGAGCAGCTGCAGCCAACACCACCCAGCGATGCCATAGATAAAAAACCTTCTACAGCAGAGATGGAGGAAGTCAAAAGCTCCACCAAGAGCTCTAAGAAGCACCATGGGTCCAATACAGGTTCCCGTGGGGACAGTGACTCTAGTGCCACTTGCAGTGCTGATGAAGTGGAGGAGACAGACACAGACAAAAACAGGTAAGAGCTTGTAGCAAGAGATATAGTGGAAATAAGATTGTTTTTCTCAGGTTTAAAAAAATAAAATAAAAAAAGAATAAGAACATGAATTTCCCTTCTTTTTAAATTAAAAATTATGTTATACTCTATATATTTTTTGTTTTGTTTTTATAAATGACATCATTGGGCCCGCTTGAAATTGTTAGTGTCAAAGGGCTTCTGGTTTTTGAGCAGTGGTTTACTAGGTGTCCTACTTCTCTGGCCTACCACAGCAGACATCAGAAAATAAAGCAGTGAGGGTTTTGAAGTGTTTAGTTGCCTAGCTACACTGTACAGCAGGGAAGCCATATTTGGCAAGCCACTTGTGTGTATACAACAGGTTGCCATGTTGCTCTTTTCTACCAACCAGAGAGTTTATCTGTACTTTGTATGAATGAATATATATAGTGTATATAGTAGAGAGAGAGAGAGAGAGAGAGAGAGAGAGAGAGAGAGAGAGAGAGAGAGAGAGAGAGAGAGAGAGAGAGAGAGAGAGAGAGGTGTCAAAGTGCGTGGGAGGAGTGATTAGTCTTGTTTGCATGGTATTTGTTAAATTTTTTCCATGACAGCAGACTGCATGTACTGGCAGAGCCGGGGGAAAAGCAGCCCTCTCTGCCAAAGCAAACAAAGGGAGGGTGTGCGTGTGTGTGTGCGCGCCGTGCATGTGTATACACACTTTTGTGTTGTTGTGCATTAAAGTGTGTGTCTGTCTGTGATTCCGAGTATAGCGTGTGCTTTCGACAGATGTGTGAGACATGGATATGGATTTTTATTTGCAATTTGTTTCCACAGTCTCAGGCTCTGTCAACACACATCCTACATACACCGAGCAGCCACGACATTAAAACCACTGACTGGTAAAGTAAATAACATTGATTATCTCATTACAATGGCACCTGTCAAGGAGTGGGATATACGGGTCAGCAAGTGACCAGTTAGGTCTTGAAGCTGATGTGTTGGAAGCAGGAAAAATGGGCAAGTGTGAGGATCTGAGCAACTTTGGCAATTGTGTTGGCTAGACGACTGGTTCAGAGCATCTCCAAAATGGCAGGTCTTGTGGGGTGTTCAGTGGTGAACCGGCAACAGGGCCATGGGCGCCAAAGGTTCATTGATGCGCGTAGGGAGCGAAAGCTAGCCCGTCTTGTCTGATCCCTCAGAAGAGCTACTGTAGCACAAACTGCTGAAAAAGTTAATGCTGGCTATGATAGAAAGGTGTCAGAACAAACAACGCATCGCAGCTTGCTGAGTATGGGGCTGCATAGCCGCAGACTGGTCAGAGTGCACATGCTGTCCCCTGTCCACCGCCAAAGGCACCTACAATGGGTATGTGAGTGTCACCACTGGACTATGGAGCAACGGAAGATGGGGGGTGCTGGTCTGATGAATCCCATTTCTTTTACATCATGTGGATGGCTGGGTGCGTGTGTGTGGTTTACCTGGGGGAGAGATGGCACCAGGATGCACTATGGGAAGAAGGCAAGCCGGCGAAGGCAGTGTGATGCACTGCTGGGAATCTTTGGGTCCTGGCATTTATGTGGATGTTACTTGACACGTACCACCTACCTATACATCGCTAAACTGTTGCAGACCAAGTACACCCCTTCGTGGCAACGGTATTGCCTGATGGCAGTGGCCTTGGCCGATCCATGGAGGCCCCACCTTGCAACTCACAGGACTTAAAGAATATGCTGCTGCTAATGTCTTGCTGATGACGGGTTAGAGCTGTTTTGGGCGGCACAAGGGGGGACCTACACAATATTAGACAGGTGGATTTAATGTTGTGGCTTATCGGTGTATATCTTACACACAGACACACACACACACACACACACACACACACATCCCATGTATTCCTTCTTTTCTCCATATTTTGAATACTTAAATAGTTTAGTAAGTGAGGATTTGTGACTGTGCCTGTCTTCTGCGGGAATGGGTAGGCAGGCATGTGGAAACACAATCGGAACCTCTGCCCTCGTTTTCAGAAAATTTCTGAAAACTCCTGCTGGGATCAAGCAGGCAAAGCCAACAAGAGAAGGCACTAACTTATTTCTGTCTCTGTGTGTGTAGAATGACTTCTCCACGACCAAGTCTACTGAACTACGCTCACGACGGAGTCATATCCTCCACACTGCAGAAGCCCATGGACCTGAAACAGCTCAAACAGAGGGCTGCTGCTATACCACCTATTGTGAGTCACTAGTTGAACTTTATGTTTCTCATTGTGTGTATTTTTCCTTTTTTCCCCTCACACATCACACAGCAGTTAAGTGAAGAGCATATCAACTTTTCCAGCCTTGGGAAGTGTATTTGACCCTGGTAGTGTTTTGAAACAGAAAACTGATTTGCCCATCTCTCTCACTATTGTGCAGTGGTATCAATGCTATCCCTGCCTCTCTGTTTACAGAGATAACAGTATAGCATGTGGAATTGTCAAGTCATGTTTGTATAAAATAAGCCAGCCAGATGCCGGATGATGGGATAGATTGCTTTGTGGAGAAGAAATTAGATCCCAGGCATTAGTGATATTTTAGCTCACGAGGAAACAAGATATGTTTATTAGCTATCATGTTTATCTGATACTGTATGTGGCTAACCATATGTCAAATGCCAGGTAGAAGTGGGCTTGTGTTATGCGTGTGGTGTGATTGTAACCTTTTTCTTTCCCTTTCATCCTGTGTGTAGATGCCAGAAGCCTCAATGCAGGGCAGTCAGTGGAGTGGAGGTGGCAAGGCAGTGCTGCCCCCCCACGCCCTGGCATTGTACCAGCAACAGATCACCATGGCTCATGGGGAGTCCTCTCAGGAGGTCAAAATGCAGCAGCAGCAGCATCAACAGCAGCAGCAGCAGCAGCAGCAGCAGCTTTCAGGCCAGCCAGGCAAACAGCAGCCCTACACCTCGCAGGCAGACAGGGACAGGGAGGCTCTTCACAGCAGCAGTCCTCGTATTCGCCCGCACAGCCCCTCCACCAGCGACAAGGATGGTACGCACACCTCCATCATGACAAAGAAAACTTTTGTTGCCTACAGACTCAAAGTAGCCGACAAATCTGTTAAGTCACCAGTCATATTAATACTTCACGAGTCATATATTATGTAGAGAAGTATAGGATGTAAGCTGCCAAACCTACAAATATAGGAACCCCTCTCACAATTTCCAGCATTTGTATTTTTCCCATCCTATCATTTTCTTTCTGTATGATCCCTAATATTACTCTTCTGCCGGCTGTAGGTATGCGTGTATAACCTGGTACATTGCTAAAGTTGTCCATTTTAAAATGGGTATATGGAATCATGAGAAGAAGATTAGCACTGTAAATGAGGAGTCATGTTAAAAAAGAAAATGGAGGTTAATGAAAGTGCTGCATATTCTGCAGTTTTAGCAGCATTTGATCTAGTTTTACTTAGTTGGTCCTTGCTACATGCTCTAACCTTGAGTCTGTGTTCTCTAGTGTTTAGGGTATTCAAGTGTTTCTGGGACACTCGTGTAGAGGGAACTGATAAATGATCTGGTATTGCTATTGACCCAGAAGGGAATATAGTCTAGTTCAGTGCACTTACTGTGAGCATGTGGAATGTGAATCTCTGAGAGCACAGTGTAAGACTTTTAGCAATAGTCCAGACAAAGACAGGTCTTTTATAACCAACTGGGCACAGCAGCTGTGATCTGTGAAAAGTACAGCGACCACTTTTTTCATGCATTTAAAAAAACAAAAAGGTTGTAAACAGCTCTTTATACAGTGCCTGACACAGAGGCAGGTGTAGACATATTTGCAGGCTACATGGTAGCTACTATTGACTAGCATTTGGCTGTTGGCGAATACACAAGTCACCTCAAGTGGTAAATATAGTTAAGTGTTTATGTAGTTACTGCATGTTTTTGTGTGAGAGAGAAAAGTCTGTGAGGATGCGATGATCTGTGGTGTGTTTGTGTCCCTTCAGAGCTGGAAGGCAACGAGAGGTGGTTACTGACCCTCCTGCAGGGATTAAGTAGGTTCACCCCTTGCCACACCATTCCCTTTTTAATTACACCTTAACCACACCACAGGGTGATCACCTCCTGTGTTGGATTTTTACTGTGTGTACTTTACAATAATTATTAGCAGTGGCTTGTTGTGTATGTTGGCGTATTAATTCAGTGGTGATATCACCCTGGCTGGGAAGTATCGCAAAGGGGCTTTCTATGCTCAATAGACAACAATGACATTGGTGTTGATGTTGTTGACAACAGTGACTGGCGGCTGAGGGACAGATTCTTGGATTAGTGGAGGCCTAGCTGAGTGCAGTGCTCTGTCCCTGACTCTGTGCGTTGTTGTTGCAGAAAGGTCCCGGGCTTTCTCTCCGCAAGGTGAAGCCAAGAAGCAGGCACTGGGCCCTGATGACCTGAGGACCTCCAACTTAGGTCGACCAGTGCTGTCCCGCTACCCCATGTCCCCGCGAGACATGGCCAAGATCAGTCACGACCAGCATCTGCTCCACTTCAACTGTGAGTCTTTTCTGTCCTCCCCGGTCTTTATATTCTTAAAAGCCTCAGTTGTAAGATAAATTATATATTGTATTAGGGGAACTTTGAACAATGCCTCCACTTTTCTTTCTGCCGAAACTCAAATAGTCAAATCTCAATCTCATAATTTCTCCTGCCTTCCAGCGTTCCAGCAAACAGGCCACCCCTCACTCCCTAATCTGCCACAGGACAGTGGGAGGCTAGCAGCAGTGAGGCCCCTCACCATGCCAGAGCCTCCACCACTCATTTCCTCCACCAAGCCAGGAGGCTCCATCACACAGGTATTGCACCACACAAATGAAAACTAGGGCTTTTACTAGTTGGCGCACAGAAACCATGGAATTGAAAATTATTATTATTTTCAATATAATCCTAGTAGCTCACTTAGATATCCGCCAAATAAAAAAAGTAAGGCATGAATAAGAAAAACGAACAATAGAATCTGACACTTATTTTTACACTTGAGCAATGATACTGTATATCACCATTATGACCAAATACTTGTTTCTTCAGGGCACCCCAGTGCAGTTGCACAGCCCAGCTCATGGGTTGGACCATGGGAAGATGACCCCCACACAGATGGGGTTGTCCTGGATGGATCAGAGGAAAGTGGGTGAGTAAAATTGTGTGTAGGGACTAGTACACTTTAATTTTTCTTTCCTGCAAGTTGCCATCCACTTCTACCACGCCTATCACAACTAATATTAAAGTTTGATGCATCACAATAGACATGTCTTCCTCATTACTGTCTCTCCAAACTCTTATGCACTAAACAGCAGGTCCTTTCCCCGTGATAAAGCAGGAACAGTTGTCACCTCGCAGCTTGTCCTCTCAAGCTGACAACATGTCAACCCAGGGCTCGCCTCATGATAGTGCTGCTGGACGTGGTGGGTGGCTCAATTCTTATTCTCTTATATTTGATTTCCATATACAGTAAGCTGGTGCTTTGCTTCTGCGTCTTTCCTTGTCCTGTGTCGTGGGTAAAGAATATCAATGCATCTTGAAAAACGCTCCGATTAACTTTTTCCAGGTTTTATTATTATTAGATTTTTATAAAACCGAATAAATTTTTTTTTTTTGCCAACAATCAAGATGCCCTACACCCTCTAATAACAGTCAAATCATGGGTTTTCTCACGTTTTCTTCAGCGCTGTCATGCTGAAAAGATTAACCTCTTCAGCATGACAGTGACCTGAGGTACTCAGCAAGGACCACACTGGAGTGACTTTGGGACAAGTCGCTGAATGTACTTGAGTGGGCCAGGCTAAACTTAAATCTTACCAATTGAAAATCTGTGGGAAGTTGAGTTCACTGAAGCTCATCTAATCTGACAGCTTGAGAGGATGTAAAGAATGGGAGAAACTGCCCAGTCGTTGTGCGTAATGCTAGTAGATGCAAACTCACCAGTGGTGGTACTGCCAGTGGTGCTTTAACAAAGTTTTCCTTTTTAAAATAAATCTGGAGAACTTAATAAAGCCATGCTTAAATACATTTTATACGGCAAGCAAAAAAAAGTGATCGAAACAACCTGTAGCATTTGCTTTGATTTAAGCCGTGCTCCCATGTTGGCTTTGCCAACCTTGCAGAACGTTTTGCAAACATTTATTCCCAATTATTGTTAACATTGTGTTCCACTGTAACTACTCTTAATACTGCTTTCCTTTCTTATTGTCTTTACATACTATCTTTGCAGGTTCTATTCCAGCTGTTCAGGGGGGAAGTATCACTAAAGGCATCCCAGGGACCAGAATGCATCCAGATTCCTCAATCTCCTACCGAGGGGGCTCCATTACTCAGGTGAGCTCAGACCAGCAAAGTACTGTGAGTCTATGTCCTTGGTCCTTCTTAAGCCTAATCTCTGACGATCCCAGTAGAGATTTGCTGTGGATACTTATTTTTTTCTACATAACTAAGGTGTATGCTTGAATAAAATTAGTTAAGTCAATCCAACTTTGGTATGTTTCAGAGCTCAAGTAACTTAACACTCAGAAAAGGTATCTGTTGGTTTAGACATATTTATTAAATCACTTTTAGTAATAGCTTTTTGTATTTATTTGATGTTTTTTGTTGATATTCTTAGGCTGTTAGTTTTATAATGGAAAACTGGTGTTTTTACTTCAACTGTAACAGAATCTCCCATATGTGCAATTTGTTGTTTGCTATGTTGGGTGTGGCAATTTGAACGTGAGTGCGTTTTTGAATATTCTGCTGACTGTGTTCACATTTGGGTGGTGCATTACGACATAATACTGGCAACCACTTCTGTTCCCCTTTATTTGGAGAACCCCTGAACAACCTCGGAAATTGATTTAAATAAGTCAGTTAAAAATGAACCACTGCAAGTGAGCCGTTATGTAGATTTAGGAGAGACCTGCTATAATAAATAAGATGCTGCTTGGCCCAGTGTTTCCCCTCAGATCACTGTGCAGGAGCGGCACACTCAGGTTAATGTGAATTTGTCCAGAGGCTGATGGATGTAAATAGTGAACTGAAACTGACTCTGTGTTAAACTGTGTTTAAGGTTCATGGTAGTAGCAGCTAATGTTTCTGGTACACAGACATCCCACACACTAATTTAACATGACCACAGCGCTGAGTGGCCCTGTCACCTTAGCAACAGGTACACACTGTACCGCGTCTGTTCCCTCTTGTATATATCTATTCACTCTTGACTCTGGCTAAACCAAGTCATTGATATGCTCGCTGTAATATCACATCCCACTGGCATACACCAGAAAGCGAGTGTTGAGGGGGTTGTTATCCACCATGATGGATTAGTAACAAGAAGGTGAAAGTGATGAAGCATAATCATTGCCGTTGTAGAGGGACAGCTCATTTTTTGTGATCAGTGTTTCTCAACGGGGGGCGGTACCGCCCCCCAGGGGGCGTTCAAAGGATGACGGGGGGCGTTGAGGTGCCTTTGGGGGGCGTTTGTTTGAAAGCTAGTTTAAACCAAAGACTCACAATAACAATACATGTTTATACTTTAAACTACTTGCAAAAAACAGTGGTCTGCAACATTAAAACCTGCCAGTTCACAGCACTGCAACTGGACGAGACGGTGGATCATTACTCGTCTTCTCTTCTGTGCTTCTGTCAGCTTTGTTCGGCGCAGCTCCGCGCTGCCTTCATGGAAACGGGACGTCAAAGCATCATCTTATATGAGCTCTGTACTTCAGCGTGAAGCTGCGTTCAGATAAAAAAAAAAAAAAATTGCAATCGCTGCAGGGTGGTGCAACATCCTGTTGTGTTCTTTAGCCCCCACAAGTAGGCTTTATATTTCACAGTAACAGTTTTTCTTCAGATCGTTTATTGAACACAACATTTCCTACTGCACCTGAAGGCAGCTTCATTTCATGGAGAAAGACAGAAAGAAAAGAGACGAGCGAGAGATATCGACTGTCTTTGTTTTTTGGCAAAACATTTAGCTGTTCCCCAAACTCCCGGGCAGTTCAGGGCTTGTGTTTGGTGTTTTAAAACTTTCTTGTGGAAGGGATAGAGGCAGTGATGTAACTGTTTACTGGCCGGGAAAACGCAGCGCGATGTGGTGTTGCATTTCTCCACACGCTTTTTTTCTGCCAGGGCTCTCACTAACTTTCAAAGGTTGTAAACCCTTCTGCTTTTACCCCTTGATAAGTGCCAGCTTGTTTTCCTTTGGAACAATTTGATTATAGATCTAGATTTGAATGAAAAAAAAATTGATTTGAATGTGAAACTGCTAGCTGTTTCTGATTGGCTACTGTTAGTGTTTGTAATACCTAATTAAAGTTTGAATGTTACATATCTAGTCGTTCTGATTGGCTGCTGTTATTTAAATTGAATGTCAAATGGTTGCATGTTTTTAAACACCTGTAAATATAATTTCTATTTACATGGCTTTTTTGATACCTGGGAAACTAATAAATATTTTTTATTTATTTGTTTTTTATAACAAAAATAATAGGCCTGATATTAGGGCGTAATCATTAATATTCAGGGCAATTAGCCTACATCTTATTTGATGGGGTGGCAGTAAGGGACCTGGATAATGAATAGGGGGGCGCTGGCCCAAACAGATTGAGAACCACTGAGCTAGATTAACAACCAGATTTGGCACTTTCTTAGGGAGTTGATGAGGATTGCTTTGGTCAGTGCCATTCGATCCTGTAAACAAACCCCTCCGTTACGCAAAACCTTACAAGCTTGGCCTCCAACCTTTAGCAGTCTTCTTGGAAAGGCTGCAACCAATAGACAAGAAACGTGATCTCAGGCACTACTGCGTCTCCTACTCAACCGCCTACCCCCGCTCTCAAGCAGTGTAGAAATATGACTCATACTCAGGGTACGAGTGATGTAACTCAAGGTTTGAAGCCTGTTGTCATCTATTGTTACACCTCCGCTTCCTCACAGAGTACTTCTTTGTATTTCCCAGCTGTGTTTGTTATGTTTGTTTGTTTATTATTTATATATTTGTTTGGAACACTGTTATCTGTCACCATTGTAAGAACTACTCTTTCTGGGGCACAAACAATTCAAGAAACAGAATAGACTTTATCTATGTAACATAATGCATTACAGTCGGCTCCAGTTACATCCAATTCAACAATCATGAAAAGAAAAACAAAGACTATTCCCAGTCACTTAGACTATCTATACCATTATAGTATTATTAAGGTTGTTTTTACCTGCACTGTGACTCATTAAAAGCCCTTTGAAGCTATTTTCTAAACTAATTTTGTGACGGGCTTTTATAAAGACATTAGTTAGTAGCTATATTTGAGTCTGTTTTCATAGCATTGGTTGTGTGCTTTAAAATGTCTATCTTATCCACTGTAAAGTTTCATGACAGTGCTTATCCCTAATAAAGGCTATATTGAGTGAATTTCACAGTATCCATCCAATAGCCTTAGCCTGACTTGTACGTGGGCATTGCTATTGGTAGCCGCTAGCCTGTGCAGTAAGCTAGCAAGGAATAGCCTGTTGGGAGTGCTACATAGCCTGGTGCTGCCTGAGAAGACAAGTTTAAGTTGGTTTGCTGAGAAAGAGGCTTGATCTTATGTGACTTTGGAGTGTAGATGTGGTTCTGAAAACTGTCTAGCTTGACAGAATCGGGGCCTGTAAATAGCTGCTACTGATAGTCAAAGCTGTCTCTTGTAGGTCCCCGCTACAATTTGTCATATAAACTTAGACTTTCACTAAGGAACAGCCACTGCTGCAAACTGTGATGATAAAGTGCAGTTATGTCTCCTCTCTTGGCCACAGGGGACACCGGCTGATGTGCTTTATAAGGGAACCATAACCCGCCTGATCACAGAGGACAGCGCCAGCCGTGCTGAGAGGGAACGGGATGAGGCCCTGTCTAAAGGCCATGTGGTCTATGAGGGCATAAGTGGGCACATTCTCACATATGACCGTGAGTACATCAGCTTGGCTGCAGTATATTTTATGCCATGGCCAACGATTATTTTCATTTTGGGTTAGATCTGGCGCAACACTGCACTTGGAGTCATTCATGCAAGTTATTGGATCTCATTTAGTACTATCCCTAAACTAAGAGATATCATTTACCTAATTATAGTAACAATTCTGTCATTTGTAGGCCCGCCTTCTCAGCCCCCTAAAGATGAGGGCCGCGGCCCCGGGCAGTCTGGGGAAATTCTAGGCCTAAAGCGTCCTTATGACATTATGGAGGGAGGCATCTCTAGAGGACTGCCTATGAGGGATTCGCTGTCTGCTGCCAACTGTGAAGGTAAGAGACGACCCCTCCCCACCCCACCCACCCCCCCTTATCCGTCTGACACTCCCGCACAACTGTACAACTGCTACTGTATAAAATCCAGTTTCACCCTTGTTTAATGACATTCAGCTCAAATTATTGATGAAATAATTTACCCCCCCCCCCCCACCCCACCCCCACCCCCAGGTCTGATTGGTCGAGCCATGCCTCATGATAGGGACAGTCCGCACCACACACCTTACAAGGATGCTCATCACATCCGTGGTTCGATCTCACAAGGTAGGATGACGCCTCATTATAAAACATGAAAGTGAATTTCTAAATGTATTCATTTTAAATCTAGCTCCCATTCCCTTCTGCTGGGAAACATTTTTCCTTCAAGGTTTTTCCCTCTCTGCTCAGTTTACCATTTATGTTTAAAATCTAATCTCCTCGGGCTGAATGTACATTAAAGAACAATCTAAATGTGTTTTTGGATGACACAAGAAGAGATTTACCAATCACAGTTGAGGGGGTGAATAATGCATGGTTATATGCATAGCAGATCAAAGTCCATAAAAAAGTCATAAAAATATTGCAACAGATTAAATCTTTGAACTGAATGTAAATGTCTGCTTGCAAGATAATGATTTTTAATATCGTCTCTGTATGCATTCTGTGTGTTTTTCCTGAAGGTACTCACTCATTGTGCTTAATCAGACTGTTTTGCTCACTCAGCAGAGCTGCAGCGAAAGATAGCTTTTTATCTTTTCAGTTTTTTCTTTCAAGATACAGATTGTTGCCAGAACTCCCCCGCTGGCAGGAGTACTTTCATGTTAAAGTGCTCATATTATTCTTTTTGGCTTTTTTCCCTTTCCTTTATTGTGTTATATATCTTTTTTGTGCACGTTATAGATTTACAAAGTGAAAAAGCCCAAAGTCCACCCCAAAGGGTCTTACCATCTCCAACAGAAAACACTGTTCACAAACTGCTCCAAACAGCTCTATTGTAGACCAGCCTTTACTTCCGTGACGAACGTGCGTCACTTTGTAATGCTCGCCTAGCTGCTAGCGTGGCACTCCCTCATACTCTGCTTCTGACTGGCTAGTAGTCCTTACCTAGCTACTGCGCATGTGCGACTCCCAACAAAGATGGAATAGAAGTGAGATGACTCACTCTGTAGCTAAAACAGAGCTCAACACACAGGGTGAAAAGAGGAGCTGCAGCAATGTGTAGTACAACAAAAATATGGTGTTTTTTGAAAATTAAACCATGTGAACCTATTCTGATATAACCTCTAAATACAGTTATGAACCTGAAAATGAGCATAATATGAGCACTTTCATATTCATATGTATCTATCTGACAGCAGTAAAGTCACATAACCATCTTTTCTCATCTTCCTCAGAGATAGTAGTGGATTAAGCTGCTCTCAGAGCCCCTGCTGATTACACTGAGCTGCTATAACCCTATTAGCACATTTCTTTTAGGGCTGGGCAATATATCTATATATGAGGCTAGATATCGTCTTAAATTTTAGATATTGTAATATTGTGATATGACATGTGTTGACTTTTCCTAGTTTTAAAGGCTGCATTACAGTAAAATGATGTAATTTTCTGATCTTACCAGACTGTTCTAGCTGTTCTATAATTTGCCTTTACCCACTGAGTCATTATATCCACATTACTGATGATTCTTTTTTTTAAATCTCATTATGTAAATATTTTGTTAAAGCACCAATAGTCAACCCGACAATATCGACATTGATGTATTTGTCAAAAATATAGTGATGTTTGATTTTCTCCGAATCACCCAGCTCTCATTTCTTGGTGTCTCTCTTGTTTGTTTCTCCATTTCTCAGTTCCATTCTGTCTATGTTATGGAGAAAAAAAAATATCAAATATGCCGCCTACTCTTGTTTGAAGAAAAAAAGGATTGACATCATTTTTATGCGATTTCAGGTATACCTCGTCATCTGGACCCTCAGGATGGCTACCTAAGGAGAGAGGCTAAGCAGATGAAGAGAGAGGGCTCCCCACCCCGTGGGCCCGGTTCACTTTCCGACCCAATGAAGGGCAGAGAGGCCATGGTGCCTACGGTGAAGGAGGCTGGGCGCTCCATCCACCTCATTCCCAGAGAGGAGCTGAGACAGCCTACCAAGGAGGGCATCATAGCACAGGTACATGTTGTGTATTTTGGGCTACTATTAGATCCGCAGTTGAGGTACACCTGATGGATTGTGGGTAACTTTAGCTTCGGTTGTTGGTGTTAGCCATGCTGTTGTAAACACATGCTATTGGGCTAATAAACAGTTAATATTACGTCGTAGTCCGGGTTATCATTGTTATATCAAGTAACATGAAAGAGTGAAGAATATAACGGTACACACACGCTAACAACACATGCAGAGGCTATCCAACCCTTAATGTTTGGCCCTCTTTACACTTAACTGATTTATTCCTGTTGTGCTTCTCTTCAGGGAACACCCATGAAGCAGGAGGCAGCTGCTTCAGGGAAACGTCACGATGTCCGCTCCATCATAGCCAGTTCACCACGTTCCTACCACAATGCACCCTCCCACCTGGAGATGCGTGCTGAGAGGGGCCGCTACGAAGAGGCACCAAAAGGGCGACCCAGCGCAGTGGTCAGTACGGCTAGCACGATTGCCCGCTCTTCTCCACTTCCACTGGGGTCAGAGCAGGGAAGCAAGACCCATCATAGTCCAGTGGGCTACGAGGACAAGGGCGCCTTAAGGGCCCCTTACCCTGGGCCGTCACACCGTGGCTCCCCTCTGTCCAGGGAGGCAAGCCAAAGGCAGCATGACGGTGGGTAAATCTCATACAGTCAAGACAGCTGAAATAACTGAGAACAAGATAGTTCACCCCACCAAGACTGTGCATTAAATTCAGTAGTTTCCTTGTTTCGACTCCAGGTTCCAGTAAGAATCCGCCTCAGGAGCGCAAAGCCACACCGACCCCCAGGGAAATGAGTGCCACCAAATCACCACTCCAAGGTGTTCCAGATCAACAGACCTATGAGCGTCTGCTGCAGGGTCTTGGGGCTGCAGAAGTTTACCGTCAAATCCCCATAGCCTTTGATCCTGCGTCGCTGCCCCGTGGCATCCCCATTGACCCAGGTACAGCCACAGTCAAGTTAGATTAAAAAAAAATTAAAAATTCTTCTTATGTTATTCTGACCTGATCAGACCTCTGCTAAATCGAGGTTGGATTGAGCTTTGTCGGTAGTTATGTGAGATCACCAAAATCCATGTCTCCAAAATCCATAATCATAAAGGCCTACTGTAAGTTATCTGTGCGTCAGAAAATGCAGCCTTGCCTTTTACTGAGACCTGTGTGTCGGTGCAGTGAGAGTGCCGTTGTACAGGACTCAGGTAAACAAAACGAAAAGGTGAAACAAACCGTAGAGAGAGGAAGATGCCAATCAAGCACAGTCTGTACATGCCCTCACAGTCCTGAGAAGACTTCTAATCAAGAACAATAAGTGAAAACATCTGTGTGGCCTATAATCATTATGGTTGGTAATTTAGTCCAATATGAATGACCTTTCCTGACAGACGTTTCTTACTCTTCATACACAGCGGCCTACTACTTGCCTCGTCACCTAGCGCCCAACCCGGCCTACCCTCATCCCTACCCCTACCTCATCCGAAGCTTTCCTGACACTGCAGCCCTGGAGAACCGCCAGACGCTGCTCAATGACTACATCACCTCCCAGCAGATGCATCAGTGGCCTGCAGCTGCTGCCATGGCCGCCCAGCGCTCAGACCTGCTGAGGGGCCTTGCTCCACGAGACCAGCCCCTTCCTCTGCCCTACTCTGCAGCCCCACGCGGTAAGGCTATCTGACTTGACAACACTCATATTTGTTTAAGGTTGTGTTCACATTGGCTTTAAAAGATGTTTGGCAAACTGAAAATCTATTTTCAGCGGAACAACTGTAAACTCAAAACAAAGTGGGCTGTACCTACAGATGGAGGTTGCTAAGAGCTCTTACCATTACTAAACAACAGCAGGGTTTATGTTTCCTAAATGTCTTTTGATAATAGAATCACCTGTACGCTGAAACATGAGGAAGGGCAGTGCTGTTCATGGCCTACTTAACCTTGTATCTCACACTGCAACTCAGGTGGATAATGCCTTCACAAGGATTTCTGTATCATTTTCTCTGAAAAGGTTGTAAACTTTGATGGATTCAGCTTTGGATATATTGAATACATTTTTTCTGTAGCCACTGTCATAATCTCTTGGTATTTTTGTGTTACTTGATTGTTACTGATTTTTATCTTAAGCTGCATGTTGCATGCCCAGCTTGGGTGGCATTTGTCTGGCACACGTTGTGGGCAATCAGCTGGTGTGATGCATCAAGCAGCAGTTAAGGTACAGGTAATTAGAAGCTGCTGGAGAAGGAATCGTCTTGACGGTTGGTTGTCATCACTGTCTTGAGTCATTTTAATTGATATTGGCAAATAGAGCTGGGTAATAATGCTAAAAATGCTATGATAATTTCATTGTCCAAATTAACGACTCCATGCTAATTTTAATTTAAAACTAACAATTAGTTATTGAAGTTCAGCCTCATGTAAGGCATAACAGTGGACCACAGCTCTGCTTTGAACTTCAGTTTGCATACATTTGTCATATTGGAAATTATTGTTGTCGGAAAATATAATTCTTAATATTGTGATGATGATTTTATACATTGCCCAGCCCTATTGGCAAAGCCTCAAATACATGTAACTTGCAACAGCAGTTAACATCCATTTGTCCTTATAAATCAAGGTAATTGAAATGCATGTAAGTTGCTGAAAAGTTGTTGAGTTGTAGAGTCAATGGGTAAGCAGTATGTTGAAATATACTGAATGAGATAGCAAACATTAACAAACCAGAACTCCAAGTATTTACAGGAACACATCTTGCATCATTCATTAGTGACCTAGAAAGAAGAATCTTATCAGATTTAAAGGTTCAATGTGTGGGAATTTCTCCCATCTAGCGTTGAGATCATATATCGCAATCAACTCTCTCGCGCCACGCAGTTCATAGTACGTATTACAGCTACGGTAGCCTTCACGCTTCAAAAAGCCGGTCTCTTGCTCTTTTCAATATCCTTTTTCTTTCTCTGGTCGAATAAGAAGAAGACTCCTGTTCTTGAAATTTGGATTTTGAATACGTGTGGTCCTCCATGTTTCCTTCTTCAAACTTGCCGTGGCCGGGAAGCTACGATACCCATTAGCAGCACCTGTGAGTTTATCATGTGACAGTGAAAACACAAAAGGCGGAGCAGTATGTCCTGTATGTCCCTTACCGGCTAACGTATTTCAAGATGGCGCATGAATATTGAGCGTCTACCCCAGTTCGTGCGAATGCAAATGTAAAATTTCAAACCAAAAGTAATACTTGGAATTGATGGTGGTGGTAAATATTCATGAAAAAGGGCGTTTGTGAACGGGCAACACAGATTTTGATAATGAACAACTAAACACGTTACACACCGGACCTTTAATTTTATTCTCTCATTTTAGTGCTTTGTAATCATTTACTTATTGTTTCCCGATTTTGTGTTGATTTTACATTTTCCACATTTGAATGAGGTGGTAAAGACTTACCTGTTACATTACCTATAAAAACCTCAACCCGATGACAAATCAGCAGTTATCTGTTGGAGTTGAGAATGACATTTTGTCATGTGGACCAGTACTAGAACGCAGTGTTTTTGCTTTATTATCCCCTAAATCAAAACACATTTGGACCAGCTATCAGGTTTCCTTTACCCTTCTCTTCTTTCTGTCCCCTAGGGATCATCGATCTTTCTCAGGTGCCACACTTACCTGTCCTGGTCCCTCCCTCTGCAGGGACAGCTGGCTCCCCAATGGATCGCATCACCTACATTCCCGGGGGGACCACCACCTTCCCTGGCAGGCCTTACACCACCTCCCCCATCTCACCTGGTACAATTCAATTCACAACAGCAAACTCACCAAAAGATTAAATATATTGCACCCCGTGTCGTTTTAATAAAAAAATATTTTTTTTTTCTGTACAGTTGGGTCCTCGCACATAAACAAGATGCAAGGCGCATCTTCAGAGCGTGAAAGAGACCGGGAACGTGACAGAGAGAGGGAGAGGGACCGGGAGAGAGACAGAGAACGAGAGAGAGAGAGGGAGCGTGAACGCGACCGGGAGAGAGAGCGGGAGAGAGACCGTGAAAGGGACCGGGACAGAGAGAGAGACAGAGACCGAGAGCGTGACAGAGAGAAGGGCGGGTCTCTTGGAAATGTGGAGCACGCCCCAATCTGGCGACCAGGTGTGGAGAAAATAGGGTTTTTCATTTTTTTATGTACAAGTTAAAAGTAACATACTGGCAGCACAAATGGAGTTTTATGAAAGACTAATGCATTTGTGTTTGTCCCTTCCAGGTACAGAGCACAGCTTGGCAAGCAGCAGCAGCAGTGTGAGACCTTCCTCCCAAACATATAGCCACCAGCACTCCCCAGTGTCTCCTCGCACCCAGGAGAACGTGCAGCAGAGGCCAAGTGTCCTGCACAACACTGGGGGCAAGAGTCTTCCTGTCAGCGAACACTCCAGCCCATCTGTGTTTCGGTAAACTGCATTTTAGTTCTGTTTTTAAATTGACAACACAGGGGATATTTACCTGAGCAAATGTCACAGAAGCATTCACAGCAGGGAGAACATTTTGATTCTGTTGTTTACTAAGCATGTTTTGTTTGACCTGCCAGGTCCATGTCCTCTGGGCCAGCCCGCTACCAAGGTTACCCTGGCCACCTCCAAAGGACAGGTGTGCCCCCTGAGGCCTACCCACCTGCCATGGACTCAAGTGGAGCCAAAGAGCAGAGTCGCGATGGAGGCAAAGCCAGAGGTGGTCTACCTAAGCACGTGCAGGACCAGCACGGGCCCTCCAGTAAATCTGACCCCAAGCTGTCCTGCCCCAGCCCAGGAGGAATGTACCCAGGTTCCTATCCCTCGGCTTCAGGCCGGCCCCACCTGCTGCCTCCCCAGTCGGATAACCCTCCTGGCCGTGGAGAAAGCGGTACACCTAGTAGGGAAAAGACTCAAAACAAACCGATGTCCATTCAGGAACAAGAGCTCCGAGCACTCGGTAAGACCACAATGACTGCGGCCAACTTCATAAACGCGATTATTATGCGTCAAATTTCTTGTGAAACGGGGATGGCAGAGACGGGCTCGCTTGTTGCCAGCTGCGCCACTGATGGTAAGATGCTCTGGATCCCAGGGTCCCCCTCATCACCCAGATCCTCCCCCGTCAGTCTGTGGCCTATTGCACGCTGTGGTGGTTGGCATTATCAAATCAGCCCAATTCATTTACATTTTTTTTCCTTCAATGCTATACTTTTTTGCTTTTTTTCCCCAATTTTATTATTAGTTTTTCTTTACAGACTTAAAGACCACCAAGGGTGCCCTCTGGAAAACTAGGCCTCTAGCCTGTCCAAATTGGACCTGACTGGCTGAGATTAAATGAGAACAGGCAGTTTACAACCCTGATAGCGCATTGATAAAATAGTAACAACTCAACACATGTCATTTTCCATGAAGAAGATCCTAGGTGTCCTTTAAGGTGTAATTGTAAGACAGCTAAAGATGGTGGGACATTAAGGCAGAACATCCTTTGCTGCTTATTTTCATGTGACTTTATCATGTGGCACCCCTCCTCCCTCCCATTCGGCTGCTTACTTTAAACAGAATATTTCACCACATGCAAGCGGGCATGAAAAGAATATTTTAGACACTGGAAAAGGTATTTCACTGCAGGAGGCTTTTATAAACCCATGTTTAATGAGACTGCCTGCAATTCAAACACTTATCAATGTACATGCGGTGGCTCTACTTCACTACTGCATGTCTTTCCTGTAGATACTCATAGACCTATTAGAAACACATTGTGCTGGGCACTATTTTGGACAATGACCACATGTAACCCAGATGACTAAAGGGGAATAGAGAATTGGTGTGACAGTCCCTTTCATTAAACCTCATTGACAGCCTTACCAACCACCAAACTGACTCCCTGGGGTCCCAAGAGAGCACCGGTGTTGCACAGGAGGAGGGTGGGAAAGGGGAGAGACGTGGAAGACGTTCAGCCATCCAGAGGGAGGGGGATACTGCAGCTTCTGCCCCCCAAATCTCTGCATGTTCCTGTTTATGGCTCACTGTAATTTATGCTGATGGTTTTTTGTTAATTTTTTTTCCACACATGCCAAACGCTCAACACATCTCTCTCAATCAAGCCTCTGGGAGTTTGTCCGTCATTTGGAATGTGATTTTTGTTTTGTTATTTTCTGCGTGTGTGTATATATTACAAGCCTGTAGGGCAAGTGACAACTGCATGCTGATTTCAAGTGAGGGTTAACAAAAAAACTCTTGTATGTAAAGAAGTCAACAGGAATCATGCCTTTTAAAACAGACAAGACTGCCAGGCAGACTTAGGGCTCACAGAAGTAGGCTCATAGGCTCCCACAATGGTTCAACAATAATTTCATATATTCATGGCTAACTATGAATGGGTCTATCTTGGGGTAAGATAGTATTCATTACACTAATGCATTGGATTCATCTAGTCTCTAAGGCATTATTATCTTTAGGTTGTTTTTTTTTTTTTTGTAATCCAGTGCGGAAACATGGTCTTGAGTACGTGTTATCAAGTGACTTTTTGTGACTTCTTCATTTATGAGTCACTGATGCAAAACCAGTAATTTTTAGCATCATTTCTGGTCAAAGCTAGGCTTGCTTGGTCTGTATGCAAAGAGTTCATCTGAAGTAGCTTGACACACACACACACACACACACACACACACACACACACACACACACACACACACACACACACACACTGTCAAAAAGTATTGTAAGAAAGCTTGTCCTTTGAGCTTTCATGTGCGGATGCTACATGAAATGTTCAAACTGCACATCCACGCTATAAGTCCTGATGGATGGAAAGACATTTATAAATTCTGCATGTTCTCATTAGCACACTTAAGAGATCTTGAATTGTGCCTCCATGGACTAACTTTTACTCATGTGTGGATGTGATGTTTGCCTTTTTGTGTGTGTGTGTGTGTGTGTGTGTGTGCGTGTGCGTGTGCGCGCGCGCGTGTGTGTGTGCGTGCGTGCATGGGTGTACATTTGTGTCTGTTCAACAGCTCAGCAGAAGATGGAGTCACACGGTCTGTACCGTCCTCCATCTGAGGAGAGACTGTCTCCAGGCCAACAGCCCCCGTCCCCCTGTGTTAAAGGCAGCCAGAGGGTGGTCACCCTGGCACAGCACATCAGTGTAAGTTCGCTCAACCACTGCATTACAAATGGCAACAAAAGGCACAATAACATAACAAACAATATTCATATCTTAAAGGCTGGGTCAGTAACTATTTCCAATATGCACTTTTTATATGTTTGAAATGGTCTTTACACCCCGACAGCAATAAATAAGTTATGGGTTCTGAAAAATGAGTGAAAAAGATCATCTGTAGCTGCTGTAATTCTGTAAAAACACACACCAATCACTGCCTTGTGGTCTGCTTGGAAAGAACTAATGAAACGCCTCCTTGCCCTGCTGGGCCTACTCTACACCTCCCATGGACATGCCTCAGCTCAATGTGCGTCGTCGCCGCATTGCTAACAGTAGCCATGTTTGGTTTTAAACATTGGGTATGATAATATTAGGTGTTTGCTTACCGGTGAATGGGACATTAAGTAAAATTGTGGTTCTTTCTCCGCTCTGCTCTAAAGCAGCGATGCATGCCTGTGTGTGTGGGTCGGAGCCCTGAGGGCAGGGGGAGGGGTTAGACGGAGCCCAGAGGAGATGCTACTTTCAAATCTTGCTAGCTTTTCAACATTGACAACCCTGCCTTTAATATTTCTGTAGCACAATCCCTACGTGGTTTTAAAGTGCTGAACAGTATAGGTATTTGAAGGGATGTTGATACCTAATGTATGCCAGACAATGTCCCATTCTTGACGTGGATATGTCTTCACGTAAACAGGAGGTGATAACTAAAGACTACACCAGGCAGAGCCAGCAGCAGCAGCAGCAACAGCAGCAGCAAAGCTACCACGGCTCGCCTGTCCTGGATTTGACCCGTCCACCCAGTGCCTCCAAGCCCCCACCCACCTCACAGGACTCTGCCCAAGGGTCCCGATATCCAGAGGGCCTTGGTGGAGAACGCAACCGAGACCGGTAGGAATCATTGTCAAACGTGCTCACTCTGGAACAACAAAAATATCTGTTAAATAATTTGGGTGGGCACTGTCTGCCTATGCCTTAACCCTGTGTTACTAATAATTATAATTTAAACAATTCACCAAGGATTAATTGATTTGAATCAATAATTCATGCTGTAATTGTATTGTTCTTTGTATGTTTTGCAGGTCTCCTCCTCAGCCCAAGACATCACCTGTTAGTGTTTCAAATGATGGCATTGAACCAGTGTCTCCTGCTGGAGCCAGCTCTGAGCCTGAGGTCCAGGGAGGGGCCTCCTACTCCAACGAACAGGGAGAGCAAGGGTAACCGCTCACATTGCTGTGGATCTCCACACAAACAGCTAACGAACTGTGTTGTATATGTTCAGTTTATGGTGGACATAGCTTGTATGACATTTAGATTAGCAGGGCTGCAATTCATTATTTTTTTCCGTGGTTGCATGTTTGAATAGTTGTTCAATGACACAAGGCAGGCAAACATCTGTCGACAATAGGGCTGCAGCTATCGATTATTTTAGTAATCGAGTATTCTACCGATTATTCCATCGATTAATCGAGTAATCGGATAAGAAATACTTAGTAAACAGCAATAGTAAATATTTATTATTGCTGTGTACTAAAAAAAAAGGAAACTTTTTCAAAAAAAACCTGTCTTTTGTATATATACAAAAAACAATTTTTCCAGTAAAAACATTTTTTATTGCCAAATTCCAAGTACATTTTTGGTGGCCCAAATGTTAATATTTTTCACCACCTTCCCCTTCTTGCCTCTGGCTCTTTGCACTGGATATGCAAAAGAGCTGTTCACTAAGCCCAGGTAAATGTGACGGTACAAAGCTTACAGCAAGGCTATTCAACTACACTGTTCTGGGGGACACATTTTAAGAAGGCTTATACTGAGTGAGGAGAAAGAATAAAGAATGCAGACATCACCGGCATGATGACGTCATTCACGTGCATATTAAGTGGCCATGCTGGGGGGAGGAGCCGGTTTGTCTCCGGCAGCAGCTAAGTTTCCAAAGATTAGTAGCAAACTAATAAACAGACTACAAACCGACAGCTCTCGTTTTAGCTTGTTGTAAAAACATCGCTATTTGCAGAGTAGCATGCTGTAGGCTAGTTGTGTAAAACAGCGCGGTGGACGAGAGCAGCAGATGTTAGTTAGCTACCTTGTGTTGGGTTCGCTCCGTGGAATGGATGAGTAGACTGGATGTTTTCTACAAAGATGATGTAGCAGCATGTTTGCAGCTTCAAATGAATGATCCCAAATGATCCCAAACTTTCTGTCGTTTTCTCTCGCCTCTCTTCTCTTAGACCCTCGCTATTTTCGTCTTCGTTCATTTGTAAACTGGGCCGTCAGTCTCGTGCATAGACAGTATATAAACGGTCTTGTGTCCACAGAAGCGTCAACCTGTTGTGTGCGCTAGTAATAATCCTCCGTGCAGAAACACAGTGAGCCGTACAACCTTAATTACATTGATTTAACGAAGCTTCGAGGTAAAGAATTTTGCTTCGAGGATTTTTTGTAATCGAATTATGCGACTCATTCGAGGAATCGTTTCAGCCCTAGTCGACAACAAGCAAGCTATTATATACAGACATAAATGGCAGCTCCACCTTTAGATCAGATTCATGGTCAGCTGATACATGGTCCCCTCTGTGATGCATGGAGGTTGGAGATGAAGCTAATGGGCTTTTAGAGACAGCTAAACAGCTGCTGGTTCCCAGGATGCTGAACAAAAGACTACAGCTAATTGTCACATTCAGGACACAGCTGAGGAGTGAAGTGTCCAGTTTAGTTCCTTCTCTGCTTTGTGTCAAAGTGGCATATTACCCCCTCGAGGATGAGAGTTAAATGCAATTATGAAATTATTATTCATGATTGAGGGGTCTTAATGTACCAGCCAATCGAGGCGACAACCCTCATCTGTGGTTGTCATGAGCCTTGCATGGTCACCAAAAGAATTAAAATTGCAAATATAAGCGGCTACAATTAGACAGTTCTATCTACAATCTTATTTTGAGAGTGACGTTGTTCACTCTGAGGGACAGGGTGGGGAAGAGTATCTGATGCCTCCATGTAGAGGAAAACCCGAGGTTGTACTCACATGATTCTTGCCATTTTTGGATTGTACCCACATGGTTGAATGCACTTATTGTAAGCCTCAGCTAAATACATGTAATATAATGTAATTGAGGTATTCCTCTGCAAGGAAGGGAGGTATTGCAGCTGGTGGGCCTGCTGCCACCACCACCCTCAGCAGAAAGTAGTTGGATGAGTGGATGCTTTATATTTTTAGTAATTTGTAGCCCTGCAAATCATTTTAGCAGAATTGTTGATAGTTACTTGAAAATGTTGCTCGGACGTAGCAATTACTGAAATTAAATGCATAAAAAAATACATTGTCTACAGATATTTACATATCAGCATTTTGCATCTAAACATCTAAACTACACTAAGTATATTACAGGAATATCACAGGGCTTGGTTAGTGTGTGTGTTAACCTGGCTCTCCTTTCCGTCCTTTCCCTGCAGAATGGGCCGTTCCCCTCCCAATACCTCCCAGCCTCCAGCTTTCTTCAGCAAGTTGACCGAGAGCACCTCAGCTATCGTGAAGTCAAAGAAACAGGAGATGATCAAGAAGATGACTGTGGTGGGAAATGAGGTTGATTTCAGTAAGTCTGACCTCAGCACAAGTTCTGTCCTGCTGGCAGTTTGTGATGTCCCTCCCCTCTCGCTACCTATCTCCGCTGTTGGGGCGTCGCGCCGCCTAGGACGGTTGTGATTGGTGTGAAGAAAAAATTCAGACAAGCCAGACCCCCCCCCCCCATCCCAGAATAGATAGGCGATGTAGCCAGATCATACTCCACCGCTGACACAGCACTTTGAAGATAGGTTAGGCAATGTGAGACTACAGCAGTATTATCAGGCAACAGGAAGTAGGGCCACATGTTTCAGTCGAGATCTCAGCAGATCGACGTGGTGTTCTAGCATCTGTTGTAATTCTTTGATTTGGCCCATCGTAAGCATCGCCTGTATGAATGTTTTATTTCTTTTCAGTGTTTAATATTTGTCATCGCTGGGATGTTTTTATGAGATTAGTGCTAGATGCTGGCTGACAGGTGGTCATACTATATGACATGTTCAGTACATCATGCCTCAGTAGCATATAGTTTACATTTAGTATATAAGTAACTCGATGTCTGTTTCTATTGTTTTTAGTTTGACTTCTTTACTGTATCAACAAGTTCTACAAGAGTCTGCCTTAAATCTGAAGCTAGAAAGCTACGTCCTGACTCTTGTGTTGCTTATTTAGGAAGTTTGGCTGGCTGTCTACTTTTGGTTAGAAAACACCATTAGGAGGACAGCACAGCACGTGCAGGAGTGCACATTTAAGAATAGTTTTCTGAAGAATCCTGGTGTGTGATTTAAAAAAAAAAAAAAAAAAAAGAGAACGGACTTTTAAAAAGAAACCCTGTTCCCACTTTCAGATGCTGGTCAGCCAGGAACCGAGATCTTCAATATGCCAGCGTCTACAAATGCAGGTAATGTCTTTAAACCTCAATTATTAAATTGATTTACAATGAGAAGACAGCCTTTCATAGTGGATGTACTGTATGTTGAGGCTCAACGCATGCATACTGCCTACTGTGGTAATGAAGCAGCATTGTGATAGTGGCTTCATGGAAGGATTGTTAAGCCTGAATCATTCTCAACAATTAGATTCAATATAATGCTGTCCAAAGCCCCAGCATAACAAGTTGGACTTTACATGTTGAATTGTTGCAGAGCATTACATACCGGAATGAACAGTGTTTTGTACTACACAAGTACTTTGGAATCAGCAAAATTGCAGGGTTTTGAAATACCAAGGCAAGGTAGCAGTTTTCAATATCCTAAACATGGGTTTCTCTTAGCTACTAACCTTTTTTGTTCTCTCCCCGACTGCGTGTGCTCACACTAGAGCTGTTGTAAAAGGTCATAAGGCGGTGTGAAAGGTGGCATTGACACAGGAAATTAACTTGACCTTTGTTCCCAGATGACACAGGCAAAATTGCTAGGGCACTTATGATATAGGATGCTTGCAAGAATTGGAAGAGGCCTTAATAGAAATGCATCTCCCTCCCAACCCCATCCTCTGGGCCGCCTTCAGGCACAGTATGTGGTGCACATGGATAGACTGAATATGAATGCAGCACAAGGCTTCCTACTCTTCTGACAATACTGAATCCTTTGGTTTTGTCATCATTTGTGTTGTTTCTACTCTTTTTGCCTCGGTTTTGTCTCTTCATTGCTTATGTTCCTTCTGATACAATTCAATGCTGTTTCTGTGACTATAATTACTTTCTTTGTATTCCCCCTCTTCTTACTTGTATCATTAGCTTCATGCCATTTCTTCCAGCTTCCGATTGCACTCTCTGTACTTGCGCTCCATTTCTCCTTCTAACTTGTTTAACACGCCTTCCTCTCACAGTACCTATGAATGTCCGCTGCCACCCAGCTCCAGAGACACCTGGTAACTCAATAGGCCTGGAGGCCATTATAAGAAAGGCCTTAATGGGCAAATACGATGATCAGTCAGAGGAACGCTCTCCATCCAACGCTGCTAACCAGATGGGCTCCGGTGTGTCCGTTGGTATGCCTGTAGCCGACGGACGTGTTGAAGACTTTTTCTCACAAGGTGCAACATCCTCAGACACATTTGTATTTTATCTGTTTTCTGTATGTGTGTTCTGTTCCCTAAGGTGACATTTAAGGCTGTCAGTTTGACCTTCAAGGCACTGTCTGGGTTTGCATCAAGCTTTTTATCAAATCTTTTAGTTTCCCACAACTAAACTGAGATCATCAGGCACGGGCGTCTTGGCTGTTAAGGACTCAAACACAACTGTGCCCTTTTCTCTTCGAGCACCGTCATCTGCCTGAGGAAATCTTTTTTTACTTGAATCCACTATACTCAGTGGGCCTTATTAGGGCTGGGGCAGTATGTATTTTTTTCCTACCGCGGTTGAAAAGCAAGAAATTCCCGCGGTAGCGCGGTATACCGCAACCCCTTACGAGAGTAGCGTAAGTTAGAGCGAGAATGGCAGGGTGCCTTAAGTGAGTGACGTCGGTGCCCGTGTGGTCGCGCAAGGAGAGCGAGCGGTAACGGAGAGTAGAGTGCCGCTGTGAGGAAAAGAGAGAGGAAAAAGAGATAGCAAAGCCTGCCGGTAAAGTGAATGGAGTTACCCCCGAAAAAACATCGGCTTAAACCTTACAACATGTTGCAGCCCGAGTGCAGCGGAGCAGGCAGAGAGCCGAGAGGGCGACTCGGTCACTCGGCAGTCCGCTAACTTGTTGCTCTCTCTACCGATATAAGCCGCTCTGTTTTAGGCTACGAGACGTGCATGCAGGCTGAAATTCAACGTGCCGTTTTATCAGGATTTATAAAGCTATAAACCGAAGGAAACTCTGTTAGCTGCTAGGCTAATGTGCAATGGTTAACACTGCAGCTGTAACGTTAAGTGTCTACCTCAGCTTAGAACGGAGAAATGTCTTTGCCTTTCCTATCGTAATACACGGTACGGAACATTGCGCTCCCCAACTCGCGAAAGGTCGGATTTGCTCCATCTTTTGATGATACGTTTTGGTTAGAAAACCTTGAAACCATGTAAGACACAATGTCATCAGACACAATCCATGTCGTTAGACACAACGTGCAGGCCAATGATGACGTGCGGTGATGACGGTGACGAGCTCAGACCCGCGGTAGGCGTCACGTGACCGCGGTAATGCGGTAACCGTCCCAGCTCTAGGCCTCATTCACTAATATCTTCCTAAGTTTTCTCTTAAATATGTCCTTAAGAAAGTCCCTAAGAAAGGTCTACGTCTGATTCATGACGTGTTCTCAAACAGCAGAATTGTTCGCAGGTGTGTTCTTAGAATGATGAATCCCAGTGTCTTTGTAATTTGAAAGCTCGTGCCCGTTGCTCCTATTTAGCACAGGTAAACGCCCCGTTAATTCCCACAAAAGGGCTTGAGATGGCAGGGCCGTGTGCACACACATTAGAGAAATGTCGAAAAAGACGCGGCAAAGACTGTGGATGCCTCGACTCCAAAAGAAAGACAAACTTTAGTAATTCTGAAGTGGAGGCACATCTGCAAGAAGTTGGCGAAAAACGAGACATCATATTTAGTAGGGTCAGCAGTGCATACTAAGCGAATAAAACCGATGCATGGAATGCAATTACCATAGACCGTTAACAGTCTGTGGCATTTACTACATGCAGTGAACGGTGTATCCGGAGAAGGGCGCAGAACTGATGAAGTGTATATAGGCCGATCACAATTCATACATAATGCAATTCAAAGTGCTTTACGAATGAGCGAAAGTGTAAGTGTAGTGTGTATTTATTAAAACAAACAAACATATAATTATGTGTAAAATAATGAAAATAATTGCTTACAAAATTATAAAGAAATATTAATATTTTAAATTAGAACGGATGAAACCGGTACAACTACTTATTTTGGGCAACCATGTCAGCTCTCAATTGTGCGTAAGAGTGCTCTTGAGTGTGCGTAGATTCTGTTCTTACCTAAGAACAAATCCCAAATAAGAAAACACTGGCGAATGCCAGAATCTTCGTGAAAACGCCGGAAGTGGGGTTTAAGAACGATTGGTGAATGAGGCCCATTGAGTCCCATTACCAGTACATTTAAATTCAAAATGTAGGTCATTTATGAAGCCTTTTGTAAAATGTATTGTCAAACAATAATTTATTAGGGTAGTTCAAGAGTCCTGAAGAGGATTAGGGCCACGTGAAAAAAATGTATTGAGTTCAGAATTCTGAGGGAAAAAAAGAGAGAAATACTGAAGGATTGAAAAATCCATTTTTGTTAGTGTTTTCATTTACACTATGCACATAAAATACTAAATAATACATAAAATACTAAATAATACTAGTATACTCTTCAGCCAAACTGTTGCAGTTGCAGACAGGGTAGAAATTTTTAGTTTGACTAGGTTTAAGCTCTGCCTCCTCTGTTTGTAGGTGGGGGAAAGTCCTCAAAGGGCAGCGGGCGCTCTAATGGGCGCAAGGCCAAATCTCCAGGACCAGGCCTGTCAGGGGGGGAGAGACCATCCTCTGTGTCCTCAGTCCACTCTGAGGGAGACTGCAACAGACGAACTCCTCTTACCAACCGCGTCTGGGAGGATCGGCCTTCATCCACAGGTATAAAACCCCCATTTTTGAGACGGATTGATTTTCTGTTAACTGATGCGACACAGTTATCGTTTAGTGGTCGATTGAAAAACTCATAATAACAATTCGGTCACTCTGCTTTCTGCAGGTTCAACTCCGACTCCCTTCCCGTGTAACCCGTTGATAATGCGTTTCCCTAGCGGGACGGCGCCCGCTCCCTCACCCTCCTCTGGCCAGCCGGGGGGTCAGGGCACTGGGCCGGCGCCTGGACAGGGCCGGTCCTGGGAGGAGGAGCCCAAGCCTCTGCTCATGTCTCAGTACGAGACCCTGTCTGACAGCGAGTGACCTGGAAATCTATCGTACCACCAGACCCGCTAACCGTTAACCAACTCTGTGCTGCTGCAGCCACACACGCATACACACACACACACACACACACACACACACACACACACACACACACAAACCTACCCAAACCTACCCCACACCATTCCACTCTGCATTTCCTCCATCAGTCGTCAAAGCAAGGATCGTGTTCTTCTCCTTTCACACACCTGAGAAGCCAAGCAGCGACGAGCTGAGACACTGCTGCTCAGTGTGTTAGTGTGTGTGTGTGTGTGTGTGTGTTTTTGCACTTAACGTGTTATGCATTCACTCCAGGACTACTCTAAAGGACAAATCACTTTTTCGTTTTTTACTTTTACTTTACTACTTTTCCCTCACTGGCCTTATCAATATAGACACATTGACCTGCACCTTTTGGGTGCACCGCTCTAATGTGCTGACACTTGTGTGGAAGGGACTCGGAGGTGGTGGTGGTGTTGGTCTGGTCAGGGGCCTGACGACGGCAGCTCTAGTGACAGATTTCGACCGCAGATCTGACCTGAGAGCGCAGCGGCCCACACGGCGAGGACCCTCTCACGTTTCTTCACGGTGAACTCCAGGTGCAGACGGCCTGTGCACTGCTACCACTACAAGAAGACGTGCGAGGCGACGGGAGGAGAATCAATGTTTAGTTTTTCTTGTTTTGGTTCTTTCTTTTGCTCCTTTTTTAAATTCAGTCAGTCCAGTCCTGTGTTTGGAACGTGAGCTGAGACCTTTAGTACATTTTGATGGTGAACTTTTGATGGTGTCATTTGTTGTCTATTATCTGCAATGATGTATCTTTTTGGGGGAGGGGGGGAGGGGGAGGGGGGGCAGAGATCATTATGCGGGGAGGGTCATATCATTGGTTTACAGGGTAAACATGCTGTTCATTGCTGATGTCGTCATATATTTGGGGGGTGGGGGGGTATGGGTCCTGAGGAACGGCGAAGGCCTGTTGACTTCAGGGGGAGAGATGATTTGCCAGATGGATGGCACTGAAACAAGTGACACTTTCTCACTGTTTTTATATTAATCATGTCCGTGTTTGTTGAAACAGTTTTTGGATATTAAGCACTTAGTTGTCAGTCTGTTCACAATGGCGTTTTTAAGAATGTGTTTCCTGGGGCAGGTGAAAAATGGACTCAAGAACAGCATAGAAATCCCACTGTGGAGGTATCCTTTAACACCTATCTGTTTATTCTGGTCTTGCCACCGATATTCTTTATCGCTCCAACACTCAAAGCGACAATCGCATTTTCGTGAACGAGTACTAAGCCGCTTCGAGCAGGTGCAGACCAACCTTAAAGCTGCTTAAAGGCAAACTCCTCAGCATCACTTGGAGTTTGCTCGCATTAAAGAGGTGACAAAAAAAAAAAAAAAAAGAAGCCATCTTTCTATGACCCTTGGTCCATGGCGGTGTCAGCTTCAGCTGGCCTGCTAGAATCCCGTCTAGGAGCTGTTGTGACGGTCTGACCTCTGACCTTTTACTGCCTAGAGGAGGATCTGAGACCCAACTCCTTATCCAGGCAGATTTTGTACAGTTATGAGATATTCCTAGTGTTAAGTGCCATTTATTTTACATAAACAGTACAGTACTGAAGTTACCAAGTGACGCACAATTTTTTCTTTTAGCCCCCCATGTCAGGGTTTATACTGTCCACGCAGGGAAATCTGAAAACAAGACAGCACATTAAACGTCCTTTTTTCTTTATTTTTTTTTTTTTTTTTTTTAAAAAGCAATTTTTCTGTGCATTTTTTCTTTGCTTCCAAATCCATCACAGCCTCAGCTTTGAACTGTTTCACTCATTAAATGTATCTTCAAAACAAGACAACGCTGTATTACAGGACAGCTTACCTGGGCCTGCATCAAATGTTTTTCTCCATGAGACCTAGGACATACTTCAAGTGTTCTTCATCGCACCCCCTGTGCTTGTACCGGTCAGAGGAAGTCGAGTGGAAGGCATTCAAAAGCATTCTGGTAGTTTATGTAACATCAGTTGACATGTACTCACACTTTACAGCAGTATTTTAAAGGTCACCCTCTGTGTAAATGATGTGAAATGTTTCCGGCTTGTGGCTTTGTGCAACCAGTTACGAATTCTGTCCCCAGACTGAACACTTTGAAGCGATGGCATTGTGCGCTTGTTTAGTGGTTTGCTTACCTCTCTATCTCTAGTTCATTTTGTCACAGTGGATTTTCACAAACATGACTGTTATAGGACTACCTCCTCTCCCTCCTTCATCCTACCTGTCAACGGTGAAGCATCCAGCATGCCGCACCTGCAGAAAGCTTAGCCATGTTTTATTTGATTATTTTTTTTTTTTTATCAAGACTGATGAGGGTTTGTAATTTCATCAGACAAGGCAAAAAATACAGCCAGGCTTTGTACATTGGTCTCTTTGCGTGTATATCATTTATCCACTGATGAAATTTAAGAATGTGACCGTAAACAGACTAAGCCATATCCAGCTGTTCTCTGAACCGATGACGGACTAATATGTTGTTTTTACAAGTATACTGAACTTTTTAACATGCATCCATTTGTTTTTGTTCTTACAGTTTGCTTGATTTCAATCATGTCACAATTCTAAAATAATCATTTGAAACATCAAAAGACAAAAGTTGATTGCTGATGTGTTCCCTGGACTCTCAAAACGGGGGGTGGGGGTATTGACAAACAGTACATTGTTCAACCATTTTGTGCATAATGATTTTTTTTTTCTATTATTATAACCCACTGTATAATAGCAAGGATTGTATATAAAACTGAAGAGATGTAAATATTTATGTGGCTTGCTTCAAGGTTGGTATTACAAAAAAAAAATTAAAATAAAAAATATTCACATGGTTAAATTCTACATGCCCACCAGCAAGCTTTGTGGATAGCAGTGTAAAAATGAAAAACAAAAAAGACACTGCCTTAATGTTTAAATAAAAAGCTTATTGCCATTCATGGTCTCAGCGTCATGTTATTCATTGCTGTGTGTTTGTATTGGATTTCTGCATTCTCCCACTTTATTTTATTCAATTTGCCCTGCTGCAGCACCGGAGGCTGCACTTTCAGGACCGCATATTCAGGATTGCAATTCTATGACCCTAACTAGAGCTAGTCTTGCAAAGAAAGCCAGTGGGATTCAGAATAACGCGATAGGACCGCATTTTCCACCAAAAATGGAAGAAGAGCTCGTCAAGCCAAGTGTGAGTAACATTACTGATTATAAATAAAGTTATTTTTATTTGTTTAATGGTTGGAAAGGGGACCGAGTACCCTGGGCCCTCATGCGAGAAGGGCCCAAAAAGATGCTAGAATGAATAGCTGTGGATGTGGGAAGGGGACCATAGAGAATGCCTTTCTACAGGGCCCAGAATGTTGTGCTACGCCCCTGTAGCTACTTGTTAACTTTATGACTATAATTACTTATAGCCAGCACATTAACGTTACTTCAAAAAATTATAAAAGCCTGTCCTTATGGTTGGTCTTCACTGTCTTCAGTGTACGTGAAATGTTTAATGTTCATTGTTATACCTGGGACACTTTATCATCACAGATATTTCAGGTTTTTTTTACACAATGCTATGAAATCTTTATCAACTACTTATACTAGGTAATAGGCTACCTTAATTAAGAAGTAGTAATGAATGCATATTTTTTGAAGTTTTACCAATATTTTCATAACCCAGCAGCGATTATGTTGTCCACTAACTATTTCAGTGAAGTGGAGGAATTCTGCAGACGATTGGAAAAAACAAATGAGAAAAGAAGGTCGACCAATTAAAAGGTTGTGCTGTTACCTCCTTCATATTGTGGGTTTCAATATTGAAGGGTCAGGAAAAGTCAAAATCTCTCCCTCTCTCGCAGGAATCATTGAGACTGCTGGAAGTGTTCGATTATGTGAAGAACAGAAACGACAGACAAGAAATAATTAAAACTGTCATTCTCCTGTTTGTATTTCATGTGAAAATGCCAAAATTAAAAAAAAACCTTTTTGACCTATTTTCTTGCTTTTGTTTTTTTTGTTGGGAGGGTTGTGAAATGTGTTTAATATATTGTTTTCAATTTAAATACATTTAAAAAGTACCTGTTTATTTGACCTGCTAATATGCTTAAATTGCCCAACATGCAACTCTTGTATTGCAAGACAGAAAGTAGTATCTGGGTGGAAAAACCTTTTTTTTTAAACTTAATACTTGGACAGGAAGTAGCTTTTTTTTGGAATGAACCTTTTAAACCTTGAAAAACTAGGGTACTAGAAATGCGGTCCGGAAAACGCAGCCTCCGGTACAGCAAGAACATAGTATTGTGCATGGACATTTGACAGGCCCAAAGTAATGAAGCTCAAGTACCACTAGGGGGCAGTATTAGCATACTGAGAGAGAATTCTTTGCCCGTGATCATCGACTCAGCTCATATGAAGGGCAAACTGCATGTCTGTTATGATCCCCTCCTTACATAACTCTACAAAGTGACCATGTTATGAAATTAAGACTGTAGTTCGCATTCCTTTCTTAATTTACAACATACATTTCTAATATATGGAAGTATACATGACAGTATGTTATTCTGTTGCCTCCAAAAGTGTCTTTGTTTGCTGTCTTTGGACAGGAGAGAGCAGTGCTGAATAGGAACAACTGTTTCCTGACATAAATTTGCTGGCCGGGTATTTCAATTGTGCAGCAGGCATTTGTCCCTAGTATATAGACCACTGAGAGATGAAGAGCACATTTGGACAAGTATCTCGGAGGACGTCAGATAATACATTTATGTTGAGGAGACTTTTCTGTGCTGCTTTCAGCAGAGGAAAATCTTCATGAATTGATATTTTACTGCTAACAAACTTGCTGGGAGTTATTTCAGTCCTGCAATTTCATTTGTATTTGCACAATGATTTTCACACCCATTTTCACTGTATTTTTTAAATATAACTTTGGCTTGGATTTAGTCACAGGAACCGAATCAACGTGTGTGACCCGTCCCTCTCTGTGTCTGGAGAACTAACTCTTTCTTTCAGACCTGCAACATGAAGCCTGTGCTAAGCAGGCAAATACTGTACATTGTCCTCTGACCAAAATGAAGCAACAAATGTACACAACACAACAGAAAGGTTTGGAAATTGCTTTTTTTATTCACTTAGGATATACATCTTTTTAAATTATTTTCTTTAATCAGAACAAGAACGATGATTGACGTACAAAAATATAAAGAGAATTATGAAGTGCCTCGATGCCACATATACAACAGGAAACTATTTTACAGTAACAAAATCAAGTGTAAGGAAACAAAAGTTTCTCACATAAAACCACCAACATATTAAACTTTACACCGACCAACTTTCTCAGACCATCTACACATACCAAAAACTCTCTCTCATCTTTTCAGGAACTTTACTGTTTAATATAAAAAGCCATCTTCAGAACAATTTCCTCATCTATATTGTTTCTTTTGTAAAGGACAGGGTTTTGACTTTTCTCCTCTTGTCTTGCTCTTTGTATTGTTACTTACTGTTCCCTCATTTAAACCAAGTACCCATGATGCACCACCTCAGCTTCGTGCACTCCCCTACCCTTAACTAAGGGTAACTATAAAAAGAATATAGAGACCGCAAGTTCAAAACCAAAACTGAAAGTCGGCTAAATGCATTTGCAATGAAGTAAAACTGATACCTATGAAAATTTGAGGTAAAGTCTGAATTTCAATATTTGCCATGTTCAATAATCTAAATATATATATACAGACACAAAAATAAGTCATGAAAACGCTCAATAAAAATCTATTTTACATCTTCAAAAGGGAAATGATGTGTTTTCACTGCTCTGCTTTTTACATGCTGGTAATTACAGAGGGGTTTGATGCTTTTAAGCTACCTTGGATCGGAAACTGCCCAATATGACAATGTTTTGATATCTGAAAACAACATAAAACACTGTTGCACCAGCTATTTGTAAGTTCAAGACTAGTTGTTACTTGGTGAAGATTTTAACATAACTAAATTAAAAGGGGTTGCGTCACACAAAGTTGTTCTTATAAAGAGATTGGTTGTTATTTCTCCCAGTAACTGCCAGGTGTAACTGAACGTTGTACATAACGTTAGCTAACGGAACCAACTAACAAAGCTAACGTTAGCTTGCAAATATATGACACGTTCAGAATGAAGAGTAAAAGAGGTAATATGTAGTATGGTTGAAACATCTGACCTGACACATGGGAACATTTTTAATCTAATTTCACAAGTAACAGCATTACTAAAATTACTTAACCAGATGTCAGACTAATACCGTTAGCTAGGTTAGCATAATCGGATATTGCATGAATACTAACACTGAAAAACACTTATTTTAACATAAACAAATAAAACAAAGTATTGCCTACATTTACAAAAGATTACTAGTTTAGTTTAATATATCGTGTTCCCACGTAAAACTATAATTTTGTGACGCTACAGGGACTTGATGTTTACATTGTTGATTTTCTTTAGCTTGGACCGAGCTGCAGATGCTTTCATTAACAGACATTCATTAACTTTTAACAAGTTACTTCATGCACAAACTTAGATGGATGGATTTACGAATAGCTGGTGCCACCTAATCCAGAACAGTGTTAGCCTTTTTTTGAAAGGCTGTTGAAATGTTGATTCATTCCTTATATCAGTAAACCATTCAGAAAATTGCAGTTGGAAATAGCTCTTGTAGACAAAAGTAGACAAGTGAGTGCCACAGCATCAGTACACTGTGTTCATTGCAGGGGTTGTGACGGAGAAGTGTTTCTCTGTCAAACACTTTCCCCTGATTGTCTAAGTTCCACCATTTGACACCAAAGCAGGTTCAAAACAAAGTTACACTGATTGAAAAAAAAAAAAAAATTAAATCATACAATAATTGCCACCCGTCTTAAAGGCCTTGAAAATATGCAGTTTGTTCTCAATCATTTTGTAACTGTAAGATGATGACTGAATGGCATGGATGTATTATAAGAACTGGATCCAGCGTTCGAGGCAGCACCCAGTTCATTCCTATGAAAGTTGCTCAGTGGTGCATGAAGCCATCATTCAGCCAAAACTGCGTATAAAATTACCCGGATGATTGCCACTGCTTCCGCACTGTGCGGCCCATAGAGAAGGTGCACTTGAGACTTCCGCTGGCCAAGCTGGCTATTTCTGGTTTGGCGCTCCGCTAACTTGAATGGGGGTTAAAGGATTTAATAGTGCGGCTATCTAGACTTTCCAAATGTTATCGGACTGAATGGATCAAATTCTGATAGAGAAACAAATCATTATACGGGGGTTGTGGCGCTTACAAAAAATATCCATTTACAGACCTCTTTTGCCATGTAAGTCTATGGGAAAAAGTATTTTTGGGCCAGAGAACATCACGTGACGGGCCGGGAGTTGTAATTCCACTGTTTGGCCACTATGTTCAATTTGCTTCAACACCCGGTGCACTTCCTGGGAGCCTGGTAACTGGACGTAACTTGGATACTGTCCAGCGCAATGCACCAAGGCAACGAAACTCAGATCAAACTGTCAAAGTAGGCGGTGCTGATGAAATATGAATTAAGATTTTGTTACTGTGACCTGGCCGCTGTTTTTTTCCTGCTTCAAAACGGACCAAGCACCACCCCAACTTGCTTGTTTCGTTGCTCTGATTGATTGTAGGTCAATTCAATTGCGTGCAGAGGCATTTTGGTCTGCATCGTTGATAACAGCTCAATACATCCATGATAATGCCTCCTTGAAAATCTAAAATGAACTGAGAGGTTCCAGACTGCCAGAACAGATTAACTGAACTTTTAAGTGTTCAACTCTTAATAAATAATAATTAAGTTTTTTAAACTTCATTGATGCCAAACAAGCTAACAAGAACCTGTTAGGAAACCTGTAAACACCCTTAACTCCTATATTATCTTAACCAAATTATTCAAATTAAGTTCAACAGACAGGTTTAACAGGTGTTTAACTGCAGTGATCCAACACGGCTGAATATTTATTTTTTCAAATATTCTCAAGGCAGTCTGTTTTTGTTGTGCTGTGATCTGTAATTCTACAGACACCTGGCAATGTGCAGTTGAGTTTAATTAAATGCTTGATCAAACTACACAAGCTGCTGTTTGAATGTGTGTTAATTAAAACTGTACAACAAAACCAAGTGTTATGTCTGTGTGTGGAGTTATTACAAAGAGATAAACTGTTCCAACTATCTTTGGTCCAATTTTTCATGCAGTTCTGAAATCTCCCCATCTAGCCAAGTCCACTGGGACGACTGTGATATATAGAAAACAAGTGCAACAGAGCCATATTAGAAAGCTTTGCATTGGTGTGAATGGGTTTGTGCAGGCTCGGCTGAAATCCACCACACGTGTCATCTTGGCGTTTCTCTACATACACAGATGTCTACAGTCTGTTACCTTCACTGAGGTTACAATCCAACCTGAAAGAACGCAAAGGCCACCAATTTGTCAGCTCTTGTATTAAATAAGACATTAACCATTGAAGTGCAGCTTTAAACTGCCAGAGGACAGACTCCCTTTTTTAAAGACTGCATCAGTAGAAAGTCTAAAAACACTCAGGGGAAATGTCACTAAAGGGTTCCCAGAGTTTCCTCCATGGCGAGTATACATGAACAGAGTAGGGTTTTTAGGGGCTCCGGGTATTACTTGAAGTATTTCCCTTTCAATGCGGGCCTTCCCAAGTTCCTTGTCCTCCAAAACAAATAGAATGATCACCAGGTAGCCCTCTCCCTGTGTGGTCTGGGCCCTACAGGTCCTCTGTGTAGATGATACAGGGACTAGTATCCTCACTCGACTCCAGCTGCACTGTGGACACAAACCAGCGGCGGGAGCCCGTGGCGTTGTAGTTGAGCGTGGTGCGGTAAGTGTTCTTGGCGTGTTTCGGGTAGATAATGGTGGTGCTCTGGTAGCTGATAGGTTTCTGCCGCGGCTCCAGATACACCTGGGACTTATAGCTCTTCCAAGTGCAGTTTCGCACAGCCACCACTGTCTCGCTGAAGGAAGTGGGCATGGGAACAGGGGCGCAGTAGACCTGGTCCCGGTAGTGCTTGTCGGAGTCGTACTTGACCTCGGAGTTGCACCTGGAAAGGAGAAGTTGACAACTTTTTAGAAACACATCCAAAATTGATCACTAGGTGGCAGTATTGACAAGAGAATATTGATCAAAATAAGTGAACTGAGCTCCATGTTGCAACCAATACTATGTCTTTATGTGTCAAAGTTCCCTTACTTGATTTCCTGCTCTGGTTTGGGGTTGACCTCAATGCTTTCTCCGAAGAACACGGGGTGCATGCGAGTCTTTGGGTCTGTGCCGGTGGAGTTCAGCAGCAGGTAGGGCAGCTGTGCAGAGGAAACACAAGAGTCACAATCTCACAAACACATCCATGAACTGCTGAACTGTTTGTAACCAGCCTGCCAACGTGTCCATTCAAGTAAAAACATCCCAGCATGGTTGGGGGTTTCGGCAGAGCCAGCAACCCAAAGTTAAAACACTGCAGTCCCCACCCTCTCCAGGAAAACACGCTCCTTGATCCGCCCTTATTGGAACTTGCCTTGCCCGTGGCACGACTATTACTACAACAACAATTAGACAAGAAGCACAGCAGTCAGGGCAGCATTTAAATTCAGATAACACTATGTGTGTGCGTCCAGCCAAATTAAGTGTTGGTGGTAAATCTCATTCTGGCCACAGCCTGTGATTGTGTGTGGACTGAATGTGGGCGTACAGATGTTGGGCCTACAGTAGTAACAGAAATGCAAAACTAATATTAATATGAGTTTGTGGAGCAGCTGGTAGCCGGGCTGAGTGGAGATGATGCTGTTAGAAGATGATAATCTCTTTTTGGTCTGCCAGCCTCCACAGGGAGATCTCATGGGAACAAGTTATCTAACGGAAAGACGGTCTCTAATCACAGACACATTCTGTGCCTTTGTCATATTTCTTCATTCTTATGTAAATTATGATTTTTATGGCTTCAACAGCATGCATGTGTGAGGGTGTCTCTCTTTCTCAGGTCTTAATCTGGCCACTGTCACTACTCCAGCTGCTTCACTCTTTAGAGCTGTTTCACACAGCTCACCAACATTCACATGCACAGATAGAGACACAGTCTGGTAATTTCTGAGGTATAAACCATTTTTAAAACCAAAATATTAAGTTATAGGCCTGCAACTAATCCTTGTTTTCATAATCGATTCATCTGACGGTTATTTTCTCGATCAATTGATTGGTCTATAGAATGTCAAATATAGACAAAAATGCCCATCACAGGACCCTAAAGCCCAAGGCATTTTGCCTAAAATAATATTTCTTTCCAGTGACTAATGGATTCATCTAATCAAATTTCTAATTGAATCATACGAATATCAGTGCAATTATTTTCATGAGATTAATTCATGGGAGTGTTTGTAGTGCACAACACCAGATGGGATACAAATGTACTGTACTCAACTAACTGTAGGAACCAGGTCTGTTTTAGTACTGACCTTTGACTCTGAGTGGAGCCATAAGGGGACAAACAGAGCTGCACCAATCAGAAACACAGATACTGTCACACACTATGGAGCAAGGTTGTAATTGACCGTTTTCTTTGCATGTGTGTCGCTGGCCAATCTGAATGACCAAATGGCACCCCAACCACAACTCTGACACCTCTCACATTACACAGGAGAGGCTGTCACATGCTGTGGTTTGGCCGCAGTTAAGCACACATGCCACAACGGGACGAGCAGGAACAGGCCAAGGACACAGCAGATCGCTGTGTGAAGCTCGTCTTACCTACAGCCTACGATCATCACCACACACTCTCTGAACGGTGGAGCTGAACTTGCACACCTGCTAGTTTTGCCACGCCTGCTGGTGGAACTTCATGACCTAAAAAACGGTATGAGTTTGTGACTGTCTTTACCTCCGCTGCTCTGGCATGGAGAGCATCCCAGGTGTTTCTCTACGGTGTGTTCTGGCAACTTCTGCAAAGCAAACACTGGTGAATGGAGGGTAGGTCACCTCCAGGCAATGGATCCCCCAGTATGCTCGCAAAGCATAAGCCCCCCCTGGAAGCATTTCTGCCCAGGAAAAATAGTCTGCAGCTGAGCAACCCACACAATGTACAATGCACAATGCAGAGCTGCTAAGGGAACTGCTGGCTGTTTGGTGGAGTGCTGACTTTACTTCCTGTGTTTTCAAGGCCATTAATGTAAGAACATCAGTATCGCACAGTAAGGCAGATTTAGAAAAAGTCATCAGAGATCTGTCTCCTGTCTGTCTTCCTGTCTAGTCCTTGATGACAGGACATGTACAGTACACAACCTTAAATGGCTCTGAAACGCCCAAGATTACAAGACCACACTCATATTGTTCATGCATCTAGTCCATCTTGTTAACTTTCATATGGTAAGACATGCAAGTATTTATTATCCCACATCTGCATAAATTTGACCCAGGTTTGAAAACAGAGGGTTACTTCACGTTTAATTTAGAAGTGAGAGGTCATCAAACTCTTATGCAATGACCTGCAGCCGCTCTAACAAGCCCCTGCACCCCCCAAAATAGAACTTTAGGATTGTTCTTAGGTGGCATAGAAAAACAACACATAAATAGATTTGGAAATAGAAAAAGAAAAATCGAGCATGTGTGCCTCCCCTCATCCTGCTAACAGACATGTAAATTGAAAACTTTTGAGGTTTGATCCATACACACAGGCCCACAGACAGGATTAGAAATGTCAAAGCAGGATCCGCTCCTATCAGGACTGATCTTTAAAAGGGATACCACAAAGCAGAGCAGTCCTACTAATCTCAACCTCCAGAGGATTAGAGGATCTCTCTTGTTCTCTGTTTCAGGCTTCAGCAAACCAATGTCACGCAACTCCCAGGATGCAGCACTGCATTTCTGAGGCCTCCTTTAAAAGCCACCCCGACCTGCGCAGACATGTTCTTAAGGCTTTCGAAACTGGGAGTGACCTGGAAATGATTTTCAATCTAATCAGCCTTGTCATGTGTGACAAAAATCACTCCTCATTTCAATTATCGTAAATCTTAGTTTCCATGAATATAATCGACTATGTAGTATCATGTCTGTCCTCAGTTGATTAAGTACTCATAATGCCTTAGGGTGCACAGACTGTTTAAATGGTGCAATCAAAGTACAGTTGTTAAGTACATATTGCTGGAAATATTATGTCATTTCACCTTTTAAGTTTAAATTATGATAGATTCCTAATGCCCAAGAGCTATTTGAAGACTTCAGGAACTAATTCAAGAAAATTAAAAAGACGTTAATAAAAGTTAATTTAAACAACTTTTGGTTGGCTTTTCTCGGCCTATTGTTAGACTATTGTGTTTTTCTAAATATTTCAGTTCTATTTATGGACTTGCTGGTGTCCATGGTGGTTTGATGTGAGCTGAGACTCAGACAGATATCTAATAGTGTTATTATGAACAGAGACATTTTTCAACGACCATTGCTGACATCAAACAGCTCCTGTTTCTACTTTGGTTCTACTGCTACCACATCCCCAGACATGGTGAATTGAACATTAATAAATCCAGCAGGACCCTGGCTTCCAGATGCTGATGTACGTTTTTCGCTTTAAGCAATCATTCATTTCTCATTCATTTTGAGACTCAGATTAATCAACTTTACAGTATTCTCTCTGTTACCTCTAACTTTAACTTCTGTTCTATCTCAGCTTTACATTTAGGGATTTTGGTGTCAATGTCAATGTTAATATTAAGAGACCAGAGTCACAATTATGAAATGCAAATACTGAAGCTTCTATAGATAAGACACCTATCTTGGATATACAGTAGGTTCCCAACTTGGGGGCTGGGACAGTCCTCAAGGGTTTGTCAATCAACCAGGATGATTAACAAGTAAGGATATAAGAAAAATCATGACGATTACCCGCCAGTCAAAAACTAATGCAACATGTGAAGAAGGACTGTGGACATTGCTTCACTTTAAAGGGTCACAAGCCAAAAAGGTTTAAAAATACCAATCTACTAAACAACCAATTTGCCTTCCTGTTCCGTTAAAGTGGTTCCAACAGAGGACGCAGACCTGCTGCTGGAAGCTTATAGAGCTAAAACTGACTTACTGTATTATGTGTTTCATTAAGATTCTTCAGCCTTCTAATCGATATGGCTGACATGACAGACCCTGAAGAAGAAGATGCCTAACGCAAACTTTTTCATGACAGTCCCCAGTGTAAATCCATCACAGAGCATTACCTTTATGATTATTACCGGCTATCTTGAAGGTTGTGAGACAGAAACCTGATCACACTAGTCATGCTTAAAGTGTACACACCTTCGCTCTGATACATGCTACTGAGTGAAGTAACTAAGTGTTATAACGCTTTGTGACATCTTGCTGGGAGCCCCTGGAATCCTGGCAAGGACCCCTGGGAGTCCCTGGACCCCAGTTTGGAAACCCAAGTGGGCCTAATCAACTCACTGACCCTTATGACACCATGTAGTCAGGGGCAGGGCCCAGCTGAAGCACTAAACATTTTTACTGACTTATTGAGGGCCAGTGACATCTTCAGCACAAGTGCAACATCAAGTTTGCAACTAAGGAATTTCTGAGAGAGAGAGAGAGAGAGAGAGAGAGAGAGAGAGAGAGAGAGAGAGAGAGAGAGAGCGAGCTTCCAGATGTGTGAGTGTAACTGAAGTGAAATCTGTTTCTGGCCAAACACTAAAATGCTCTCAGATTTTCAGTTTCTCCCACAGCAGCGTCATTATTTAGCCATTAGGTATTTATATCCTTTAATTCAGTGTGTCAATGAAGTGACTGACTGCACAATAACTCTGGACATAAAACAGAGCCGAGTCGCTGCTTTCAGATTACAAAATTGTTTCAAATCATGAAGTAAATCCAGCGATGTGTTTCTTACCAGTTTGCCTTCTCTGCTTTCCTTTTTATAATATCCATGATGACTTTCGACGGGCGTCGTGCAGCTGCCGGAGCGCGACTCGATCAGACCCGGAGAGAGTGAGCAGAAGGGCGGACTGGGACTGGGAGGCAACCCCGAATCCGGACTGTCGAGCAGCCCTTCCCGGTTCTTTCCTTTCAGGCTATCATCCATCGATTGTAAATGTAGGTGCCCCACCATTTCTGGGACGACTCAAGTCAAAGAAACACCCCAGACGAAGTCGCACTGACAAGTTGCGCGCTCCTGCGTCGAAAAGAAACAATCCTGCTGGGCGAACTTTTTCAAGATGACTTCTGCAAGCAGCGAAGAGGAGAGAAAAATTAGGAGATATTCATTTAGTCATTGCCCATACACTGTGGACAAAGTGATATGAATTCAGCATTTATTTCTACCAGCCTTTAACTTTACTGTACCTGCGCGTCGTGAAGTATCCACCTTTAATCCCGAAATATATTCCAAAGAGGCGTGACAAATCAACCACAAATTTAAAGAAAATCCAAACTTGACACCAAAGTATTATTCTTAATAAAAAAATAAAATAAAAAATAAAAAACTTAACTAAAACGTAGTAAAACTCGCGCAAAAACAAAAAGTCGACCGTGCGTCTGGCACCGATCAGGAGGAGAGCTCCTCTTCTCGGCTCTGACTGTGTGTGTGTGACCGAGTGTTTGAGAGTATGTGTGTGTGCGTTCTCCAGTGGAGAGCTCCTTCTTAATGACCCAGCCAGGCTTTTTTTTGCACCTGGATCCAGTCCAGCCCTCATGATCTGGATAACTTCCATGTACAACCGACAGGGGCGAGCACGTCCTCCTCGCTCTGCTGTAACTGTGTGTTTATGATCTGTTGAAGTGCCCTTGAGCAAGTTACCCAAATTGTAGTCTCGCATTGCCAGCCATATATCCACACCTGCTGGAGCTGTTGGTTTGGTTAAGTCTATATTTATAATTAGCACTTAGTTATGAATTAGTTAATAATTGGAAATTAAGCTTTAGTGGGGAACTTATTGATATTAATGGATGTCCGTTACATTCAAGCCATTGCCAAATGAGTTGCTACAAAGCTAATTAAGACTATCAGCTTCACAAACCTCTCTCTGTATCTTTAGCACGCAGCAGAAGCCTTGCTTCATGTGGATGCCATGACAGTTTTGTTTGACAGAGTTCCTCATGGGGGAGACAAAAACTATGCACTATAGCTATAATAAGATACCACTTCTCATAACAGCAAGTTATTACATTCTGTAATAATTAGGGCTGGGACTCTGTGCTTTTGTCCCGATTCGATTCTTTCACGATACATGGGTGCTGACTCCCTTTGTATTGCGATCTTTATTTATTGCGCTTCTAGAAGTATTGCGATTCGATAGTATCGAGTATTGCGATTTTCTTTTCCTTCTTCAACAAAAACAAAGGTTGACTAATACACTTCCAGAGACAAATATATCATGAGACATTTATAAAAACTTATTGTTCTTTAAAAAGAATGCACATCATGTCAGTCAGTCTGATATTTATTTCATTTGTAAAGAAATACAGATACGTATTTTCTGCATTTTTTGCTTTCAGTCTGTTTTGCTGGAAAGAAATTAATGTAGTCGCCGTCAGCGGTACCGTATAAACAGAAAATATTTAGGTGAATCATTGGTTTAAAAAAAAAAAAATCGTCGCAAGAAAATCACGATACATACGATTTTTGATTCCCCCCCACCGCAAGTAATAATAGTAATACAACTATTCATAATTAACAGTAATTCATTTTAGTCACTTGGCACAGTTCATAATTAGCGGTTGTTAATTATAATAACTGATTAGTAGTTAGTAGTGATGAAACTATTTATAATTAGCAGGTAGTAATCAGTTAATTAGAAATGAATTAGTAATTAAGAGTTAATAACACTTCATCAGAGCAATCAGTTATTAATTTCATATTTGTCACTGTTTAGCAGTTAGTTATCACCTTTCCTATGAACTAGTTAATTATTATCAGTCAATATTCCATCCATCACTATTCATAATTTAGTCAAGTTAATTTGATTACTTAATTATCAGTTGGTATTTCTATTCATAATTAGCAGTTAGTTTCTGATTTGTTCCTCCTTTATTCTTTATACCTCTTTTGTGTATTTTGTGGACCTCATTGTTGTTTCCTATTTCCTCATAATCTACTTTGTTGGCCATGAAACATGGCCTTTTCTCCAGCGCCACCCATGGGACAAACATTATGTTTTCAGACTTTAAAAATTGGAAACGTGTTGTTCTGTCCAACATTATGGTGTCCTGGGTGAACTTCTAGCATCATTTGTAAATATATATATTTTTAAATTCAACTTTTATACAGGTCCCATTGAGGTTAGAAATCTTTCTTGAAAGCAGACGTGGTCCAGACTACAGCATAAAAAGTTGCAGACCAATCGATAAAAAGTCAGACAATGGATAAAACAATACTTAAAACTGATGACAATACTCAGAACAGACAATACTAAAATCAGGCCAAAAAGGTTTTTAAAATGTTGCCTAAAACAACGACATTTATCATATCAAATGACAACTTGTCTTCCTGAATATCCACAATGTCTGGATATTGCATTAGAAAAGCTTAAGTTGAAAGAGCTTCGACTGCAAAATATTACAGACGGACCGTTTATGAAGTGCATCTGAGAGAGAAGCTCCACAGCTATACAAAACGGTATCGTCTGCATAATGTTTAATATTAGTTCCACGCGCATCAACACGTACATTATTTGTTAAAATGTTTTCATTCAGGCCTGGAGCTCATCTAATGACTACACAAGTGTTATACATTAGCTGGAAAACTGCCCTTAGTAAAACCCAGAACCTGTTGCAATCTGTCGAGAACAAGTTATCCAGAAATTATCCAAAAGTTATTTACCTTTAATAAAATGTAATCCTGCTGTGAGAAAAAAACAACCTGATGAAAATCACTGTTCAGAAGAAGAAGAAGAAATCATCATGTGGAGCAGTTTGTTTTGGTTCAGAAAATCTCATCACTGAAAGGATTATTAAAGGATTACTACAGTTATTTTTCACAAGGCCTATGTGTACACAGTATGTGTGTGTGTGTGTGTGTGTGTGTGTGTGTGCGTGCCTGCGTGCATGTGTGTGTGTGTGTGTTTGTGTCTGCAACCATCCTGCCTGGTATATTTCAGGACTGGGTGGAGATGGGTGGGAATGCTGTGCATCCACCGGTTACTGTGTGCATGGTGCGCGCACGCGCACTTAAACACACACACACACACACACACACACACACACACACACACACACACACACACACACACACACACACACACACACACACACACACACACACACACACACAGAGTAGACAAAACAGACCTGAGTGAGCAGTCATTACAGCATGCAGAGGAGAAATATGTGAATCCTTGTTGATGGTTCCCTTCATGTAATGTTTGCGCTCTCTGTTCATACGGTTAGTCTTACCAACAGCAGCTATGCCAAAAGGAAAATCAGAGCATATATAGGAGCCAGTGCAGAGCAGCACAGAGCTGAATGTGTGTGTGGTTGATTGTATCTTTGATGGTCCACCAGCTCTCCATGGTGATTACCACAGATTGCTAGGAAATCATGCGTGATGTTTTTTGTCTTTTTTCAGCTCTCATAAAAACTAAGATAACTCTGTGTTTGCCTTTGTTGTCTGGAATATATACTTAATTGCATGGCTGTTAAGCTTGTGGAGCTGTAATGTTGTTTGCTGAGAATTGTTTTCCCTCCTCTGTGTTATTTATTTGAAGCCGCAGCAGTAGGCCGTGGAGCGGCGCTGGGAGTTTTACTGGAGTTCCCTGTGTCAGGTGTGTTTTTGTGTCATCATGTCCACCTTTAAGAGCCCATCATGTTGATCCTCAGGCATTCAAGGGATTAGTGTTGAGATCTGGTACGGATTAGCCATAAAATACTGGGACACAGATGATGAGTGTTTGTGGGTGTAGGCATGTCTGTGAGCATGCCAACACAGCAAGAGTTGCTCAATTGCAGCCTCACTGAGGGCGAACCCAGAAAGCTCTGAAAATGACCAGAGTTACTGTGCTGCCATTTTAATTTGGTATTTTACACATAGGTTGGTTTGGTCACACGTTTACTCTGCTGTAAATGCACACCAGGGGCGATTCTAGGACCAGACCTTTAGGGGGGCTCAGCCCCCTAATGAGAATGTGACATGGATACAGTGCCTTGCAAAAGTGTTAAACCCCCCCCTGCTAAATCAGTAATTTCATTAGCCAATAACCTTTGAGCTTGCTACTGAACAACAACGTCAGCTAACGTTTTTTCACACTATGATGGAACTAAACCTGACACTTTATAAGTCACAGTAATAACGACCAATTTGACACAATGTTCTAACATTCACAATTTTAGTTGCTTACGTTTCAATTTGGGTTCTAATCTGTGCCATAAAATTACCAAGATCTTCTCTGGGGACTAACGTTAAACTTTTCAACCACACTCCTGCTCTCCCTCTGACAGATTAGATAGAGATTCAGCCAAAGGTGGGAGTCTGGCACAACCTCCTCCGATTGGCCAAAACTACGTTTCTGTTAACCCTTTGCTTGACTGGGTTACAGGTGCATAGCCTCGGCGACAGCAACACAGGATATTATGAGCTCATTGAACCTGTAATTGTTTGTCCTCTGTCACTAACAGACAAGTTTGCAAACTCTAACTTGAAGCACTAAAATTGATTTAAAAAAAAAAAAAAAAAATGTTTTTTACTATTATAATTTTTAGGGGGGCTGAGATGAAATTTAGCGGGGCTTGAGCCCCCCTAAAAAGGGTCTAAAATCGCCAATGATGCACACATTGTATTTCTTTAGGTTTTGAGATATACATCTTTGAGATTTCTGCCTCCACCCGAATAAAGTGGAAAGGAATGGAATTTAATTTGTGGTCTTACAGCATTCACTTAATATAAATAATTATATTCACAACTAAATAAAAATATATTTTCTAAATCAGTGTCATAATGCCATTACACTGTCAAAAGGTTCTATTGGGTTTATTTTTTTAATAGAAAGTATTTATGTTTAAAAACGGTTGACTGTTTTTTTCTGTGGAGTAACAGTAATATTGTTTCTATAAGATATGTTGCTGTTGAATCTTTTTAATTGAATTTTAAGCCACGATAGCAGTGATGTTCATGTTCCCCAGAGGATCATTGTAATCACTTTGTTGATACCTTAACTTTTTCATTGTAGCTGTTTTATTTCGTCCTATACTTTTGGTTTAATATTAGCATGCTGAACTAAGATGGTGATTATTATAGGCTACTGTACCTGCTAAACATCAGCATGTTAGCATTGTCATTGTGTGCAATGTGTGCATGCTGATGTTAGCATACAGCTCAAAGCACCACTGTGCTCAATAAGTACAGCCTCACAGAGCTGCTAGCATGGCTGTAGACTCTTTGTTTTGATTGATGTTGTAAGGACCACAATTGAAATTCCATTCATCTCCATTGTTAAGTGGTACTGGAGCAAATCTTTGAGATGGATATCTCAAACCATGGCCAAATAAAACCCAAACTAAGTGCATGGCTGGATACCTCAAAACAAACAAATGTCTTTTTGTTATTTGGATGAATTCACCACAAGGGTACCGAGAACTGTTAAACACTTTGTTTAGGAACAACGTTAGATTGACAAAGGCAGACATGCTGTTCTGTTGTTCTTTCAATGGAAGAAAACTTACCTTTACAAATAAAAACACATCATAACCTCTATGTTTATTGAAAGCATGTTGCTGGACACATGTCAGTTTTTAACACAAAGTCTCTTTCACATTTCTCATTTTCACGTGACAACTTTATTTCACATGTAGAAGGAAAAATTAAAAAAGATTCAGTTTTTTTTTTGTATTGTGCATGTGTCAGCATCCATCACCGTGGTTTCACTCAATTAGCCATAGACTCACTGTAGCTCCGAGTTGGTCACAGTTTTTACAAACAAACGGAATTTTTGACCAGGCTCACTTAATGTTTCCTCCATGTGCTCTAATCCATCACAATTTCAGGGAGATGAATTATTATTTGAAAAACTGTGATGGCTGTCTGCATATCCGTTTTTATCCTTTTCATTCATTCAGCGAAGATGCTCTGACACTGTATATTAAACCTATGACCTTTCCATTATGGATGGTAGATCTGGGACATTATAGAACAGACACCTTTACCATTAGCCCAACCGTCCCCATTATGTGGGAGTTGATTAAAGAGTTCTGCAATCAGGATTCTGTTCCTGAGAGTTTTGAGATCTCAGGAGGCTTTGAGGCAGACACAGAGGGGAGAGACAGCCAAGCCGTCTGCTGATGATTCATTTTTAGTGCTCCATCATCCTTCCCCCACACTCCTGCCACACACACACACACACACACACACACACACACACACACACACACACACACACACACACACACACACACACACACACACACAAAAACATGAAGACACAAACATGTTTGTGTGCATCGATGCAGAAATTCACACACATACACAGAGACATAGAGACAGTCACACACAAACACACACATTCCTGATCTGCAGAACTCTCTGGCTCAGTCTCACTGCATTCACATAATGTTGCCAAGCCAGCTGTGCGAACTGGGTCTGGAAAAGAGGGTGTGTTTGTGTGTGTGTAGGGGGGGGGTATAATACAGGTGTGTGTGTGCGTGTGTGTGTTTGTTTGCATGCAAGAGAGCGAGTGAGACAAACAGACACACAGAAAGTACACTCATATCGGCCACAAGAACTATTTTTCAAGTCTGTGTTTTCAGTGTGAGGTACACATATATACATTTTCTCGAGGTGTGCAGTGTGCCGTGCACGTTGGCGTGTGCATGTGCCGTCTGGAATAGCTCTCAATGTAAACAAACCACAGAGAGGCCAACCCTGGCAAGGAGCTTTTTTTGAGCCGATGGGGACGTCACTGTGGTTTCCACACACACAGCGCTCTTCTTCAGACTCCCAGCCATGAATCGTCGCCATCTCGCAGATAGGTGACCATTCTCCAGTTTGCTTTTCACACAATGTACACATAAACACTAGCCGCTTGTTCAGCATGCTCACGTGACCCGCACACCTCTGCTCTGTTCTTCTTGGCCTGCTTTGAAAAGAGTTGTGAACATGCTTTGACTTGATGATGGATGAGCCTGGCAGATTCAAAATATGCCATCCAGACTTTAGAGTTCAATCCATAATGCACCTCACTTCTCTGGAGCCTGGCTGCATCTGGTTTTAATGTGTGGAGACCCCTGCCTGGATGAAGGAGACAGTCCCTTCAACTCCCTCTCTATCACCACCAAACCTTTTCTCCTCCCTCCCTTCTCTCCCAATCTCCTTTTCTATGGAGATAGATGGTCCAATGCTGCCACAAATCACAACATCACCAGACCATGTTAGATCTGAAAAGAACTCTAAATGGCTGCCTATAAAATCGCTCACTGGGTTATTATGATGATATTACTCTTGACATGTTTGCAACGTATATTGAGTCACTCAAGACCATGCTCATTAGATAAATGTATTTCCTGCCTCCTTACTTCGGGTCAAGCCTAACATTGCTTTAAGAGTGACATGCAAAATCATGGAGTAATCATTTATAACATTTTATTTAAAAAATGACTATTTGCTGAACTGATCCAGTATTTCAAACTAATATAAATTAGTATTATTTCAATCCAGTTATTCTATTTACTCAAGTATCTAGTGGGTGGAAATGAAATATCTTCTGACTAACATATACAAATGGCTAGTCAATTAAAGAAAAACCCCTATATTAAGTTCAAGTAACACAGCTTGAGGATCAAATACGTGGGCCACACTAGCTAACTAACTGGAATCTTCTTTACTTATAAAAAAACAAACAAAAAAAACTTTCCCATCAGCTGTACTTTGTGTTTAATGCTAATTAGCAAATGTTAGCATGCTAACATGCTAAACTAAGATGGTGCATGGTGAACATTATAGGCCTACCTTCTTAACATCAGCATGTTAGCATTGTCATTGTGAGTGTGTTAGCATGCTAGCATTAGCCGTGCCAAAGCACAGTCTGACAGAGCTCCTATCATGCCTGTGGTCTTGCTTCCCTGTTTGTAGGAAATAATGCTACATTTCATGGAGTAAAAGAAGAATTGGTTGTTAGCATTAACAGCTGGACAATGAAATGCAAGAGTCTTGGATCTTGCAAATTAATTATCCTAAAATCAAGGCTTTAAACGCCACAGAAAACCAGGGAAGAGTATATTTTCTCCTCTGTCTGTTACTACATTTCACTGCATTCCAGTTTAATTTGTACCAGTTTAAGTCGCTTGCATTTTCATGAGCTGCACATGAATAAGCGTGAGCGTCTTGGGCTGACAAGGTTGTTGTTTGTATGTTTTCCACAGTTAGTTACAAACCATTGCCACAGATCACCTGCCTGCCCTGCACACTCTGTGACCTCCTTACTGAGACCTCCCTGAGGCTCCACAGCTGTTGGCCTTGCATGCTAGCAGCTCATCCACTCTCAGCTGTAATCAGTGATTCACCTGCACGCAGCTTCCTCTGACATTTTCACTTCCTCACAGCTTTGTGTGAACTGTGAATAGGTAAACACAAGAACGGGTTTTGTTTAATGTGTAACAGCCAGTTATGTGGCCTGTATTTACTGACATACTCAGATTCAGTGTGTGGATCTATATATGAATCTACTCTGCTTGGGTAAATATGCAGAGATCATGTAAGCGCATAAAACTTTGTCAAAGAAATCAACTTTGTGCGTAGACAGTCAATAGCCAGTTGCTGGTTTAGGTACAGTTGGTGCACATGAGTCACAGATCTGTCAGACAAATACCAGGGAGTGGGAGTGTCAACAGTATCCACCCTGAGAAAAAAGAAATGTTGACTGAGATACAATCTGGGCTTTGTCAGTTTGTCGATTCTCTGTGTTATTTATTGACTAAACAAGGTGTACAGTGGTCACAGGAAGAGCCAGGCTCAGCAGGGGAGCAAACACAGCCATGTGAGCGAGTCAAAGAAGACAAGAAAGGTCACGGCACGGGTAGAGGACGAAGAGATAAGAGCTGTTTATGTTTCTTGTCCCATTTATCTCCATTGAGAGGCATTCATCACCACACGTAGAGAGAAAAGGCCCTGCCCTTTGCCCTGCTCTCTGTTTGCTCAATGTGTTTGCTCAGGACTGTGGTTTGGGTTTGCGTGTTCACAGGTAGTTCAAAGAACAAAATCAAATGCAACAATTTGAGATCAGTGCAACTGTGACAGCAGCTCACCACAGTAACATAATATGTAATACCCTGCAATTAGACCAAAGTAATTTAGTCCCCGTTAAACAAACAAGCTGTGACTTTCTCTTCAGTGTGGATTTATTCTGGACAATATGTTTTCACCGTGAAGCTTCCTCTCTGTTAAGTCGCCTCTGCCCTGGGGAATAGTTTGATCTTTGGCTGGTTGGTACTCCAAACGTCCATCTCCAAGTGATTTGTGCTTCACTCAGAGTTCACGACTTGTCTTCTGCCTGACTGAGAGCAGCTCTAGTACTCTGCCATCGGAGAAGGTTGTGTTTCCCATGGTGCTTAGTGTTTGCCTTCTTGCCTGCAGGGATGTAATGACAAGTGTGGACCACCCATGTCTGCTTTGGCCTGAATGTTATTTAAGGAATTCCCCCAGCTTCAGTGTGTGTGTGTGTGTGTGTGTGTGTGTGTGTGTGTGTGTGTGTGTGTGTGTGAAAAACCATAAGCTCTAGTTTATGTTTGCATGCGTGCTTAAGCCAATGTGATGAACCTTTATTTTGAAAGGTTGACATAAAGTCTTAAAGTGCTTACACTGTAATAGCTGGTGATGATTGATCTTTTTCATTTTTTATTGCACAAAACAAACATTCATTCAAAAGTTGATGTGAATTATTATTATAATTGGTTCTGTTTCTGACTGGGAGTGTTGGTGGAAAACCATCTTTTAGACTTTAAATGTTTTTTTTTAATCTTTTCAAAATGTTTGATTAAATGAGTCGAGACTTATTATTGGTACTTACGTAGGAATAACCAATTGCCTCATAAGATTTTCCAGTGTAGAGAATGTATTAACAGTTTATACAATGTACAAATTATTAACAGGCTGGTTTAAACTGTTTATAAAAGTAATTACCACTGAAGTCATGTTGTTATAAATTATTACAACTATGTTACACTTTCAATAAAATGAGACAATTTAAGACATAATCATCTTGTTACAAATAATAAGTTAAATTCTAAGCAGTAAAACACACCTTTGCTGAATTCAATACACTACTACAGCTACAGCCTCACTTAAGCTGGTACGACTTGTAGCTCATGGTAGCTAAGGTTGGCTAATATTAGTGAATGTTAGGTAAATATAACTATACTGAATGAGATTGCTAACTTTATGCACAGGTCTCCACTTGCTACTGTTACAGTAGCTTAGCATTTTAGCTAAACGCTAAATAATAGTTATAGCTACAATAGCATTGTCTCATAAATGCCACTTGTAGCCGCAGTGGAAGCTGTTTAGCAAAAGTGACATACTAACTGTTTGTTTATAGTTATGAAAGCATTCACAGGACGAGTTATAGTTGTCGAAAAATACATTACAATTCCCTTATATCTGCTTACTGATACATGATAGTGTTTTGTAAGCCATTTATTAACTGTTAAAATTAGGAATGCTTAATAAAGAGAGTTAAAATAAAATGATAACTGTTTGGATTGTTTCTTTTGTTTTAAGAAAGCCACTGCTGAGTTGAAGTGGAATAACTGAAACAGTATGATCTGAGTTTTGCCAAATTCTTTTCTCTCACTGGGTACAATGTTACATGCAACATCGCAGATCTATAATCACTCTCAGTGCCTCTGTCAAAAGCAATCAACATTATTGTGCCCCTCATTCCATTTTCTCTCTCTCTCTCTCTCTCTCTCTCTCTCTCTCTCTCTCTCTCTCACACACTCACTCTCTCTCTGCAGAATCTTGAAAGACAAAACAGAGCAGCAGTCAGAGGAACTGCTGGGTGAACAACAAGGGGCAGTTTCCAGGAGCTTCCCATTCCCCAGGGGTCAGAAGAACTGCTGTGGACGACAGTGTGCACCCTGGCGACGAAGCCCTTCCTGGCTCGGCTGGTTTCCAGGGATACAAACTGCTGTCCATGTGCTTCTTTCTGCAGTGTCAATGCCGTACATGTGTTTCTAACTTGCTGAGCATCCTGGGTGAGATGTTCAGGAAGCCTTTTGTGTGGGGATGTTCACTCTTGATCTTGCAGAGAAACTCAGGAAGCTGGATTTATGGGAAATGTGGTCTAAATTTAGAAAAACACTGGCGTGCATTGACATCGCAACTGGAGGAAAAACACACACAAAAAAACTCACAAAAAGTCAGAAGAAGTCAAATTTTTATTTCATCTTTATGTTGAGTTGTCACACCACACAGTTTCTTTCTCCCTCTTCGTCCTCAGATTCTTTCGTCATCATTCAAAGTCACTCAGTTTCACTTAGCCTCTACTAGCTACTAGCCTTTACTTACTCACCCACTTTCTGTTCCCACCACTAACATCTTCTTTTTTCCATCTTCAGTCTGACATTACCTCTTCAATGAAGTGCTGGCCTTTGCACCCTCGGAGATGGACCTCTTTCCAATGATTGATGCTTTCTTCCTTGCTCTCTTCCTTCCCAGCCCAGTCCTGTCATGTGAAGTGGGTGGCAAGTTAACGTCTGCGTGTCCGTCTGTGGTTTCCAGCACATGTCAAACTATATACCTCTTGTTTGTCATCTGACAGCGGAAGGCTGCAGAGTTGTGCGTTACAGTTGCACATAGGACTGGAGAGGTGTCTGGAAAAACCCTGTCAAGTAACAACATCAAAGGAAATTCCTCACATTTTTCCCATCACATTTTCAGCTCAGGGATCCAAAATGAAAGCGTCTTCACCCTGCAAAATGTCATCTTAACCACCCCAATCCAGAATCACTTAATGTCGTTGATGGAAATCTTTTGAAAAGACAGAGACAGACTGTTCAATGATTAGAGAATTGATCAGCGCTGAAAGTGCCTTGAGGCTCTTGTTGTTGATGGTAGACTTGTGAATCAGACTAGTCTGCCGTGACACACGCTGACAGAGGTTCTTGTTCTCTGCAGCCGCTGTCTGGCCTTCGGGCCTCAGAGACGATACTCTCCGCAACACACTCATTCATGCACACACACACACACACACACGCACACATCTCTGAGCTGTTGCTCAACACAGCTGTGGTAAACAGGCTGTGTTTAGATGCCTGTGTCTCAACATGCACACACACACACACACACACACACACACACACACACACACACACACACACACACACACACACATTAACACTAGGTCACGTACATAGAAAGGAAACAAATGAAGGCATGCACGCAGTGGGCGTATGTGTAGTGCCACACCAAACGCTCTTGCCTAAACTTGTTAGGCTGAATCAAATTGCACTCTTGCACTCTCAAACACAACATAATAACATGCACCTCTTTGCCACTGAGCTCAGAGATGATGATGATGATGATGATGATGATTTTTATTACAGTTTTTTTCGATTGCTAAACAACAGTGGGCACAACTGGAGTCACGTGCAAAACTCTAACCACAGTCTGCATTACCAACAGTCACCTGAGCTAAACAGTTCACATCACCTGCAAAACTCATTCAAAGCAACACAACTCTTCACACACGTCTCAAAACAGGCTCAGTGCAGCCAAACACTATGAACAGTCCTCATCGAGGTAACACACACTGTCACTCAGAACACACTGAGAGTAAAAACACTAGCAGCAAATACCAATACAGAAATTACAAACTTTTTCATCTTTACAGTTTGAACAATTTGAGTGACTTGACACTACTCAATAGTTTATTTAAGGAAATGATATACCAATTTTTACGTAAGGTAAACAAGAAGGAATGAAAATCAGCAGTTTTCTTCAATATAGTATTTTGTCTCTAGTAATTTATGGAATTACTGGGGAAAAAAACTAAAGGTACATACGTAACAGTAACAAAGAATAGTGTGACTAATCGTGCCTCTCTCCAGCATCATGTGGCAAGTTTTCTTCATCACGTTGGATGTCTGCATCATCTCTAAATACAAAAGAATGTGGTGTTTCCATTGCTTTCACCTCCATTACTTTCTGAAAAACAGTACGAACGCAGTTTTACTATTGTAAATATATAGTGTTTTTCATTTTTTTTTTATAGCTGTGTATATATCTTTGCTCTTTTACCTGTTATTCTCAAATGGTACAGTGTATAATTGTTTCCTTCTTATTTGGTGTTTGTACACAAAAAAAGGCTTTCTGAGCTTTCTCTGTATAAATACCATATATGTTCACTAACTAGTCTAAAACAAGACATCTGCTTAAGCTTTCAGCTAAAATTGCAATCAGCAGTGTTTGATAGGCACCCAACTGAAATCTATTCTGTTTTGAACGCGTGGTTAACAGTTTTGACAGCAGTGTGTTAACATTTGAACAAAGTGCTGTAGATCCACAGTGTTGTGCACCTTGTGGTTATGGGAAAAGTGTGTAGAGTTTTGAAAACTGTGTTCAAGCAATGAAAAACGAACTAGCGTTTGGTCCACATGAACTGCTGCTGTGCAGACTGTAGTTAGAGTTTTGCACATGTGACTCCAGTTGTGCCCACTGTCGTTTAGCAAATCGAAAAAAACTGTATTATTATTATTATTATTATTATTATTATTATTATTATTATTATTATTACCTTTATTTATTCAGGGAGGGATAATTCAGAGCAAACTCTCATTTCCAATGATGCCCTGATTACATGCCATATTCAATTAAAATACATATAAAAATGACATTGTAATTAATATACAGTATACAGTTGCAACACACTGTACACACATAAAACAGTTACAGAATGTCAAACAACTCAAAGTGCATGTACATTCAGTATACATGGCTTCATAAAAAAGACATTCAAATTGATTAAATGGAATCAGGCTGTTCAATTTCATTAGAAACTGCAGGTTATTCCCTTTATGTGGAGCATAATATTCAAATGCAGTTTTGCCTAATTCTGTCCTAACAAATGGAATATTTATTACCAAGGAATCACTAGTGCGAATGCCATAGTGATACGATTTAAAATTCAGCAAGCTTGTTAAATATAAAGGTAATTTTTTTAGGCAAGGCTTTGTAGATAAATACAATGCAGTGTTGCTCCATTCTTAGAGCCAAGGAAGTCCAGCCTACATTTTCATAAAGGAGACAGTGGTGGGTACTAAATCCATCACCAGATATTGATCTTATGAGTGATAAACTGCATCAAGTGGCTTCAATGTAGAGGAAGCCGCATGCATATAAATGATATCCCCGTAATCTAAAACTGATAGGAACGTAGCTTGAACAATCTGTTTCCTACATGTTTGGGTGAATAAGCTAAAGTCCCAATAAGTCGACGTGTTCCTTTAAATTAATTTACTGCAGTATACAAAATATAACAGTTCATAGTCAAAATGTCGCTACTAAAGGAGGAGGAACAATGTTTGATGCCAGTGTATTGATAAGGTATTACAATATAATCATGTTCTATGTCCCACTAATCAATATCATTTCAACCCTCACAGTAACCACTTTCTACTGAACTATTCCCTCAGTCTCAGTTACTAAACACAGAGGTGCTGTGCTGTATGTAAAGGATATCTTGGTGGTTACTGTAAAAGCGGCTGAACTTTGTTGGGAGGAAGGACTGTGATCCACAATGTTTTTTAGCTAAAAGCAGGTCAGTCATGTGCAACCAGTCCCAGCTACTGATTTGGGATTTTTGCTGACTCATAACCACAACATATTTGTTATCTTTAATCTATTGGTGATACCAGATAGCTGGACAACCTCAACAAGTGCCAGCTACAGAAACATGTGAGTCATTGACAAGTATGCTATATGACCCCTTTCTGGCATCTACTCCAGTATACACACAGCAGCAAAACATCTGGTACACCAACTTAAAAAAGCCATGAATATTCTGGAAATATTCTTTAACCTGGTTGGAATTCGATCCTCTGGTGTCCCGTCTAGACAAACCGCTGCAATTTAGTTTCCTAGAATTTACCCTGCAGTGATTAAGGGAGCAGGAGATGCTACTGTGGCCCATTTTTACACAGGATATAAGGGTTTAAACTTGAGCTTCAGCCTGGCTTTGGCAGCAAGTCTGTTCAGCTGTGTGGGGCTGGACTGAGGTTACGTCCCAACCACTGTCCCACCAGTCACGCTGACCCTGGCTCACCTTTACCAGACAGCCAACAGCAACAGAACTTATAGCTGCTGCCTCCTTCGGCCTCCTAATACTGCCTGACAAGACCGGGTACAGCAGGTTAGACAAAAGTGAGAAAGCTGTTTCCTAGTCAGCCCTTCATTCCCTCCACAATGATAACATTTTCACATTGACTGCATCCATTAGCCCCTGAGCATCCAAAGAGGAATGTCATAATGAGATTTGTGCATATGTAAGCCATAAAGAGCCTTGAACCTTGTGGCAAGTGCAACTTTGCCGTTAAACCGGGGGCCCTATTTGAGCCGGAGAGGAGGGATTTGGCTCAAAGTGTTTCTATTAGCTGCTCTGCGCTGTAAGCCAACTGGTCCATTTTCCCCCGATCTATTTTCACAAGCCGCTTTTGTCCCTCACAAAGCCCAAAAAACCGCAAAGAAAATGGGACGGGGTGGAGTTCAAACGACAGCTCAAGTTTTATGTTCAATGGAATTAGAAATGACTTTTTAAATGGCACTCTTTATGCGCTGCCCTACTGTAAGAACTCGGTTAATGAATTTAATGTGCAGTTGTTGGCATGGGATGTTCATTTTTCTTCTTTGACTGATAAAAAAAGTGATTTATAGCTGCAGTGGGCGTCTGGGTTGTTTTGACATGTTGGTGTCTTATTATGATTTTAGTTACCCTCATCACTGTATCAAATTCTATTTACCATCTTGTTGAACGTATTGTGCTGCTGATGAAATATTGCATTTCAGTTGCGACTTGAAGATACCTAAACTCCAGCGCTCCAGGCTGCTGACTGACAGATTGAGAATTATCATGATACTTGAGGTTTAAGAAGAGAAATATTTATTAGGAAAATATCCGTGAAGGCATTTCTGTGCACTATGGAGAGTTACATGAAGACAGTAAAGAGAATAAGTTGAAGAGGGCCAGATTCAGCCACACACAGTTTGCTAACATTGGTCTGAACGTTACTTCTTGTCAGGGGTGGCGCCTAGATGGGGGGGGGGGGGCCCGGGGTGGCCAAAAAATCTTCCCAGCCCTTGTCACACGACCAATTAATGTTTCCACATATCTAAATTTGTGAAATTAATATGAATGTGATGTGTTTTATTTAGTAAAATTGTGATGTTCTATCCTATATTTCTAAGCAGATTTTCTATGCTGTGTTCTGATTAAATCTCCTGGGCCCCCCCTGTGCCACCCCACTTAAAAAATCCTGGTATCGCCCCTGCTTCTTGTCCCTGTAAATCAACACAATTTCTCAACCTGTCTGCTACATGTAATCACACTAAACCAATAGTTTTCAGTAGTTAGCAGGCAACTGTGTAATATGCCTTGACAAGTTATATTACACAGTATTTAGGCTGCCTGTTGTTTGTACAGAAGAGTTTTAGAGCACTTCATTTGCATCCTCTGTGCATAATTTAAAGTCTATGAACATTTTTGTGGACAGGAGTAAGGGAAGTGGTGGCACTTATCTCCAGTGGTGGTCTCACCTCAGTCCTAGAACCTCATGTGTTGTAAGGTTTTAAACGACTGCAAACGTGTCCCACTCACACTCTTATCTCAGCAAAACACGTATATACTGCAAATATAATACTAATAATGAAAAATAGAATCACAAACAATAAGGAATTTGCAATGTTTGACATAATTTAACATCAGTTTGTTAGGCTTTTAATTCATAGTCATGGCAATGAGTTACTACAGCAGTGTATATGGTATTAGACATAGTATTGGTCAGTATTTTTGTTATTGAAACTTTTATTTTACAGAAATTATGTGTACAAACCGCAATTTGTTGTTTTATGAGATGAGCCATTTCCTTCCTCGGTGCAGTGATTTCCCGGAGTTTCCTTAAGACAGAGCCACGCTAGCTTCTTTTTAAAAGATATTTTTTAGGCATTGTGTATTTTTATTTAGACTGAAACAGAGAGTAAAGAGGAGAGAGAGGGGAAGACCTGCAGCAAAGGGCCCAGGGCCACACTCGAACCCTGGTCGCTGTGGTTAGGACTGAGCCTTAAAGGAACACGCCGACTTATTGGGACTTTAGCTTATTCACCGTAACCCCCAGAGTAAGACAAGTCGATACATACCCTTCTCATCTCCGTGCGTGTTGTAACGCTGTCTGATGGCTCCACCGATAGCTTAGCCTAGCACAGAACCTGCAGGTAACTGGTTCCAACTAGCCTACTGCTCCCAATAAGTGACAAAATAACGCCAACATGTTCCTATTTACATGTTGTGATTTGTAGAGTCACAGCGTGTACAAAAAACAACGTAACATGAGACACAGGTTCTGTGCTAGGCTAAGCTACCGGTGGAACCGTCAGACAGCGTTACAACACGCACGGACACGAGAAGGGTATGTATCGACTTGACTTACTCTGGGGGTTACGGTGAATAAGCTAAAGTCCCAATAAGTCGGCGTGTTCCTTTAATATACAGTGAGCTATGTGGCGCCCCGGCTGTTTCCAGTCTTTATGCTAAGCTAACCTCCTGGCTCCAGCGTCACATTTAACAGACAGATAAAAGAGTGCTATCAATCTTCTCATCTCTTGGCAAGAAAGTAAATGAGTGTATTTCCCAAAATGTTGAACTTTTCCTTTTAACTAGTGGGTTTTCTTACCAAGCTGCAGAGACTGGCAGGGTTGTGTTTCCTTAGAGGTTAAATCCCTTCTGCACAGCACAGATGTGGAGATGCATGTTGGTCTGTATCACTGTAAATTGGAGGGAAAGGAACACATTGAGCCAAATGCTGCATGCCTATGTTCCCCTGCATTCTTTACATTGTACTACTAAAAGCTAGTTCACATGTGTTTGCATTTCAATTTGTTAGTATTTGCATTCACAGGATGGACTGAGGGAGACTTTTGCATTTTAAGTTGATGGCACCCGCACACTAAAAGAGCCATAGCATGAAAGCCTTTTTGAAGGACACATTCTTGCCCCACTGCTCCCTCAGCAATGAGAGGCCATAAACATGATGAAGATTTATCACTGATGCTGCTGATGGATGCAGTTAAAACCACCACTCTTACACTGCCAAGTCACTGAACTCTCCTCCTAAGGGTGCAGTTGAGTGAGGTGATAGCTGTATCTTGTCCACAGTGATTTATCTGAACTGAGTTGACAATGAGAAAATTGACAAAGAGCCTAGCAGAGAGCAGAGAGATCGTCCTGTTCCTTCAGAGATTTTTTCTTACTGTATCGCACTCCGTGTCCACATCTTTACAACAAATCACTAAAACTAAGCTGCCACACAAAACAAAATGTTAGTCTGTTTTTTTTGTTGAAGCCAAAACTGTGATCACAATTACATGTGTGTAATCTGTGTTAACGGTGTGGGCAGTCCAAAGGTGTATACAGTAAAGTAACAGGCAAGCTGAGAGGGACACAAATCAGTAATGGTCTGGTTGAGACCGGATCTCAGGTCAGCATGTATTTCCAGGGATTCTCAGCGAGTCATCAATGTTTTGTGGGTTTTATCCATAACAAACGAGTGACCCCTCAACAAAATGACAACTTTATTTCCAAAGAGAACGAGAGAGAGAGAGAGAGAGAGAGAGAGAGAGAGAGAGAGAGAGAGAGAGAGAGAGAGAAATGGAATGAGGGGCACAATAATGTTGATTGCTTTTGACAGAGGCACTGAGAGTGATTATAGATCTGCGATGCTGCATGTAACATTGTACCCAGTGTGAGAGAGAAGAATTTCCAAATTCAAACACAAACATCCCAAATTTGACCAGATAACCAACATGAACAAAATGCCAATCATGTTGGGAGAACACACAGAGAGCTGCAGTCTAGCAACAGAGTATGTCTTTACCTGCCACAAACAGTTACAAAGCACATCATATTGACACATGCACGCATGCACACACACATGCACGGCCGCATGCATGCACGCACGCACACACACACACACACACACACACACACACACACACACACACACACACACACACACACACACACACTGTAATATTGTTATTTTCATCGTGATATCCATTAGTTATGTTCATGCTGCTGTTCAATATTTTGCTGGTCTATATTTTTATATAGTTGTTGCTTTTGCACGAATGTTACGTTTGTCTGCATCTTACAGTTTTTTTCTATTGCTAAATGACAGTGGGCACAACTGGAGTCACATGTGCAAAACTCTAACCACAGTCTGCATTACCAACAGTCACCTGAGCTAAACAGTTCACATCACCTGCAAAACTCATTCAAAGCAACACAACTCTTAACACACGTCTCAAAACAGACTCAGTGCAGCCAAACACTATGCACAACCCTCACTGAGATAACACACACTGTCACTCAGAACACACTGAGAGGAAAAACACTAGCAGCACACACCAATACAGAAATTACAAACTTTTTCATCTTTACAGTTTGAACAATTTGAGTGACTTGACACTACTCAATAGTTTATTTAAGGAAATGATATACCAATTTTTACATAAGGTAAACAAGAAGGAATGAAAATCAGCAGTTTTCTTTAATATAGTATTTTGTCTCTAGTAATTTATGGAATTACTGGGGAAAAAAACTAAAGGTACATATGTAACAGTAACAAAGAATAGTGTAACTAAGCCTGCCTCTCTCCAGCATCATGCAGCAAGTTCTCTTCATCACATTGGATGTCTGCATCATCTCTAAATGCAAATGAATGTGGTGTTTCCATTGCTTTCACCTCCATTACCTTCTGAAAAACAGTAAGAACGCAGTTTTACTATTGTAAAGATATAGTGTTTTTCACTTTTTTTTTTTATAGCTGTGTACATAACCTCAGACATCTTACCTGGACATATTGGTATCTTTGCTCTTTTACCTGTTTCTCTAAAACGGTACAGTGTATAATTGTTTCCTTCTTATTTGGTGTTTGTACACAAAAAAAGGCTTTCTGAGCTTTCTCTGTATAAATACCATATATGTTCACTAACTAGTCTAAAACAAGACATCTGCTTAAGCTTTCAGCTAAAATTGCAATCAGCAGTGTTTGATAGGCACCCAACTGAAATCTATTCTGTTTTGAACGCGTGGTTAACAGTTTTGACAGCAGTGTGTTAACATTTGAACAAAGTGCTGTAGATCCACAGTGTTGTGCACCTTGTGGTTATGGGAAAAGTGTGTAGAGTTTTGAAAACTGTGTTCAAGCAATGAAAAACAAACTAGCGTTTGGTCCACATGAACTGCTGCTGTGCAGACTGTAGTTAGAGTTTTGCACATGTGACTCCAGTTGTGCCCACTGTCATTTAGCAATCGAAAAAAACTGTAAAACTGTATGTAAATGTGTATGTTTCCCTGTTGTATATGTGCTTTAGCAATACTATTTGTCAATATGGTCATGCTAATAAAACCTCTTTGTATTTGAATTTGAGAGAGAGTTGCATGAGAAGATTCCATTCCTTTAACCTTATTGTAGTTGATCAGGTATCACAGATTAGTTCAAAGTCAAAGTTCTGCTCAAATGGAAAACAATTACTCTTAAACACACACGTAGACACATTTATTGTAATCATTTTTAAGCGGCATGTAATTTCTTTTGCACTGACAAGAATATTGCATCTTATGTAATACTGGGCAAGTCATCTTCATGCGGTTGGATTGCACACTACGCACAAATTTGAGTGTGTGGACTTAAACATGCTAGCACAGGCATGCAGGGAGTGTGGTGACAGAGCAGGTCTAATGTTTTAGGGTGGTTGCTCGACACACACACACACACACACACACACACACACACACACACACACACACACACACACACACACACACACACACACACACACACACACACACACCTAAGCTGCTGGTGTTAGGGTGGCTGTGTGAATAAGCAGACTGTGACTCACACAACGAGCAATTTATTTATTTATTTTTTCACAACGTCAAAGCGTGACACCTGCGCTGTCCAGGCCGTCACATAATGTCACTGAACCACACCCCACCCTGCTTCTGACGTAAATACTGCAAATGAATCCGGCCTGTCTGCCCCTCGAGGCACAGAAAGGCCTTTTCGGGCTCGCCATGTTTTTAGGAGCATTTAATGGCTGCAGCGATGATGACCACATTTCCATTGATGCATTTATCGATTTCCCCAGTCATGTGTCGAACTGAATGGTGCCGGCGATTTTCTTTTTAAGGCCGAATATTTCCTCAACATGTGTAGAAGTCCATTGATAGCATGTGGTTCCATTTAATGTAGACACATAAAACAACAAGCAGGAAGCATTAAAACCATGTGAGGCTGGCTGTGCAGCTCTGCAAGGGACCCACTCCTCAATTCAGCCTGTGTACTCACCGGCCAAGAAAGGGACACAAACACATCACACACACACCATGCACACGCACACGCACACGCACACGCACACGCACACGCACACACACACACACACACACACACACACACACACACACACACACACACACACACACACACACACACACACACACACACACACACACACACACACACACACACACACACACACACACACGCACACACACACATATACCTGTTAGACTAAAGCAATTAGACATGTTGGTTCTCCATATTAGAATAATAAATACAGACTGCAGTACTATACTGAGTTAATGCTTCTCTTTCAGCCCTCTGTGCCCTATTAGAATAAACAGAAGTGCTTTGCAGGTTTGGGAAAGTTGACAAGTGGCAAACAGACCTATGAGTTTAAGTAGCATTCACATATATTTCTTCTGGTTTATTTAAACTTACTTTAAACAGCTCCAGTTTATATAACGTTGCCATACAGAGCGGTGCAATCACTGTGAGAAAGTTTAGATAATAACTGAGAGGTACAGTATATTTTTAATTAAATGTGGTGTGCGCTCCTAGGATTGACCAGACTCTATTTTAAATGTGCTGATATAATAAACCCCACTCATGTGGCTCTCCGAGGAGGGGAAAACAAATGCTTATTTGTACTACTGTTTGACCCAGCTCTCCCACTGGATATCATTTATTTGTGACACCCCGTAGGGCTGAGGGCTCTTTCGGATTCCCTCCATGGTAAACAGTCATAAAAAGCCCAGGATTCAGTTGCACAAACACAAATAGCTGACTATTCATAGCACTAATGAGAGCTGCCAGGGACACCAGCAGGCCTTGAAATGCACTGTCGCCACTCGTAGAGTTATGGCACGGCTTGGGGTAGAAATCATGGCTGGGTGAAGGGCTGGAGTTGTAAAGGAATTCCTGTATAACTTTGCCTTTCCATTGTATTTTCTTTTTTTTGTTTCCTCCTCTAATTCAGCTGCTTTCTTCTACAAAGACCATCTATCTTCTTTCTCTCTGTCTGTTCCCTCTTCACTTTGTAATCTTCCTCTTTTGCTCTGTCCAAACTCATGATGGAGACATTTTCATCACAACAACGTTTTTTTTCCGCAGTATCTTTATATACCACATTACAGTAATTCTGATTATGCCTGTTTGTGCATAACCTGATATGCCCTCACATAACCCTGTCACGTCAACCATGCTGCAGATTGGATTATGAAAGTGTCAAGTCTCTCCCTCATGGGCATAAGCTATTTTCTAAGTAAGACATTAACTTGCCATTACCCCCCACAAACCACAATGAAGGGGTGTGTAATTTAGCAGCGTACTGATTGATTGGTCTGTTTATGTTTTCGTTTGGCCTGACAGGAATTTCAGACTTCAACTTTCAAATTCCTTGCAGATGGCCAGCCGGGGCCTTTATAGCCCCACTGTAATTAACCTTTGGAGGAGAATAACAAACCAGTACACAGGGGCGCTGTGGCCTGGCTCAGCTGCTTTGATGTGGTTCATGTGTTTGCTCTGCCATGCAATGGATGGGAGGTGAACTCTGCTGACATGTCCGGGGCTGCTGAGGGGCACATCACACCACCAGCAGCATGGAAGGAACTGTTATCGCCGCTCTGAAACATTGACTACATTTACCTAAACAGAGGATCTTGGCCATCAGCCACAGTCTTAGTAGCACATATCATATCCTTCAGTGGACTCACCCTGTGGCCTCAACTGAACCAGTGAACATATTCCTGTTGAGCTTACATGACCTGACTACTGATTTTTAAAATATAGCTGCCAGCTTCTCTCTCCTCCTTTTACCTGTAGTCAGTGGTGGAAGACATATTCAGATGCTTTAGTTAGGTAAAAATTAGCAGTACCACAATGTGAAAATACTCCAGAAATATACTTGAGTACATGGACGCCTGGTTATGTTTTAAAATGGGGGAGCAAACTTGGAAAGATAGCCTATGTAACTGATCACAGTTAAGCTTAATGGCATGTTTCTTACATTTGTAAACAGTCACACTCCTGTGTGGATTGACAGACTGTGATTGGCAAACGATCAGTGATGGGTTTGACTTGGTTATGATTTTTTTATTATTTGCTTTTGTTAGTTGTTGAAATTAGTAAAATGAGGATGGACATAGACCGAATCACCATGATGTCACGCTAACACAAAAATCACTTCCGTGTGGACAAATAGCCGTTGATTTCAATTGCAGAGACACGTGAAATTGGGAAACTAGTTTTGTTGTCAGTTTCAGCCGTAACATTTAATGATATAGTTAAACGCAGAGATCCAACCTATCTGACGTTTATACTGTGCTTATTTTCTATACTGTGTTGCTTTGCTAGCGTCTTTGATAAACCAAATCTAGTGTTACGAACATGCTTGAGAACATGTATTGATACCGAAGTGTTAAACCTGCATTCGTTGATTTATTGGCCTTTATATGGCTAACCTATTAGCAAATAGTTGTTTATTTAAACATCAAGCAGACACGTAGCAACATTAGCAGTTTTTTGAAGTCTTCTTTTGGTACCCTGATGAATGTAAGTTTAATATTCAGTCAGTAAAATATGTAATTACTAAACATTTACTTTGTACTAAATTTGGGAATGCCCATTATATGGAATGGTCCCTTTTAGAGGGTTGTATGTGTTCATATATAATTAGTATTTTAATATTTTACCTGCTCAGGGTGGAGCTAATTTTAAACTTTAGACGGAATTAAATCCACGAATCAATGTATCATGTTTTATAAGATGACATGTTTTACACTGTGAAAATATCTCCATTTATTGAGCAGAATAAAGAAAAACAAAACTTTAGATAGCCTGTTTTGTATATGCCTGCAAAAAAATCACTTGATACCTGTAAAATCTTTATCTTTATGTACTACTTCGTACTTGACTGAAAACCCCAGAAAACAGCCATGTTTGACTCCATCAAACAGTTTGGTCTGGAGGTTATTTTGGCTCTATCCTGCAACACTGTGGTGGCTTTTAATTAGCTGGGGCTTAAGTGGGAGCTCCATCATCAACAGAGCGTGTCGAACACATCACTGTTTCTCTGCTCATTAAGACCTGCAGTGTAGCTTTCCACTCGGCAGGCCCGGCGGTGTAGCATTGCAGACACCTTATACGAGATCTTCATCATTCATATAGAGTGCCATTTACCGACTGGCATGAGACCAGTCAGTCATCTCTGTTCCCACTGAAAAAATGTTACAAATTTGTGAGGAGTTAATGCTAAACAGACCGTTGATGTCTGGCTTTGCATTCTTTCCCATGCGCTGATTTGCTTCTTGCACAACTCTGTGTGTTAAGTTAAGTAATATGGCAATGCCTTTGAGCTGTCAAGTATGTACATTTCCTGCTGAATTACCTCCTGCTGTTTTTTATATCACTTATAGTTTTGGTTCAAGACTGCTTTGTGATTGGCAATGTGATCCAAATATTTAATTTACTTATTTTTCTTAAACAACATGCCACTGTGGTATGTATTCCACACTAATATATGTGAGATCTTTTGTTCTCCCACTTCTAAAGATCCTATCTACCAGCAGACTGAATTCTCACCCACATTGCTACAGTAGGTTTTTTTTTCTTCCTTCAAACAACGTCTCCATGTGCATTTTAACTGGCCTGGGGAACAATGTTGGCCTTGTGAAGGCTTTCCATGCGTTTTCTGTTAAGCACGTGGCATTTCAGAGTAACAGATTCCTTTGAATGCTTCACAATGGCAATGGATTTTCTGTGTCAAAATGTGGGCAAAGTGGATTTGGGTTCATTTAAAAAAAAAAAAAAAAAAATGGCGTGCTCACTTAGATTAGAATTTACTAGTCTTGCATTGTCAGACCTTCCACAGCACTGCAGAGAAGGGTCTGGCTAGTCCACACAGCATTCCGTGATGGGAGAAGAACTCGCTCTGGTTTATTGGCATTTCTTTAAACCAATAACAATCGTCTTGGGTGGTGCTAAGTGCCGGACAGAGCCACTGTGGTGCTGCAAAATAGCCTCGGGAAGGAGCTTGTTTTGGTGGAACATGTGTACGTTCAAAAGTTGTTTACAGTTTTGTTCGATTGCTAAACAACACTGGTCACAACTGAAACCACATGTGCAAAACTCTAAACAGTTCACATCACCTGCAAAACTCATTCCAAGCAACACAACTCTTCACACACGTCTCAAAACAGGCTCAGTGCAGCCAAACACTATGAACAGTCCTCATCGAGGTAACACACACTGTCACTCAGAACACAATGAGAGTAAAAACACTACCGTCAAACACCAATACAGAAAATACTAACTTTTCATCTTTACAGTTTGAATAATTTAAGTGACTTTACACAAACAATATTTTCTTCAAGAAAAGAGTGAAATTATGTTCTTTTCTTTTTATTTTATACCAGTAAACAAGGTACACAAAATCTTCAGTTTTCTTACCTACACTCTGTAAATAGATATACATTTTTATTTTGTCTGTAGTAATTTACGTAATTACTGGAAATGTTACAAACTAAAGGTACGTAATAGTTCAGAAGTTTTACAAGTTTTTTAGCAACACATGTCCTATCTTGCCATGAACCTGCATTATCTATACGGTAAATACAAATGACTGTGGTGTTCCCATTGCTTACACCACCATTACTTTGTGAAAAACAGTAAGTGTGCAGTTTTACTATAGTAAAGGAAGTGTTTTTACACATTTTTTATAACTGTGTATGTAACCACAGACATCTTACGTGGACATATTGGGGTCTTTGCTCTTTAACATGTTCACTGTGTAACGGTACAATGTGTAACTGTTTCATTCTTATTTGGTGTTTCTTTATTTCCAAAAAATCTTTCCGAGCTTTCCCTATATATATATATATATATATATACAGTATGTGTTCACTACCGTAACAAGTCTAAAACAAGACACCTGCTTATAGCCTGACAAGCCAGACCCACATCAAGATGTTGGGTCTGGGAACTCACCATTGGCAGGGCTCAATCCGAGGGGTGGGATAAACGGTTGTCTTTCAAATTCCCTCTGCACTCATAACCAACCAGAGCAATGCTAGTTGATAGATTAAACTTTTGTCGTATCTGGTCGGCAAAACTCCGAACACATCTTCCTTTTTTAAGAATGACTTCAGTGCTTAACTCCAAGTCTTTCAGAGTCGCGGTTAAAGCTGATTCGAAAGACCGCCAGCAGCAGCAGCCATCTTCTTTGTTTTTAAGTAGCAGGGAACCGTCGCAACTCTGCCGTCCTTATGTTAAGCCCGCCCACCGACTCTATACACGATGTGATTGGCCTGACTAGAGTTTGGTTTTTCCAGCTTGCAAGCCAACGGAGAGTTGCTAGACTGACCCTGACTGCAAATTACATTTGCTGCCGCTAGGGTGCGTCTAGATTTCTAGGCAAACCTGCTTAGGCTTTCAGCTGAAATTGCAATCAACCAGTGTTGCCACAGGCTGAAATTCATTCTGTTTTGAATGTGTGGTTAACAGTTTTGACAGCAGTGTGTTAGCATGTGAACAAAGTGCTGTAAATTCACAGTGTTGTGCAGGTTGTGGTTAAAGCCATGGGCTAAGTGTGTAGAGTTTTGAAAACTGTGTTCAAGCAATGAAAGACGAACTAGAGTTTGGTCCACATGAACTGCTGCTGTGCAGACTGTAGTTAGAGGTTTTGCACTTGTGTCTCCAGTTGTGCCCACTGTCGTTTAGCCATCGAAAAAAAAAAACTATAAGTCATGCAACAGAAATCTCAGATTGGATGTCAAATCTTGGATTTTCTGGCAGCAACGGAGCAATCCCGTAAATGGAACGTTTTGGATATAGACTAGAATTTACTGACATGTATGCACTTGGCTGCTTCCTTCTCCTCTCAGAAGTATTAACGCATGTGTATATGCATTGTGTGTGTGTGTGTGTGTGTGTGTGTGTGTGTGTGTGAGTGTGTGTGGCCAGTGGGAAGGTTTCCACTGGCCCTGAAGTGTCAGAGGTGGGTGGGAGGCAGTGGAGAGCAGTGGTGCAGCTGTAAACTGTGGACAGATCTGTGCTCCGTCCTATCTGCTGTGTATAGTTGACATTCTGGCTCAATGGGCCGTTTCAACACCTCGACACCCTATCCACATGGGACAGCAGACAGAGCTGCAGACCTATCTCCTCTCTGCCACCCCATCTCTCTCTACCCCTTTTTCTCTGTCTAGACAAACAAAGGGGCTTTATGTTTCCTTTAATACACATCCCTTTATACAGTATTTTTGAAGAACAGCTGGTTTATTTTTTACCCTTTTTTGGTAAATCCCCAGTCCGGGAATTTTTCTTGGCTCAAAGGAGTCAAATCAAGTCGACTGTGCACGGTCAATATCTATATCAACCATTAAATTCTGTGAGAACCACTGACACGTAAAGAGTATGAATGGGTGTTTTTAAAGGAAACTTGGTATCAAGACAAAGAAAATATAAGATAATGACTATGTATTTTTTAAATTCAGACTACAGGCAAAGTACATGTCGAAAGATGTGTAAAATCTTGTAAGTGCCTGCAAGAAGTTAGTCTTGACTAAACAAGTCTGCCATGAACTCTCATTAGCAGTTCAATTACAACAATCAACAGAGAAAGCAACAATATTTTCGCTGCTATAATCATTTTTACATTAATAATGGATCAAATGACTCCGTGTAAGGTGATGGGGTTCGCTCATAGTGATAATTACTGCAGTTTCCCCTCAGCTTTGCAGAGCGTTTTAGTGTCTTTCAGCTTGGTTTCATGGCCCACAACTTTACTGTTTTGGTTTACTCTCACAGCTCTCATCAGCATAGTTTCCAGGTGCTTTGATAAACTGCAGACAGACAAAATTAGCGACCATCTGGCGAACATAGTGAAGCATTTAGGAGCCAAATAGCCAGATGTTTCCATCAGGAGTTGGTGGAGACTTAAAAAGAGCTAAGAACAGAGTAGATATTGGATTTACATTCATCAGGTGGTCAGGAACACCTCTCCAAATGAATGCTAATATTGCTCCGTATCTGCTCTGTTTACCATATCAAGCCTGGTAGCCTGGTCTATCATTTTTATAACAAGATGTCTTTTAAATGCTCTCACTCTCACGCTCATTTTCATTTTTTTAGATATGGGCTGAATACATAGCCTAAAGGAAAAGCAGTCTCAGCTGTCAATCAAACTACCCCAATATGCTTGTTTTGCTCTGGACGAATGCCACATTGGAGGGGTTTTCCATAATGTTAAAAAATACAATAGGACAATGCGATGAGTACCAAACATTATAAAGTTTTCATTTTATGAGTTATATGAGTCTTAGCTCTTAGCCAATACTTAATGAAGTGTCCTGATTCAGTTAAGCCTATGCCATATTCACAATATATTAATGCATATGTATACTGCAGGTATTATCCGTTATTTCTGTAAGACCTGAATAAAAGGTGCACATGAGTAAGAGCTGATTTTGGATTTGATTTTGGATGGCCAGGCGAGAGTGGGAGTGCCCTTTTGCTTGCACCCCGCTCTTTTTATAACTCCCCACGGGTTCACGGAGGCTGGCTCCTGCGTGGCTGCCCTCTGCGTTCTGTTACCAAGAAGAATTTAATGTGTGCAAGCTTACATCAGTCGCTGCTGGCTGTAAGTATATGACTGAGTGCAACCTGATGTTTTGACAGCGCGTGTCACCTTTACTGGCAGCAGGGTGCGTTTTTGGGGAGCATACATAAAAGCAGTTATGTAGGCTACTGAAGTGAGGATTGGATTACTGTCAGTTCTGTATGTTTGTGTATGATGGGAGTGTTGGCTATACAGTTGGATACAGACTCTGCTAGACAACCATTTTTATTTTACTGTAATCTTAAACCTGCCTTAACTGATGACTTTGACCTCTTGTGTGCAAAACAATTAACTGTAACACAATTAATTGAAATGTAATGGTTTACAAATCTGGCACACATGGAGCAAAACTACCTTTCATTACCATTACCTTCTGAGTTGTATTTCTGGCCACTTGATGAATGTAATTCACTCTTCTTTTAGCTCTTTTTTGGTCTCAACCAAGCTTTTAAATGGTCCATTATGTTCACCAGCTAGTCTCTAACTTTGTCTGTCTTCCGTTTGGAGCTGAATAGAAAGTGTATAGTCGGTTTATCAGAGCTTTATGACAATGAATGAAAACCTCATTACCTCCTCGTGTGGCTGGAAACAAGGTTGATGAGAGCAATGAGAGTGAACTAAACATTAAAATTGCAGGATCGAGTAATAATTATCAAGGGTTTGTCATTACAAGTGACACCTTTCACATTACACTGTAATTTGACTTGTTGTTAACATAATAATTAAGCTTAAAGTGTATATGGTCATGAATTGCTCAGTTTAAAGTGACAATAATACAGTGCAAATTCTAGTTTTGTACAACTTTGGTATTATTTTCATACTTTTGGCCATGTTACTTTTGGTAATAATAAATAAACATTTTACTCACAAAGTTAAGGTTTAAAATACATGTCCAGACAAATCAAAGTAATAAGAGAAAACAAAGGTAAACTGTAAAATTAGTACCAAACATCCAGTACAATTCACAGAATGACTTACTGATTCAACTTTGACATATTGTATTTCCTGTAGTTGTTTGTGCCTACAGTTTTCCTGTGCAATGAGGAATTATAACTGACATTTCAGGTGCACACCATTTCAGTTTTGTCTTCAAATAAAGTGGTTTCGATAATCTAATAGCTGTTAGCTTGTCTGATTATCTGACTTCTCCTGTTTCTCACTCAGACTTAGTTGTAGCAGTGCCAACTAGTTCCCATCTCACATTTTATTTTGATCAGTACGGTGGAGTTTAAGGGCAAGACAAGCATTGATGCAGGTCGGAGCTGCCCTATGTGACCATCTGTGGCAGAATGACTCTGTTAAGGGCCCTCATTTTGACAGGCTGAAGGCAGTGTAGGTGGTCTGAGCAGGGCTCAGGTTCTGTACTGCTAATGTCCTCTTGCAAAGTCAGCAAACACCCTCTGCCCACAGTGAAACACCACTTTACCTACACACACCCACAATAACCATCAATCTTCCAATCTGAGGCACTGACAACCAAGGAAAAACACCAACCAATCTGCTTGTGTGATGCCTTCACTGCCACCTCATCCCTCTATTTATGCCTTTTTACCTCTTATTTCCAGACTCCATTGCAACCATTCCTTTTCTCTCACTCACGGCTTCTCTAATTTGCCCCGGTGTGTATAACAGGAATCCACGGCATGGCTCCACTGAAACTGAATCCTGAGAATAGGAGTGGGAGAGCAAGCAGAATGCTCAGGGGAGGTTATGCAGGTTTATGGAAGGTCAGCACGGAGCCTACCTAGCAATCCGGCCCCAACGCTGATCAAACAGATGGAGATGTGCTTTGATCATGTGCCCTGAGGCGCTGCCCCATCCAATGTCCTCCAGCAAGTTCTGAAGGTATGTAAGCGTCACAAGAGCGGGGTCCACGTCCTGGCCTGCTGCAACAGCTCCGCCTTCGAATCTTGACCTCCAGTCCCACCTCAGTCTTATGACTGCAGGGCACGGGGATGGTGGTGGGCATTTGAGCCATGCCTGGAAGGTGACTCCTGGTGCCAGTGTTGGGTTTCAAACTCAACCTACAAAGGCCATGAACCGCCACTGTCAGGGCAGTAAGTGAGATATAGGGGAAACAAAGAGAGAGAGAGAGAGAGAGAGAGAGAGAGAGAGAGAGAGAGAGAGAGTGAATGAGAGTGACAGAGAGATATTGGAAAGAGAAGAGAGAAAGACTGAGAAACGCCAGCTTCGTAAACACCCCCGCCGCTTGCTATGCATGCTGGGCATGAATGTGTTTCACCAGAGAGCTTGAGTCCTCACCACTACTGACAGCCCACAAACCCAAACACATTCATTTTTGGGACCATGATGGTTTCTGGCCCTAAAACTTGAGATTTTATTTATTTCAATATGGTACATAACTTGTTATTAAATATTGGCTCTGAGCAAACATTTTCACCACACACGCTTGGGTTAGGCTGCTGTAGGGGTAAAGTCTTAATCATTTGCACTTGGTTGTACAACTGGTACATTTATCACAAGCAATTTTACCGTGCTACTTCTGTCATTCTAGATTTATTATCTGCTTTACTGCAAAGTTGCCAGATCTGCTCTGTAAGATAAGAGATAATAGAGATAATAGATCTGAGTCCCAACAGGTTGATTCAAACACTTGAGGTGAATCCACTCCCAGCCGCCAAGCAGGAATAATAGGAATGAACTTCTCACCCACATTCTCTATTCTCATCCTGGGAAGCTGGCGGGGGAAGGATTTGTTGGAGAGAAAGGAAAACTTGTAGTATATATCTTATGTCTTTCTGTATTCTGTGACCTGTGTTGTATGAAATGTGCTGAAATTAGAGTGTTTTATTGAGTAGTATCTGTTTATTTTAGCAGGTCAGGCTGTTATACTTCTTTATTTCTGGGTTCAATTGAGTACGTAGTGTGAAAACTTATCAGTTAAGGAAAATACTGTGCAGAATTAAGTGATATTAAATACAAGACTGAGAGTATACAGTCATGCAGCTCTGTCAGGCTGTATTTAGGTACAATAGCACTTTGAGCTAAATGTTAACATCAGCATGCTAACATGCGCACACAGATGATGCTAAAATGCTTATGTTCATCAGGTATAATGTTTACCATGTTTGCCATCTTAGTCTGGCATGTAAGCATGCTAAAGTTTGCTAGTACAGCTGAGGCTGATGGGAATCTCTTTAGTTTTGCAGATATTTGGTCATACCCCAAAGTATTGGACATATTACTGATGATGGCACAAGATAAAGAGTCAGGGGTTCATCAAAGTTATTACAGTTCATCCTGATGGGGACATGCATGTGTGTAACATTTTACAGCAATCCATCTAATAATTGTTGAGATATTTATGTATTGAGTGACAGACAGACTGACAGACAGGCTGACATTGCTACCCTCTGAAGCTACGCCACTAGCGTGGCTAATAAACTACCAATGCTGGACACTCACACAGCTACTACGGCCTAGAATGGCATGCATGCATGTTAAAATGAGTACTGTATGCGCTCATGTATGCGTGTAGCATCTAAACCATCATTCATGTGCTGCACGCTCTGCTGCACAGAATGTGTATAGGCTACCGTTCGAATTGTGTTTGCACTGAACAGAAATGAACCACAGCTTCGGTGTCCGCTTGCAGACACAGAACATTCTGCTCTAATGTGTCTAGACTATAGAAAGTAGTAGATGTATTAGTCACAGAACCATTTATAAACAGAGAAGAGACAGAGACATGATAGCATGATACAGCAATGTTGGCCTGTTGACAGATTATATGACAAGCCTCTATGTCTCTGTGTCTCACACAGGGGCATTCCTGGCTCGCCCAATCACACTCCTCCCTTCTTTCCCGTTTGTTGCTGGGCCTCCCCGGTAGCTGCCAGCTCAAGTGGGCTAAACTTAACTCCCAGCCTACCATGAATTTTGGACATTTATTACCACACCCTTCCTTGTCAGTGCCGCCGCCTAGTTCTCAAACACGTTTTTCTGTGCCTGCCGCCAAACCAAAGCAGGAGTCAGCAGAGAAGCTGCTGGAAGGCATGAGAAGTACAGAAAATAGGAATGGAACATGTCTGTTAAATATACAACATAAACATAACGCTGACAGGGCGTCCATCTAAAAATATCCTGGAACTGCAGCAACTTTAGGACCCGTGGCACCATGGTTTTGTTACAGGAGGAGACAGCAGGCTGCTGTGTGTGTGTGTGTGTGTGTGTGTGTGTGTGTGTGTGTGTGTGTGTCGGTGGGTGTGAGTGTGGATCATAGGTGTGGATACAGTACGTGGTTTCTTCTAATCTATGGATACAAGTTCAGTAGAGCCACCTGACTACCAAACGGTTTGCCCTGAGCAAACAAGGAAATCTGCAGCTTATAGAGAAGATAAATCACATTTGATGAAAGTTCCACAGCTTCTTGAAATAAAAAAAAACCTAGTGATTATCCATCCCTGTCTTTCCCAGTGTGTGTGTGTGTGTGTGTGTGTGTGTGTGTTTGTGTGTGTTAGAAAGACAAAGGCGAGAGTGGGAGTGAAAGTGTGTTTACATATCCCAGAGTTAATATCAACAATGTCGACTGAGAGGGAAACCTAATCTCACCTTGGCCTTGAACCTGCGTAGGACAGCCCTGTTAAAATGCACAACACCCTCCCTAAAGCAAGTTTGGCCCATTTGATGTAAACATTTCTTATTTTTTTCCAATTCTCCAGTAGTCTAGTAACTCCCATTCATCTCCACACTATAGTATTTTACCTGCACTGATGAATATTTTATCAGATACAGAAATGGATCTTCCCCTTTTGTTTGGTCTGAAACAATTCAACATGTTTTTTTACATTATTTCAATGCACTTTGCATATGCAAAGAGATAGCTATTGTCTAAATGGCAACAATCAAGATGTTGCAGTTATGTGACTTGATTAGAGGGAGTTTGTTTGACTTTAAAGGTCCTATGACATGCTGCTTTTTGGATGCTTTTATATAGACCTTAGTGGTCCCCTAATACTGTATCTGAAGTCTCTTTTATATAGACCTTAGTGGTCCCCTAATACTGTATCTGAAGACTCTTTCCCGAAATTCAGCCTTGGTGCAGAATTACAGCCACTATGAGCCAGTCCCACAATGAGCTTTCCTTAGGATGTGCCATTTCTGTGTCTGTAGTTTTAAATGCTATTGAGGAGAGAGAGGGGGGGGCAAGGTGGAGGGTGGGGGTGTGGCCTTGACCAACTGCCATGCTTTGCTCGTTTGAAAGCCATGATGTCTCTCTCTTTCTCATGGGTGGGCCAAATTCTCTGGACGGGCAAAGCAGAGAAAGGGGAGGTAACCTTTCCCCTTATGACAACATAAGGGGAAGATTCCAGATCGGCCCATCTGAGCTTTCATTTTCTCAAAGGCAGAGCAGGATACCCAGGGCTCGGTTTACACCTATTGCCATTTCTAGCCACTGGGGGACCATAGGCAGTTTGGGGGAACTCATATTAAAGTTAAAAAACCTCATAAAGTGAAATTGTCATGCCATGGGACCATTAAGTTTAGTCACATAAATAGATCCTTTTTCATGCAGGAACTGGTGCATCTTATATTTCTGGCAGCAGCAACAACAACAACAACAGTATGTTTGCAATAAGTAGAACAATAAGAAGACAAAGGGAAAAGAACCACCCACAGAAACTCCAAATTCATCAAGAGAACATGAGTAGGAGTCTATAGCCATGCTAGTGGCTGTAATGCTGTGTTCACAAGAAACGCAAAGCGAAACTTTCATTTGTGTTTGTTTGTATTACTCAAACATTCGGTAAATTTTACCGCCTACAGACGGCTAGAATAATTTTTACCTCCATTTCTGATTTAACGTCAGTGACGTCAGGAGAAGCTCAACGCTGATAGGCCATCGTGAGACACAGCATCACAAGAATTCTGTGTATATATTTGCGTCATTCGGATTGCGTCAATCTATGAAGCAATGATGGAGTTATTTCACTGGATAAGTGATACATTTGACTAGTTGGTGGCGCTGAAGGAAATCTCTTGGGGTCAACAAAATCATTTCCTTTTATCAATATCTGTAGCAAATTTAACAGCAATCCATGAAATAGTTTTTTTTTTTATATATATATATATATATTTTACTCAAAACCAAAACTGTCTACTCTATGGTGTCACATGAGGAAATGTCGGAAAATGAACCATGAATTTCCATACTACATTCCATGTCAATACATCTAATTGTTTAAAATGTCAGTCTGGACCAAAGTGGTGGACTGACTGAGACACCCTTAGGACTGCAAGTGTGGCTATGACATTACAGTGATGCCAACACTGAGTGATCTCTGGGAAGTGCAGGACAGAATTCCCGCAGTAATGAGTGCTTAGCACCAAATTAAATTAAACTCTCAAAATATCATTTTAATTAATGCCCTGCCGTTATTGCCAGGCCTTGCTTAATAGTTCCTCCTCACTGCAAACGTGCTGTCCACAATGGAGGCTCAGGCTAAGAGAGACAACTGAAGAACTGAAGAACAAGATCTGATCTACACACTAAGGCCTTTTCAAATGGGACACAATAACACTTTCTCTTAATGGAGCAGCACAGGCAGCTAATCAGACAGATATAGATGGTTGATTTAGACTTAACTTTTCCCCCCTTGAATATATTGTATTTCTTTACTAAATCTACCACATCTATTAGCATACACTGAGGTGTATAAAAACAGCTACATTACTGTATGAGGTGGGCAACAGTCTGTCAGCAGAGTTTTACTTAGCCTGATGTAAATATATATTGCCTGAGCTGGTGGGCGGTATGAAATCAAGCACTGATGACAGTCATGTAGTCAACCAAGACTTAGTGCTTTTCTGGAAATTGGAGCTCTTTATTAGATTGGTGAAAAAAGCGACTCTGCTTCCAGTGAAGACGTCCTCGTATTTCTCTGTCAACACCTGCTTCTCCACTCCAGCCGTGAGAGCGGACGTCCGATGGGCCGGTCACGCCATGGCCATCCAGGGGCTCCATTACTTGTCTTCCACCGCCGAGCAGAAGCTGCGGTACCTTGGGGCTTCTGTTATGTTATTCTCTTGTAGTGGGAGAGTAAGAAATGGTTTGCAATAATGAGAACGATTGAGAAAGCAGCAGCTGTGCAAACATGGATTCCAGCAGGTCTGCAGCAGATGGGATGTGAGTGTTGGAGGGTCTGTGGAAAAGGGAAACACTCTTTGCTACCTGACGCTCTCTGCACTGCTGATGTGTTGCTCCAGACTGCAGATCCTGATTTAATCTAGACTCTACGGTACGGGGAAAAGTAGACTTCCTATTGCAATGGTGTGAAAACTGGTTGATGGTTGTTTGAATGTGAAATCTCCAGGTGTTGCATGTTAGTCTATGTAGTCTCATTTCAGAAGGTTGGTCATATCTAGTGACCCAGTTGGATCTGATTATTGAAATATGAAGTAAAGGTAAGGAAAAGTGCACATTGCATTCTGATTCATGAAAATGATGTGTAATGTTTCTGTATTGGTCAGGATGAGTCCAGGTGCAGGATGATTGTCAAGAACCTCAAGGCTTTCTCCGGCATCTTTTTCCTTCCGCTGATTGCCAGAAAAACTGTGACCACCACAGCACACATTTTTCCTTTAATAATTTCCAGGCGTTTCGCAGGGATTGAGATAATTGCTGTCATAAGTGGTACACAGACATATGCTGTTCCCTGCATGTTAAAGTAAACACAGAGGAAACTCACCCTCTGTTGTTTACCCTGCTTTCCCAGTCGCCAAACAAATACAGCAAATTGGTCTTAATCAAAACATTGTGAAAGTGCAAATGATTTTTGATCGCGGCCTTTTTGTCTAACTTGAGCAGTAACTCTATTTGAAACATGTGACAGTAAGTAACGTATAGCATCTCTGTGTCCTCTAATTCCCCCAAACCCACAGAAACGTTTCTCTTTCTCTCTAACTGCCTCTCATCTGTGCAACCTCTCATTTCCCCCTCGGCCACGGCCATTAATTAGCACTCGCTTATAGGAAACAGATGACTTTTAATAAATTAGGGTCATGTTTTGAATTGCTTTAATACTTCCATTCCAGTTCCTAAGCAGCAACATGAAAGCATTCCTCTGCCAGTTCCAACCCAACGGCCAGAATTCACAGAGATTTGAGAGTGGCAGGACAGCTGGGGTAAGAGCTGTGGACACACACACACGCACACGCACACGCACACACGCACACACACACACACACACACACACACACACACACACACACACACACACACACACACACACACACACACAGGTCGTTTAGGCCACCGCAGCTCACCATATTTTACTTTTTCCAAGGAGCAGGCAGTACCTTGTTTCGACAGCCAGATTCATCAGACACTGCAGCCTACATTTACAATAATCAGTGCCTCTATCTAGGGCAGTTCCTCATAACCGTTTCAGCTCTCAAGATTAAGCCCAGGCCCAGTTGCCATATCATACCTTACCCCAGCTTTCCCCTGGAGTCAACTCCTTCCAGACATTTTGTGGTTTCATCTCAAGTTCTCCACTTCAGGGAGATTTTCCTGATTAGTGTCACAGAGCTCAGTGGATGAAATGGCACAGATTCCCCCCCCCCCTTCTTCTTCTTCTTCCGAGTGCCAGACTTTCAGCCCCTGTACAGCCAAATCCTTATACGGTCCTCCATCATTTACATCTATAGGATTTGTCATGCATGGCTTGCCCAGCTCTGGTCCTGACCAGGAGCTAAACAACTGCAACTCTAATCCTCCTTAAACAAGTATCCCCCCAATGTCAAACTGTGTGTCCGTTCACTTTCTTAAACATTCATTAAACTGGAGTTGTGTGGCCTCCCGTGATTTTTTCTCTCTCTCTCTTAGCAAATTCGGAGGCACAAGCGTGAAACTCTGTGAAACATCTGAGTTGGACGACAGACAGCCCAATCACCACTGAAGGATTTATGTGCATAGATGTTGCCTTTAATGCTAAAGAAAGATAAACAAACGCAAATGAGTTCTCGAAAGAGGCTGACCTCCAAACCACTGTTGTGTTTTTTTAATGCACCTCATAAACCCATGTATTCACTTCTCCTTTCCTTTCCCACCTTATTCTGGACATAGTGACACATCTATTACTGCAACAACTGAGTCATTACCCTACTTATTTTTTTATGTGTAATTCACTTGATTTTAGCAGGTAAAATTGCCGCATTAATGTCCAACTTTATTTTTGGCTGCTCACGGCGTAACTAATCTGGGTATGACTGGTGTTCTGCGTCTGCACTTTGTCACTTTCTCTCGTTTTGCATTTTTTTTTAAGAAGAAAAATGTCTTTAATTTCCAAAGAGAGAAACAGAGAACCAGGGGAGCTTGGCCCTCTGAGCATTTCTCTGCAAGTCTTTGGTCAATAACAACACCAACTGCAACAGTTTTCTTCTCCTAATGAGACAGATAATTTCTTGGCTCACGCTGAATGTGGGCACTCTTACTTACTGGCCACCTTTGGCTGCATTTAATAATACCGCAAACCATAGGGATTAGCTTTAACTGCATACACCATTGACATTTGACATGGTTTACAAAGAATTATAGAAGTTTCTCTGTTTTTTTTACTTCTCTGTCCTGTGTAAATCGAAAGTCTCTCCACGAAAAGGAGCCTCCATGTGTTTCTGATTGAAGTAGTTGAAGGGAAAGCAGTGTATTTAACACTAATTCAAGGTTTATATTAATTAGCTGACCTCCTCATCAGTCAATCAATTGCACCATCCAGAGGATACAGTTGTTGGTTATGGCTTCAATGTAGTTTTTGGCAGTGGTTTCCCTTACATCCACTGCATTCTATATGACAAAGTTGGTTGTCCATTCCTGTCTCATATCTCATCAGTAAGACCCTAGTCTGGCTCAACGGATGTACATTGCTGTGATAAAGCCTGACATCTGGCGTGTCTCTCACGTGCCAGATGTCCCTCCTCTAATAAATACAAACAAGCTAGAGCGTTTTTTTCCCCCCTATCCCAGAATAGACAGGCGGTGTGGTGCGGACACAGCGCTGTGGAGATACTGTAGGTGTGGCAATGCGAGACTAGTAAGACCAAAGAGCTAAATTGATAGCACACGTCAAAGTGTCTTTGACTGAGACACTAGACACAAATGTGTGCCAGTACTATGTTATGTTATCTTTTTGAGACATTAATTTCTTTTCAATAAAAATGTGAATTTTTTTTCTTGATTTGAAACAATAGCATGTATGAGAAAACAATGTCAGGGGGTATAAAATACATAGATCATATCTTTTAAATGCTACTTCAAAAAATATAAAAAATGTATGTTTAATCTGTGAGAAGAATGCAGCTTTGTGTTTTAGTTCAGGCTGTACAAAACGCATGTTTGATTTCAAAGATAGACAAACTATTTTGCTAATAAGAAGGCATGTAGGTATGTTTACTCTACCCTCCATGTCGGTGGGAGCTGGCAGCTCCTCACTGCATTCTCTATAGCTGTAAGAAGTATGTCTTGCTTCTCTCTGTGTGGACGGAGCACATTCCTGCAGCCTCCTGTTCCCTGCTGCTGTGGAGGAGAGGAACTTTAACTGCTCTGCATGGCATTTTACAAAGGAGGAACACACTTTCAGTCGTTAACTTCCCCTTTTATTGTATTGTATCCAGGAGAGAAAGGTGCCATATGCAGGCTTTTTCATTGTGCATGTCCGCTGACTATTTATGGTAAAGTGGTTTAAAGAATTCAGGGCTGAATTGTATAACCAAGAATTCAACTGTTTTTTATTTTTTTTATTTATCGTGACTCACGGAGATGGAGGAATGCTTGCACAGACAACAACTGTATCTAATTAGTACATTTCTGCATTCTGTAGTTAAGGAAGTTTGGTGATGGGAGAAGCACAATGAGGTGCACAGGGCACAATTGGAGGAACGGGTGTAGCTCTGCAACAATCGCACCACCCTCCTGGTCATTAAATTGCCTGTTGGCAGCCCCACACCCCACACTAAACAAATATACAACCCAGTCGGGTCCTGTTTTGCTTCCTCTCCCTCCCTTGCAACCTCCACCGGCTTGGACGCCCTTGACTTTGTTCCCAATGTGTTCAATGCTAATTCTCTGAGGTTAGGACAATAAACACCGCACTGATGGGCCCAAACCCAGAGGAGGCCACACTTCCTGCCTCCGCGAGTTGGTCTCTGGGAGAAAGACCAGAGGATTGACAGGAAAGAAGGTCAGGGAGACAGAAGGAGAAGGTAGATGAGGCAGAGAAATGTGGAAAGAAAGAGAATGTGTGTGTGTGTGTGTGTGTGTGTGTGTGTGTGTGTGTGTGTGTGCGCGCGCGCGCTCTTGTTTAACTATATTCGTGGGGTCCAAAAAACGGTAGTCCAGTATACTTGTGGGGTCCCGACAGCTTTGTGGGGCCAAAATGCTGGACCCCACAAGTTTAAAGGGCTGTTTGAGGGTCAAGACTTGGTTGCAGGATTGGGGATAGAATTAGGTTATGGTTAGGGTGAGGGTAAGGGTTAAGGTTAGGCATTTAGTTGTGATGGTTAAGGTTAGGGTAAGGGGCTAGGGAATGCATTATGTCAATGACGGGTCCCCACAAAGATAGTGCCACAAGGCTTTCTTATTTGCACCGGAACATCTATAAACAAACTTGTTCTTCTAATCTTTTTTTTAGTCTGCTGGACTTCCTAGAAACAACAACTTTTTCCATCCTTTTGCCTTGAATGGAGCCCAAGTCATTTTTAGTGTTTATTATTGGTCGAACTAAAAGCAGATTTGGCTGCTGATGAATTTGCTGTTGGTTCTTCAGAGCACACAGCTAAATATGTCTGCCTGGAATTATCATGAGTATCTTAATATTTTTAGATTCAAATTCGTATATGGGCTCCAGCTTACTTTTAGATGGATGCATATATAACTGTAAGGCTTTGTGAGCCTGAAGAGAGTACAAGCATGTAGCATGCTGCAAACTGCCTCTTTCTCTCTGTCTTTGAGACATCTGGCTGCAAGCATCTTTAGGATTCCATCAATGCCACAGCAAGGGGGGAAACCCCACAGCTGAAAAAAGCAGCCTCAGCAGTCTGAGCCCGGGCCAGCTCATATCAACTCCAACAACCTCTCAGTCGAGAGGAGCTCTCTGAGCTATAGATCTGGCCTTGCCAAGAGCAGGGGAGCCAGAGGAATGAAGGGTGAGGTGCAAAGGGGGAGCTCATTTCTGTCCTAGTAAAAAAACAAAACAGGGGGTCGTTGTTGTGTGGTAGGGGTTGTGTCTCTGTGTGTGTTTGGTGTCTTTTGAATGGCAGCTAGGCAGTTCCAGCTGTTGTGCTTCATCTAGGCAATTAGCTGTAATCAACTCTCTGAGCTCTCTGGGTGTTCTAAGACACTTTCACACGCTGGCACTCCACCGGATATCCCTCATCACCACATCCCAATCACACACACACACACACACACACACACACACACACACACACACACACACACACACACACACACACACACACACACACACACACACACACACACACACACACTCAAGCACACACACTGAGTTCTACCTGGAAAATAAAGCAAAAGTACAGAGTTTCAACCCCCTTTAAAAGTGGAGAATGTACAAGAACATGGGTATTTCTGCGCACGTGTGTGTGTGTGTGTGTGTGTGTGTGTGTGAGTGATGTGCGGTGGTTGTTTGTAGCCAGGTCTCCATGGGCCCCTCCAGGCCGTGGCTCTCACTCTGTTCAAGCCTCACCATGTGTTGCGCACATGTTCCCATCAGCCCTGTGAATCAGTCTTTGTGCATTGCAGCATCCTTCACAGCAGTTACAGTATTTCCCCTTGTTATAAACACACTGGCCCATTCTACCTTTTCACCTGAGCGAAAGCACCTTCACCCCAATATGCTGGACAAAGTGGGTGCGTATTCCCACAGGGACGTATGCACACACACATTGTGGAGAAATCCCCACATGCATTCATGAGAAAAATGTAAGTTTAGAGGCATTGACACAGAGAACAGAGGTTATCCTCTACTTTTAACTACTGAGACTGATCCATGTTACCAATGGGGATTACGGGATAGTCCAGAGAGCTCGGTGCGTCACTTCTCATCCCCACAGTGTGTGGGCAGAGTTTGCCTGCAGAGGCACCGCAGGCAGGCAGGAACGACTGCTGCTCTGGGCAACAGCTGCCGAACAAAATGGAGCTGAAACATTCCACTCCCAGTTCCCTTAATGAGGACTGAGGTATGATTCACATATTGTGAGACAAGATGCACCTTGTTGCAGGGTAATAATGTAATGTATCACATATGTGTGTACAGAATGCCTTAACCATCACAATTTAGAATTAACCCATAATCCACGCCTTAAGAACTCCTGAGGGCGCATGTTGGAATTAATAATATTCTTCTGTAAACATAATCAGAAAAATATCTTTATTGATAATAATTTGAAACATCAGGGTATGTTCAAGACGTAAAGCTGGGAGGGTTTCAGTGTTTTTTTTTCAAGGACACCTCAGAAGGATGGGTACATACTGACATAATAGCATGAATCTGGTCTCATTACTCATACTGCAAAGTAGTGACAGTAGTTACAATGTAAGTGTACTGACTGTACTGGTTACTGTTATCAGCGGTTGTCCTCCTCCAGCACCAAACAACCTCTTTTACCTGAGCTCTTTGTCCTCACGTCTCCTGCTGTCTCACCCTAAACCCCACTCATACTCGCCTACACACATAAAGGAAGACAATCCCACAGATAGGGAACATATCCACACACTCACACACACATATGCTTGACTGACCGTTGGCTAGAGTGAAGCTCAGCACATTCTTGCGGGGCATGTTGACACCCTGGCAGGATCTATGAGGAGGTTCTGGCATCAGGAGCATTTTGTTATTCCAATGTTTCTGCTCTTGTGAAGAGTAACTCCCCCATCTCCGAGCCACAGACCAAATACGATTCCAGCCAAGTATTTCAGTCGCACCACATGCAACATTAGTGGATTTTGGAACTGTACTTGAATGGACGTATATTATTACTTTTCTGGCTCAGTCGAGTTTACTGCCCATTGTATTTTAATATATTTTTTGTTTAAATGTCTGACTGCAGTGCAAGTCTCTGTAGTGTGCAGACTGCTGAAGATGTGGAATTCCCAGCATGCACTGGACAAAAGGTAATATACTTTGGACAGTCACAAAAACTAGCACATTCACACTAATAGCCACACCTGCTTAATACATTTTTTAATCAAATGTCATTAAATTATAGTTTATGTAGCCAGGGTAGTTTTGCCAGAGAGCATTAATCTTCTGACTGTTGGAACATCTACAAGAGTACTCCAATGATTTGACATTGTTGGAATCATAATGGACAGTTATGACAATACACACAAAAAAAACAAAAGGATACAAATCAATGCAGCAGAATCAGAAATGTTGTCATTTTTATTCCTAATCAAAAGCTAGTGCCTACATTACACACATTGTTTTGGATTTCTGCCCTCAATGTACCTGTTTTGGTTCACTCTCATTAGTCTCATGCAGCTGTTTTTTTTTTTTAGCAAAAAAGCTTTGGTAAACAGACTCTACTCTACCTGCCCAGACAAAGCTTGTGAAGTTGGTGAACACAGTGGAGCGTTCAACAGATAAAGAGACAGATATTTCCCTCAGGAGTTGGTGAAAACCCAAACAGAGCTAAAAGAGTTTGGAGAGTATTTTGGGTCAACTCCTATTGTTTTTAATATATACATAAAACTGACTTGACTTGTTTCTCACATACAGTATTTGCTTACCATTTTAGTATAAGTACAAGTACTGTAGAAGATTACAAAGCAAGTATTTTTAGCTATAAACTACATAGTGAGGATAATGAATAATTAAACTAGAAGGGCACTCTGAGAAATGTTGCATGCAGTGTGAATTTTCCCAGTCAGGAAATCATTTTTCTAATTATTCCGACACCAATTCATGTGGTGCCGGAATAATTAGAAATATTAGTCACAAATGCTTATCTCACAATGTTAACAAAAGTCAAAAATTATTTGTGTATCTGCCCTGTGATTCGAATCTGCTTCAACATGTAATGGGGTCTTCCTTGGCCCATGCTACACCCTTCTACCAAGTTTCATGAAAATTGGGCCAGTTGTTTTTTCTTAATCCTGCTGACAGACAAACAAACCAATAAATAAAATGACAAACCGAACCGAAAACATGACCTCACAGAGGTGAAGTGACAGATTGGAATGTTAGAAGCAGATTTTGTATTTCACAACATCTGCCATAAATGTAAACCCATTTCCAGCAACCCGGTTTGACTCCTTTACAGTCAGCATTTCTCTTTTTCTATGTTTCACTACATTTCCCGCTCCATGATGAACCTGACTAATTAGTGGCAGCTCGTTGTGACCCAGGTCTATAAATAGGCTTTCTTGTGCCTTGGGCCTCCTTTTAGTCAGGCCCTTGTAGTGGTCTTAGAATGTCTTTACCAATGTGGGACAACAGGATGGCTAATGTCAAACACATGTGGACAGGAAAAAAGGGTTTACAGCGGAGGCAAGCAAAGATGCTTCATCTTTTAAGTGATAATTACTTGATTCCTACTCTGCTTCTCCTTTGATCTCCTGCGAGTCAGTCTGCAAGAGAAGCATAAAATTATAGGAGAGAGTAATGAGTTTAAAAGCCCCACACTTTACCGTTACATGTGTAGTTAGGGTATCTCTCTCCCTCCCTGGTTCCCTGCTTTAGTCCTCCTCATTATCTGTCCTTTGACACTTGTTAATTCTCTCCCATTTGTTTGCTGTGTGTGTTTGTTTGCGTGCATACGTGCCTCTTGACACATTTGCCACTGACTATAGCTTGACTCAGATGCCAGTGGAACAGGGTGCGTCTCCTACTGCCAACTGCACATATTTTCGAAGTCAAGATTTGCAAGCGTCTTTCAGAGAGCCCCCTCACTTGTAAATAGAACAAGGGTCCGTAGGAAGGAAACTGAACTCCACTTATGAGTACTGTATTGAGCTATTACAGTAACAACATTGAATACAGTATTGTACTTTATGAGAATCCTCTTTAGTACGCATCTGAAATGTCAGACTGTGCTTCTGTGCTCCTTTAAATTTAGTGAAGCACAACATCTCTGTCAGAAATTAAAGACTGCTGTCCTATTTGTACTTTTTTATAAAGTTAACACGGTGTGCTTATTGAGTTCTTGTCGAAATGTGCTGAATAAAAAAAAAGAGAACTTTAGAGACCATTTACCGCTGCAGGGCTCAGTCTCTGGCCTTGTTTGCCTCCTCCCCCTGTCCTGCCTACCTCTCTCCATCCCCTGACCACTTCCTCCTGCCTTTGAAGCCAGACGCCCTTCTCTGTTGCTGCCAGACAGGATACCCCACATCCTGCGAGAGACAGGAAGGAGCCCTGCTCCTAGCCCCAGCAGACACACAATCTGTGCTCCAGCAGCCTCCAGCAAGCCCTTTACTTTGCTCACAGACTTGCAACAACAAAAATGGGTACTCAAGTGCAAAATAGAAACAACAGTGAACAGTGTTTTGTGTTCACTGTTGTTTCTGAAACTGAAGCAAAACTACTTCATCCCAAGAAACAAAAAAAACAGACTGAAATCAGTTCTTGGTGGTGCACCTCAAATCTGTGAGGATCACAACAGCTGACACCAATTTGCCTGAGCCTCTTTTGGACGGGCTCGCCCATGCTTCAGTGAACACGGGCCAGACCTCCATCTGATGCAGACCTAGTAGTGTTTTTGGTTGCTGCACCGATAAACCGTATGCAGATCAGGAATTTGGTTTAAAAAATGACCATGTAAGATAAAAGCATTATAGTGTATTGTGTGCACCTGAAAGATGGCTGGTAAAGGAGGGAAGAGTGTCACTCTTTCATTTGCCCTCCCTCCACTGACCTCCCAGTCTGTTGACTCATGTCCCACGAAATGCAACATCTGCTGTAAGTCAAAAAAAGGAGCTGGGTTGTTTCAAGCTCAAGCTTTTATTTAAAGGAGACTTTATACTTGATTTCAATGTTGACATGTATTTAGATTTCACTGCTAAATTTGATATACTTCAGCAGCCTCACCCTTCACCACCGCCCAGTTTCGCAGCCACTCAGTGAAGTTGTCCATTTAGTCCCTGATGTGGAGCTGTGCCTGCTTTCCCATCCGCCTGCAGTTTGAGGTCAAAGGGAGTCAACTCGAGACCTAACGCCCCAACAAACCTTCTCCTACGCTCAACTGTCACTTGTTTTTGGACAGGAATGTCAGCTTGTCAGAATGTTCCTTTTCAGCGTTGTGAAAACAGGCGTACACCCAAAATGGTTGGCCTCCTCCCAGAAAGTAGAGAGGGGGCGACCGGGGCGGTTGCGTCTGTGAACAGAATAGCTCTACAGCTAATGCCCGAAATGACTGTTCCCTGTCCAGCAGCGGCAGTCTAACCTCTGCCAGCAGCAATCAGCCTCACTGCCCTGTCAGCTTTCAGGTGTGGGAACCCCCTCTCTGCCAGGCAGCCATCAAATGGAGTGCTGTAATTTAGACCATTAAGATGCAGTACGGAGGTCTGAGAGCTGCTGTACATGAAGCTGGCAGGGAAACACGCCACTCTTAGCTCTTAATGGCCAAGCTGGGAAAAAAGATGGCAGGGACGTGGACTGGCCAACTGAACTTGATTCACTTATAAGTGCCTCAGTAGGTCAGATCACATGCTTTGAATGCTTTTGTTTGCAATGTCCATTTATATCTACACATTTTTGTTTGCTCTGTGCTTATCGTTTGGCCATGTCAGCCAATATCAGCCGTCTGTGAGTGTCTTTTTGTTGTGGGGATGAATGTGTGGCACAAGGCTCATAAAGTTTACCCATAAGCCCTTAAAGTGTATCCCTGCAGCAAACAGCTCCTGCTCCCAGTGAGATATGGACAAAAAAATAACCTGCAGTCTCAAAGAAAATGGAGGACAGCCTAAATACTATGAAGCCAATTTATACAGGGCTTTTCTTTTTTCTTTTAAAAATAAAAAATTGTTTCTGTTCTATGCTTGTTCATCCAACTTCCACTGCTTTTAATGGGGGGCAGAATGCCTGTTTCGCTATGACACACACCTATTATTTTTTTTCGTTATGGTGACGACAACCTGTTTCAGAGTTGATTGCATCTTTCGTATTCAATCCACAACTCTCAAATATATTAGCTACACGTGGAGTCATATCTGCTGTCTTTGGCCGTTTGGTGCAATGCTTGGCATGCAGTGATGCTAATCTAAGTTGGCTATAGTGAAGCCCATCATGCACTTCTAGACAAATGCAAAGCTTTGAGCCTGAGTGTATTGGTAAGCAGTGACAGGAGACATCTAGTGGCCTGTTTGGATTTTGGCACAGAGAAATAAAATGTACTATATATTTTTGAACCAAACCTTATTAAAGCTTCAAATAAAATGTGCATGATTCTAATGAGTCTTCTCTTCTCTTGAATAACACAAAGATCCATTAGGCAGGAGGTTTAGTATATCCTTCAAAGCAGGAGGTCTGTTCTCTCCAGCACCCTGCCATAATATACACATCTTGCCAATCACAACCCCTGTCTCTGCCCTACATACATACGTGTGATAATGTTATTGTTTCAAAATTTTGAAATGTGCCAATGTCTTTAGCCTCCACGATGTTGATTAACAGTCAAGCGTGGAACAGAAAAGTGACAAGGCAGGGGAGTGCTGCTCTGAAGAAAGGGAGTCAGCGTTGGGATGCTCCAGCTTTTAATATGCTTGAATTGGCACAGGAGCTCATATAAGCTAACCCCGAAGTTCAGGTTTAATTAAGCTGCTTCCAAACTATGCGCCTCACTCTCCTTTTCCCATCAGGCCCTCCTCAACCTGATGGTTACCATGCCAATTGTTTCTGCCACCTATTACTCTGGCTGTGTTTTGACAAACTTCTTGCTGTTAAATGCTTGGTTAAAGGTGGTGTGCTGGGTCAGCAGCAGAACCAAGGTGTTAATCTAAATAGCAGTAGTGCTATAGGACGCTTACAGTACAGGCCTTTCTGAAGCCTATGTGCATGTGTGCACATTTCAAATGGTACATATGTTCCATGTGGACATACAGTACTATAAATACACATTTGGACTTCAGAAATCTATCGATACTTACTTACTTACTTACTTAAAGCCATTCAAACTAAGTATAGCTTCTTTCCAATGACAGAGGGCTGTTTGTTGCTCAGCCTCACGGTCTCTCTGCTCAGGACAGAGGCAGCAGTGCCGGCGTGCCAAACGGTGGAAGTGGGTCAGTGCTCAGTCACACAGTGGCTGTAACACATACATCATGCGTGTGCACCTGTACAAACAAACAGAGGGAGGGAAAGCAGAGGAGAGCTGGAATAGCGTCACCTAATAGCTCAAATAGTGGATCACTTTTTAAGCACAAAATTCTTTTCTGTCTTTTGTACCTTATAAACTTGGGTGCCAGTTACTCAAAGACTGACACCATGCACTACAAGTTTAGATTTAGGCTGACATACTTTTGAAAGACATGACAGGGTATGACTGCTATATGAGTAAAGCACGTACATTTTTGTAATTTGTTGGTGTTGAACTTGGTGCAGTCTGCGGTAACTGCTGTCCTGTTTTTCTGACTGAGAACAAGAATCCTCGCCTGCATCAAAGCCAAGACCGCAGAGGCAATACATTTTACAGCCATATTTGCATCCAACAGTTTATGTTCTCAGCTATATAGCTCTTTATAGTTCAGAGCTTATAGCTTTTTGTGACTCAGCAATCTAACGACTCGTACAGATGAATGCAGACAAGCCCATGCCAAAGCCTGTGTGGTTTTGTGAGTGTATGTTTAGGCATGTCTAGGAGGAGCAGGGTGTTATTTTATGTCAAAGGTCTGTGCATTTGCGGATGCAGAACATTTCTCAGAGCAGGAGGCTTCTATTACAGCTAATAAGAGATGGAAAGCACAACTTTGTTTTTTATTCTAGCCAGAGAAAGAGTGTAGGAAAACTAATTATGACAATTAAATACAAGTTCATTAAAAAGATACAAGTACTACTAACTTGCTTTAAAGTGAAATCCACTTCTTAAAACCCATCCTAAATTATTACGCAAGACTAAGAGTCGACAGCCATGCTAGTGCCTCTGTGAGGCTGTCTGGGCATCGTTTAAAAATGTACCATACCAGTACCAACACCAGTACCTTTAAAGTGATATTGATACCAAAAGAGTAAGTTTGATAAAAAAAATGTTCTACTTCATTTGATACTCATCATGTGAACGGAAACATTCCGTTGCGTAAAATGTCACCTCCACTCCTCCGCATCCAAATGATTTTTACATGAATACATGAAATCAAATCAAAGTATTAAAATATGTATTAAATAATTGTACAAAACTGTACAATGAAGTATTATTTGGGCTGGAGTTGACTTCACCACAGCAGAAACTGTATGGGTCGTAGCTGCTGTGGTAGTTGGCCAATCACACGTAGTATTAAATAGAAGAAGAAAATTTTTTTCTAGATCTGAGTACAAAAAGGATCGACTGCAGGTATCATTTTTAAATACATTTTTAAGTTTCAATACTACTTGGTACTGGGGTATTTCGGTCTGGGTTGTTTATCGATACCCAGCCCTAGTTTTGGCACAGTGGTGCTTTGAGCTAAATGCAACATATTTATTTTCTAATTAGCACTAAACCATAGCACTAAACAAAAATGCAAGGCAGGGTAAGTTATTTATATAGCACTTTATCATACACAGAGATCATTCCAAGTGCTTTACAGGCAAAGCAACAAAAACAAAAAGACCTATACAATGAGAAAGTACAGACACATTTGGTGGAGAGAAGTTTAAAACCAACTTAATAAAATAAATTAAAGTACAATAAAGCAGGACTTATTAAAACATATTGTGGAAAAGAGAACTCTAACTTAGTTTTAACAGTCAGAATATGGCACTGGATGAAAAGTTATGACAATTCATCCTGAGGGGAACATGAATGTCTATACCAGATTTCATGGCAATCCATTCAATAGTTGTTGAGACATTTTACTCAAAACCACAAATGTCGACTTGCTGGAGGCACAAGAGGAAAAGAAAGGGGATCACCAAAGTCAGTAGGCTTCATCTTCCGAGTATCATGACATGTCTGTACAAAATGTTGTGCCAGTGCAGCCAGTAAGTGAAAACTTTGACCTGCTGGTGGCACAGACAGGTTTTAAATTCAGATTATGTCAATGTGGACCTTTTCTTTGGCAAATAAACACATCTATAAAAAAAGGTTCAGTCTGTATCCTGTATTTAAAGAGCCAATGTGGGAGGAAACCTAAGTCACTCTTTGGTAAGTCTACGATTGAATGCCAGTGTCTTGATTGGCACTAGTTTGTTGGGGAATTTAAAAACTTTACCTCAGTGTTTAAATGTTTTTACAAGTTTACTCACATTGTCTGAACATTTGTGATCCCAAATAGGAAAAGGTGGCTGCCTCACTGTCTCTCCCCCATGTCTGTCTTATTCTCACAGCATGGGCTGTCATGTATGACCTCAAGTAAACAACTTCTTTAAGGTTTTTGCTTTTTTAATGTATGACTAAATTGCTGCAGGACTGTAAACTTTAACAGCTGTTTGGTTGCTCATTTGCACTTTCCTCTGTGGCTCATGTTTAGAATGGAAAATGTCCCTTACAGCTTGCATGTTATGAATCTACTTGTTCCCATAAAACATTACTTTATTTCTGTGGGATTTATTTTTTAGCGCTTGGATGCATCAGCCAGTCTCGACATTTCTTCTCATTGAGGGAAACTTGTAAAGAAAAACTCCTGTAAAGTGGTTCAGTAAAATAGTTTATAGCTGCTATTGGATTAAGGAGCTTTTATTTTAAAAAACAGATCATTATGTTGCATCAACAGATGATACATGGGGTTTACCTATTAATACAACACATCACCAGTCCACTTTGCATGCTATATTAGGCATCAAATAGAGACTCGAAAAAGAGCTTGAGCAATATGTCCTACATCTACAGCACATTTTTAGCCAGATTTTTTGCAGGGTCTATTTTGTGTGAGCTGTTAACTCTGAATCCCAGCTTTTAAAGGAAGATAGTTCTATAATATTACCAGTAAGCCCCTGAATAAGCAGAAAAGGCCTCAATTATGGCTTATTCACCTGAGCAAACAGCTGCTAAATACACAGGTTGGTGTTGGATATTGGCTTCCAGTTCCCCAGTTTTAGAGTGAGTAAATATTCCACTCTGGGATGTTGGCAGCACCTGAAACAGTCCAGAGCAGCCCCCCTTCAGTCCTAGATCTGTCCACTGCAATGAGAAATTTGCCAAATGTATACATCTAAATATACTGAATGTGCCAGCTGTGCACACACATCACATCACCCTCAAATCCCACCGTTTATATACTTCCACAGATCTTCAATATGCCGTCCTGTTGAAGCATTTATGCCTTGTTTATCAAAACTGTTGAAACAAGTGTGTGGTGTGTACGCTTGTTGTCCCTGTTGGCAGCCGCAGCCCTTTATTTTCAGTGCGGTAATAAGCGAGTTTACCTGCAGTTATCATCAGCAATGCGTCTGCACGGCTGCAGCAGATGTGTCCTCTCCGCCCAAAGGAGACAGAATTACTGTGGGAACGAAGGAAACTTGTCTGAAGAGAAGAAATGGGCTGAGTCTTTCAGTAAAGCCTCTCATATTCAGAGAATTAAAAACAGAAGATACATTCAACATAAGAAACCAAGCATATTTCCACATATTGAAATCTGGTACTGCATGTGGAAAAGTACAACATAATAACAACTATTATTGTTGTAGAAGCTATTTTTATGTCACTTTTGAAGAAGGTTATTCATTTCAGCATTAAGAATGATTTTTTTCATCTGATTTTAAAATTCTATATATCAGCCATTAAAAGTATAAGTTATACATAATAAGTTTTAAAAGCCTACACAGTATGTGCTACAGTTTCCACACACACACACACACACACACACACACACACACACACACACACACACACACACACACACACACACATACACACAGAGGACAAAGTAGTAAGTAGATATGTTCCAGACAGCTTATTTGGACTTGTGTCATTTCTGTTACTGCCTCTGACTGCTGCACTATATGCCAGTTAAATGTAACAGTTAGATGAGAGAAGATGACTTACTGCAAACAAACAACCAAAATATAAAATGTTACTGTAATTTTTTTAAGTTTAGAGGTGCTGGTAGCCTTCAGTCAGACTAGGTGTTTTTCCTGCTTCTAGTCTTTTTGCTAAGCTAGGATGACCTGATCTCATCACCATCTCCAGCTTCATATTACGTAACCTAGATGACTGAGTACACTAGGTATCGGTTAAAGGTAACCGGTGAGAAGACAATAAAGGATTAGTTTGACATTTTGGGATATGCTTATTTGCCTTTGAGAGCCTCTGAGAGTTAGATGGGGACTGATATCACTCTCATGTCTGTAAATATGAAGCCAAAGCCGGGAGACAATTAGATTATCTTGTAATTTAGCATAACGACTGGACACAGGGGAAAACAGCTAGACTGGCTCACTCAGTTCAAAAATGCACCTACCAACACTTCTAAAACTTACCAATTAACACATTATATATAATTTGTTTAATCCATGCACAAGTACAAATGTAAAAAAAAGAGTAGTTGTGGTTTTATGTGTAGTTTTGTGCTGATAACTTTTTCTTGGCGAACGGCATTGACCCCCTGAAGTCTCTGCTGGTGACTGCTATACTCTGGACGGAGCCATGCTAGCTGTTTACCATGCCTCCAGTCTTTATGCTAAACTAAGCTAAGCTAAGCTAAGCTATTTGCCTCAGCTCCATACAAAGACAGGAGAGTGGAAAGCGAGTAGCGTATTTCCCAACATGTCAAACTATTCCACTAACAGTGATTTCACACTATTGGCTGTAACTTCAGCTATAAGTAAGTCTCCATCTAACTTGAGTACCATACCAGAGCTCTGTGAGGCTTGGTTACTGCATTGCAGTTGTGTAGTTTACACCTTCCCTGTCATGTCGTGGCCAGACTGTGTGGTTTCTGTTTATTTATGTATGAAAAACGCAGGAATATATGTGGGCTGAATTAGAGAGACAGAGGCCTTGCAGACCCACTCTCAGCCCACCGGCAGGAGAACCAACGGGGCCACAGAAACCCTCCATTACACCACTGCTTTATTTTTAGCCAACATTCTTCAACTCAACAAAGAAGCCATTCAAGGTAATCCAGAAGCAAATATTTCTAAGTAAGTTATAGAAATAAATCATGTTTTTGTTTACATTTATGCCACAATCTTAGCTTTGACCCAGATAGTGAACCCTCAATCAAACATTTGCTCTTTGTCAGTGGGATTAAGCGGAGAGAAAGAACGACCCTGCTCATTGGATATGAGTACTTCAATACTTCAACAACATTCGAACATTCTTCAGTGGCATTAGAAAATATTTGGAGAGAGAGGGAGAAGGAGAGAAACCCAAGACATAAACACGTGGAGCTGGGAGAGCTAACAGGCAGCGGAGGACAACCTGCCAGCGGGAGCTGCGGCTTCCAGGAATGTGCACAAACACACCGCCTCTCTATTGCCCTCAGTGCCGGGCATCATCTGTGCTCCCATTTTTTCCTTCTGTCTGTCTCACCTGCAACTTGCAGACGTTTGAAAGTTGAAAATGTTTTGAGCTGAAAACCGCTGAATGCTAATATTTTGTGCCAATATTTGCTACGATTGTTTTTTGAATTTTTTTTTGCCAAAAAGTCTTAAAGAATTAGTTTAACATCTTGGAAAATATCCTTATTTGCTTTTTTGCCACTGTAAAATGATAAGATTGATACCACGCTCATATCTGTTTTATAAAGCTAGAGCTAGCCACTGATTAGCTTAGCTTAGCATAAAGACTGAAACCAGGGGGAAACAGATAGCCTGGTATTCTCTGAAGGTAACAAAATCCACCTACCAACACCTCTATTGCTCACTAATTAATATGTTACAACGTTCTAGTTTAGTCCATACAAATAAAAGAATAAAGATGATAACTCGTCATTTTATGCGTCACCAGGCAACTGGTTTAGACTCCAAGAAGTTACTGGTTAACATCTGGCACATAACCCTCCATAAAACAATGTCCTTTTGCATAGATTAAACAAACAATATATAACATGTGAATATAGTGAACTTTAGACGTGCTGGTAGGCAAAAAAATATCTGTACCTTCACACAGAGCCAGGCCCTTTTTCCAGTCTTTGTGCTAAGCTAAGCCTTAATCTAACCCATTGCTAGTTGTAGCCTTATATTTACTGGACAGACATGAGAGTGGTATCTCATCTAACTTTGGGCAAGAAAGCGAATAAGTGTATTTCCCAAAATGTTGAGCTATCCGTTAAAAGAAAAAATTGCAAGCATTCAGTTACTCTAGCATTATGCAACTCTCAAATAAATACTCAACAAATGAAATTATTTACCATAAACAAATATAATATGTAAAATATATCAGAAAAATTGCTAAATGTGCTAATCAAACAATGGTCTAACCTTGCTCCCCCTGTCCATTATACTAAGTAATTACCATTTTTGGGGCAAGCGCTGTGATGGCAGCTTGTTGTTGTTCCTGCCCTGTTCACTTCACCTTGACGGCTCACCTGCTGCTCACTCAGCAGTGAGTCGACAGCACAGACAGCTTAGTTTACACAACCCCCAATTCCAATTTTTCCCTCCATCAAGTTTGTGTAATTTGTTTCATGCATGTCACTCTTGTCAGTATAATGTCCTTCATCACACACCACAACAGTAGACTGTTGGTCACAGATGATGACAGTTTTAGACTTTTGAGGAGTGATATGTACTGTATAGTCCACAGTTGGTCTCACACTGCTGCTTCACACCATATGTTGCGCTGTCTTTGCACCATGTGTCAGCCTGACCTTTTTGGACTTGTGCTTTTTAATATGTTGATTCTGCACTAATGTCACACAGGTACATTCTTGTGTTGCATTTGTTACAGTACTGCAGGGCATTCAGAGGTGCAAGTCAGAACACTGTATCATCTGATATTGCTGAATGCTGCCAAGCACTTGATTCATTAGGAGCTCTGTTCCTTCAGGAGCGAAAACAAAACCGTCAAAGGAGTGATTTATGTCAAGGTGTGTTTATCAGTGATATTGCCCCAGGAAAATAAAATGGTATTTTAAAATTACAGTCTATAAAAACTATTGCATGTGTCACCAGTTTATCATCACAGTGGTTTAAATGTTGAATATGCATAGACACATCTAAATGAAAAGGTAATGTATTATACAAGGAAATGCATATATTTTGTCAAATTGTTGATTGTTTTTTTGAGCAATGTAAACTTTAAGTGTTCTGGCAAGGTGCCATTCATGGTAATGACTTTGAGTGAGTGGCAGATAAAGACTCTTTTCATTGCATATTTGGGACACTGGAGCTGGCCTGTCATAGAGTTTCAAGGCAGAGCTGTGCCCCTGCCTGAATGAAAATACCGCATGGAAAGAATTTCCTGAAATGAAACTCAATCACATTTGCCACTAAACAGCAGAGTATGCACTGGAGGAATCATCAGTAAGATCTTGAGTGGCTTGTTAAATCAGCTCTTGAAAATTATAGAATAGTAGTCCAACAATCAAAAATGCTGCAGCTCCATGAAAGGGAAAGTTCTGTGGATGGAACAATAACAACATTATTTGTACAGTAATTCAAAAACGCAGTGAATATTGGTTTTCCTCTTCAAAATTATTCCACATCGTCCATCTGAGACCTTGAAATGTTCAGACTTTTATCGCAGAGGAGCCTTTCCTTAAAGTAGAAGGGTGGACTGGCAGCCAAGGACGACAGTGGCGTTACTGAAGATGGTGTGGCAGTGGAGGCCATAATCTATGGCTTTCCGGTGCTGACTGGTCTCTCAGAGCCCAGCTGGTGTTGGGTTTCCATCCAAGCAGCTGGGCTAGGGTGTTTTGTGGTCCTCTTCAGTCCTCTTTGAAAGAGGATAGTCAAGTCCGTCCATGAGGCCCTGACAACCCTGCCACTACAGCCACACTGAGGAGAGACGTCCCTGTTGCAGGCCGGCAAAGAAAGCAGCTGGAAGACTCGTGGAGACATGGGCAACAGGTGAACATAGCACCAGTGTGAAGGATATCTGCCAAGTGACTTGGAAGGTCTTAAACCAATGTGGGAACTCAGGATGTTGTCAATATGGGTGAAATGTGTCTGACTCAAATGGTGGGAAGGAAAAAAAGACAAAATGTTAAAAAGCAAATGTTTTCAGTTCAGGAAGGTTCAGACAGAGTGGGGTGTGCAGAGCTTGTGAAGCAGCTCTCCTGCTGGGAGAGGCCCCTTTACTTACCCCCCTCAGAGGAAGTGGACAACTTTAGGAAGGGCCTTGACAGTGTGTTGATTGGGCCTTTTCGTCATTGACTGATGTAGTGTTTCTTGATCCGGGAAGGCCTCAGGGTTGAAATGGTTTCCTTGTATTTTGCCTGGCCACACAGATGATGGAAAATAGCTCTGTAGTGGGTTTTGCTTGGCTAGGCAGCTCTGTTTTATTTGGAGTCCTGCACTAAAGGATGAGTCGCCCAGTTCGACTGGAGCGGGCCCAAGGCCTTTGGAGATCACACAGGCACTAACATCCATATTTGAGATGTATAAACAGCAGACAATGTATATATCAGCATATATCCCATGCTTGCTAGCTCCACACTCTGGAAAGAGCAGCATAACATGCCTACCTGTGTTAAATTAGGGCAATAACATATACAGCAAACACAAACTGAATGTCTGTCAATGCAATGCCAGGTAACACTTTACAATAAGGTACAAAAATATAATTTAATAATATCTTCTTATTTTGCTAAGTGCTAAGTACATCGGTGCCATGTCATTTCTCCGACTCTCCATTGTTCTGACCTCTCAAAAACCCGAAAAATTCCCTTTGGTCCTACAGCCCACCAGTCTGACGTCCACCAGCGATATTACGAATCCCACTATGGCCACGCCAAGACCCGCCCTTCAATAGCATTTATTGGCCAGGCGTCCATGCTTACGCAAGGTAACCCCATTTGTAAAGTCCTATCCCCCGACCGATTGGCTATCCTAACCTTAACCACTCAAGGTCAAATGCCTAACCCCAACCAATCGAGCTGCTTCGTAGGGCGGGTCTTGGCGTAGCCATAGTGGGATTCATAATTTCGCCACCAGTGGGACGTCGGACTAGTGGGCTGTAGGACTAAAGGAAATTTTTCGGGTTATTGAGAGGTCGGAACAATGGCGCGTCGGAGAAATGGCCACTGTCAGCGTCCATGTACATTTAAGGAATATAGTTCGACATTTTGGAAAATGCGCATATTCACATTCTTGCCAATAGTTATGTGAGAAGTTTGATAGCCCTCTCATGTCTGTATGCCAGTGGGGACTGCCCATTTCTCCAATGCTCCATTGTTCTGACCTCTCAATAACCCGAAAAATTCTCTTTGGTCCTACAGCCCACTAGTCCGACGTCTCGCTGGTGGCGAAATTACAAATCCCACTATGGCCACGCCAAGACCCACCCTACGAAGCAGCTCGCTTGGTTGGGGTTAGACATTTGACCTCGAGTGTTTAAGGTTAGGATAGCCGATTGGTCATTGGATAGGACCTGTACAAATGGGGTTACGTTACCTTGCGTAAGCATGGACGGCTGGCCTATAAATGCTATTGAAGGGCGGGTCTTGGCGTGCCCATAGTGGGATTCGTAATATCGCTGGTGGACGTCGGACTAGTGGGCTGTAGGACCAAAGGGAATTTGAGAGGTTGTAACAGTGGAACGTCAGAGAAATGACATGGCACCACAGCTAGGGTGACCAGGGGCCTGTTTCACAAAACCAAGATAAGGGATTAAGCCGGGATTTATCAGTTATCCTGGATGATTTAAGCCTTGACTCGGTTTCACGAAAGTGGAGGCACATAAATCACCATGGAGATTTATTCTGTGCAGCTAGCCTGCTCCCGACCAGGCTAACAGCCATGATTTATTAATCCTGGAGCCTTTTCTGATCACCCAGCAGTGGTTTTACCCTGTTGTCATCAGCCTGGATTAAAATACAACAGGTGCATGTTGCTGTTCATTTAAGTACTGTTATTATTTAAAGTTGTGACCATATTTTTTTTAATAATTATTCATGTGACAGTCATCGTTACTGTTAAATTGCTGTATGCAGACTGCTGTTCATATCGTTGTTAGAAGTTTGATGAATATATTAGTTGTTGAGATAATTAGAAAAGGCTGATAAAATTTCAAATGTGTTTTAAATGAATTCTGTTACTAAGGGCAATACATACAATGCTGTACATTTCTATAGTTGACCAATGCACCTTGAATTATTTTAGTTGATTCATTTTATTTTTTTTATTTTTTAACAATAAGGATGATGTTTGTTCCTCTTCCATGTGCATTGTATTTGGCATTCTTAGCACATCGTTTGTGTTGTCCAGTAAACTGGGACTATAATTGGGGAGGATTGTACAATTTAAAGAACATATCCTAATTGTACAATCCTCCCAAATTATAGTCTTAGTTCACTGGACCAGTAACTATCTAGTGTTGTAGGCTACTGTACATTCATGTAACAACAGGGAGAGGACACCTCAATGGTTTTTGACCTTATATTTAGCTGGGGCGGAATAACTGATGAATATACTCTGTTCTATTCATGTTTACAGTGTGCATGGAATTTATCACTTAATTATCTTTATAGTTTCTAGATTTTAGAGTCACATTTCTTCAGTGTCTTTATTTTCTATGTCCATATATACAAGGGAGCAAGGCATATAATATGTAGAGAAGGAAACTCGTCCTCTATAAAAAATAAAAAATAAAAAACACGAGAAAAAGCATGGCAGATAATAGCGGACCGACTGAATGATAGTCTAAAAATATACATGTATGAACTACTGCTCTTAACTGAACCCATTCAATGAGTCACTTGTCAGCTGCAAAAATGAACAGTTGTACACTTTGCATTAAAAGCGAGCAGTGGAAGTTAATATGACTTAGGAAATGTATATTTTAGCCCATGAGAGAGAGGGAGGAACAGAGTGAAAGAGATATTTACGCATCATACTCTAGCGTTGTAGAAAATTGATCTTCATGGTACATTTTCTGAGTAACATTATCTTCTGCTTACTTTTAAGGAAAAGAGTACAACTGTTAATTTGTGCAAATGATTAGTAGCCTAATCCTTGAATGGTATGATTATGACGGTTTCAATTCAGAGCAGTGGTCAGTTAATGTATATATTTAGGCTGCTTATGCATTCAGTCGGTCTGTGATCGTCTGCTACGCTTTCTCTCACTGTTACAGCGGCCGTGTTTCTTTTCTTTTTATACAAAAAATGTGTTTCATATCATCATACTTCCACAAGAAGCTGCTGCTCACTCTGTATAAAGTATGTACAATGCGTATTCTCCATTTTGGCATCAGTAAATCTGTGATCGACCTCGCGGTCTTTTGAGGAAAGCCGTGGACGCGCATCTATCTGAATTACTTCAGCCTGGCTCAACCTAGTCGCTCCTCCTCAGCCTGGCTTGGCCTTCGTGAAACGCACCAAGCCAGGATGCACAGATTAGACTAGGTCAAGCCTCGCTTTATCAGTTATCCTGGATGTATATATTCTGCTTTTGTGAAACAGGCCCCAGATGTCCCGGTTTGACCGGGACAGTCCCGATTCTGAGTTGCGTGTCCCGAGTCCTGACAAAAGCCTGTTGGGACACTAAAATGTCGCGGTTTACACCAACCACTATGAAATTGTCCCGGTTGTCAGCGATTACATAACCGACGTGGTCTTATTATAGCCCGGTCACTAACTAAACCCATGTAGAAAGACTAATAAAGCGTCTAGCGTATGATTTTAACAATGTGTGTGTGTCAGTCAATCGTAGCGGTCTGCATAGTCTGTGCAGCCAGCGTTACAATGTAGGTTATATTTGTAAACATTGTTGCAATGCCTCTGTCTTGTTTTAACTAGTCCCTCCAGGGGCCTATTTCACAAAACCAAGATAAGGGATTAAGCCGGGATTTATCAGTTATCCTGGATGATTTAAGCCTTGACTCGGTTTCACGAAAGTGGAGGCACATAAATCACCATGGAGATTTATTCTGTGCAGCTAGCCTGCTCCCGACCAGGCTAACAGCCAGGATTTATTAATCCTGGAACCTTTTCTGATCACCCAGCAGTGGTTTTACCCTGTTGTTATCAGCCTGCATTAAAATACAACAAGCGCATATTACTGTTCATTTAAGTACTGTTATTATTTAAAGTTGGGACCATAATTTTTTTTTACTAATTATTCATGTGACAGTCATTGTTACTGTTATATTGCTGTATGAAGACTGCTGTTCATATTGTTGTTAGAAGTTTGATGAATATATTATGGCAGTTGTTGAGATAATAGAAAAGGCTGATAACATTTCAAATGTGTTTTAAATTAAGTCTGTTACTAAGGGCAATACATACAATGCTGCACATTTCTATAGTTGACCAATGCACCTTGAATTATTTTAGTTGATTCATTTTTTTTAATTCTTTAACAATAAGGATCATGTTTGTTCCACTTCCATGTGCATGGTATTTGGCATTCTTAGCACACAAATTGTGTTGTCCAGTAAACTGGGACTATAATTTGGGAGGATTGTACAATTTAAAGAACATGGTTGGTTTTTGATGTTATGTTTTGCTGGGGGGGGGGAATAACTGATGAATATACTCTGTTCCATTCATGTTTACAGTGTGCATGGAATTTATCACTTAATTATCTTTATAGTTTCTAGATTTTAGAGTCCAATTTCTTTAGTGTCTTTATTTTCTATGTCCACAAGGGAGCAAGGCATATAATATGTAGAGAAGGAAACTCGTCCTCTATAAAAAATAAAAAAACGCGAGAAAAAGCGTGGCAGATAATAGCGGACCGACTGAATGATATAATGTAAATGTAAATGTAAATATAAAAAAAATATACATGTAAGAACTACTGCTCTTAACTGAAACCATTCAATGAGTCACTGTCATTTGCAAAAGCAAACAGTTGTACACTTTGCATTAAAAGCAGTGGAAGTTAATATGAGTGGAAGTTAATATGACTTAAATTTATATTTTAGCCCATGAGAGAGAGGGAGGAACAGAGTGAAAGAGATATTTACGCATCATACTCTAGCATTGTAGAAAATTGATCTTCATGGTAAATTTCCTGAGTAACATTATCTTCTGCTTACTTTTAAGGCAAAGAGTACAACTGTTAATTTGTGCAAATGATTAGTAGCCTAATCCTTGAATGGAATGATTATGACGGTTTCAGTTCAGAGCAGTGGTCAGTTAATGTATATATTTAGGCTATTTACGCATTCAGTCGGTCCGTGATCGTCTGCTACGCTTTCTCTCGCTGTTTCATTACAGCGGCCGTGTTTCTTTTCTTTTTATACAAAAAATGTGTTTCACATCATCATACTTCCACAAGAAGCTGCTGCTCAATGTGTATAAAGTATGTACAATGCGTATTCTCCATTTTGGCATCAGTAAATCTGTGATCGACCTCGCGGTCTTTTGAGGAAAGCCTTGGACGCGCATCTATCTGAATTACTTCAGCCTGGCTCAACCTAGTCGGTCCTCCTCAGCCTGGCTTGGCCTTCGTGAAACGCACCAAGCCAGGCTGCACAGATTAGTCAAGCCTCGCTTTATCAGTTATCCTGGATTTATATATTCTGCTTTTGTGAAACAGCCCCCAGGTCCGTTGGGAAGTCAGCGGACGAGTGCTGGGTGGAAATGGGGACATCTAAAACGTGATCAATGATTACCAAATTTCTCTCTCATATTGCCCCTCATAACTGGAGCAATATGAGAGAGAAATTTGACGATCATTGATCGTTGTTTAGATACATTAAACCACATTAAGCTTTTTCCTTACAATAGCTTCAATGAAGCAGAACCGCTTAATGTCAGATAACGTCCATTATAATTGGACTTTGGGTTAGATTTTTTTTTTTTTTGACAGTTTTCAGTGGTTATGAGGAGCAATATGAGAGAGAAATTTGGTGATCACTGGTCGTTGTTTAGGTACATTAAACCACGTTACACTTTTTCACGTTATGACTTAAATAAAGCCCATGAGAACCGTAGAGAGTCAACCCACAGACGTTAAAATGTGAAGCAGATACTCGTCACACGTGCGCAATTTCACAGTAGGCTTTCAGCCAACAAATTGATTCTTGAGCAAATTCACTCCTCTAACAAATATATGGAATGAATGTTTCCAATAGGGAAGCTATCTGCTCTATCAAATTAGATTACGTGTGTGTGTGTGTGTGTGTGTGTGTGTGTGTGTGTGTGTGTGTGTGTGTGTGTGTGTGTGTGTTGTTGGTTAGAATAACAGTGGTAACACTTTACGGTAAGGGTACATGAATTATGAATTCATGCATGAATTAATTTATGTAGGCTATGTATTATTATTCATTATGTAATTAGTGATTTATGTGTTACTGCATTCCTTAATATCCCATGAATCATCAGGAATTGATGTGTTCATAGTCTGTCATTCGTGACCTCATACATGAACAACACAACTAAAGCATTAGGTACATGGGCACATCATTATGAATTATTAAGCATGATCATGATTATTAATCTTTCTGCAAAAAAATGTGGTTATCATTGCGCAAATTCTGATTTGAACACAACTTGTGCATAATGATGTAGCCTACCCATCTTACCTAATGCTTAGTTGATGTGTTCATGCATGAGGTCATGAATGAGAGGCTATGAGCCTGATGATTCATAAGATATAAAGGAATGAAGTAATGCACAAATCATAAATGAATTCATGCATGAATTCATAATTCATGTACCCTTACCATAAAGTGTTACCATAACTTTAGTTCAAGCCTGTGGCAGCAGTTCCAAATAATTCGTTTAGTGCCATGCAATGAAAAATACCTTTTCACAAAGTTTTTCACAAGTTCAGTGGGTGCATTTTCCAAAAGAATGCTTTAATTCTGAAAAATAAAGTTTATCCCAAACTCAATGTCTTTTAATAGCCTATTATTTCTTAGATATGTAGTTTGTTTAAGTTTGTAAGTTTATTTGATTAGGACAATGCACATTAATCAACATTTCTGTAAATGTGCCAGTGTTAGCCAGTGGGCTAATGTAGGCTACATACCAAGAATGAATCATGAATATTAAAGGAGAATTCCGGTCGATTCCAACACGTAGCTCTGTTGTTTGTAAATTTGGAATGCTGTCAGTAGCGAGAAAAATGAAAACAATCGGTGTTGCCTACACCGTGTTATCCTCCTGCTAGAGTTAGCACCCAACAGGCTTAAACAGGGCAAGTTTTAAATTAGTTTTTAGCCACTTAACATGTTCAAAATGTCATTACAAGTGCCTACCCATGTGAAGTGATTCCTTCCGAGTGAACACAGTGACTCTGACTGCAGTAGATGTGAAAGAAATGCATGAAAGTTCTGCTAATTCAGCTCTGTTTAGTTCCGGTGTTGATACTGCAAGGAGTGCTTCGGGACCGTCTACAAACTACAACACTGAAAAGAGATGCAAACATATTTTCAAAAATAGGCATATGCTTATTTTTTAAAAGTAAGTGCTGTAGTACAACTAGCAGGAGACAAGTTATATTTGAGGTAAGTTTGGCGACACTACCTTATTTAATCATTAAATTAATAGCCTACATATTTTTGTTGTATCTCTTTTCTGTGTTGTAGTTTGTAGACGGTCCCTAAGCACTCTTAACTGCCATCTCAACACTGGAACTAAACAGAGCTGAATTGGCAGAACTTTCATGCATTTCTTTCACATCTACTGCAGTCAGATTCACTGTGTTCACTCGGAAGGAATCACTTCACATGGGTAGGCACTTGTAATGACATTTTGAACATGTTAAGAGGCTAAAAACAAGTTTAAAACTTGCCCTGTTTAAGCCTGTTGGGTGCTAACGCTAGCAGGAGGATAACACGGTGTAGGCAGCACCGATTGTTTTCGTTTTTCTTGCTACTGACAGCACTCTAAATTTACAAACAACAGAGCTACGTGTTGAAATCGACCAGAATTCTCCTTTAACTGAGATACCCCATTATGTTGTAAGCAGTAGGCCTATGTGTGCTGTTGGAAAAATTGTGTCTAATCTGTCTGTGTCTATGTCTGACCTGGGCTGGCACATGTTCACGTTAAAAAGTGTGTGCGTGCACGAGCACTACGGTCACACGCCGGGAAATCTGGTCAAGACAAAACTCTGCAGAAGCTACCACGCTATGTTTTGAACAGGAGTCACAATCATCTTGCACAGATCTTTGCAAGGACACAAGCAGCCACAAAGACATTTCAAGCAAAGACCAAGCACTAGCAAGTGTTTGAGAGTGTCTGTAACCTTTTCATTAAGCACATTTACATGAAAGTGAGAGTGTCTACACATAAATATTTTGGCACTACTGGTGGCTAAAATGTTATGGATTATATTTCAGGGACATGCTGTCTCTGCTTTAGAACATCGAGTGTTCAAAGATCCCTTCTTTGAATACTCAACCCATGGGCACATGAAATGAAGAAGTCAGCAGAATTATCATCCTTATTGTGACTAGACACCCGGATGAAGTTGAAAATCTACAACCAGTCTCTTATTTCTCTGGAAAATTCTCTCTGGAGATTCTTGGCCTGTATCTCAGAGCAGTGATTATGGTGGTGCACAGTGGTGGTGTTCGTAATAGGAGCCTGGAGGATTTTATGACTGCTCTCAATCCAGGAAAGGCATGTCTGCTTCTGCTTCTCTTCTGGTTGTCGACCAAACTGTGATAATCCAAGAAGAGAGTGTCCACCACAAACCACAAAAAGGCTTTACACATAATCTTACCACCCAAGTTAGCCCGAAGCATTAGTTTGCTCAGAATAAAACTGTACTTGATACTATAAAGAGCTACACTTCTTCAAATATGCTATGTCCAAACAGTGATGGTATATGTGAACATTTAAGAAATTTAAGCAAAGGCACCACTAGTCGGTGTTTGCTCTCTGCAGCTCAGGTTTTGGAGGCTCCCTGTCGACTGCAATATTCTCTACGATCTACGTCTCAGCCTCTCTCTGGCTGAGAATGTATATGGCTGACTATCAGAGTCAGCCAAAACACTGTAATATGTACACTGTAAAAAAAGATCTTACCCATAACATCCTCTCGCTGGAAATGTAGTTAATTTGCAACTTAGGAGACGAGAGCAGGCAAGTTTGTGAACGGCATTGAGCACTCTGTAGTTCTTCCATAGGGAAGTAGAGCGGATTTTTCAGCTGCGGCTGGCTGAGCCACAGAGACACAGAGAACACTGGAAAGAACTGCAGGTTTTTTTCCCCACCATATCCCTAAACCATATAGATAGAGATAATGTTGAAAATCACTGTCTTTCCAGTAATATGAAGTATACAATTGGAGTACCTCAAGGATCAGTGTTTGGCCCCCTACCATAGGCCTCCCACAACAGTGTCAAGGGATAGAATTGCAAATGTATGCCGATGACACTGTTGTGTAGCCTACACATATATTAGAAATGTGTTAGTCTCTATGGATGCAGCCAAATGTAATGTAACCAAATTACTCTAATTTTATTGTTTTTTTATTTGTATATAAATATTCTTGCTTTTAATTGTCTAATCTAAGACATGTGTGATGTACTTGTTTTGCTGTTCTGTCATTGTACAATACTTTACTGTAAATGGTAACATTTATGATTAATATTATACATTATCTCTGAAAATTTGACATAAATCAATAAAGCAATTAACAAACACATCATACATTAACTTCTAAAATGAAAATAGTTTTATCTGTGACTTGCTTTACTTTAAATGCTTCTGCAGTCTCCAAACTATTATTTTAGATTTTAGAATATCCAGACTTTCAGGAAGAATACTCTTTTTTCCTTTGATTTTTCCTGTGAGCCTTCATGTTTTCTATTTCATTAGCTCATTTGAAATGAGTTGTGTGTCTTATCACAGCGTGTCTTGTACAGATGGTGTGGAAGGATTGTACCATAGCACACATGTTCTCTGCTGAGGCTGGCTGTGCTGGCACCTTGAGTTACAGCCACTTCAAAGTCTGGTGTTAGTGGTCCATTAACCACTAGTAATTAAAGTGTCACTTTAAATGGCATGCAGCACTCTGCTCTCACTGGACTGTAAAAAAAAAAAAGTTGCATAGAAAGCTTGGTTTCCTGCAGTCCACCCTCATTACCAGAATAAAGGCAGAAATATTTTGGCAGTGGCATTGAAATGATTCCATAGGAGGGCTTTCCATGTGGGCCCTATGTAACATGTTGGCTATAATTTCCTCTATGTGTTCACCTATGTTTTGTCAGCTCGTAAATTTGACATGAATTAATTGGAAGGTACAAAACTTTGTCAGAGAAGCTGATTGCTGTTGAAATAACCTTTACTTTAAGTGCTCCTTTCACATATTCTGGCCCCTTAATTTTCAAATGGCCTCATATAAAGTCCAGATGCTACTGGCATTCATACTGTCGATACTGTGTAAGGACTTGAAAGGACCAATACTTTCCATACCACACAAGCACAGAGCAAATCAAAATAGAAAAGTCTCTGGGTTTTTCCATTTACAGTAACAGTGATTCAAATGTCTGTTATAGACTCAACATCTGTCTAAAACATGATAAGCAGCATTACAAGGCCGTACCCCTGTATGTGGAGGTGATGATGGTAAGTATGTGCATGCATGTATACTTAATGACTATACTGTAGTCTAGATCTAGAGATTATGAGGACACTTATGATTTCAAATTATTTAAAAAAAAAAATAATATAGCAGACGTAAAAAAATTACATTTCACAGAATGATATTGTATATCCAGTATTAAATGCACTATCATAAAGTTGAAATAAGTTAATGCCATCGCACTGTCAGTGGCTCACTTTGAAGTTTTCCCATAAATGACAAAGTCAGTTAAACAGTTGAGTGATTATGACTTTCTTTGGACAGACAAAAAAAAAGGTCTTGGAAAATTAAATTAGGTTTTCAGAGTTTTAGAGGCATTTTGTCTTGCCAACCTCAATATAATAACTGTAAAACTATTACAACCTGAGAAGTGTTGGTATTGGCAGCTAGTCAGAGCAGAGGCAGTAAAACAGTGCCATTTGAGACTGGCTGCCATGTGCTTCGATTTCATTTGTAATTACACAATTTTGACAAGGACCTGCACTATCTGTTCACAATCCAGCTACTATACCAATGAGACATGATTTAAATTAGTTTGTTTTTTTTACACTCACTGATGTGTGACTGATGGCCAGAAGTGGTAACAAAAGCGTAATAGTTCACTCTTACTTATTTTTCCAGCAGTATAACACATGACATTTTGGGCCCACATCCAGCACCCTCGCCACCGTCTGTATGGCATAACTTGGAACATTTTTGAGTGCATGGCTGTGTTCGAAAGAATGTATTTCCTCTTTTTCTTTATAAAAAAACTATTACCTTTATTCCCACTACTACCTCAAGTATATATATTCAAGAGAGATAGATAGATAGATAGATAGATAGATAGATATGTAAGTCCTCGTACATAGTGCTACTTTCATATACTTTGTTCTATTTTGTTACCTATTTTATTGATTAATTCTATTTGAATTCATACAAGTTTTGTGTGTGTATCAATCCTGTATTGTATAATGACAATAAGGCTGAACCTTCAGCCTTGAAATCCCACTGTGGGAGACAGGCATTGGCCAGTTTGTATGAAGGACATTTCTCAGCTGGTTCCTTCCCAGTACCGGATCACCCGCAGGCAAAGGGCAAAATAACAATGACTGTAAACTGTCACCGCATGAGTCCAAAGTCAATCCTGCTTGTTTTAATTGGTTGATTTCTCTCATTGAGCTACTTTACTACCTGATATGATATATGGAGATCTCTAGCAGTGTGTAAGTAAAACAAATTAGGAAGGTTGGGGTCTCTGTTGGGGAATTATTTTTCACCTCCCTTTTCCTGGAGCGAGGATAACTTACCTTCTCCTCAACCAGTTGCTTTCTGCAGGCAGCTGGGAAGCGTGCCAGAAACACTAAAAATAAAGAAATGCAAAGAATTTAATCCCTTTCACAAACATGCAAAACCGGGGAGAGATTAAAGGCTGCTTCCAAAAAATAACATTTCTGGAGGTGGACAATAATTCCATTTATTCCACGAGATATTTTCTTTTTACACCTGAGCTTCTTTCTTAGGTTGGGAATGAAAACTAATGCTTTTGTTTTTGGTTTGTATCATTTTACGCAGTAGCCATGTCACTGAGGAAATTCTCTTGCCAGGAATAATTTAAGGAGATATTATGAGTCAGTATGAAAAGGCTACTGTTTCCCAAGTTTTCATACCTCAGACTAGGAAACTCAGAGTCAAAAGTGCTGATATCACTTAGATAAAGTTTAATTATACCTCTGGAAAAGTGCATGGGGAGCAGTAAATTGTACAATTTATTATGATGAAATTCTAACAAATCAAATGAAATGCATATACTGTAATAAACACACATAACATACAATTTAAATACTATAATAAACTGAGTATAGAAAATCTATGGAAGTGTAGTTTGGAATAGAATACATTTTATTAATGTAGCACTCAGCGTCCAACACAAGAACATTGGAACAATATACAAGTAATACACTTGTTGGAGTCAAAAAAACAAACATGCAATATAGTGTCAAAGAATCATTTACATTTTGATTTAATTGATTCATTATTACACATCAATCAACTGAGGTATATATATGTTGCTATCCCTTTCTCTAGTAAGGGGAAGCAACGCCACACCTAAATTTGGCAAATGCACTTTGATGCTGTATATATGTGTGTGTGTGTGTGTGTGTGTGTGTGTGTGTGTGTGTGTGTGTGTGTGTGTGTGTGTGTGTGTGTGTGTGTGTTAGGGAAGTCAATGAATAAAAATACCACACTTCACAAAACATCACCTCTACTTTGTAATGACAAGACCACTTGAGAATAGAATAGATTCATAGATTAATTTGTAACATGAATAACTATAAATAAAGCAACAGATATAATCAGACCAATCACTGTAATACTTCCTAAAAAATAGAAAATTAAAAGCATAAGAAGGAGTGATCGTCACAGTATGCTCTTGTAGTATCCCTAATCTGCCACTGAAGGGCAACACTCCCCTCTGCTGTCCACCACAAGCTGTACTCTGTCCAACAGCTTTCATTTATTTTCATTAATTTACTTCATCTGGCAGTTTGGCACAAGATGGCCATTAAATCTGACACTTAAATGTGTAGTAAGCGTTAAGAAATGTATCAGAAATCTGACTTTTGTTTTTAAATTGCAGTACTGATATATTCCGGTGCTGTCACTAGATGGCGAGAATGCATCACTATGGAACAGGTGACATATTCTGTTGCTATGGTGATCACGCTGGTGACTAAAAACTGTAGCACGTCCCTGACAATCGCTGCTTCAACATTTCATCTCAAATAAGGTTAGTAACACCTGTATAGCGGCTTCTTTGTACTGTTTTAACAAGTTGTACTTCTAATGGCTAATGTTGAATGACACGATTAGAAATAACCGTGATTTGATGTCTTTAAGCCAGATACTGTCCCCTGGTTTCCCATGATGCATCGCTTTATTTTGTCTAGTAGCTCAGGGAGATGATAGGAACTGAAACTGACACAGCCAGCCACCCTCCCCTCTCACCCGACCAAGGCGAGCCCCTGACAGCATCACCGACATGCCCCGCAAGGCAGAACGCTCTTAGTCGGTGAGGCTAGTCTGTTCAGCGACAATTTAACATTTAACATTTTGCAAGATATTCGACGGCAGCGTATTTTTAGCCATAAGGTAAGCTCTCCATAAGATAATGTGCTGTTGTAGCCTCGTTAGCTGTTCAGCTAGGCTAGCATAATTAAAGTCTCATACGTAGGCTACTTCCTCTGTATGGAGAGATTGTTTCATTCAAAGACATTTAAAAATGGCTGTATTTTTTTTATCACTGCAAAAGCAGTACAGCTTATTTTGCCTATTTTAACGGGCATGCTATCGGCATTCATCCAAACAGGTTGACTTCGTTTAACGTTGTATTTTAACCCTTATAAAGGGGTTCGCCTGTTATATCTGTTGTTTTTTCATCTTCAATCGTTGAATCATTTTGTCGCAGGTGCGAATATGTGCCCAATGTTGCTAAACCCCCGGGTATTACAATTAAGTCCCGTGGGGGATTCAACGTATGCCGAATTTACCAGAACTCCTCAACAATGTCAAAAAAAAAACATTGTTTATATTCTACGAATGCTGTATTGCCTTTTGTGTATTGCAGGTTATTATTTGGGTGACGGGTTGTAAAGGGAGTTTGGTGTGACGTTCATTATTGCACATATTGGGGCTAGCTTGTGTTCGGTTCTTAAACTGGACAGCTCCTCCCTGGACAGCTGCAGTACATAACATTAGCTGCAAGGACAGCCTTTGTGATGACCGTAGGAAATGCAGTGATGGCATCTTACAGTACATCAGGTCATAAAACAACAAGGAATGTGAAATGTTGTGAAGTGGTTCACAGACACCGCTCGCCTGACCCGTTTTGTTTGATAATTATAACGAAATTCATGTCCTAAATGATATCGCTGTATGAAGATTGACAATAACGTTTGTGTGAAGTAATGATCCTCTGGCAGCTCCTGTCAGGACCAGCAGCGGTTTGCTGTGAAATGTGGGTTTGGGGTGCTGTCCGCAATGCAGGTGCTGAAATTGAAAGTGCCGTGGAAAGTATCTCTCCCGGGTTACGCGTAGCATACGTCCTGTAAGCAGTGTTTTAATGGTTATACTGGTTAACCTTTAGTTGCTGTTGCAATTTTTATATTATTGTTGACGTGGGAGGTGTTCAGATGTTGAAGTTTACTTAAATATAGACGTGTGCTAGGAGTTGGTTGATTAGTACTACTTATTATTATCTTCTATCTAAAATACTAGCAACAAAATTAGAGAAAATGCAGGTCTTTGTGCAAAGAAACAGCTTCATGACAGGAATACCAGTGACTTCTAAGCTGTGTCTGTTAGTTTGTTTGTTTGTTTGTTTAGGCTAAGGATGGTAGCTACTAGCTAATGTTTCATGGTGCTGCAGGTCATTGATTATTAATGTTCTCTTGTATGGGGAAATTTGCTGGTTTGTGTATTAGGATAATACATACACAGAGAGTCGACGGAGTCACTCTGGTTTGACATTAATCTCTGTCTTTTATAACAGTTACTGATAGAGTTGCATTTGGCCATAAACATTGTTTCTGAACAAAGAGACATAAACTTTATTGTCTCTCTCTAATTCATTAAAGTTCTATACTCCTTTTGTACCACTGTCCCCTCCACGCCATGGCATGAGCCATGTTTTGAGGTGAGGTCATGTCTTTGCAAATGGAAAGCTATCCAAGCTATTCTAGGAAAGAGCTGGGATGAGAGAAATGCTTGCAGCGCTGGGTTTATCGGAAGGACTCCATATTACTCATCAATAATAGATTATCTCTTCAGCCTTTATGATACATCACTGACTCTATTTGGGATCACCAGTTTGTGTGTTTATTATCACATGTTTTCCTTTTCCTCAGCAATGAACAGAAAACCACACACAGAAGACTGTTGGAACTGGGAAGTGTGTCCAGCGTGGTGTCATGGGATATATTATTCATGTTAGTGAGCTGATTATGTAAGAGTGAGAAGCTCTAGGATGTTTTATTGAAGCACACTTATGTATGCAGGGAGATGCTTTCTCTGCACTCAGGAGGGCTGTTGCAGGGATCAATGTGCTCTCAACTCTCAGCCCAGTACAGATGTCTGGCGGGGACGACTAAGTGATTGTTTCTCTCTCTCTCTCTCTCTCTCTGGCTTGGCTCTGGAGACAAGGGCATCCAGTGAAGGGAGGGAGGTGGAAGGTGGGGCAAGGCAGGGAAGGGAAGGAAGAGGCCTGCTTGAGACTGGCAGCCTTCATGCCACACCCAGTGTCATTGTGTTGTATATGTCAAAAGTGTTCATCATTGATTTTGTTATTGACTGTGGTATGGAAACTGAAAGTGAATTATTTGTAACAGAAAGAGATTGTATTCCTGCCATCTGTTTTTACACACTACACTTTCTAATTTGCCACTTTAATTCCAGTGAAAGAATTGAACTTTATTGTCTTCTGTGCTGAGGAAGAATATTTCCACTGTATGTTCTAATCAAATTACATTATACGGTGTGGATTTGATTTAGTGTATATTAGATTATTCTTACTATCAGACGTCTGAGTTTTGAAGGCCCACACTGCTTACTCTCAGTTTCTCAATCAACAGCTTCATGTCAGTGATTGGTTCATTATTACAGCAAACAAAAACGGAATGTGCCTACTGTGTTTATGGTCACTTAGGCTTTCTCTGCTACAACCTTAGCATTGACCCAGCCTTATTAATGATGATAGCCTACACACCTGCTCTGCATATTACTGTAATAAATGTGCATCCTCACTTAATTCCCTCAGAATGTTTGGTGCTCTTTTTATCAACGGACACAGTCGGACAGGGTTACAATTTTTACATTTATATGGTTAGTTGAACTGTCAAATGGCCTCCATTGCGAATGGGTTTGATGGTATTGTCCAATAGTGATTACTTTGATTTGTCATCTAAAGCAGATTGATGTGACTAGTTGGCAGACGGAGCAAAGTTGGAGCACGTCCCAAAATGTAGCTGTTTATAGGCAAAAGAGTGAGAATTAACGGCCTGTTTGCCAGTTGGATGGACTTTATGTTTATTCTCTTCTCCTTCTCTCTTTTTTTCCACCTTGTTTACTTATGTCTGGAGGTTGCAAGGCTGGTGTGTGTCTGAACATAATCAGCCATGGCATCAGCAAATGTTACACTGGAAAATCAGCTGCACAGTGCGCAGAAAAACCTGCTCTTCCTCCAGCAGGACCATGCCAACACGTTGAAGGGGCTACACGCAGAGATCCGCAGATTACAACAGCAATGCACAGGTGAGCACGGCCACAAGGAGCCACCTCTCTTCTCGTCATGCTGCTGGGTAAAACCAGCACGTTAGAGAAGAACACCTTAGTGGATATCTAGTAATTGCTGGCTGTCCCAATTATAAAATGTTTTTCTACAATAAAACTATTTCGAGAATTTTAAAGTGAAAAGTGGCCTAAATAAAACACCATGGAAATGATTGAATTATGAATTAACTCACATTTTATAATTGATTTACTCATATTACATGCATTCAGTATATAAGCCAATTAATAAATCGAGAGAGAGAGAGAGAGAGAGAGAGCAACTTTGTTTTTGTCTCTTCTGTGATACGTTTTGCCGGTTTGCTACCAGCAAAATGGCTTGTGAATGTTAAAATTTCCTCCACTCAATAGATTAGCATTGTTATTTTTGGCTGATGAGTGAAGCAAATCTACCAGCCACTTGCCTATTTTACCAGCATTTGGATAGTGCTAATTTTGAACCCTGACCGCGGGTGCATTGCTTTCAGATCACGGTTCATCTTCTCGCTAAGTGCGCACGTGTCGACGTGTGGGAGAGAGCGCTTGCGCACTTTTGAATTTTGTACTCTCTCGTGATTCTACGTTGACGACTTCGTCAGAGGTTAATGCTGTGGTTTAATCGCAGTTGTGTTCCTTTTAGGCTAGGTCTACCTTCCGTTCCACGGCCATGTATTTTTTTATTGTAGAGCCTTAAAGGACAATTCCGGCACAAAACGAACCTAGGGGTTATTAACAGATGTGTACCCACTCTGTCGCTCTCTGGGACATGTTTTCATGCTAATCTAATGAGTTTGGAGCTTGAAAGAAGCTAGCATGGGCCGCTGATTAGCTTACAACGCTAATATTCGGGGCACAGGGAACGTAAAATCAAATCGCTATTTATACCACTAAAAAGGCTCAAAATATCACCAAACTTCAACAGTAGCATAATGAGGGTCCCTAAATGTTAACCGAAGCATTGAGAACTTTGTAAGTGTACAGACAGTTTATTGAAAAGATAGATTATAAAGACACTTGCGTTCATGTTTACATGTCGCCACCGTCTTGGAAACCAGTCACGACTTACAGCTGGCGATGCAAACTAAAATCAAAAGCAATTTGCTCAATATAGCTGAAATAATCGCACTCTGCATAACTTGTCTAGTGTACTTACTCAGTGGATAAGTGTCCATCTGGTCCCTCCAGTCTGGGTCGCCGAAAAAGTTTCAAGTACAGCCCTGTTTATCAGAGAGGGGAAATCTTCAGACTGTACAAAACACTGCGTCTCTTGGGTGTCGCGACGCAACAGGTCTCACTCCGTGCAACACAGACACTCCTGTTCGGTGGCCATAGCTTCACAATGTCCGCAAGTACACCACCAGTTTCCCATTACCCGAAGTACGAGGCTGTGTTGCGGCATTGACTACCGGTAGCTCTCTCTCTCTCGTAGCCCGTTCCCGCAGCTCTTCGTTCAATAAACTGTCTGTACGCTTACAAAGTTCTCAATGCTTCGGTTAACATTTAGGGACCCTCATTATGCTACCGTTGAAGTTTGGTGATATTTTGAGCCTTTTTAATGGTATAAATAGCGATTTGTTTTTACGTTCCCTGTGCCCCGAATACTAGCGTTGTAAGCTAATCGGCGGGCCGCGCTAGCGTCTTGCAAGCTAAAAACTCATTCGATTAGCATGAAAACATGTCCCAGAGAGCGACAGAGTGGGTACACATCTGTTAATAACCCCTAGGTTAGTTTTGCGTCCTTTAAACAGATGAAAAGACAGCAAAATAAACAATAAAGTATCCCTAAATTAATAACTGGGACAGATGTATTACCTATAAATGGATATTTGGGACCAAAAGTCAACAAGACGCTGTGGTGCCACTACACTTTAAACCTTTTAGAGCGAATGTGATTACATATGGGAAATGCACTCAAGCATTAGTGAGTACACCCTGCACTGTAGCGATACAAAACCTGTATTGAGCATACCACCAGTAATAGTTATACTCTTCCACAAAGGGATAATATCAAGATGGACACCCAGGAAAACAGGACATTGTATGCTTTGTCCCTGGTTTCCGTATCCTTAGCTAACCTGTCACTAAAGCTCACGTGGAACTCTCACTAATCTTGTTAAATGAGAACTCTGCCATATGGAAAGCACCCCAAACATGCATTGCTGCTAGTTAGTCTGTGTGAGGAGCATGCTGTTTGATAGCTGCCCTTTTGCAACCTCATGTGGCCACCATAGACAGTATATAAGCTGGACCAACAGATCCCGTTGCTCCGGACGGAGACCAGTGAAGGATATTAGAAGCACTTTTCTGGTGAGCGCTGAGCGTTACTGCGCAGCCTCAAACTGAGAGAGACGACGTAAATTTGACGTGAGCAACCTGTCTGAAAGTTGGAAGTCTTCTGGTAGCTGTGCCAAGAGAAATCTCAATCATTCCCAATTTTGCAGAGATGGAGAGCGTAGGTATATGTAAGGAGATAACATAGGCACAGGCTAATTATTGCTAACTAAAATGCTAGTTAACATTAGTAATTAAATTAAACAGCTAATGTAAGTCGAAACTGCCTGCGAGCTTCTCCTGTACTATACGGTAATTCCTCTACTATGCGACAGTAAGTCGCGTGGTTATGACACAATCGTTAGCCTATTTTTTACAAAAATGCCAGCTACGGAGCCATAACGTGAGGTACAAGGTAATGGAGCCTTTTATACATTGTCATGTTTCTTTAGAAATAAACAATGGACAAATAGAGTCTTTAAACGCTTCAGATGTAAAGTTATTCGCTGTCAAAGTGACGTCAAAATGAATGGGAGTCAATGGGATGCTAACGGCGGGTGAGTGCTTGTTAGCATCAAAATGCCGCCATAGGATCTACGGGTTGTTGACAGACGCTTACCCCCTTGGTGGCCACACATGCAAGTAACTCTCTCCTTTTGTTCACAGATCTGACCTATGAGCTCACTGTGAGAAACTCTGATCCCTCAGGTAAGACTCCATATGCACTGTATAGTACACACGCACATCAGTTTTGCCACGAACATTCAATGTTTTGTGTCACTTAATTAATTTGCTCTTGCACCGTGTCGAATTAGGTTGACTTAGGCTACATCAACACTACCACGTTTTGGTTTAAAAACGAATATCTTTTGCTACATTAAGCCTCGCGTCCACACTACTCTGCATTTCTCTGCCTGTTTCCCAGTAACAAAGTCCCACCCAGGAAGCATTGCACTGTGGGACTTCCTGCTGTTCATGAGAGCTCCCACTGCTCATTGCCAACTGCCCCTCCCCTGACGTTGCCATGGCCATGACATGGAGTCACTGGTCTGTCTGACAGCCCCAGCTCCACTGTCTTTATACTGGCTTGAAGTACAGCAGAGTACAGTCAGGGAGGCCCCTGGCAGGCTGCATACATTTTCATTTATGTACATGCTAGTGACGAGCCCACTGATGTGTGTAACTCAACAGGAAGCATGCTGCGTCTCACCAGGATCACTATACGTATGCTACAGGCTTTTTAACATGGCTTGCAGAGATCATCTGAGCAATATTAGGGCATCCAGTTAGAGGCACTATTATGTTAGCGTGGGACATCTCAGAGATTGGAGGACAGGAAATGAGATTATCTGTCACAGCGCTAATGCACAGCCTGCAACCTGCTAAGTGCAGCAGGGCTCAGCTGCTCCATCTGGGGTAAAAACATGTACCAAGAGAAAGCAACTTCTTAACAAATAAAATAAATATATATATATTTTAGAAATGTCTCTTGATATATTGTCTCTAGAAGTGTTATTATTCAACTTTTGTTTTTGTTCATTGTTATTGTTATCGCAATAAGTGAAAATCACAATACAAATCTAATGCACCCATGTATCCTGAAAGAATCGAATGGGACAAAAGCATATCACTCCAGCCCTAATATATGTAATGCACAATTGTATTTTATCCCCCGGTTTTTGCACACATACAAACATGGCGGAATGGGCTGGAACTGGGTGGGGCAGGGTGATGTGGCTCAGAGGAGAGCAGTGCCCTTGCCATCTACCAGAGCTGTAATGTGAGACTGGAGCTTTTTGCCCACTGCAGATGAGTCTCCATAGGATCATACTGCCTCTGTCAGCTGACAGACGGTCCATAGTCAGCGCCTGTGCTTAATGTACTAATGATTGGTCTGGTCTGGGAATATAAATGTATCTGCGCTCTGTCTCTGTGCATTGCTTGTGTGCACTTATTTATGTGTACTTATGTTTACTGTTTACTACATGTATGCATCTGTAGGGCTGGGTGATATGGAGAAAATCAAATATCATGACATTTTATGACCAAATACTTCAATATTGATATTGTAGGGTTGACAATTGGTGCTTTCACAAAATATATTTACACAATGACATTTGTGATAAATAAGCATCTGTAATGTGGCTACAATGACTAAGTAGGTAAAGTCAAATAACAGAAGAGCTAGAACAGTCTGGTAAGTTCATAAAATGACATCACTTTCCTGTAATGCAGCCTTTAAAACCAGGAAAAGACAACACTTGTCATATTACGATATCCAAAATCTAAGACGATATCTAGTCTAATATCACGATATCGATATAGTATCAATATATTGCCTGCTGCTTAGCTGCTGTTTTAACAGGTTTTTGTGTGTGTGTGTGTGTGTGTGTGTGTGTGTGTGTGTGTGCGCGCGTGCAGACAGCAGTGAGGCCCGCTGCAGGGAGCTGCAAAGGAGATGTGAGGAGCTGGAGGCCCACCTGAAGAAGAAGGAGGAGGAGAACACAGAGCTGCTCAGGGACCTTGAGCAGAAGAACGCCATGATCTCTGTCCTGGAGAACACCATTAAGGAGAGAGAGAAGAAGTACCTGGAGGAACTCAAGATGAAGAGCCACAAGCTGGCTGTTTTGTCCGGCGAGCTGGAGCAGAGAGCGAGCACTATTGCTTACCTCACCTCACAGCTTCACGCCACCAAGAAGAAGCTGTTAGCCGGCAGTTCATCTGAGGCCAGCCCCAACGTTAGTCCGGTCACCTCATACAAGCCCACGCCTCCGCCATCCAAGGACAGGCAGCCTGAAACCCCACGGCGTCGCATGAAGAAGAGTCTCTCCCAGCCTCTTCACCCAGAGTTAACAGAGGTGTATCGGCTTGGCCCGGACGGTAGGCGGCTGGTTCTGCGGGAGACAGTAGACGCCATGCCTGACCCCACACCCTTCCTTCAGGCTGGGAGAGACTCTCCCGAACCGCAGGTAGTGCGAGAACGGCCTGCCGTTATCCCTCCTATTGCCTCAGAGCGCTCCCCTGTGGCTCCCCTGGGTGCTACGGCCAGCCCTCGTCACAGCCCCGCTCGGGACCGTCAGTACAGGGCTCATGTGGGTGTGGCGCATCGCATCCCACATGGCACCCCTCCCCTGGCCCCACCGCTAGCAGAGCTGGAGACACTGGCAGTGGACCAGGTCAAAGACGAAAAGGTTGTGCGGAAGCGCTCGGGAGCCGACAGGACAGTTTAACACTGCAATGCTAACATGCACATCAACGCAAACACACATCTACTGTATACACATACTGCAAGAGCAGGAAGGAGCCTGACCCACTGTGTAGCCTGCTTTTTACGCAACACTGCAATATGAAAAAAAGTACATCATTATAATTTTGTTCATGGTATACCATAAAGACTTGTGTTTTTCTTGATCTACATTAGAAAAGGACTACTATAAAGCATGCCAAATGTTTCTTATTTACAACCCAATGAGATCTTGTATTATACACATCTTACTTATTCCACAACGCTGTGGAGATAGGTCTGGCAATGTGAGACTATACACATCTTGACTTTTTGCTTAGACTTTCTCTTCATTCTGTCTTATGTGGTGCATACAACGAATCCTCAGCCAAATATCTGCATCAGTGCCTGCTCGACCGGATCAACCGTACACAAGCTGTGTAGTGTAGTCATGGCTCATAGTTATCTTTACATATCTCTGTCTGCTCCATGTTCTCAACAACAGTCTGGACATATCAACAAACTATATAACAAGATGTCTGCAGCTGCATAGGGTAGAAGTGAAATTATTAAACTTAATATTTCCTGAATGTCTTTCATCTTCTTGTGATATCGGTATAATAACGTTACTGTAAGTACAAGCTGCATAATGTGCAATTGAGATGCGCTGGCGAAAGGTGAAAGAGCTGTAATTTCACCTTTCTTTTGTTGGCTTGCAAAAACAGCAGCAGTGCACATGTGTAAATGCAGTGTGAAAGGATGGGGAACCGGATGTACATTTGTGTGTATGTGTGTGTGTGTGTGTGTGTGTGTGTGTGTGTGTGTGTGTGTGAGAGAGAGAGAGAATGTGTGTGTTTCAGAGAGAGACAATGAAGGCCATTGAGAGAATTAAGTTCTGGCTTAAACAATATCCGTTGAAGTTATTTGTGATACAAGGGCATTTTTGAAAACACTGCTGTAATAGGATTTTGTGACATTATTACCTGTACTTTATAAAGGCTGTGCATTTGTAATGAATTCTTTTTTAATTTATTGTTTAATAGGGAACACAAAAGAACTTCAAATATTGACAGTAATCACTGCACCACCAACATGACGGTAATTATAATCAATTAATAACCTGCTTTTCAAATTAATATCACGTGTCCTTGAAGTGAACGTATGATTCAATACAATAAAGCAATGCATTTTTGGTTTGGTTACTTGGTTTCTGTGTGTACAGATGGGTGACAAATTTAAGGAAAAGACTATATTAGGTATCTTAGTAAGGTGTTGGGCCATTACGAGCCTCCAGAACAGACTTCTCGAACCCTTCAATGCCCCCTCATGCCCTGTAACTAATAGTGTAATTACTGATACCAAGATGTGAGAACAGTAACGATATTTTATGTACAAGCCAAATCCCTGAGCAGGTCCAATGGATGAGTAGGAAGTAAAGTGTCTTGTTAAAGTGCACTTCAGAGCTGATTCCTCCTGATTGAGGAGGAGGAAAGTGACCTTACTAAGGATTATCTGTCTAAACCAGGGTTTTTCAACATTTTTTAACCCAAGGACCCCTTGACGTAGAGAGACGGATCAGGGACATATGTTTTTTTAAGATTCTTTTTTGGGGCTTTTCCCTTTATTAGATAGTGGATAGACAGGAAAGTGGGGAGAGGGAGAGAGAGAGAGAGAGAGAGAGAGAGAGAGAGAGAGGGGATGACATGCAGCAAAAGGCCGCAGGTCGGATTCGAACCCAGGCCGCTGCAAAGGACTCAGCCTATACAGTATATTGTTTAAAATAGAGTTCAGTGGTTTCCCTAGGTTTGTGAAAGACTTAGGTGCACGTATTTGATGGAAATGTTACATTTTTCAATAAAAAGAAATGCACATCACTTTGGACCATTATTATTATCATATCTGTCTAAAGCGTTGGAAAAGCTAGAGCAGATAATAAATAACACTCAAAGTGGCTAAAGATGTCCACTGGGGACCGACTACAATCATTAGATCTGAGACAAGTCTTCTACGTTCATTCAGCTTAGGTGGTGCCCAAAAAGGGCTCGGGTGCTGAACCAAAATTCATAAAGGTAGGGAAAACCCTGAAGTTGCATATTAAACTGGGCCTACAATAACGTGTGGGCAGCCTAAAGCCTTTATACATACATTTTTAGTGCATAAAATACTAAGCTATTAAAATAATTGACTGATTTTATCATGTTAAACATACATGTGATCTTTAGGATGAACTGTATCTGTGGGTGGCTACTTTAGTGACTACCTTACCTATAGGCCAGTAAGCCTATCATTAATGTGTTTTTTTTTCCACAAATAAGTTGATTTATATTTGTTAACAATATGTTGGATTCATGTTAAGACTTTTTAGTTAAAAAAAACAAAAAAGAAAACTTATAATTTGGTGGGCCCCCTATGGATCCCAGACCACCTGTTGAAGATCTCTGGTCTAAACCACTGACATTCAGTATCATATTAATAACATTATGGTGAAGATTCTGCTGTTAACTGAAAAGGGACACCAATCTCATCAATACACGTGTTTCTACAGACGTGTATGTACTTCAGCTAGATGGCCACTAGGTGTCCTCGAATCACAGTAAAAGCTAAGTGATGGAAGTTACAGTTATGGAAAATAGGACATGCACATCAGGTTACTTCAGAGTGATACATCATTGAATCTGTGGATTTCTTTTCCTGAACTGAAAATAAACTAGAAGCTGCTGAAATGCCCATTGATAATAACTTCTTTGGAAATGGTTGGTCTCCTAAAAAAACTGAAGAATTAAGGTTGGTCACATGCAAAGACTCTCATGTGAGCCTACAAGAGCCAGGATTGATAATGTGATTATTTTTTTTTTAACTGATAGACTCTCCAGATCCATTAAAAACTAGTCTTAAACATAAACTTATGTGCTGTTCGTGCCAGAGTGACCAACACAACCACGTTGGCTGACTTGCGAGAAATGCTGATCGAAGAATGGGATGCCATCCCACAGCAGTGTGTGACCAGGCTGGTGACAGCATGAGGAGGAGGTGCCAGGCTGTTGTGGCTGTGTATGCTTCTTCCACACGCTACTGAGGCTCCTGTTTGTGAAATGAATAAATTGTTCAATTGCCAATATGTCTTGTTTCTTCAAACTTCAATCATCCATTCCACCAAACGAGTCAATGGCAGAATAAGCTGTATGCATTGGCAGAGAAGATTTGGCAAATTTTTCATGGGCGCAACCCACATACTCAGCACTGCTGCTCATCCCACAAATGCATGTTCCTTACAAATGGGGCACCATTTGAAAGAGAACTAAACAGGCTTTCCAACGGTATATTTATTGCCAAAAAGCATTGTTACCACAGAGAAATAATCTACCAAAGACAAATGTCCTTACTTTTTTGTGCTAAGTTTAGTATTATAAGTGCTAAAGAAGCACTAAACAAGTTTAAAGGAAAGGACAATCGATACGAATAATTTGTATATCTTGAAATAAGGATTTTGATACAATATCATCCCTGGTGTGGATTTATGGCAGGCATCAATAAATCAGAACTACTTACCTTCATTAATTCAAAGCACATTCCTATTACAGTATTCAGTCATCTGCAGCACATTACATGTTAATGGTCTCTGCCTCTCAAATATCCTACATATCTTTTTAACCTAAATCTGGCATTTTCAGTTTCTTCTGCTACTGTATGTATGTTGTAAGTATGGGAGTATGTTTCCTAATATTGTTATAATATTATATATACTAATATTGGTCATATCAACAGTCTTAGGTCAATATTGTGCATTGACACAATACAAAAGCAGAGCTGTTTTTTTGTTTACCCTATTGGCTTTATTAGATGTGTAACCAGACTTTAAAGGCTACTTGCTGTAAATTATATTTAAAAAGCATAAAGAGGCTGTGCTCAAAATGATCAGTAAAGCCACTTTAGCTCTATTTAACAAGCAGGTCATTATCTGGTTGAGTCTAAATATCAGTATGAATAACAGTGACCCCTGGTGGTCAAATCATGGTAAAACATGCAATGGCACGTTTTACATTGGTGTCGCCCCTGGAATAAACAAATGTTAAAATAGCCTTCATTTCAGGTCCGACACTGACATATTAATACCACTGCAGACAAGTGATTAAAATAAATTTTATTTTGAGAAAACATATTTGGTTAAACTCACTTAAGTTAGGCCTCTCAGTCCTCACAGGAAGTTGCAGTGAGACTAAATATATGTATTGATTAAATCATTTTGGCATAATATTCACTTTACTTTCAGTTTCACGTTTACAGTTCAAAAGGCCACTTAATACACTTTACATGACTGTCAACGAGGGACATCAATAAACACACACTACAAACGACAAATATACTTGTTTACACTCTCGTCAAAACATACCACAAAATTAAAAGCATTCCTAGTGGGGGCATACCAAAGAGCATATCTTAAAATGCTAAAATGTTCACTTTTGCCTAGAGGTCCTTCCGATCCTGATGGCAGAGCAGATCTAAAAACTTTCAAGCTGAAAAGCATGTTAATTTACAAAAAGGAAAAAAATATTTTAAAAATCCTTTTTGGTATGCCTCCAAAGTAAAGGCATTTTTATTTTCATTATTGAAGGAAAGTGCCTTGTTTTCATCCTAGTAGTGATTTTTTAACTCTTACAATATGATGATTTAGCAATTGCTAATGTACTTCCTTAGTACTTTATTTTACTTGTATGAACTCTGGCTCACAGAAAATGTTTAAGCGATACAGTTTGATATGTGGATGCAGAGCTTCAAACTTGCCATGTTTTGCTTGTGCCGTCACTGTGCAGACTCTAATCTCTTGGCAGGCGATGTCCTTTTCTCCTTTTGAAAGCCTGGACAGAGTGATGACTGTGTGTTACTTCACAACTTGTATGTTACAGTCAGAGAGAGAGAGAGAGAGAGAGAGAGAGAGAGAGAGAGAGAGAGAGAGAGAGAGAGAGAGAGAGAGAGAGAGAGAGAGAGAGAGAGAGAGAGAGAGAGAGAGAGAGAGAGAGAGAGATCCCAAACACCCCAAACAATGCATGCAGAGCAGAACTCGGTATATTCCCTCTGAAAATTCAAATCCAAAAAAGGTCAATTAAATTTTGGCAGCATTTAAATCAAGCTGATAAAAATTCCATTGCATACAAAGCTCTCCTGAGCAACCAGCGGTGTTCAGATGTCCACCCCCTGGACCAGCTGGCTCAGAGGTACACGGAGCTAAACACAGTCAGTAGTAGACAGACAGGTAGAGAGAGAGACAGGTACACGGAGCCTCAGAGCCGCCACAGACACAATCCTCAGTCTTCAATCAAAAGATTTGAAACTAAATTAAAAGACGAGTATACAGAACAATGGCAAAATTAAAATAAAATACAACACAAACTCCTCTGTTATCAATCCCTGAACAGAGAGATCCAATTGGCCGAATATCTGAAAACAAAAAATCCAAAAGAAATACGAATTTTAACAAAATACAGAGTCAGTGACCACGAGTTGGAAATTGAAAGAGGTAGACATTTAAAAGTGTGGAGACCAAGAGAGGAACAAGTCTGTACACACTGCCACCAGGATATCGAAACAGAATTACATTTCCTATGTACATGTCCCAAATATGAAGACTTAAGAACCAAATATTTCCAAAAATTTGAAGAATATATACCAGGCTTCACTACCTACACTGAGGACAAAAAGCTTCCTTTTTTATTAGGGGAAGATAAAAGCACGGCATGGCTAGCAGCTAAATATGTCTTCTCCTGCCACAATACAAGGCTAAATAAATAGAAACTTGTATATATAAGAATTATTTATACAAGTTATATATATATTTTTTTTTTATTGTTTATCTGTATTCTTTTTTATATATATATTATTGTTTCAATGTACCCTTTGAGGGACATGCACAGAATCTGTTTAGTATCTGCATTTATATCATAATTATCCTGTTTACTTGAATTATTATATCAGATGTATTTACTTCTTGTCGTTGTTATATATATATATATATATTTGTTCTTATGCTTTGGCAACACAGATGCATTTTTTTTGTCATGCCAATAAAGCAACATGAAATTGAGAGAGAGAGAGAGAGAGAGAGAGAGAGAGAGAGAGAGAGAGAGAGAGAGAGAGAGAGAGAGAGAGAGAGAGAGAGAGATCTGAAAGTGCCCACCTGAATCTGTAAGGGTTAGCTTATTTAATTCTTCCTCCAGCTGCTCAGCGGTAATATCCAGGTGTGTGTAAGGTACCGCAGGCAGAGAACTGAGCAGGTCAGTACCAGGGAGGCCCGGCTCCCCCGAGGGTCGCAGACCTTTTGTTGGAACTTCAGGTAAACCGGAGACGGAATCAGGCTTTGACTCCTCCAACAAACATTTCAGTTCCTCCTCCAACTCATCTATGTCTGCATCTACAAAAAAAACATGACAAACTTAGACCTCCTTGATATTCACATATACAATGTATCAAAGATGTGGCACTAACAGTATTTCATACCTGCGCCGTTCACGCCACTGGATATAGTTTGGTTGACCTCGTCTTGAGTGTCACATAACTGGTTAAATCATATAAAAAGATACATTAAGATGTTTAAATGTAAGCTTCAGTTGAAGGAATAAAACATACGATGAATTATATTTAAATAAACAGTTACTGTACCTCCTGGATTTGATCCACGAGGCTCTCGGCACGTTCCACAGTCACATCCTTAAGAGAGAGTCTCAGGGCTGACACCCCGGCCTGATAGGCTTGAATAACCTACAAACATGTTCAGCACACATGAACAATACTGGCAACAAACTCCGCTAACTACACAAAGAAAAGAGTGTTGATGTTCATTCTGCCTCTCACCGTCTTATCAGTCTGTGACTGGGCAATTCTGTCCAGGATTCCTCTGATGGACTCCAGTTTGGCAAACAAGCCGTCGGCTCTCTTTTCTACCCTTTTGCGGCCTCTTAAACACCTCAGTGCCTGTGGGTTAGACAGTGAATATTACCAATCAACCCAGTGCTAGGACATTTGGTTGTGCACAATAAATATATATTTTTTACCTGTGATTTCTTCCCTTCCCGGAGCAGAACCCTTGCTTCCTCTCTGCACCTGCAATTAGACAATGCAAAGCTTTAGTAATAATCACAAGAAACTCTGACTTTCAGAACCATTAAAAAGCAATGCAGCATCGAGTTGCACACATAGTACTAGTTATTTAACGGGAGCAAGTTGAAAATCACATACGTACATGTAATTGTCTAAAATAACAGTACTATTTTCTTTGTCATCAATCAATACTAATTCTATGTCTAATGTAAGTTCATATTATGAGTTGATGTACTTGTCAGCCTCAAGGCCAAGTTTCTCCACCCGCTCCTCCAGCAGCTTCTCACTGCGCTGCAGCTGGTAAATCCCCATATCCACATCGCTGACGAGGGAAACTTGAGCTTGCCCAGGCTGACAAAACTTGACAATCTGTAAAGAAGACACATGAAGACAGTTGAAACATAAAACATTACGCAAGCATTCATAGGACAAACTCTCTGAAACATGCTGAAAGATAGGGATGTCCTGATCAGATCAGAGCCGATACGGGCATTTTTAAGTGATCGGGGATCGGCAGTCACTCCGATCACCTTACTTCGATCACTTACGTCAGTAAGTTCTACACCATAATAAGTAGAAGTGGATTTTGTGAGGGTTTAACCAAAATGCGGTTGTTAAAGTTAAGTTATCGGATCGGGACTCGGTATCAGCAGATATTTATTTTTATTTATTTGTTGTTTATTTGAATAGGGACAGATACAAAAAACATACACTGCTCAAAAAAATAAAGGGAACACTAAAATAACACATCCTAGATCTGAATGAATGAAATAATCTTATTAAATACTTTTTTCTTTACATAGTTGAATGTGCTGACAACAAAATCACACAAAAATTATCAATGGAAATCAAATTTATCAACCCATGGAGGTCTGGATTTGGAGTCACACTCAAAATTAAAGTGGAAAACCACACTACAGGCTGATCCAACGTTGATGTAATGTCCTTAAAACAAGTCAAAATGAGGCTCAGTAGTGTGTGTGGCCTCCACGTGCCTGTATGACCTCCCTACAACGCCTGGACATGCTCCTGATGAGGTGGCGGATGGTCTCCTGAGGGATCTCCTCCCAGACTTGGACTAAAGCATCCGCCAACTCCTGGACAGTCTGTGGTGCAACGTGGCGTCGGTGGATGGAGCGAAACATGATGTCTCAGATGTGCTCAATTGGATTCAGGTCTGGGGAACAGGCGGGCCAGTCCATAGCATCAATGCCTTCCTCTTGCAGGAACTGCGGACACACTCCAGCCACACAAGGTCTAGCATTGTCTTGCATTAGGAGGAATCCAGGGCCAACCGCACCAGCATATGGTCTCACAAGGGGTCTGAGGATCTCATCTCGGTACCTAATGGCAGTCAGGCTACCTCTGGTGAGCACATGGAGGGCTGTGCGGCCCCCCAAAGAAATGCCACCCCACACCATTACTGACCCACCGCCAAACCGGTCATGCTGGAGGATGTTGCAGGCAGCAGAACGTTCTCCACGGCGTCTCCAGACTCTGTCACGTCTGTCACATGTGCTCAGTGTGAACCTGCTTTCATCTGTGAAGAGCACAGGGCGCCAGTGGCGAATTTGCCAATCTTGGTGTTCTCTGGCAAATGCCAAACGTCCTGCACAGTGTTGGGCTGTAAGCACAACTCCCACCTGTGGACGTCGGGCCCTCATACCACCCTCATGGAGTCTGTTTCTGACCATTTGAGCAGACACATGCACATTTGTGGCCTGCTGGAGGTCATTTTGCAGGGCTCTGGCAGTGCTCCTCCTGCTCCTCCTTGCACAAAGGCGGAGGTAACGGTCCTGCTGCTGGGTTGTTGCCCTCCTACGGCCTCCTCCACGTCTCCTGATGTACTGGCCTGTCTCCTGGTAGCGTCTCCATGCTCTGGACACTACGCTGACAGACAGCAAACCTTCTTGCCATAGCTCGCATTGATGTGCCATCCTGGATGAGCTGCACTACCTGAGCCACTTGTGTGGGTTGTAGACTCCATCTCATGCTACCACTAGAGTGAAAGCACCGCCAGCATTCAAAAGTGACCAAAACATCAGCCAGGAACTGAGAAGTGGTCTGTGGTCACCAATTGCAGAACCACTCCTTTATTGGGGAGGTCTTGCTAATTGCCTATAATTTCCACCTGTTGTCTATTCCATTTGCACAACAGCATGTGAAATTGATTGTCAATCAGTGTTGCTTCCTAAGTGGACAGTTTTATTTCACAGAAGTGTGAGTGACTTGGAGTTACATTGTGTTGTTTAAGTGTTCCCTTTATTTTTTTGAGCAGTGTAGATGATTACATAAAGAACAATCCGATGCCTGTATCACAGTGTTTATAGCCATGGCTAATTCGCAACACCTGTCTCTAGAAGGGCTTTTAACAGATATTCAATATTTTAAAAATTGGATGGGGATTGAGGGCCAAAAAAGCTGATCGGGACATGCCTACTGAAAGATAACTTGCAAAAAGTTAATTCATTTGATTTATATAGCGCTTTATCATAGACACTCAAAGCGCTTCGGGGGGGGGGGGGGGAGACTACTCTCTACCACCACCAGTGTGTAGCACCCACCTGGGTGATGCACAGCAGCCTTGCGATGCCAGACACTCACCACACATCAGCTCGGTAGAGAGTCTGAATAAGCCAAGTTTGTTTACCTTCTCGCCGTCGTGCAATGAAACCGTCACTTGCTTGTCCCTCTGCAGCTGCAGCAGAGCCATACACAGGGTGCTCTCATCAGCACAGACATCAGAGGAGAGAGTACACAGCTCTTGAAATGACAGGATGGAGCGGCTCGCAAATTCACTGCCCCGGTACACCTTGAGTAATTCCGCTGCTTTCTCCTGGAAAACAAAAAATTGCTGAGCTTTATATCTAGCAATAACCTTAATTGTCTGACTGAAATAACAGAGATAAGGGAAAAGAGAAACCACTCAGCATGGTTGCAAGTTGAAATGTGATCAAAGTACGCGTGGCGGTACAGTACTCCACACACTAGTTTGCATGATTCAGTTTTATTCAGACGCATACTATATTTTATTTAGAGAATTAATTTGTGTGTAGTGTTGTACTGTACATCTGTTGCAAAAACTGAAGGATGATTAATATATGGGAACGTCTGATAAATGTAATGCACAGCATGTTACTGCAATAAGTATATTTAAAATGCAAAAATCAGAGTGTCTCACGTATCATGATAGTATTGTATTGTAGTGCTTCTAAAAATCACATCAGAAAAAACAAACCTTCACTAGTTCAATGACAACAAAAGACTCCTCCAAAGGCACCTGGCTGCTTCCCAGAAGAGTGGAGAAGGTCCATTTCAGAGGCTTTACCAGCAGCAGGCCAACACCCCAGGATAGCCAGCCACAGTCCACATTGGCAGCAAACTCTGACTCCCTCTGGATCTTCCCACATCTGGCACAAGTTATAATACGAGCGATGTAACGTTAGTAACCAGATTGACTCAGATACATTTCGTTAATTGTTAGTAGTGACAGAGCTGACACAATAACAGTAGACGTTACCTGGCCATGGACCGGATGACAGTCGCCAAGCCCAGCGGTGATTTTTCTTTCCTCCTAAAGGTCTTGTTCAGCTCCTGCAGACTGACACACACAGTGCCTCGGTCCCTGCAGCCTTTGAGAATCAAAGCCGTCCAGAAGTCCATCTTACTGTCCCAGTCCGTCGTGTTGACATCTCGGTTCTCATTGAAGTCCGAGAACATAAAATTCATCCGCTCGTCGTCGTCCCATTCGGGCGGTAAGGTAATTTCTGTGGCGTTAGACATTTACAATACCGAAGTCTAAACTTTAGCGTAACCTGTTTACCGACTTGCTTGTTATGCTAAACAGACAACCCACGCTAACGTTAGCTAGCGTAACGCTACAAAGACAACGTTAACGTGAGCGAGCTAGCTAGCTAGCTATTTACGTTAGGTTAGCACCACTTGCTCTCACTCTTTCCGGGAAACAAATATCACTGTAGCGTTAACGTCATGTAAGATAAAATATAGTCTGTCGAGGGGAAATTCTAATTCTAATTTCTGGTTCGCATGTCGCTGCCAGCTGTCAAAGCAAAGCCCTCACTTCACCATGATGCATTAACATTTGGCTAACACGAGCTAACGTTTCATATATCAACAACAACAACAACATATGGTCGCGCGAGTTTTAGAGTTCAGAACCGTGCGAAAAAGCGGTGATATCTGCTCAAAAAGCAAATGCTCTAACTCCACCCACGCAGACACCCTGAACAACAAACCAAGCGCCTTACGAACCTCTATGTTAGGAACACGCAATTTGGGCACTTAATAAGCATCCCTGCAACATATAACAGTCGTTGTGTTTTGGGGTTATTGTGGTTTTTAAGAAGCAATTCTAACCACATAACACAGGACACAGGACCTTTAAGGGGCCATAAATTGGATTTAATCATACCCACTTGCCACCCACCCTTCCATGTGCAAATGGACACAGCAACAATTAAATACAGTTTGTGACTATACATACACAGAAACATAGGAAATTATTAGAACTTTTTATAACTTAAATATACATTCTCTGATCTTGTTATTGCTCCCCAATGTTTGCACAACACCTCTCAAATTGGTTATTAGTTATAATCACCAAGATTGCTATAGTGCACCCAATTTTTCAATTTCAATTTCTCTCATTACCCTCGTCCCCAAAACATCCCACTGATGGGGGATTTGGGAACTATAACAAAGTTTAAGGATCATATTTAAAAATTTAAATTCTGAAGAGCAATAGGTTCACATTTTCAGTTAATTTTGGGGCCCCTCACTTAGTTTGCTCATGCCTCTCTGATCCCATGTCAATTATTGCAGAATGAACATTAAATCTAAAACAAATTCGAAGGTTTCTCATATATAAAGATAAACATAATCAAGGATTTCAAAGTAGGCTATTTAAATGGTGAGTATTGCTTGTTTTACATAGTTATATCATTTCTTACCGTGTCATGCAAAATGCTACACAAATAGACTACACTGTGCAACTTACGAAACTTTTATAGTTTTAAAGTCAGTTACAATATTCAGTCTCATCCAGTGAATAATTCAGTCAATGCACATGCACATACCTTTCACATTATTAAAGTGCAGTATACAATACAGTATAGTACTTTTGAAAAAGAATTGGCCTAAACATATGGTTGGCAGAACAGAAGCAATGACATGACACTTATGTTGGCATGTTACCGATGCTGTGTATTATCACATTATTTCATTCAGATGTTAAGGGACAGTGCATAAAAATAGATGAATCATTTAATTAGTTGCCTCGCTTAAAACATCAGGTGACCTTTAGTTACATGGCTTAAACATTTTGCAGTCTTTCATTTATTTGGCACATGTTGATGAATGCTTAGACACGCCTCCTTTTCGCTCTTTTAGCGTGTCTACTTAGCACTGAGATCCACCACCAGGTGCTGGTAGGCCAGGGTGTTGCCTTTGAAGCTGGCAGCCAGCAACATGTCCTTGTTGTCGACAGATACCAAGCTGAACGCTCGCGGGGCTCTCATGTTAAGCTCCTGGAAGGGCTGAAAGCGCTGAGTGAGGTCATCCCACAGGTATACTCTGGAGAAGGAGAAATCACTTCCGAGAATGAGGTACTGACGGAGGCCCACTGTGAAAGGATACACTGCCATGGAGCCCCGCGATGGAAGAGTCTGGATCTCTACAAAACGCTGCCCTTCCCAGCGGAGGATCTTGGAGTCACCTATGAAGCGCGTGAGGCAAAGGTAAAGAACCTTCCTCACCCAGAAGTGCTTAACCATCTGCACATCCGCTAGCTCAGTGATTTGGGAGAAGAATGCAAACTGCTTCTGGCCTCGGTTCCACTGGTAAACCACAGGCGGCTGAGAGGCGCTGGAGAGGATGAGGTGAGGCTTTCCCCCAACATCAACGAACTCCACATGGGTGTCCCGGTGCCAGGGATGGAGGGACTGGTGGGTGTAGAAACCATTGCTGTTCCAGCGATAAATGCTGGTGGAACCTGCCTTTGAGCTGTCTGCTACTACGAAGTACCACTCTTCATCCAGCTGGAAGGTGTCCACGAAGTTGGGCTTCCTCACACGAATGGTGTCAATGTCTTGGATCTTTACAAAGCGCTGCGGGTCCTCTTCCCACCTGTGATAACATAAAGGTTGGCATAGTGTTCCTAAAGCTTTCCACAAAATAATAATACTTCTTGAAAATATGCTTATTTGCTTTCTTGCCGAGAGATAGATGAGAAATTCAACAGGTCACTAGCTGTTTGCAAAGATTATATTGCAAGCCTTACTTGTAGATATGAGATCCACCAAAAAGTTGAGCAACAACCATGTAAAGACTGTTGCTTATCACCACTGGTTTGCAGTACACAGCAGAGCGGGCTGCAACAGACATACACAGAAGAATAAACAAGTTTTTATTAAGAGCCCCTATTATGCTTTTTTGGATTTTTAAGTGTCTTTAAGTGTGTTATATAGTTTTTTATGTATGTTATATATGTATAAAGTACAAAAAAACAACAACATTTCACTCCAAATGGAGCTTTCTCTCCCACAGACAGCACTGCCTGAAACACCTCGCCCACATTCCTGTTTGAATTTCCTCAATTAATGATTTAGAATGCCAGCCCAGTTTTTCATATGTGCGGTTCATAGGTGCTGCCTGAGCAAGCACAGCCCGTCCAGTGACCAATCACGACAGAGTGGGCCAGCTAACCAATCAGAGCAGACTGGGCTTTTCGAGAAGGCGGGCCAAGAGCTGCAAAAAACACACAATGTGTTTTTTGAACATCAAAGCTATAAACCTATTCTAATAGACCCTAAGAGTACGAATATGACACTGAAAAGGAGTATAATAGGGGATCTTTAAACATAAATTGGTACAATATTTATGCTTTCATAGCCAGCAACTTACAGGTAATGTTATGAAACATCCTGAAGACCATCTCCACATGATCCCATACATACAAGGTGCAGAACCCTGAGTCAGGCTGAGCAAAGACCACAAACTGATCCTCATTGAACTCAAAGGACTCCACTGACACAGAGTGGAAAGGGAAGGTTTCATAAACAGCAAAATCTATGGGAAGATAACGCAGAGTTAGAATACTTCTACAAGCAAAACAAGAAGTCACCACCAAAAGTGTTCGAAAGAGAGAAGGTGAAACCTGCGCTGATGCAGTTGAAGTCTCGAGGTGCGAGGTCGTGGATTCTGCGTCCCTGGAATTCAAAGGGGCTGGCACAGTAGATAGCAGGAACAGAAGTGTTGGTCTTCTCCATCCAGTCCACCAGCCATTTGATTTTACAGTCGCAGCGGAAGGAGTTCCCCCGCAGGTCTCTGAGTAACAGATAGGGGAGAGAGTCAGTTTATATCTCAAATGGCTCAAACAGAAATCTTCCAAACCTAACAGGAAGGAAGGAAGAAAACAGACACAAGTGTTTTTGTGCAGCAGTATGGTTTGACTCAGATACAAACCACAGACTTGATCCAGACAGTTCTGCCGATGAGTGTGGTAGTCCACTAAAACCCTCAGGGAGCACCAGCAAACCAGTGTTTTGTAGCGACAGATTGTTAAGGTCAAAGCTCTTAGGTTGTCAAGCCCTGTTTTTATTTTAGTGAAGGCACACTTACAAATCTGTGAGGATGTCTTGATGTTTGAAGAGATCTCTTGGCAGCTGCTGCAGGTTGTTGTTTGAGAGAGATCTGATTTAAAAAAAAAGTGGAGTCTTTTTCAAATGTTCTGGTTTTTAAATGTATTTTAATCTATTGTGCAAAGTGACAAATGTTAGACAGGGTTTCTCCCATCTTATTAGCTCAACAAAATACTTACAGATGAGTCAGGGATTTGAGTCCTCTGAGGGTATACTTTGAGAGAGCCTGGATGTCATTGTTCTCAATGAACCTGAGGAGAGAACAAACCACTCACATACTGTACATACATGTCACACAGTGATGACAACCTCTGGGATTCAACCACAGTATTATAGGATGTCATGCTTGTTCGCAGAGCACAGTAGTGCGTGTGAGAGTGTGACTGTAAGCAGCAATTATGTCAGTAATAGCACAGTCTGCATCTGGTGGATTTATAATCAAAAGGTTTACGGCATATCTGTTTTGAGAAATGAGTCTGGGTTGACAACAAATGAATGGTGGTACAATCAGTGGAATGACTGCAAAGAAAAAGTAAAAAAACGGAATGACTTATGGTAAAAGCTAATTTCATGCCTTTGAATCATATGATAAAAATATAGACACAGAGTGCAGCGAGTATTACAAAGGTCTGCGTGTCAGCATCATTTGATCCCGTCCGGTCTACGTTTTGTCTATTGATAGTCGAGGACAAACAGCATGTGCAGACTCTTTGGAGGTGGCTGGATATAAAAGTGTGACTTTATTAGCATTCGCAGCAGGTAGCGACGGTATTAGCAGTGATGCAGAGAGGCCTGATGGCTGGCCTGCCGCCAAAGCCACACAGCAAGCAGCCTGAGGCATGGCCATGACGGAGCCATCAGCTAACTACTTTCTAAAGCCTATCAATTCACAGAATGGCATATTCAGCTTTATCACACTACAGAGGCTATGTGCTCGCTGTCGTAGCAGGATTTATTGTCAGTTTTACTTTTGGCATTCTTTTTGGTATACTGCAGTGAGTACTGAGTCCAATCCTGAAATCTTACAGTGCAGCCTCGAGGTTAATTCTATTCACTTTGCAGAAAAAATAAACCCACCTACTGTAATTACTCATTCACAATGCATGATAGAAAAGAAAGGAGTGCAAAAAATCTCTGCATTACAGCAAGTTTCAGCAACTTTTGCTTAACAATTACAGCATAGCGCTAAATGCAAAGCATGATGTCAAACTAGTAGAAGTAAAGCATATAGAGTCAAAGTCAGCAAGCTGACTCATTACACAGCAGTATATATGTGAATGTTTGCTAACATTAGCCGATATTACCTACTGGTCCTACCAGACCAAGTAAGGTCTACAGCTAGAGCTGTAACAATTCCAAATGTTACTGTACAATTAATTGTCAAAGAAATAATTGTGATTAACGTTATAATTGTCTCTTTCAGTTTTTCAAACAAATTAAAGTTTTGAATGAATCCCAGGATACATCTTTTGGTTATATCACTGTTATGTGACCCAGATAATGTAGTAACACAGCCTATAACGAAACCAAGCCTCATTATTATCATAAAACATTGTATTTCTTCTTAAATGAACATGAATCTGACAACTACCATCAACAGTCATACATACCCCTTAGGACCTTAGCTAATGTTAGCAATTAATTGCGGTTGAACAAAGAAACGGCGATTTTGTAAAAAAAAAAAATTGCGATTAGACAATAGAGGGTTTTCACGACGCGTCATCAGACCCGAAGTCGCCATGTTGGAGGTACTCCGCATCACGACAAAGCACAGGCACTGAAGTAGATCCCGAACGGCGTCAAGGAAAATGGTTAATTATTGCCGTGTTTTAGGTTGTACCAATAGGTCAGACCGAGAAAAACATTTGGAATATTATCGACTTCCAAAAGTTATTAAAAACCAGGGAGAGGAATGCCAGAAGTTATCAGAGGAAAGGAGGCACTTGTGGTTGGCAAAGCTCAACCAGGATCTACAAGGGAAAAATCTGTCTTGTTTGGTCTTTGAAATGAAAAAAAAAAAAACTATTGAGAGTCACTTGGCTACACCTTGACTATCATAATGATATCATACAGTTAAGGTTAGGTTGATTAAAGACGTTATTGTATTACTTGCTTTGGCCTTCACAACACATTGGTCGTTAATGACTTGGTACTGCATCTCCCTCACCCATCCACACACCATCTGGTTATAGGCCTCCAAACTTTTGTAGGATTTAAGGTCTTCCGCTGTGTATGGGCTCAGCGAGAAAACCAGGTAGTTGACTATATCGGGATATGCAACTGAAGGAAGAATCACCGGGTCGCCATGGATAGGGAGCCAACTTGTAGGGATCTGCACCGCCAGTAAACATCGCGAAAATAATAAATATCACGCCTTTTTTGTGTTCCAAGTCCTTCCATGCCTTTGCATCTTGGACGCATTTTGATGAGCTTTTCTGTTGTTTAGACATACAGTATTAAAGTATCCAAAGTGCACAATACTCCATTACTCCGTTCAGTTGTTTACACCGAGTGCCTCCAATATGGCCGCGCATCCAGGTTACCGCCCAGAACGTGACGTCGGTGAAAACCCTCTATTACGGTATGTAATATTTTTTACAGGCCTACCTACAGCTTATGAATTTAACTTCCCATTTTTAATAGTAAGTATGTGCTACTTCTTTTTTTCAAATGTTGCATAGTCTCACTTTAAAACTGTTCCTGAGCAACAGGTTTTTGTCAGTACATGTGCAGTAGTATAAATTCATTTGATCAATATTAAAAAAACAGGTGCACCAAAACACAGCAAGTTAAAAGGTCAAACTCATCTTTGAAGTTCACACTTTTAAGTGAGGCACTTACAGGTACTGCAGGTGAGACAGACCAGCAAAGGCATCATCAGCAATCATGGTGAATGTGTTGGAGTTTAAGAGCCTGCAAAAAGGAGGCAGTAATTATCAAGTCATAATAGATGATGTTGTACACGTTCAACTGAAGCTAGAGGGCTAAACATCTATTTTCATTGGTCTTTGGGCTAATTTAAAAATGCTTTTTAAAGAAGTGAATACAGTCTATCACATAAAACATTCACAGTTTATAAAGCTAATCTTATGTAAACACATAGATGAATTTGGAATTTACACAAACACACGCAGACCTGCACAAAAACACACACACACACACACACACACACACACACACACGGACGTGACCACACACTCATGATTGCATCTGAGTAGATAAACGGCCCTTTGTGTGGCAGAGCAGAACTGAAGGGAGTCAGTGATTGGCAATGACACTGATACAGAGCCACTTTACTGCTATGTCACCACTGCTTTCAATAACCATTCATTTCTAGTAGCTGAAGTCACTTTCATTGTCACTGCAAAACAAAAGCTGTCTGCGTGTGCTACGATATCACGCTGTGTGAAAACATACGTGTGACACTAAGTGTTGTGACTGTATTTTTAATCACTAGTGAGAGAGCTACTGAATTAAGAGTTTACGGTGTTTAAAAAGTCACGCTCACAGGAACTGCAGTAGGTGAAGGTGGGAGAAAGCTCCCTCTGGGATCGTGGTAAAGGCTGCATTCACCATCGTCCTGTTCAGACAAAAAACATCAGTTATCATCAGATGTGTGGAAAATGTCTTGTTCACAACATAAACTGTTTTTTATTTCTTCTCTCACATGCAGTTGAAATATCAAGTAGGGCTAAATCTTTTCAAAACTAGGACACACAAGTTCTTTCTTCGCTTCTTCTCTATTCTAAAATGAGGACACCTCCACCAGCCTGTGCTCTGGAATTCCCTTGACTTAATATTCAATCCACGGGCGATATGTCAATATTATTGGAATTTGTAAATTATAGAGTGTGGTCTAGACCTACTCTATCTGTAAAGTGTCTTGAGATAACTCTTGTTATGAATTGATACTATAAATAAAATTGAATTGAATTTAATTGAATCTCATGAAAGGGGGCACCCTGTAACCTTCTTCTCAAAACACAACCCTCCCCCATCAAGTGTTAAGCTTTCCTTTTCATTACATGTGCTCCATTTATTGAGCATATGTCTGAAGTCTCTTCAAGATTAGATCTCTCAGAGGAGAAGCAGGTCTCCTGCAGTGAGATAGGAAATCTATTGTTGGTATTTCTCCCTGGAGCTCGACAGGATTTTACTGCTGTGTCCCCTAAACTAAGTTCAGCATATGCTACAGTAAATGGACATTGCTATTTTTATGCTGTCTGGTAAACAACTCTCTGTTAATGCAATACCTATGTTCACTTTCAGGTAATTAAAAGACAAGTAGGGATTCACGCATCATTACATAATGTAGGGTGACATCAGTGATGTAGCCATCTGTGCCTGCATATTGCTCACACTTCATACAGGTTATGAAAAGATGCTTTTGTAAAAAGCACACACACACACACACAAAAGTTGGACTCACAGGGAGATAATTCCAGGGGGGAAGCTCTTGGGGATAGCCTTGGTATCCACACAGAAGGCACTGTCTTTGGTGCAGGAGCAGGTCGCAGGACAGCGGGGTATCTTGGGGGCTCTCCTGGCGTCTGATTCCTTCGGCAGGCAGAGACACAGACACAGAAGCGACAAGAAGATCAGCCTCGTCCATCTCTGTCCGAGCTCCAGCATCCTTCAGCAGGAGGAAAATGAAAAGCTGTGTGGATGAGCTTCTTGAAGTTTCTCCTCAGTGGCAAGTGGCTTGTTGAGAGGCGATGGACAGCCTGCCTACAACCCCAGCAGTTCTGATTATGCTGAGCGCAGAGTTGAGCATGAGAAAGAGGGGATGGGTGAGAGAGAGAAGAATGGAGGGAGGAGGGGGAGTAAGGGCAGTACTGTGTATCCTCGGTGGGCGTGGGTGCTCTGCAGCTTCCTTGGATCTGTGCAATCTTTCTCTCAGTCTCTCTCTCTCTCAGGGGCCGCTGCCAGAGTGCACACTGCAAGAATGACGAGTAAGGCTGATTTCTCCGCACTAGGACCTGTAGGCAGCCACGTAGCTGACAATGAATTATTTACTATCGCACGTGCAGAAAACCTTAGAACAACAGCAGCAGAGAGGAAGAGAGGGGTGAGGACGTTGGGTCAGGGATGATGGAAGATTTTACTGTCATGTTCTGTGGAGCTCCTATCAGGTGTGAAGTTGTGTTGAGCTGCTGCAGTCATGAGAGCAGACAAATAAGGCATCAAGGATGCAGGGGGAAATGTGTGTGCATGCATCTATGTGTCAGGGGCTGTGTGCGTGGGAGGGTGTTTGTATTCTGGCAGCTTTAAACAGCAACCAGTGCTGAGACTTTTTCAAAGCATGATGGTACTAATAAAGAAACACTATTGATGAAGCAAATTTGAATGCCAAAAACTTAACAGAATAAATGAGTGCTGTACCAGAAAAATAGCTAGATCTGGGAGTTTATTAGCATTTGTAATTTAAAGACTACTTTTAAGATGACAGAGAAGATGAGCAACACCCTTAAAGGGATGCTCCAGTGATTAAATATTGCACTTCCATTAGGTTTGGGGACTTGCGAAAGACAGATTAAAAAGGAATGGTCTAAATAAAAGCAGCAGAATCTGTGATATTCTGATTTGGGTTGTAGTATGGGTCAAACTCCACTGGGTCCTACAATTCCCATAATGCATTCTCAATAGCGTCTTGACCCTCCCTGTCTGGTACACTCACGTTTTTCAAACTTTTGCATCCAGTTTGTAACACGTAAAGTCCAATCCGAGATAACCCTGATTACATCATCAGGGTTATTTTCTCAAACTTTAAAAAGCTTCATCAAAACCACAGAAGACATATAATTGTTTTCACAGGCTGACTCCTTGTGATATGTACACTCACCTAAAGGATTATTAGGAACACCTGTAAGATTTCTCGTTAATGCAATTATCTAATCAACCAATCACATGGCAGCTGCTTCAATGCATTTAAGGGTGTCGTCCAGGTCTAGACAATCTCCTGAACTCCAAACTGAATGTCAGAATGGGAACAAAAGGTGATCTAAGCAACTTTGAGCGTGGCATGGTTGTTGGTGCCAGACGGGCTGGTTTGAGTATTTCACAATCTGCTCAGTTACTGGGATTTTCATGCACAACCATTTCTAGGGTTTACAAAGAATGGTCTGAAAAAGGAAAAATATCCAGTATGCGGCAGGCGAAAATGTCTTGTTGATGCTAGAGGTCAGAGGAGAATGGGCCGACTGATTACAGCTGATAGAAGATCAACTTTGACTCAAATAACCACTCGTTACAACCGAGGTATGCAGCAAAGCATTTGTGAAGCCACAACACAATCAACCTTGAGGCGGATGGGCTACACCAGCAGAAGACAGCACCGGGTACCACTCATCTCCACTAAAAATAGGAAAATGAGGCTACAATTTGCACAAGCTCACCAAAATTGGACAGTTGAAGACTGGAAAAATGTTGCCTGGTCTAATGAGTCTCGATTTCTGTTGAGACATTCAGATGGTAGAGTCAGAATTTGGCGTAAACAGAATGAGAACATGGATCCGTCATGCCTTGTTACCACTGGGCAAGCTGGTGGTGATGGTGTAATGGTGTGGGGGATGTTTTCTTGGTACACTTTAGGCCCCTTAGTACCAATTGGGCATCGTTTAAATGCCACAGCCTACCTGAGCATTGTTCTGACCATGTCCATCCTTTTATGACCACCATGTACCCATCCTCTGATGGCTACTTCCAGCAGGATAATGCACCATGTCACAAAGCTTGAATCATTTCAAATTGGTTTCTTGAACATGACAATGAGTTCACTGTACTAAAATGGCCCCCACAGTCACCAGATATCAACCCAATAAAACATCTTTGGGAAGTGGTGGAAGGGGAGCTTCGTGCCCTGGATGTGCATCCCACAAATCTCCATCAACTGCAGGATGCTATCCTATCAATACGGGCCAACATTTCTATAGAATGCTTCCAGCACCTTGTTGAATCAATGCCACGAAGAATTAAGGCAGTTCTGAAGGTGAAAGGGGGTCAAATACGGTATCAGTAGGGTGTTCCTAATAATCCTTTAGGTGAGTGTAAATCTTAAAGGTCCTGTATTGTAAAAAGTGAGATTTTTGATTATGAAGCAGGTGAGGTGCTATATAAATACTGTGAAAGTATCATAACGCTCAATCCACAGAGAAAAGCACACAGCCCATATTCAGAAACTGGGCCTTCAAATGAGCCGTCAGGACTTCTGTACGGTTGTGATGTCACAACTATACTATAGGTCGAAAGTGCTGTTACAATGCCGTTACAGTCATTCCCCAGCTGCAATGGTGGTGCAGAGATGCCAAGAGCACAGATGCCGAAGACCCGGAAATTATGACCAATCGGAGCAGACTGGGCTTTTCAGGAGGGGGGGTCTTAAAGAGACAGGCACTAAAATTGAGCGTTTCAGACAGAGTGTAAATACAGGTATAATCAGACAGACAGTATGGAAATAATGTGTTTTTTGAACATTAAAGCATGTAAACATGTTCTAGTAAAAACCAAAAAATAGTATGTATGAACCTGAAAATGAGCATACTATGGGACCTTAAAAGGTATCATATATTTCAACACAGCATTCAAAGATGGCGCCCCCTCCTTGGCTCAATGAGCTAAAGAGAAAGAGAGAGCAGCGGTGGTCCAGCGACCTAGAGAGTGAATAAAAATTACCTTGGCGTTACCAAGAACAAGGTCGTGAATTAGACCTTATTTTCTGATTGTTTCACTGCGGTGACATTCTAAAGTAAAAATAAACACACACACACACACACACACACACACACACACACACACACATACCTCCCCACAACCCTGCATGAAGGTGCCACATTGCCGGATCGTTTATGAATGCAGAGCTTCATCCTGTCTGTGTGTGTCTGTGTGTGTTTGAAGACACACACAAACACACAGCAATGTAATAATAGCCCATTTGTCATCAAATACAAATACTTTGTAGAATACAGATGCTAAAGGGTGCCTTGTGTGTCAGTATCAAATGCCGAGGGGCATTACAAAGCGGCGGTATTTAACAACCTGGGAGTGATGAACTACTTGCGCTGTTATTGGCTGGGAGTTACGCACCCATGTGGGGCCCAAAGGCTCTTTGCTGACGCCCATAAACGTCCTGCACACAGCAAAATAAGAAGAAAAGAGAAAATACAGTAAAAGGGCAGGGTCTCTGCAGATACACAGACCCACACTTGTAGTGGATCATAAGGTATGAATAAGAGGGCTTACTTTTATACATTGTTTATTAGGAAAGCCTGCACATCCTTTATTTAATGTGTAAAATCAACTCCTGCCTTTAATATGATTTTAGATTAAAAAAAAATTCCTTTTTTTTGCTTTAAAGTGCTCATATTGTGCTTTTTGGCTTTTCCCCTTTGCACATTATAGGTTTACAAAGTGAGAAAGCCCATAGTCCACCCCAAAGGGACTTACCATCTCCAACAGAAAACACTGTTCACAAACTGCTCCAAACAGCTCTATTGTAGTCCAGCCTTTACTTCCATGTTGAACATGCGTCACTTTGTAACACACGTTATAACGCTCGCCTAGCTGCTAGCGTGGCACTCCCTCATGCTCTGCAACTGACAAGCTAGCAGTACTTACTGCGCATGTGCTACTCCCAACAAAGATGGAACAGAAGTGAGATGCCTCACTCTGTAGCTAAAACAGAGAGCTCAACACACAGGGTGAAAAGAGGAGCTGCAGCAATGTGTAGTACAACAAAAATATGGTGTTTTCTGAAAATTAAACCACATAAACCTATTCTGATACAACCTCTAAATACAATTATGAACCTGAAAATTAGCATTATATGAGCACTTTAATACCATTAGAAACATAATGTGTGAGAATTAATTTCTGTTTTCTTGCCTTGAATTATTTCATGCACACACAACAGATAAGTAAACAGACACAAGACATGTCCCTGTGACTCAGGCTCATGCCACCAGAGGGCGCTGTTGATCGCAAAATAAAGTCATTCCAGGGCAGGTGACTGTGCAGGGTGGCTGAATGGCCACTGGCATGGCTGCAGCCTCTGTGCCAGTCATTACCAGCCTCCCTTACAAGGACTCTGTTGTCACAAGCAAAGAGACCGTGCGACACACTGTGTGCCCAGGTCTCAGCACATTGTTCCCAACCCAGACAGGCAGCAGGGAAACAGAATGTTGTTTTAAACATCTGATCCAAAGCAGCAGTTTTCTGTTCTAATTTTAAAGCAGGGGATAACTATTGAGACAATATTTAACAATTCATTGATTTAGTTTTCCCTTAAATATTCTTTCTTTCTTTCAGTCATGTTCTCTGACATAAGCTATGCAATTAAGTAAAAAGCATTTTCTTGATGGACGAAAGAGAAAAAGCTCAATGTCCTTCTGGAAAAATTTAAATCTGTGAGACGTTTTCTTTGCTTTGGCACAGTTTGATGTGAAAGGGCTTCCAAAGAATCTAATATTTTTGAACAGAAATCTCTCCGTCTGTGAGGCCTCATTGCACGTAACAGACACTTTTACAGAGAGTGATTTCACATGTGAATCAGTTACAAAATTATGGGTGGCGTCTCTTTGTGCCTTATCCAGTTAAGGAATGCCATTTCCTGTACAGCAGCTATTTTTATGGTTCATTTTCTTTTGTGCTCTGGTGCAGTGTGTTTGCGTGTGTCTTAGCTTCTTTTGTTCTAACTGTATTTGTGGATTCATGTAAGTTGCGCTCAGTAAGGAGCAGTTAATGCCTGAGCTTACTCCTTGCTGAGCTCCACCCAATCCAAACCTCCGGTGGGAACCAGTATAATTGCATGGCATAGAGAACGGAGCATGAAACAGCAGCTGGAAACCCTAACATGCCCTGTGTGAGGCTGAGGAATCTGAAATGCTGCTGAGATTAATCCACAAAATTCTCTCTATACAAGTATACTTAACTAAATCACAGGGTTCAGTCTAAATACTGATTTGGAAAATGTGCTGTGAAATAAATCAGTTAAGAATGCATCCATTTTGTCTTCATAAGCAACTGTTTTGTATTTTAAAATACAAAACAACTTTGGCAGCAACTCTTAAAGGAATAGTTGAAAATGTTGGGAAATACGCTTATTTACTTTTCTGCAGAGAGTTACATGTATACCACTCGCATGCCTGTACAGTAAATACTGGTATGAAGCTAGAGCCAGCAGCTTAATAGTGGAAAAGGGGAAACAGGTAGCTTGGCCCTGTCTGCCTACCAGGACCTCTAATGCTCACTGAATAATACGTAATGTCTTGTTTTGTTTAGTTAAGTGTAAATGTGTTAATTAATTAGCTTTAGATGGGCTGGTAGGTGGAGTTTTTGTGTTTACCTTTGGACAGAGCTAGGTAAGCTGTTTCCATCCGCTTCCACTTCTTATGCCATGCTAAGCTAAGCCAACCGGCTGCTGGCCCTAGCTTCATATTTAGCGTACAGATATTAGAGACATCTAACTATCGGGAAAAGAGAGTGATGAAGCATATTCCGCAAATTGTCCCACTGCTCCTTTAATGTACTGTATTTCATTTTTTTATTTCGTTTAAATGTATCTTAATTGTTTTTTTAAACCTGCAAAAACGTACTTTTTTGGCAACTTGGGGCAGCAAAAACAAGTTGTGAACACAAATCGTCCTTTAAGTTGATATGGCTAATAAGCAAACAGTTGCTTATTTACACATCCAGCAGTTGTGTGCGACATTATCATTCATTTGGAGCCGTGTTTCAGGCAGCCTGGTGAATGTAAGTACAACTCTTTTAGCTCTGTTTTGGGTCTCTGCCAATTCCTGAGCAAATAATCGACAGCTTAGCTGCTAAATGCTCCAGTATGTTCCCTCTCCGCCATCACCAGTGTCTAGGCTCCATCTGGGGAATATGTCTGGCTTCTATACCCCTTTAAATATTTTTAATGATGGAGTCTAATCCCCAAAGACTCTGTACATTTCATATTATGCTTTATTTCAATAAATATTTGCATATCTGCAACAAAGTCTCTCCTGATTGAATTAGCGACCCCTTTCACATTGTTACCCTGTTTCCACAACGTCATTTACACATTGTTTTAAAAATATCCATTATAGCCACTTTAAGGCAAATAAATGCAGCAGTGAGGACGAACTGTGAGGATTCAGTGTGTTTCCACGAGCAGCACATCTCTCAGTCAAGTACTGTATAACATTAACAGCTGTGCCTCTTGAGCCACCCTCGTTTCATATCAACTTTAAGTAATAAAAGAAGTTCAGCCAAGCTACCACTTGCTCTGAGAGCACAGCATTAGGAGGAACACTTGGCCATGCTGAGTTTGGCAAAAATGAGTCACAAAGTGTTCCTGTCTCCTTTGCCAGGCTCTCACCATCTCATTATATCCTCTGCTGTTTGGCACCTATGTATTCTAAAATCAGAGCTTCTCACCTCTTTAGCGGCCAGCCCGCTTCGCCGGGAATTAACCCTGTTTGGACAACTTTAACTCTACATTACAACCACGTTGAACGTTGGTTTTAAACCCACATCCCACTCTGATTATGGGCCAAGGAGCCTGAAAAGACCTCTCTGTCTGTCTGTTTCCATTTCTGTTTGGTTTTCACGGTTTAGCCTCCTGGTTGCATAGGAAGCAGGAAAAACAAAATAGTAAGAAACACCAAATGTGTTTCACCTCAGTTCTTTTCAGGGAAAATCCCATCTGCTCCAGGCAATGTTGTTTCATACAGGAGTCACAAAAGTGTTGGGACTTCACTCAAACATGTATACACACGTTATGGTGTTTCTATACTGGAGATACTGACATGTCTGCACCTCTTCTGCAATTCTTTATACAAAGTGATTAACAGAGGTGGACAAGGGCACAAATAAAGAGGCAATTCGGAGGCATTAAATCATTAACTTGATCTTCATGTGTCTTCATGAGGCCACTTGCTGATAGATGCCAGTGATTCAGTTGGCCAAGTCTGAGGACAAGTTGACGTCAGATGTCCTCCTCTGTGAGTCAGGAGCAAATAATGCATTCACATGTGGACAAGAAATTCAATAAGGTAAGTGTTTGTCACTACAAGCCTTGCTGAGCACAAATCTGTCATGTTTGATGAGTCTGTCTTTAATAAGCAATCGTCGGGCTGCAAACACGGCAATAAAATTCCCAATTATTTTATATTTGACAATAAAGGTTGGTGCCTTGGGCAAGTCTATTAACAGCAATGAAACCTGTGAAATGAAACTGCAGGCTGTGGGATACCTTTAAGGATTTTATACCAAACTGTGCCAAGAAAACAACCATCCCAAATTGCTCCTATTGCCCGCCTCGCTCTCTAAAGTGCGTCTCAGTCACTGGAAGGTATGTCAGCCAATCTCATCCTGGGCTCAATTCAATTAAAGAGAGTACAAAGACATATGGCTCAGGGGCGCGTGATATGATTAGACTTCTGTGCACAACGACGCTGCTGCTTTGATTCATACCCTCTTTTATCTGGTCACTCACAGTGATGGGCTGAAACAACTGAGCCAAGGAGGGCTCCCTCAGGTGGGCTGCTGTATCCTCAAGGGGCTATAAAAAGGCCTGCTGAACTCATCTCTGACAATCAACAGGTCATATTGTCATTATCGTTGCAATGGAAACACGCCGCAGTGACAAAACAAGCACAAAATCAGTTTTTTCTAAACAGGGATTTTCTGTTGATCAGCATTCTGACATTTTGAGACTCAGGGGATCAAGAGAATCCTCCAAACCGAAGGCCATGCTGCTGTCTTCATTTTCAATCAGGACAATGCAGAGGAGCAACTGTACTCCAGCTCTCCCCCCTCATCTTCGAGCTGAGCTGCCATAAAAGATAGGTGATACGCCTCTTGGGATAGGGATGTGTCGAAGGAATGCGTGTGCAGGTATCTTGCTGCCTGTGGGGATTGTGGAGAAAGGCCCAGCGCACCAGTTGATCCTGTTTGATAAAGGCCCTGACAGGCCCAGATTATATGTCTCAGCCTGGAGGAGGTGTCTATGTCTCATTCCTGTGCTGAAGAAAGTCGATCTGGTGGGAAAGAGGCGGAGCCATGCCTGTAGGCGTCAGTTTTTGTATGGACGCCAACACACAACTTGTCGGGCAGACACCACTACCACTGCCCCCTCTCCACCCCCTTGCTAGCTCGACACCAAACAAACACCCTCACCCATCTCATTTACCTGACCACACCCGTGCCTCCAGACGCCATAAATACTCTTACCGCAATCATGCCAGAGATATATTTTGCTACTAGAAATGATTGCTACAAAACGATTCTTATTTTCAATCATTTGTGACACTTTTGCAGACTTTATCCAGTAACGTTTTGGATTACAGTCCATAAATTTCAATGTTATTTTGTGCATACAGGTACCTAGAAACATTTACAGGGAATAGGGTAACACATTTGTGTTAAAGGGGAAATTCGAAATAAATAACAACAACTTTAAGAACTTTTTTTTATTACCCAGTATACAAAAATACTTACAGGGTGCATGCAAAGTGCCAAAAAGTGGACCAAAATGCTAAGCCTACATGTCCTTTCACAATAGTTGTTTTCCCCATTGTTTTCAGTAATGCTATCATGACCTACATACCCAACATTTACTTTGAAATTACCATGAAAAATGGGTAAATATGGGTAAAGATAGTTTTATTTGAAATACTCTAACTGTAATTGTCGCTCAATGGTGTTTTAAGTCCCCAACGTCGACTTCAAGGCAGTGCTGCGACCGTCGACTTCAAGGCACCTAACCATGGATGTATTAAGCACCTAACCCTAACCTTAACCCGAACCCTAACCATTGCCTAATCCTAGTACCTTCCAGGCAGTGCTGCCTGGAAGACGGCGCTGGGGGCTTAGGACACCGAACACAGTAATTGTCCATGTTTAATGTTGAAACTGTGTCTTTTTTGGTGAATATTTGGAAGTTTGTTGTATAGGTCACGACAGAATAAAACCAAACCAAACCAACTGCACTATAATTACAGTGAAATAGGGCTGAACAAGGGAGCACATTATTTCACAGCCTGGACCTACACTGTGATATGGGAACTTATAATATATTCTCAATGCTTTGTCCTCATCGTAGTTTACTAGAATTAAAACGTTACATCTATCACCTCAGCTGAAATTCCTCAAGCATGCTTTTCATAATAAGTGAGTTGAAATATGTGATTAATTAATGAATGTCAAAGTATTCTTTATGCTGTATGTTGTCCAATACAGTGTAATAAAGTTTGTAATAAGGGTACTAAATACTCCATATTAAATTAAAATCGTTTACAAAATAATTTCTAAATAATTACACTGCAATTTGCAGACTGTAATCTAAAGTGTTATCCCATTTAAACTTTATCCAACTGAGTTTAACAAAATGCTTGAAGTGTAGGGAACGGATACTTCCCCACAAACTTGCTTATGGTTTTTGTGATGTGGAGAAAAGAAGGAAAAGGGCAGCGACTCAGAGACAATAGTGAGACACGCAGTGAGAGACAGGCTGTGCCCCGGGCTCACCCCTTCTGTTATGTCTGTCCCACAGAGCAGCCAGGGCGCCGGGGACCTGTCAAATAGACAGCCATCTCACAAACAGGGGCCCGGGCCCACTGTGGAGAGACACAGTCAACATCAACAACCAAAGAGCACAGACGAGGAGAGGACACCACCGCCTTCGTCTACTGTCATTTTCTGCTTCAGGAGGCCAACAGAGGCAGCACTGAGACTTTGACATCCGGTGACAAAACATTTATAAAATATCATTAAAAGTAGGAATGCACCGATACCACTACTTTTTTTCAGGCCAACAAGTACAAGTTACATTTAGGTACTTGCCGACCGAGTACTGATATGAGTACTAATACCAATATATAAAAAAATAATAACACCATTAAAGTTCTAACAATTGAATGGCTTGTTTACATAACTCACGGGGAAGGCAAAATGTTACCACACAGGTGACTTCAGGGAAGCATGAGGTCACCTGTGTGGTAACATTTTGCCTGTGTTATGTTCATTTCTCCATCATCTTCAACTCCGGCAGTGGCCATGGCGTCTGGAAAATTCAATCTGCATTTCATCTACCGTAAGCTACGCTGTTTCTTTAGCTACAGAATGTTGCACATCCCGGACCGGGACAACTGGTGTTTTAACCCTTTCGAGTGAAATACAGCGACAATTTAGACCGTTTAGCTTTATGATTTTTAATCGTGTTTAGGGCAAGCTATTAGCCAACGGTAAGTTAACATTACCTGCTGCCAAGTGTAGTGCTAACTAACGTCACAAGCAGTGATGCATGAACTGGTATTGGGTGCAGGAGTAGTTTTATGAGTACGAGTACATGAGCACAGTATCGGACCCGATACCCGATACTGGTATCTGTATCTGTGCATCCCTAATTAAAAGTATTACATATTTTGATCTGCTGAAAAGTAGGTCCTCAAGAGTGAACTACACCCAAAACCACAGTGGCCACACTTAGACACAAAACAGCTGCTCATCATCTTGACTAGTGTTAAAGAGGGTGCGCAAACAACAGAAAATTAAAATTCCTCCTCTGTTTTAAAATCAACAATCTATGGCTAAGCCTGTCTGCTGCGGTTACCCACACACGCTTCATGTCTGAGGTCTCTTTTTTTCTTTCCTAGTCATAGGAAGGAATGCAAGGACAAGAGACATGTCTCCTTCACCTTGCAAATGGACGCTGGCCAGAATGATATTCATGAGTTCCAGTATGGCACTGCTGTAAGCCTCCTCTCTGTCCCTTCATGTGCATTGACAGCTCCCCTCCACTAAACTCTCCTCCCTCGCTCCCATAAATAACCAGTTCATTTGTGAGGAGACAGAGGTGCACAACAACGGGCTGATGTCACCGCTCCTTGTTTTCCTGAAGGCTCAAATAAGCAGAAAAACAGACACACACACACACACACACACACAAATACACACCATCACCAGTACCATCATCACCGGCGTCAGCCTCCCAGGACCCTCTCTCTCCTAACTGCGGCTGAGAATGATACTCTGATTGACGATGTGTCTCCACAGGGTGGCAGAGAGTTGAAGGGCAGGTCATCTGTCACCAGTGAGAGGAAACGCACAGCGTAGAGATTAATGGTGAGACTCAGGCTTTTCTCTAGACCTAGAGATGATAATCCTAAACTGGAATCAATCAAACAATCTCTGGTAAATATGAACACAAAGCAATTCATCTAACAGGCCACCAACTAAACATGCATCGGTCTCATCTTGCTCGTATCACTGACTTTTTAGGAAAAATGTACATGTATGTTTGCCGATGATGTGTTGATTTTTAGTCATTTATATCTTCAGGATATGGCAATGCATTCATGCAGAAACATTTAGTTCAGGCACGCGCACATTCCAGCTGCTCTCTGAGGCTGTGGGCACTGGGCACAGCAGTGCTTTGAGCTAAATGCTAGCGTTAGCATGCTAACATGCGCACAATGACAATGCTAACATTGGTTAAGCAAATCTAATGTTTACCGTGGTCACCATCTTAGTTTAGCATATTAGCATGCTTACATTTGCTAATTAGCAGTAAACACAAAATAAAGCTGAATGTCTGAAGAAGGATAATTCTTCCAGTAGTTGTCGAGACATTAAAAAAACAAACAAATATCAACATCATAGTTAGCTAGCTATAGTAATGTTTATAGCTTTAATATTATGACAAGTATACAATAAATACCTAAATGTATTGTTCCAGCTTCATGTAGCCTACTGTTAAAGGTGCAGTAGGTAAGACTTATAAAACTAACTTTCTGTCATATTTCCTGAAACTGGCACTATGTTCGAGTAGAACTACATGAAGCAGGTCATTTAAAAAAAAAAAAATCTGGCTCCTCTGGCACCACCTACAGCCTGTAGTGCGATTTGCAAAAATCCACCGCAATAACGTATTTACACAGAAGAAGAACAACGCAACATTTGGTAGCCGTTAGGATTAGCGAAATGAGTGTAACATTAGCAAAGTGTCATTTTTTACTCCCTAAACGTGAATCTGTGGAGACTTTATCTGTTATATACAGAAATGACTACATTATTTTTACCATGTGTGCAAGTATGAATACTGTGTGAGGATGTGTGCATGTGTGTTTATGTGTGTGGTTGGCTGTCTGTGGTGTATTTGGCCTGCTGCATTACTTCTCTGCAAATATATGCTACTGTATGACAGCTGCAGTAATGATTGTGTAAACCTGACTTGTTGGCTGGTATTTGAAATATGTTCGGTGGGCTAATCAGAGTTTTATGGTGCTGTTGTATCAGCAACTTTAGTTTTAACTTTAGTTAAAAAACATAAATCAATCTCTCTCTACCTCTTGTTCGCTCGCTTAGTAAACCGTGGCTGAGGTGGGTGCATATCTGCGCACGTGTGTGTGTGTGTGTGTGTGTGTGTATTGTTTGCATGTGTCAAGGGAAACTCTAAATTTTAGAGCACCCTCACTGAAACGTCGAGCACCCCATAGCACCAGCAAAAGAAAATCTCCGGCACCGCCACTGCCGTTCAGATGCACCAATCAGGGCCGGGGGGCACACACATTCATTCTCTCTTGTGGGTGGAGGGGCTTAGGAGAACGTTTTGGGCTTTAGCAAAAAGGGGGGAGGGACTGAGAAGTTGTTGATGTTCACATGTTTCACAAGTCCTGGATCTTCGCAATCCTACCTACAGCACCTTTAAAAGTAATATGAAATGACACATGTATTTGGTTTTCTGATTCTGATTCTGATTTTAATGCTTTTCTTTGATGGGTGGTTAAACTCATCTAGCTTGTCAGAGAACATAAGGTTTAACTAAAGTAGAAACATTTATATAATATAAAAAAATATAATAACAAATCATGTGCTATGTTCCAATCCACCCATTCAATTTAGTAATACTGATGAGAAGTGGCTCACTGATCCACTCTGCAGGTATAAGTCAACCCAATCATTTTTGTTCCTATTCAGATTGAAAGAAAAATAGGTTTTATTTTGGTTAATGATGCAGATCTCCAAGAATACATGTTTGTTAATGGTATGCCAATTTTGCTGTAAGATAATGTTTTTGAAATTTCCAACCATTGACTTTGTTGCATTCCCTGTAATTATGATGCTTCAATAGCACAGAAATGATGTTGCATTTTTCCAGACATCAGCCCACAAAATTTCTATTTTCACCTCAAGATCCCTTGTCCATTTGTTTTTTTTTTAACCAATATTGGAAAGAAAAACTTTACCTTCTAAATGTGCGTTCTGCGCCCTGCAGTTAAAGGTACAATGTCTTAAAAATAAGCGCGGTATAATGGGACACATTATATTAGGCTGACCAGAATTGAGCAAGGTGTTGCTGGAGCTCAACATACCAATTACTGGGTAAAGCTTGTATGGCTAAAATTCCAATCCATTTTCCAATCAGTCATCAGATAGTAATTTCTCGGAGAAGATAAAAACAAGACATACAGTAGCAGTTCCCATTTAATTAGATGCTGTCACGTTGCCCAATCTTAACTGTTGACAATAAACACCTTCCTCTGTGTGTCCCCATCACAGCAAAATAAAGACGGATTGAATTCATAAATTACAGCTATCAGCAGAGCGCTATACTGAACAATAGCTGATGAACTTTGCTCTCCAGAACTCTCCCTTTGCCATCTGTCAGAAGTGATAACATGCTCCACCTAATAGAACCTGTGCTCCTCGCTCTGCACCATTAGCAGGTTATAAAGCGAGGCTTCTCCTGTCCGTCCGATTCTTAATAGAGTTCTTCATCATCACCTCCACCACGGCTCAGATGATACTGTTCATGACCCCCCCAATTTCCAGGAGTGGATGACATTTCTCCCAAAACCAATAAGGTTGTAGGTTTGTTTGAATCCTGGAAGCGTGTGTGGAAATCTGGAGGTGGCCTTGTATACTTGAAAGCCATGACAGTTATTGTTGAGAGCACAGTATGTTGGTGTTCATTTACAAATCCCAGCAGCTTTAATTCATACAACTGTCGGGATAAAAAGTAACAAGGATCTGTTCTCTATTATCAAATAAACTGTGTTCCCCTGTGCTGTAATACAGTATGCACAGAAGGCTAACTGCATTGACCCGAGCTGTAAAAGCAGGCTTTTAAAAAGGTCGAGAGCCAGTGGCGCTGTGTGGCTGATTTTAGCCTGTTGCGTGGAGACTGTATTCCAGGTGATGCATCAGCCAATGGCAGGAAGCCAGACGCGGGCATCAAGGTTGGTGTGGCTGATGGATGGAAGTGTAGCACCAGCACTTGCCAAGCTATTCCCACGGTCATAAATTACATGTTTACTGCCGGCTGTAGGCTCTCTGCGCTCGCCAACATTTCTTCTGATGTCAGCAGCACATTATCATATCTAATCAGCCCCCAGCAACCCGTGTTAAATAGGTGGGAGATTGAAGTGGCCCTCGTTCCATTTCTGTAAACATGATTTACATCACAAACATGAAAATCTCGATATTTATAGACCCGTTTATGGAGTCGAGTTCAAACTCTGAAAGCTTTGGCAGTTAGTTTTTCAATAGCATTTTATTTAATGTAATCCTTTTATGATGACATACGTGTTCTGCAACCTTTCATCAGAAGTTACATGGCAGCAAATGTAACTCCTGTTATAGCATTTACAGTAGAAAATAAGTTCATCACATGGAAGGCATGCACAGTGGAAGTGCATGATGTTGACTGAAGCTAATTACTCTGGATGTTAACAAGCATGGCGTACAACCACGACTATTTACAGTTGTGACCATCCTTGAAGTAAATGAACAATCTTGAATGAGACAAGGTAAAATTCCACACACACACACACACACACACACACACACACACACACACACACACACACACACACACCTCCTGATAGGAGAGAAACCCAAACACTTGAGTTTCACCATATTTGTTTTGTCATGAAAAGCACTTACAGTTAAAAAATAGAAAACCCAATATATATTTTTCCATTGATGATTATGTAGTAAATTTAGGGGAATCAAAGCTGTGATACAGCAAAAACTGGCCATGTAATCCTCAACAATTTAAAGATATTCTCATGTAACAATTGCCCCTACAGACTATATTAAAAAAAAAAAAAAATGGATCAAACAAAAGCATCCTTGTACAAAAGAAAATAAATCAATTATGGTAATAAAAATAAGAGTACAATGTAAATATATATTCATATTTATAATTTTCTAACTGTATTTACAAGATAGTGAGTGATGCAGAGGACCACGGTGCTGCATGTCCCTTGGTAGTCAGTATATTCTCTGGATTTGGTCTGAAAAGCAGAATATTGTCCTTCACTACTGAGGAGACAACCATGGAGGGAAAAAACACAAAACAAACAAAATCTGACATAATCAGTCAGTCCTTTTGATTCTCCTGACCAGTGGAATGTCCAAAGTGGAGAGAAGAGTGGGAGTGTTGTTTTTTTTTTTTTTTCTTCCTTTCTGACACTGTGACAAACTGCCACTCTTGTTAATACAAAGTGCCCCATAAACATCGTCACCACCAAGAATCGGGAAACGGCTGCACTCCTCAGTCCATGTGTTCCGACAGGTTCTATGGAGGTGCCTCTCTCCAAGCTCCTTTCTCGCAGAGCACCATTGGGGTTTTTTTTTTTTTTTAGCTTAATCTCTGGGAATGTGGGGATAGAGTCCAACCCCATGAGGCAGGGAGCGGAGGAAATATCGAGGTTTGTCTGAATGGAGATGAGGAATCAGCGTTTCTTAATGGCTGCCCCGTTGGAGTGGGGAGGGAACTTTGGCAGGCAGGGCTCCTCAGCTCCGGCATCGTGAGAGAAGACCGAGTCCTCGCCTGAGGAGCAGGTGGAGCTTCGGGTGTCTGGGTAGCTGGGGGAATATTGGTCCAGGGGCACTGACAGCTCCAAATACTCCTGTAGGCAACAAAAGGGAGAAAGAGAGAGAAATAAATCAACATTTTACTTCCAAAACCGACATTTCTGCTTCTTCCTTGTATGATGAGGAGAGGAGGACTGACCTGGTTGGCTGTCATGGCCAGGCAGCGATCCAGGTCCTCTACCAGCTGTTTGAATGTGGGTCTATGAGAGGGCACAGCATGCCAGCAGTCCCTCATCATCATATACCTGCAGAGATCAAGAGATTCAAAATTGAGCAGTCAAGACTAACTTGCCTTTACTTTTTGAGCGGTCGTTTCTAAACACAAATCCTATGTTAAAGGGGCTGTACAGTAGGGTTGGGTATCGTTTGGATTTTTACGATTCCGAACCGGTACTTTTAAAACAATTCCGATTCCTAAACAGATTCTTGAAAAACTGAAAAATGACATCAAAGAAAGGCTCTTTTAGTTTGTTTTTTTTTGTTGTTTTTTTTAAATTGAAAATTATTTAAATGTAACAATATATTAACGTTTTAAGAGTACTTAAATATATAATTAGTATTTCCCAGAGCGATAATTTGGCATTTTAAAAGTAGCCTACATTTACGGTAGCTAGCTGACGGTAGACTACAGAGAAAGGGGGATATTTTTACGTCCGTTTCGGAGGGACAGAGGGAAAATATTTCAGTCGACACATCTTTTCTTTTATTGTCCATGCTATTCATGTGGATTTGTTATTTTATCATCCTGTTTGTGATGTTTGTGTATGTTGTGTGTGATGTCTTTAAGCTACTGGGACCTTGAATTTCGACCTGGAACCGAAATGAGGAACCGAAATTTGCGTTCTAATCCGGTACAATTCCTACCGGTTGCATAGGAACCGGTTCCATAGTGGAACCGGATTTCGGTACCCAACCCTACTGTACAGGGAATTGACATTTTTTCGCCCAGCCGGACCAGCTATCAAAACAAAGAAGCTCGGATTACAACAGGATGCCATTACTCCACTTTATGTTTACATAGCAAATATTAGTTTGCTGCCATATTAATGTTCAGAATGTCAGATTGTACAGAACCTTTAAAGAGTGTTGCATTCTTGTGAGGAGTGGTTAGAAACTTGACATCCAGCTGAAGCTAGAAGGTGATAGTCTTAAAACAATGTACGAACATTATGTTCCATTTGGAGCTCACTCAACCTGTGAGCACTTTATTTTACTGCCCATCACACAAACAATGGCAGGGATCATTATTACGTTGCTAAGCACCTAGACTTTTTCTGATGTACTACAACATGGGTAATGCCAACTGTTTGGACCAAGCATGAGACGCAGAGTGTTTTAAGAGCCTCGCAGATTGTCTGTCACTTTCAAAACGGTATTGGCTTACTCTCTTGGCGATGACAAAAGATTGTTTCAATCACAACACACATCACCCCCAATAGTTATACTACTGATGTAGGCAACATCTAATTCAGAGGGAGTCATTGTTGTGACCAGGCAAGCACAAAAACAGAAAAGCACAGACTTATTTTGCAACTCTGCAACCACCACTTGCTAGAAAATAATCCTCATGACTTTTGGCGCTTACCCACTGGTACTAGCAGGTACTCTACTCTGGTACTCTACTCGGCCTCGTCCTCTATTTTCCATTGCAGATTTAGTACCGCCTCATACCTGAGGCGAGTGTTGCTGGTCGTCATAGCGACGCCACAGGAAACCGCCATGACCTAACGCAACAGAACGTCGAAGGTGTGTTGTTTTTGACTCTCGGCATGTGGCTGTTGCCACAGCCAGAAGACAAATTTAGTTTCAAAAGAAGCTGGAGGCAGCAAAAACAACAACAAAAAAAAAAAAAAACACCTTTGGCTAAACTATTTAAAAATGGCGGGTTTGTTCAAGACACCCCCGTCTGTCGCTAGCAATGATGACGCGGTGATTAGTGACAATTCTCTCCGACCAATCAGTAGTCTGCAGTAGAGGGCTGCATTGGGATTGGGTCCCACGGGACCCAACGCAAATCTCGCGGGAGCGGGCGGTTTTAATTTTGCTGCGGGCGGGAGCGGGCGGCTAAAAAAAACAAACACTGCAGGATCGGGATGTAGCTGGAACCCCCCCACGCCAGCAGACACCATAGATATACATATATACTGGCTGAGTATATACTGTATAGCCCATCTATGAGCAGACACCAGCGTGTCTGAGCCTCCCAGGACGGGGGAGCTCCGAGCCGAGGCTCCGTCCACCGCCCGCTCCCTCATCCTCTGCTCCTTCCTCCCCTTCTAACAGCAGCAAGCACCTGCCTTTTTTTGCCTGCATCTTCTCCCTATTAACCTATAAAATTACGTGTTTTCCCATGCAGGATGGGAGAAGACACAAAATCAATGCATCTCTATTATTGTGCGTGCATAAATTCTCAGAGTTTTGCGGGCGGTAGTGGACATACACATTGCGGGAGCGGGCGGGAGTGTAACACACACGTTGTGGGTGCGGGCGGTAATGGTCAGAAATTCGCCGGGAGCAGGATGAAGAAAACAGTCTAACAGTCTAACAGCAGGGCTCTAGTCTGCAGGTTTTCACGTCACCTTTTGGTAACGCCTCAGCTCGCTTGGAACCTCGATGGAGGTGATACTAAAAAAAAAAAAAAAAAAAAGTACCTGTTAGCAGGTACCAGGGACTTTTTTTCGTAATGGAAAACCAAAAAAAACACGAGTAGACTCGAGGCGAGTCGAGCAGGTACCATGTAATGGAAAAACGCCATTTGACTCAATGACTCCTGGATGATTCCAACAAACAACAATGCAGTTGTGTCAGGGTTGTTTTAGTCATGTAGTGACCATAGGTTCTATATGCAGTGTTTTTTAAAGAAGATTACAATGCATCTGGCCATGCCGTACCATTTAATATTCCCCCTAGTAGTTTGACCTTACCAAATAAGGAACCCTAACCCTGGAAAAGAGATATTAAGAGTTAACGCACTAACAAGAGACTCTAAGGAATATGCAATGCGTTTGATTTTAAGTGTGTAGTAGTTTCCTTACAGCTCTTCAGTGCACGTTGAGGGTTTGTCCATACGGTGACCTTCCTTCAGCAGCTTGAACAGCTCTTCCACTGGGACTCCTGGGTACGGAGAGCCCCCCAGGGTGAAGATCTCCCACAGCAGCACCCCGAATGACCAGCTGCAGACCGAAACAGACAGAAGCTTCTACATTTTCTGCACCACTAAGTGTTTCACATTCCATCATGGCTGAACTGGATACTCACACATCACTTTGGTGGGTGTATATCCGGTCAAACAGAGCCTCCGGAGCCATCCACTTGACTGGTAAACGGCCCTGGGGGAAAGATACGCGTGTTACGGCTGTCTACAGTGTTAAGGTGTTTCCGTGTGTTCAACAAATGATAGGAAAACTCACATTGGTGGTCTTCTTGTAGTAATCAATGTGGTGGATATCTCTTGCCAGGCCGAAGTCGGCGATTTTCATCACGTTATCCTCCGTTACCAAAACATTGCGAGCGGCAAGATCTCTGTGGATGCACTGCAGAAAGAACAACAGACATTAAATAGAACCAATCAACCCGTTTTTTAATAGAGAGGTGTTTGCTCAACCCGAATCTGTACATTTAATATGGAAGGGTGAGAATGGTTGGTTGTAAACTTTGTTGTTACCTTTTTGGAGGACAAATACTCCATGCCTCTGGCCACTTGGTAAGCGCAGGACACCAGGTCTTTGATGGACATGTTCTCCACAGGAACCTGGTCTGGGTTGTAGCAGTACTCCATGCCCGGTGGGCGCCGAGCTCGCAGGAACTCCCGCAAGTTGCCCTTAGATGCATACTCTACAATCACATACAGGGGACCTAGGAACAATTCAAAAAGAAATACAAGAATGAATAAATCATAAAATTAAATGATCACCGTTAAAGGGGGCCATGTCATTTTATTTTATAGAAAAGTGATAATGGCAGCAGTTGGGAAATTATTTTAAAAAAAATAATCTTCATGACCAATGACTTAACATTATGCTCATTTTCAGGTTCATAATTGTATTTAGAGGTTATATCAGAATAGGTTTACATGGTTTAATTTTCAAAAAACACCATATTTTTGCACATTGCTGCAGCTCCTCTTTTCACCCTGTGTGGTGAGCTCTCTGTTTTAGCTACAGAGTGAGGCATCTCACTTCTATTCCATCTTTGTTGGGAGTCGCACATGCGCAGTAGCTAGGTAAGGACTACTAGCCAGTCAGAAACAGAGTATGAGAGCGTGCCATGCTAGCAGCTAGGTGAGCATTATAACGTGTGTTACAAAGTGACACACGTTCGTCACGGAAGTAAAGGCTGGACTACAATAGCACTGTTTGGAGCAGTTTGTGAACAGTGTTTTCTGTTGGAGACGATAAGTCCCTTTGGGGTGGACTTTGGGCTTTTTCACTTTGTAAACCTATAACGTGCACAAAAAAAGGGAAAAAAGGGAAAAAGCCAAAAAGCATAATATGAGCACTTTAAAACTGAAATCTCTTCCTGAGGGTGTCACAAAAGTAAAAGATCCCCGGATTATAGACAGATGTTAAAAATACTTTGAGATCAACAGATAAATGCAAATTAGTTGGTTTTTACCAATTAGCCGTTGGTAAATAGATTGGAGTGGACAGAGAGCTTTGTGTTTCAGTATGGAAGCAACAAAGCGGTGAGCACTACAGGATGATTAGAGGTTAGTTTCTTTTAGTTTTTCGTCAGGGATGATTGGAGGGAAATGGCAGCAGCTGTGGTCGATGCAAACTGCGCGCTCGGAAGCTGGTGTCAGAATGGTTTACTCATGCCATTCTACACATCTCCCAAAGTAAGGTTTACGGTTGTCTGAGGGACAACTGTGTGTGTGTGTGTGTGTGTGTGTGTGTGTGTGTGTGTGTGTGTGTGTGTGTGTGTGTGCGTGTGTGCGCGTGTGTGTGTTGGCCTGAGCAGGCCAGGGCAGGTCAGAGTCAGACCCCTGACTGTCTGGTCCTACCATCCTGTGTACAGGCTCCCAGCAGATTAATGATGTTCTTGTGCTTCCCAATGATCTTCATCATCTCCATCTCTGAAATCAGGTCTGACAGGTCTTTCTCTGTGGCGTCAGCTGGAGGGGAAGGAAAAAATTAATCATATTAGGGCAATTAGTGGACGTTCTGTTGCTGAAAAGGCCCACAAAAAAAAGGCCTCACAATAATCACCCTGCAAAGTATATACATCAACATTGCAGCTCTTGTGGAGTTGGGCTGGCGTTTCTCTTGGAGAATGCTCCCCGGGGAAAGGCACTTAAAAGTAGGAGACAATAAATGCTACTTTCCCTACATCCTCACTCCTCCGTGCAGTTTAATGAACACTGTTTTATATGGGATGTCAAGGGTTCTCATAAATTTTCCTCCACTCTCCCATTTGCTCAGTGGCTGAGAGCCAATGTCTCTTAGTATCTGTTCACAGTTTTGTTGTTAGAAGTTTTGTCGTCCCTGGAGTCTGGACTTGAGGCTTCTATAAAAGTCTATTACTACAGACTGAAGGGCTTTCCTCTGTGCAAATTAGTTTCAGTACCAATCCATCCAAGTCTAGTATATATCTACACCCACGCGACAGAGAACTTTTAAAACTTACATTTCAGCATTTTGACTGCAACCTTGGTCACACGGTTGGGCTTCTCTTTGTCGAGACCCAGGGCCTCTCCCATCACCACCTGACCGAAGCAGCCTTCACCCAGCGGCTTCCCAAGAACAAGTCTGTGAGGGGGGGTGGGGGACACATGTCATTTACAGTCAGTGGTGTTCATCTCCAAATCTGTATTGTGCATGTGTGAAGTTTGGCCCTTCATTTTTAAGCTTTAAATTGATTTCAAACTTAAGATCAATTTAAGACACATTGCTTTCATGAGGTTTAGTTCAATTGTTACACAGACGGCTGCCCTGTATTGTTCTGGTGCAATTTGAGGTGCACCTCAACACAATCTTTTTAAAAGAAAAGGGAAAAACTCTCACTTTCCTTGTGCAGTTGGTTCCTTTACCAGCAGACTGACTATTTCAAACAAGTAACTTCACATATCTCTCCTCAAGGCTGTTGTTGCCCTGTCTGAAGGTTTGGTCAAGGCGACATACCTATCCCGGAAAAGCTCCCAGCGGGGATCCTGGGGCAGTTCATACTCGGATACCCCTGACAGCATTGGAGATCCGCTGGAGGACAAGCGGGAGGGACGCACCAGCATCACTCCAGAGTGGATGGAGGAGCTAGAGTCCACAGACACCTGAGGGAAAGAAGACTGACATTACTCCCCTCATAGTGGAACAGGCACCAGTAGCAAGTGACCCTAGAGAAAATGAAAACTACAGAGTAGTTGATAAAATTCCACATAAGACCACGTAAAAAAAAACACCTAAACCACTCAGGTGTACCATACCAACGGAGAAGAAATCCTCCTCGAATACTCGTACTTACCTGCTGTATAAGACCTCAAGGAGATACAATGAACCTGAAAGCTCTTTGAATGTGTGGTTTTAATTTTCTGTTAGCATAAACAAACTCTATAAATGTACAGATGAGCCAGAGAGCTCAAATACACTGTGTAGCTTTGAACTAGAGCTGGGCGATATGGAGAAAATCAAATATATTGAGCAAATACATCAAAGTAGATATCGCAGTGACACTGTAGGGTTGACTATTGGTGCTTTCACAAAATATTAAACACAATGAGAGTTTTGATAAATAATCACCAGTAATCTGGATACAACGACATAAGTGGGTAAAATCAAATAATTAAACAGCTAGTACGTCTGGTAAAGAAAGTGACATCACTTTACTGTGATGCAGCCTTTAAAACCAAACACTTGTGTCATATCACAATATCCAAAACTGAAGGAGATATCTAGCCTCATATATCGATGTCGATATAATGCCCAGCCCTACTTTGAACTTACAAAATAACTGAACAAATGGCATGTGGACAGAGACCGAAGAGATGAAAAAGGTATAAATATTCCAAACCCCCTATCTACTTTCTGTTACCTGTCTGCGCAGAGGGATGCTTTTGGCCAGCTTGTGGACGGCCAGCTGACTGTTGAAGTCACTCTTCTTCGAGGAGGTGCGAATCTTGACAATAATTGCGATGGCAATCATTACAGCGATGAAAAAGAAGCCCACGCAGTAGATGACCACCTCCAGGTAGGTGTGGTTGGCTGGAGGATAGTGCGGGACAGCTAAATGGGGAAGGGGGGGAATTGCAGGGTGACAGGGGGCAGGGAGGGGTGGGGTCAGCTGTCATCCATGAAATCAAAACTAACACAGACACCCAATCACACCAAATATACCCAGGCTTTCAAGTACACAGCAACACAAAAAACAAAACAAATTGACCACACACACACACACACACACACAAACACACGGCTGCCCTGTCTAAAAACCAGAGCCTTTGACACAGACAGGACAGAAACTTGTATTGTACCATAATTATCACTTCTTCGAAGCACAGGACTTAACAATACATCATTTGCTAATTTGAGAAGTGGTCATTGAATCACTGAGAAATAGTTAGAACAAACCCAAGTGACCCAGATTCTGCGTTACACAAGCTTACACATCGTTTGATTCAGATAATCCAATTTTTTCAACACACATTTAAATATTTTGTTAATGGACTAAGAAATCGATATAAAAACAGTGTAACAGTGTGCAAAGGGTCTGATTTTTATACAGCGTGTCAACACTTCAAACACGTTTGAACACATTATTTCTACTTCATCAAATAACCTAATTCACATTTCATGTCTACTTGTAGGTCTAATAGCAGCATACCACAAAGCATGAGCTCAATACGGTAGTTTAACTGCTTGGCTTGATCAATAAAATATCCAATTCTGACTCCATTTGTAAAGCAATTTTAAAAACGAGTTGTGTGTTGGTGCTGGTAATACAAAAAGTGTTTCTTTTTAAGAAAACATTTATGATAAATGCTAACACTTAGGAACAAACTGTCCAATTCAGATCTTGTTTTTTTCCTCCCATTCAGTGAAAACACCAACGTTTATTCATACCAATTCTAGGGGTGTAATGGATTCCATATTTCAGTGACAAAGATAGTTTGGTGCACACCTTAGCTTGGGATGTGGCTTTGTGCGCAGAAGCTAGATCTCACAAATCAGTTATGAATGAATGAATGATGAACTTCTTGTACATACAAGAGTCTATGGCCTTAAATCCTCTTGAGGTCATTGATGGTGCAGTTAAATGTATTATGCCAATTTATACAATGTCTTTTAAAACCATACAACTGCTCATTCCTGTCTGGTGTATTGCTAAGAAGACACTTCTGTATGAAAGGACATATTTTTGGACACATTATGAACAACTAATCTTTACTATTTTTTTTCAATGCGCAATTATTGATGTAACAGCTTTAATGGTTAAGGAGCAGATGTAAATTCTGAAAAGATTATTCTAGTTGCCCATATGCTTTGATAAATAACTAAAATGCCGGGTTTTGTATTTACATTTTAGATTTGCAGTCATAAGAATTCTCCAATTAGATATGGCATTGTGTTGCCGTCTTTTAGTGGGAGATTATCACGTACAAGTAATTTGTGCTTCATGTTGAACAATGCATCCCAAACCAAGGGTGCCATACCGACTGAAGTGTACCGTTACACCCCTAACCAACACCAGCAACACAAGTGAGCTGCACTTGTGTGAAGAGGCTGACTGACAAGCAGCTTGATAATTGGAGAAATGCACATTCCAAACCTCCGGAATGAGACACATCCACAACAGCGAGCCAATTATCAAAGCCAGCCGCTGTGCTCACAGCAGGAAATGACATCAGAAATACATGTCATTTGTAGCGCTTGTCAAAGAAAATCAGCTTTACACCAAGTCGAATGCAAACACCAGTTAAGAGAAGAATGGTAGAGACAGTTCAAAGTGAAATCTGATCAGAGCTGCCAAACAACCCCTCTATAAATGTGAATTTGTACCTGGCTGAGACCATTAAGAATACAAGTATGTGATTTTTTTTTAATTTTTTTTTTTATAAATACTACTGGCCTGTTTCTATACGTTGTTTTTTTATGTCATGGTAGACCTGAGGCCTATACTACGAAGCAAGATTTGGCGTTAACGAGGTAACTTATGCTGAACACCTAACGAGAGAGAGAGAGAGGTGCGCTCAGAAAAGTTAAAACATTTAGAGACCGACAACCCCGTTAACATTCTCTGATGGGTATCTTTATGAAATGTATAGATTTTCAGAGGAGGGAATTACGCATCTTTGTCGGCTTCTTGAGCCGTGTGTTGCCAATGGGCGCATCGGTTTGAATTATGTTTTTATTTTTATTTGCTCTCACGATCGCTTACCACTGCCAGGGTTGCAACTGAAATAATAGGCTAAAGCAATGGCAGTTTATGGAAAGCACAAGTGTAATTATGGTCAGATCTTGTTGTGCCTGACTGATGGGGAAGTGATATGGATAAGCATTGTGATTTACGCATAACAGTGGCGGCTATTTTTTTTGCCAGCTTTCCTTCCTGTTTTAGGAAGCAGCGACTGTATTGCGTTTTGCCTGCAAAACCGTGTCCGTGTTCTTCATATTTATGTAGAATTATAGTTTGCTCTTCTTATGTCAAATATGTGGCTCGGGTAGATGTTTGCGATTGGTCACGATGTGCAAACACCGCCTCTTTTATGTGAACGCGCGCATCTCTAGATTGGAAAACCCTGGGTTGATTGAACTAGTTAATAACCATCGCCGTGACACAACTTATGCGGGACCGCGGTTGTTAGGGTTAGTGAAGCCGGGTAACTGAAATAAATCCAGGGCATGTTGATCTTGCTTCGTAGTATAGGCCTCAGGTAGCAGACAGCTATTGGGTTGTTTGGGCTTTGCCGATTTCATTTAAGAAACAGCAGAGCATGGCTCATACTCTCCCATCTAGAGAATTTAGATGGAGCAGGAGCCATGCTGAGGACGGAGAGTGTTTTAGTACTTGTAACTCGCCCTGGCTTCCTCTCACATTTATTCAACAGAAATGGAGTCGGACAAGACTTTCTTTCTGGCAAATGTGAAGGTGGACAGCCAGGCTGGAGTTGGAAAAGGGAAACAATGGAAATATAGGGGAGAGACAGAACCACTGATACCTTCAAAAACGGTCAACCATGCAGAGTGATGAGAGAACCCGATAGAATTGCCCGCCAAGCAGGTGTACTCCCCAGCGTCATCAAAAGACACATTTCTCAGTTGGAGGACTTCCATTTCCTTGTCCGTGGTGTTAAGGCCAGCGGTCTAGAAAATAACAGAGGAAGCAGACCCAACAAGAGGCCCAAGAGGGGAAAGGGAACCATGAGTAAAGGATTCTGAAAGAGAAAGGGGATGGAGGAGCGTTCTCCTCCTCGATCCAACACCATCTGCCAGAAAAGTACCGAGAGCCCCTGCAGAGGACTCCAGTATCTGTTAGTCGAGGAGCTGGTTAGGTTGACTCTGCGCTGCTGAACCCCACATTGGGCCACCCCATCACCACATCAAATACCTCAGTCTCATCTTTACATGCAAGAGATGGGCAACATGGAAAACTCCACAGCAGAACAGGGCACACTCAAACTCGCACTTGCACTTCTGCAAACTAAGTGAGCATTAGACAAACAACAGGAGGTCTGTGAAACATAGATAAGCAGAGGACAGCTGGGAAAAAACAAAGAGGGGAGAGAGAGAGCCCGTGTGCCATGCACGGAGGACTTTGAAGCGCAAGGGAGCGAGAGGAATAGAAGAAGATGGCAAGAGAGGCCCTTATTAGGAGGGCACAGCACAAGCATGGGGCAGAAGTGAGAACGGGTCCGACATAAACCTGAGACTAAACACTTTCAACTGTTCTGCTGGGAATTTTCCATAGCGTCATTTAGGAGTCAGGAGCACTGAGAATGGAGAGAGGGAGGGAGAAACAGAGGGAGGAGAGAAACAGCTGAGGTTGTCTCGAGTTTTACGGCCCTAGTTTTCCCAGGTGGTCCTAGAAGCGCCTCCGCTGTGTCGCCCCTGTACTGCTGCGTGGTGGTTACCTGTGGGCTCATATCTGGTGACAGTCAGCCAAGCCGACTGATTGGCCTCTCCTATATAATTGGACACTTTACATATATACTCTCCGCTCTCCTCCTCAGTCACATTGTAGAGGGTCAGCACCTGAGCGTCCGAGCTATTGACCCCAGAATGCTGGAAATAAAAACACGTCATGTGCAGCACAGAAAAAAAGTATCAAGACACAAAATCCAATTAGAGTAATTGCAGTGTCGAATTGTTTGGGTGATATTCAGCGTTACAAAAGCAAGATAAAATTCATTCATTGCATAGGATCCACTTTGGACTAGAGATGTTCCGATACCAGTATCGGTATCGGCTCTGATACTGCCTAAAACGCTGGTATCGGGAAGTACTGGAGTTCATGCACCGATCCAATACCGCGTAAGAAAGCCCTAAAGAAAATCTACATTAAAGTAGTTTATTTATGTTCTTTTTCCGTTATTGTTTGTGTTTGTTCATGTTTCACAAAGAGTTTAATCTGAGCCAGACTGACAAAGATATAAAAATCATATCACATCCATACAGGGATAGTAGTATACAGTTGTTAAAACATAATAAAATATGACACACTGGTATCGGATTGGTACTCGGTATCGGCCGGTACGCAAGTTCAGGTATCAGAATCGGTATTGGGAAGCAAAAAATGGTATCGGGCCATCTCTACTTTGGACCCAGACAGAAAGTACTGGGCATCTAAGAAAAGAACTGACATAGCAATAGAGGACCATATCTAATCCAAATTGTCCCATTTTCTGTTTAGCATTACAAATAATTTCAACTGGCTTGTTGCTGCAGGATTGATATGAGAAAGCTCCTACCTTGAGGACACGGACATACGGTAAACCATCTGGACCAACTCGGCTCCCGTTGAGCTCAATGTGCTTCAGCCACTGGATATGAGGCTGAGGGTCGCTGAACACCTTGCACTCAAACTCCACGTCGCTGCCCACCACTGCGGTGCGATTTGCTGGCAGGCCAGCCTGCAGGATTGGCCTGTGGGGAGAGCGCTCTGCAACACAACCAAAACGTACACGAATGTTAGTTTAGAAGACGTTAGGCAAGCAGTAAGGCAACGACGTAATAGAGATAAAGCTGCAATAATTCAAAAGTACACACAGCTGACTGAACCTAAGCCAAGTAAAACCACCGTTGCGTCAAGGCTTTGTTATTGGAAATGGCCGGGGGCGGATGGTAAACAAGGTCCACTGTAAAATTGTATCCGATACTGTGTAAATTACAGACTATCATTTCTCGTATGGATAATTAAAGCGGCCATTTCCCCAGCTATGTGCTGCTTGTTTAAGAGTTGGCCACAATAGCAAGTTAAGTATCTGATCTGGAGCCGTTTCTGTGAAAGTGAAATGTTCTTGTGGCTCCATTTTAATGACTGATAACTCTCCAAAGTAAACCTACAAGCCAAGAATCTGGCAGAATGTCAAATGTCCAGGCTTTTCTGCAAGACATTCTTGGGCACTTAGCAAGCACTTGTGACTAAACTCTCCCCTCACTGAAGCGATAGCACTGCTCGTCAGGGTCTGGACCTCTACTGAGGTCAGGCGGAGCCCAGGGGACAACAGCGACGGAGGAAGTGGGACCGTGATTTATAGAACCAGTGGTGTGAGAGCGAGCCACAGGGCAGGTCCTAGAGGAGTAATCACTTCTCTACTCGACATGGATCCATCACTCAAGCCACAAGTAAGCAGGCTTTATTTATCAAATGGCTGACAAAAAAACCCAGTTCCCCCTTAAAGAAGGCTTCGAGACAGTGTCCCTGTGCTATTAACAATTGCATTTGATTGGTTAATCTGGTATGAGACATTTGTGAAAAAAAAAAAAAAAAGACTAGAGCCTCATGAATAGTCAACAAGTAAAAAAAAAATAAATAAATCATGGTTTAACACAGACAACATGACTACAGTCAACACTTACCGACTACGTCGAGCTGGTAGGTGTGATTGATGCTGCCGTACTGATTTTCTACCACACAGGTATAGTTTCCCTTGTCAGAGGGTACTACAGATTCCATGATGATGGTCCACACATGGTCACGGACCTAAAGGTTTGGGGGGGAAAGCCAAGGTTACAGTGGCGGGCGTATAGAACAGCAATTGATCACCAAAAACAAAAACCATACAACCCAGATAAAACTCCAGGCATACAGTTTAAGGTATGAGACAGAGCAGGTGAAACCATAGCTGTGTGCACAGATTCATAATTTGTTAGTTCTTTACTGACAAAATCTATCACTGCAGGTTATTTTAGTTACAATAGAAACGGTAAGAATAAGCACTTAATAATTCTCAAGAATTGTACCATCAGTTCTTGAATTAAGAGCTAAAATGTTTTCCTTCAAATTTAACTCACATAAATGACGCCAGTAGTGAGGCAATAATGGCAACAGAGATGGAGCTAGACTGCAATTCTGCGTTTGACAGCAAAAACTTGAAAGAACACGAGAATTTTTCTCCATCTGCTTCCTCCGATTATGACTCTTCGCAAATCAAATTTTGTTCATTTCAAGGCAACGGCTAACAAGGTCAATGATGTGTGATGTGATGATAAGATAACTCCCACTCCCTCTTCCTGTGACAGCACCCAATACAAACAGCGGATCTTTGTCCTCCCTACCAAAGACCACAGGAAAATGGGTAAATGGGTACATGTTTCATATACATCTGCCCCAACCTGTCTTATTAGCGCCAACTGATGTCTGGCTCTTTTTTTTTCCAAGACATGTTATAGTTTTTCTTCCATAAATCTGCCAAGACCGGCAGTGTGTGATTAACCAACGAACCTCTAAGGCAATGGCAACATCAAACATGCATATACACAGACTGAGAGCCGTACGGTTTCCCTCATTTAGCTAAAAACATGATGAGGGAGTCCAGCTGCCTGCTGCCAGATGTGTTGTGCTTGGCTTCATATACATGTGGTCTACATTATTCCCTCCCTCCTGCACGTCTCCATGCAGACGATATGAACAATAGAAGCCCGTCCATAAAAGCAAGAGTGTGGGAGGGATGAGAGACGTCCACAGCCGCTGATGCAGACCTTTGCACCTTGACTGAAAAAACAGCAGCCAGATGGTTAAGTGTGCTGCCTGGCTGGCTGGCTGGGTGGGTGGGGGGGCTTGGGTGGGGACGAAGGGAACAGGCAGCTGAGAGGAAACTCCTAAATGTGTCCCAGCTGGGGAGGGAGATGGGCTGGGGAAGCACGAGACAAGGCTGGACTAGCATACACCTTGATGGGAAGAGCAGATGCAGGGAGGGAGGGAGGAGGGTTGTTTCTAAGTGTCTGTGAACATGCACATACATCCCACACCTGTGAGCCAACTGCCACTGTATGCAGCTATTCACAGAGAAGTCAATGTAAATACATACATAATAAAGCACAATATTTACAGCCTCCTAATACATAATGGCTGTATTATATGTTGGTTGATTGGGTTGTGGATTAATACAACTATATAGTCAGTTCTACAGAACTAACCGTGGCCAGTTTCCAACCAGGTACAGAGGTCCAGCTCCCTTTGCAGGCACTATGTAAATGTAGTTATGATACAATGTATAGGCTAAACAATATACATACTGTAATTGTTTTCTTCTGCCTGGTTTCCCTGTAGTCACTTTTAATTTTTAAATTTTCTATCCTTTTAATATCTTACATAGTTATGTTCATTTGCAAATGTGTACAGCTGTCTTTAATTTTAATGTTAGGTGGGTGCATTTTATCATGTTATTGTATATTTTATATGCACAAATAAATAAAATAAATATAAAATACGACTGGCTTCCTAATGCCCAGCAGGAAACGATAGATTTGGCATTAGTGGCATTAAAGTCAGACCAAATCTCACAAACAGATAAAAGATGTTCATCTCTAAGAGGTCATGATGCCATTTATAGTAAATGTGGTATAAAACAGATCTGGTCCACAGCCCTCACCTGCCACACCTCTGCTAAGTAAATCCAGAGACAGAAGGAAACGGTCCTATCAACTATTATAACCTCACAGTTTATCAGCAGTTAGCGTCACATATGAATACAGCTTGCCTGAAAATGGGAAGACGTTGCCAAAAATATATTATAATAATATGATATTATGTTATCACAGCACACATTGTATATATTACAGAGAGTGTAAGTATCATGGTAGAGGTACTGCTGCATGGATGTAATTACAGAAAAGCCGATGCACTGATACCCAGATTGAGGACAGCCTATGTTATCCTTCTTCCAAACAGATGGCTAGGATTGCCCAACTGAAGGTGTTGTTATGGCACAACTTTCCTTGGGGCTTCTTGCATCGTTTCTCAGGTCAAATGTGAAACTTGCCTCTGCTTTTCACTTGCAGGAAGTGTTTCTTACTCCAGGGGAGGGGGTGGAGATCTATTGTGGCGATGAGATCACTAACACAGCTCCGCTCCTAGCAAATGAGCTTGGAGTGATTCAATAAGAAATGCTAAGGAGGGTGTAGTGTCACGAAGAAGAAGCTGAGGGGAACCATTTCCAAAATATATATATATTTTTTTTAATTTACTAACCTTGAAGCCTCCAATGCGATGGTCTCTCTTGAACTCCTTGCCATTCTTGTACCATTTCAGAGTGGGAGGTGGGTTGCCGCTGGCCTGGCATCGAAACTTAACCGTCTTACTGGCTGGGACAGCATGAAGCTTTTTCTCCATTTTCTCTGGATGAGCCCATTGTGGGGCCATTGCTAAAGAATAAGACAAGAAAATACAGTTGAGTAAGAAATAAAATTATGTTTTCTAAAACTGAAAGACACAAAACTAAAGGTGAAAACTAATTTCATCTTAAGCTCCTCTTTTTTTTTTTTTTTTTTTTTTAAATAGAGAACATTACATAAGTACCCCTCTGAGAAACACCACCTTATCTTGGTGGAGGGGTATGCGTGACCCTGGGAGATATGCTGTCGAGGGCAATAGTTCCTGGTAGGGTCTCCCAAGGCAAATTGGTCCCAGGGGAGGTGCCAGACAAAGAGCAATTCACAGACCCCACATGAATCGGCCAAGAAGGATCTGCAGCACTTTGCCCCAAACAGGAAAACCGGGGCCCTCTCCTGGAGCCAGACTTGGGAGTGGAGGTCTGGTGCCCGGTCCTGGCACAGCTCAAAAGAACTACATGGAGCTAACTAACATTGGGGTCAGTGAATTGTCAGCTGGGTGGCAGGCAAAAGCATGGACCTAGGTGTGCTGAGCCCTGGCATCACAGACTCGTTCTAGGGACTTGGAATGTCACACCTCTTTGGCAGGGTAGGAATTACAGCTAGTGCAGGAGGTGGAGTAGTACCAGCTGAGCACCGCTGTGAGGAGTTTTTCCCTTACGCTTTGCGGTCGAATCATCAGCCATCCTTGGACACTTGGGTAGTGACCGAAAGAATGAGATGGCAGATACAAGTGGCTGAAATGGGTTTCCTTCATAGGTGGGCTGGGCTCACCCTGAGAGATAGGGTAAGGAGCAACGAGTGACGTCTGGACTACCTTGCTTAGCCTGCTGTCACCGTGACCTGGCCTTGGTTAAGCGGCAGAAAATGGATGAATGGATGACATAAAGCATGTTCACTTAAAAATAAGATTTCTAAATTACAGTCACAGGGCTTGGCAGTACTGAATGAGTAAGGATGTTAAGTTTCTTTTAATAAAATGAAAAATCACTTTTTTTAGATGCTGTGGCTTTGCCTACTTTGCCTCCGTTAGTAACGTATTGTTGTGTGCATTTCAGGGGGAGATAAAGCTCTGGAAGTCAGAGTACAAACTCAAGGCTGGCATGCTTGCCGTGCTTGGCTGCCGCTGGATTCTTTGTGGGCAGAGTGGGCAGTAGGAGCCAGATGACTAAGCCTGAGAGTTTTAATTACTCTATAGACAAATTGGAAGACATCTAAGGTTAACCACGGTTAGTCACCGCAGGGAACATTCCACAAGTGAAAGCTGTCACAGAGGTAGTGAAAACGCTCTGATTCAGAGTGAAATCATTCACCCAAGTGTGACCCACACACACACATGGCAGACCCATAATTGAATCATAAAGCTTTCAAATCACTGTCTATTCATGACAATTACTCACAACCCTGTGACTCTGGGCGAGCGAGTAATGACCATTTGTTGCCATAGCATTAGTAACTTGAAGAGATCAGCACACTTACGCAGCAGTTTTTGACTGCCCGACGGCTTGTTTTCCTCTGACGAAGACTCTTCATCTTCATCGTCATCCTCAGATGAGGCCAGGGTATCCACTAGAGAAACACAAAGTTACAATTCCATTTAATCTGATCCACACAGTGCTTTGTCCTGTCCATGCCCTTAACTGCTCACTTTTCATTTGTGATGGCAACATTTTCATGGCATTTCATGCCCATTATCCGAATTATTTACTTTTACACTAAAGTACAAGAACGTGACTATTCTGTAACACAAAGTAGAATAACAAATTACAAAGGCTGCTCCGATTCATCTGCGCCGTGTCTACGACTTTACCTGTGACGTTGAAGTAGATGCTGTGGTTGCCGAAGGTGGTGCATGCGTACAGGCCAGAGTCTGTCAGCTCCACAGTCTCAATCTCCAGCTGGTCATTGCGGATGCGTGCGTGTTCTCCATCCACCACTGCCACATGGTCTTTGGTCCAGTTGACAGCATGGAGGGAGTCTTTGGCAGAGCAACTCAATTCCAGACGCTCCCCAAGATAGAGCGTGAACAGCTCTGCTTGCGTTTCCACAGAGACTACCAAAAAGAATAGACGGACATGGTTTTATACCAACAGCTCAGTAGGTTATTTACAACTCAGTGATTTTATGTAATTATAAATGCAAAAATGGCTCCATGAGCACATACAAAAGCTAATTTCTTTGGCACAAACTATCTATATGATACATACTGCAAGTCATTCACAACAGGAGAGTCACCAGGATTGCTGTACTAACAATATCTCTGACTAAATAATAACTGAGGGAGTACAGAGTGTCTAACATGTTCAGAGAGCCTCTCACACAAAAAAACAGGGCTGTCTCTGTCCAAGAGACAGCCAGGGTTTCCGTCAGAAAAGTTGTTAAGCCCGATGGCAAGTGTTCTTTTTTTTTTTCCTCAATAGGGCCCGATCACAGACCGATGGCAACATTTACGCAGAGCCCAATAGTTTCTGTGATCACAGAATCAGGGTCGGAATTGCAGAATTTAAATTTGCACGGCCCCACTGTAACTGTAGTTTCAAAAATGCCTTAAAAATACATTAAAAAATAATTCCCAGTGGCTTAGGCTTGGTGGGGGGGGGAAAGTTAGGCCCGGTGGGCCACCAGGCTTGCAAAACACTGGGGGAAAACACTGACAGCAGAAAAGTCCTTTCTTGATTTCCTCCCAGCAAAACGCCTGCCTAACCTCTCCCTCAAATTAAATAATTTCCCAAATTAGTCAAGGCCCTATCGCCAGGCAGGCAAGGACCTACTTGGGAAAGGAAGGTGAAATTCAATTAGAAGATTGAAGAGAGGGGAGGCGTCACGCAGTGAGACACCTGAGCGCCCCCCCCCCCCCGTTCTAAATGACTACATAGTCCGCAAGGGGGAGGGGGTAACCCAATTATGCTGACACGTTGTCCATCACAATAGTGTTGTTTGTCTAGTTAAAAAGGTAAAGATCGTCAATGTCCATCTTGCTTGACATTCTTGCTCTGGGATCACACATCCATGCCAAAAAAAAGAAAAAAAAAAAAGGCACACAAAAGGTACACTTCGTTTCAATTAAAAGCAAATGGCATCCAATTTTGTGGCCATTAGGGCTGCAATTAAATATAATTTACAGTACGGATTCATCGGCTGAATATTTTTTCCAAATTAATTCTATTAATTAATCTATAAAATGTCAGAAAATACTGAAAAATGCCGCACAATTTCCCAGAGGTTAAGGTGTCGTCTTCAAATGTCCAAACAACACTCAAATATATTTAGTTAATGATAAAAGACAAGGCCAAGCAGCAAAAATTTGAGAAACAATTAATGTTTAAAGTTTGCGCTTAAAAAAAAAAAAAAAAAGTCAACCGATCGATCTATCGATTATCAAAATAGGTGCCGATTAATTCTTTGTTGACTAGACTAATAGACCAACTAATAAAAGAGCATCAAACTTCATCAGAAAGCCTTCGTTCGAGAGATTGGAGTGGCAGCAGGGGCAAGCAGCAATTCCTCCAATTTGAGAAACAAATAATGTTTAAAGTTTACGCTTAAAAAAATGACTCAAATGATTAACCGAGTATTAAAATAGGTGCAGATGTATTCTAATTGAATATTAGTTTCAGCTCTAGTATACATAGTTCTGTTCCGGTGCCAAGTAGCACAACAATGTAATTTATTCCCCTGTGGCAGCACTTTAATGTAAAATCTGAGTCATTTTACTCATCCTCCTTTCCCATTTCCTACAGAGTCCCTTCGGCATTATAGCAAAAAAGAAATGGAGCTAGATCAAAATGCCACAGCGGTAAGCGATTCTTCAAGATGAGATTATTCTGAACTGTTCTCAAAGCACACTGTTTGTAAAACGCACTTCCTCACAACAGGAAGCACATCTATATAGCATAACCTCAGGACAACGTCAGCAAACCTGACTAATCCCTCCCACCATCACAACAAAGGCCTCCAAACAATAAAAGGGGAAGAGGGCGCAGGGAGAGCGAGCCAGTGAGCATGTGCACAGGAGCGAGCGAGGGCCTGCAGCGGCAGGTTCTAGTGCCAGTTGCTATGGTGACCCCACTTGGGCCTAGTAAAGGTATTTCCTGGATCACATATGTCTGACAGGCCCTTAATCCCAGCAGGAAAAGGGGCCAGGGGGTAGGATCAACTTTCTCCTCAAAAACAAAACCGAAGGGGGAAAGCAGAAGAGGCATTTAGTGATGGACTACAGCCATCCAACCAGGAGACGGCCAATGCAACATCTCTGCGCTGTGTGTGGGGGGCCGGCCAGTATGTTTGGGTCCCTGCCCTCTAAATGGAGATGCCACTGATAAGACTGTGTCAACATCCCAGCTGTTAATCTGGCCGCAGACATCATAAAACGCCCATAAAAGCTGTACAATTTGCTTGTTACTTTATTGTAGGCCACAGTGACGACCATTTGTGCTTCTGTGACGACCTACTTAAAACTGGAGTAAGACAGGGCCCAACGCTAACTTTTTAAAAAAGTTGCCGGCTTGGCAACCAGGCATCAGCTTTTGGTTGCCGAAATTGACAATACGGTTGCCATGTTTTAAACTGCCTATGTTTGGAGCAATTTATTTCTTATGCAACTATACCACACATTTTAATAATGCAACAATGAGATAATGGCTTGCAATATAATTTCCCATGCCTCTCAAATAGGGGTGCAACGGATCACAACATTCACGGATCGGATACATTTTCGGATCAGCACATAAAAGGGGAGGAATTTAAATGATTATTAAAAATGTAATAACAATAACTGTTAATAATAATTACTTCACTCACCAGTAAATTGCTGTTAAAAGACAAAAACAGATGAGAATGGGGTATTTTACAATAACTTTGAATGCACCACAAGGTTTACCAGTTACGCAACATTTACCGTAGTCACGTCTGTTTTGTTTTTCTGACAACAGCAATGACCACCAGTGCAGCAGTTCTAGTTTGTGTCCTTTAGCTCATAGCTTTAGCGGCAGACTGTTAAGTCCCGATGTTGGAATCCTCTACAGTGAAATACAGTCACACTTTTACACCGTTTAGCTGTCAGCATTTTAAACCGTGTTTAATCCAGCTACTACTGTAGCTAACGGTAGGCTAACGTTACCTGCTGCCAAGTGTAACGTGTCATTAGTTTTTACTAGCACTGACATGCAGTGATGCTTCTGTTGCCTTTAACGTCTGTTTCGGAGCATCAGAGAGCAGCGCAGACATTTAGGTGGCACCGTAATGAGGCACCGAAATCCGCGTTGCTATTCCGTCACGTGGATATATTAGCACCGGATTTTAACATGCGCCGGTAACGTGAAAAGAAAATTGCGTTGCCTGTATCTTTTCACGGCAAACGCGCGCGTGTGGAAAGCGGTCGCCCAACAGCTAAAAAGTTGTGTTGCGCACAAACGTAGTGTTTTGAACTTTACGGAGACAAAAAAAAAAAAGACTTCTTTTCAAATAAGATTTTCCAGTTTTCTAAGTTTTGGTGAGTTTTTATATATTAAAAACAAAAAAATTAACAGGTGGTTGTCAAAGGGGGCAACCAGAGGCCACGAAACGGTTGCCAATTGACTCAATCTGGTTGCCAAGGGCAACCGTTCCTATCGAGTCCTGTAAGATCTAAAAAAAAAAAAGACAGAGCTACTATTTTTCTGATTAACTCAGTGTAGAAATAGGATGCCAACAAAATTTAGATACACACTTGCATCACTCACAGTAAATTTATTTTTCAACTCTTCACACTGAGGTAAGTGCCAAGTTTCCAGCATTTCCTTTGAATCTGAGGACGTTTCATCTCAGCTAATCCTCCTGCCGCTATGATTGGATTAAAATGGATTAAGGACCACATTTTCAGAAAGCAACCCATCTGGAATGTGTTCCATCAACCATTTGGAAAAATTGATTGACATTGTTTAAAATCAGCCTAATGACAAAAATCATGACAGGAATTTTGTGAAGAAGAAATCATTGAGGAGGTTTTCTCACTTGTCTATAAATTCAAGACCCGGTAAAAAGGAAGAGTTGGCGCCAGTCGATGGAACCTTCTCTGACTACAAGATAGGAAGCAATATGCCGCGTGAATGACTTCTGGGATTTCCTGCTCTCACTGGAGTGATGGTTGAATGCAGGGAAGTCGAGCTGGTTGAGGCTCTGCGGTGGCACGCAGAGAAAAAAAAAAAATGACTATGGCAAGTTTCCTCTGCTGATTTGACCACACCAGAGTGAAGGGGTGGGCGACTGTAGAGGGGATTGATAAGAGACAAAAGGCAGGACTGGCAGGAAGCAAAAGAATAGGACAATGCCCATTAGCAAACCTAAAAAAATTCACTGAGCGAGTGTCCCTCCTGAAAGCACTCCAGTGGAGGACCTTTTCATTCCTAAATGAGATGCTGACAATCAGCATGGATTAACACTTGGGAGCTACAAGGATTACTGTGCAGGGCAAAGTTGTTCCAGTGTCATTCAAATGAGTTCAGCTACATTTAGCCTTACATTATAGCTTAAAAAGGACAAACCGTCACACCAGGGACTCTTAAAAGAATTAAACTTTATTGGTTATGGTTATTTTATTGATCTAGTTATATTACTACTGTTATCAGTACTGTCTGCTCTGCTGCTTGTTTGTCTAAGGAACAACACAGGCAGAGACTTTTGCAGAGACATGTTGCAACAGAGACGAAAGCAATCCATTACACTCAAACACATGCATCGCTGTCCTTCCTATCCAGATTTTTCCCATATGTATTCATCAGGAAAACCTGTTGCTTAGCCATTTAGAGCATCACACTGCATCAGTCTTCAAAAGACTGGAGTAAGGATTCTTCTGGACATTTCAATTGCATCACAAATTCTGCTTATTCTTTACAATTTTAACATCATGTTTACTGCTAAACCTCTATCCATAAATAGCTTTGGGGAAACATGTCACCAATATGTGCTTGCTTTCCCCATTCTTAGGACGTTCTTTTTTTTTTTTTTTTTTTAGACTGATACGAATGTTACTAATTATACAAAATGATAAAGCATGAAAGCTGATCTGTGTCACTATAGTGCACCACGATGACATAACTCCACTGACAGAGAATGAACAATGCCCAAATGGTTATCATTGAGTTGAAATGAATGCTCACAGGGAAAAAGTCAGATTTATCTGACATTATCCTTAAATTCAGTTCACTTGTTTTGTCCTCTCTGAGAGTCAGCAGAGCCATGCTCCTCTGGGCCCCCATCACTGTCTGAGAAGAGTCTGTCTCAGGACTGTGGCAGCTCTAGACTTTACGAGCCCTCCACTCAAGGGTCAGGACTTGAGTGGCAGCAGAGCATCGAGTCAAACAAAATCACCTGGGACCGCCATATAAATAACTTTTTGAAGTTCACTGTCACAAACAGAAAGATTTACCGACATTGAAATGAGGACGACAAAAACACAAGTTTCTCTGAATGATCTCACTGAGAAAAAGAAAAAAAAAAAGGGTCGGTAATCGTTTGAATGGCAGTCTGTTTGGCCTCTGAAGAAATGTAATGCATTTCATTTGTTCAGGGAATATTCTTTTCTTATGTGAACAACTAAAAACAAAATCCCCCCCCTCCCCCCCCCCTCCCCAAGACAAACAAAAGAGGCACGCATAAAACATGACCGTTGTTTCCCCAACCAAGACAAAAGGAATGCAACCAAATGCTTCTACTGTGATTGTTTGTCGACAGCTGAAGCCATCCGTCACCCAGCAGGGAAGCGGGGAGAAAGTGAAGCATTCCCAGGCAAAAGTCAGTGGGGGAGCAGGAGGAAAAGCACAGAGGCGCATAGATAGTACCTGGCCATTTGGTGATTAAGAACAGGGAGTGTAAATGAATCAGACTTCCCCCACCCTGCTGGAAATTTATGGCTCACCTTAGAAGACAAACATTCTCCTCAGAAACCCTATCCTTCAGGACAAGGGAGGGCTCAAAGTAGCATCTTCTTTCCTTTTTCCCCCCCCCTTCTTCTTCTTCTTCAAAAAAAAACAGGCTAATTTATGGTTTCCCTGGCAGTTAACTCCTCTCCCAGTGACAACAAATACCTTTTCATTACAAAGGAGGAGAGGAGCAGGGACTGCTAGGTAGTGGGGCTGCCTGTAGGCTACAGATGGGAGTCATTTACTCCTCCCTGTCCCACTGTTGGCTTAAACACAGCCGCACCAAGTTTATTTTAGGGCTTACAGCCCAAGAGAGACCCTCTTGCTTAATTACTCTAATTATAATGCTGAGCTTTATCATATTCTTTTGCTGCTCCCCACTTCCGACTGCAAAGTGTAAACATCCAAACCCATCTACCCACAAGTCCAGGCAGCTATTACACTGCTGGACTGTATCCAAGAGACACATTTTTAAGGATTCGATTTCAGTGCCTCTTTCCACTTTTCAGAACTTGTGTAACAGCCAGACCGGGCTAAATTCTTTGTAGGAGAATCTTAAAGTTGTACTGGCCAGATGAACAACAAAATAAAATCAACAGACCAAAAGTTCAGTCTGTGAGATTTGTTGAGAACCCTAATGAGCTCAGAGTATGAATTGGTTTAGTTGGCCAGGGAGAAAAAAACAGAAAAAAAAGGTGTAACTAATAGTCACAAACACAGTTGTGCTACATCTGACGCAGTAAAGGGCACTCAAACATCAGACTCGGGCAAATGGGGGTGGTGGAGGAAACACTGACGCCACAAAGGACAGACTTCACCAAAGCCTGGAGTGTGTTAGGGTTACATTCCTGTACGAAGAACAAAGCTTTGATTATCAATGGACTGTTTCTCGAAATAAGTCAGACTTAATAAGTTCAAAAGAGTTAGGCTATGTGACATTTAATATTACTGCAACTAGAAAAAAAGCAGGGTACAAATGAAGTCTGAGTAGCTTTAAGATTTCAAGCCATCTTACCTTCATCAGTGCTGCTGGCAGGCCGGCACTGGGTCCTTAAAACTTGGGCAAATAAAACCAGACTCAGAAGTATACTTGGCCTCATCAGCATCCTGCTGAGGGAGCTACAACTGTTGGCTTTTCTGCGACTGGAACTCCATTCAGACCGGTAGGGCATCAGCAGCGGGTCATTCACAGTGCTAAACTAAAAAAAAACGACAAAAACAACGTGAGCAAGCCTCATGATTTCAAAGTTTTGTTATGATGAGTAATATGAGAAAAACAACGAGACAAAAATCAGTTTAGGATACATGTTGGTAAGACAGAAAGAAATATTTGCTTGGACTAGGCTAGAGGAAAATAAACGTAACGCAAGAATGAAAACATTTAGAAAATGCTGTTCTGTGGCTCTTCAAAAACGGAAACAAAATCATTTTATAAAATCATTTTGTTGACAAGGAAATTCCTCACCTCGTCAAAAAAAGAGAGAATATTCTGTATGACCACAGGGCTGGTGGTAGAAGGTACTCGAGCATTTGGGCCTGCTTGTACAAGAACACTGATAAGAAGCTGCAGAGCATGAGGCTCGCTGATAGCTCAAGCAAACAAACACTGGCTACATCTTGCTCAGCTCTTAGGAATTCAATAATAGGTTTTTAAGACGTCAAAGTAACTATTGGAAGTATGAACTCAAAAAGACTGTCATAACACACAGTCAATGTTCGAGTTTTCGTTTTCGCTGCTAGGCCGCTTTTGGGGTTGGAAGATGTACAGTAGTGGGTGACCCTCACATGCACATCTGCTTGCATCATCACCTCTACAGCATCTGGCCACAGAGATTAACACATGCCCCAAAACCCCCATAACCCCCCTTGAGGAATTTGTTTAAGACTTAAGACCAAAAAAAAAAAAAACTAGCCTGTTATGTGACACCCTTGTAGAGAGAGACTGCGGAGCCATCATTTCCACGCTGAGAGATCTATCACCTAACAGTTGGTTTTGGTCCACAAACCCAAATTGACACCCCCCCCCCCGCAACCACTTGCTCCCATGAGTTGTCATGAAAGGTAAAACAAATGCTGGTTTTACCCTAGCCAAACCAAAGAACACTGGCCTCATCAAGGAAGACCCTACAAATCAATGGAGTCATAAATGAATCCATAATGTCACAGTCCACTCTGTTAAAACGACAACAGCAGCAGCATCACATCTGGGTCAAAGTAACCCCAACTCGGTTTACGCTTCCACACAAAGTCATGTTCAGAAGCAGCTGTGGTTTCCTTTAAGAGAGGTAATCGCTCGTGTGAGTGTTCGTCACTAAAAACAGTCACTGTGTTCTCCTCGAAACCAATTCAATTTCACTTTCCAAGAATGGTCTAGTGTTCTAGCAGCTGAGCTGGGTCAGGGTAGTCCGGGGAGGGGGGGGATAAAGAAGCTTGGTCATCGCGGCTCTGTAAGCAGTGAGTCAGTGTTTAGGGAAGGCTCCAACAAAGTGCTTTTTTTTTTTTTTAGGAGGAAGAAGCTTCTTCAAAGTATGACACAACACTTTGTCATCATACTCCCGCGGGAGCATGAGTTAAACATACAGTGTGTCTTACCATCCACGCAGAGTGGACACTCCTCTTTGACTTGTGAGTAGTTCAGAACAGAGAATGACCGACACATTGGCAGGTTGATCTCGTTGGCCGATATTGGCTTATTCTAAATGTTAGCATCAGAAAAAGAAAGAAGTATAGGCTGCATTTTTGTGTGTGTGTGTGTATATGTATATATATATATATATATATATATATATATATATATAATAATATAATATATATATAATTCTCTATATCATATATTGCAGATATAGAGAATTGGTCAGCCGATAAGAGTCATAAAATTGCAGCACTGAAATACTAGAACTAGTATTGAGGTCATTTTAAAAAACTGTGTAACCATTATAGCTTGTTTTTTTTTTTCCAGCTGTAAAATGCCCCGTTCAGAATGCATATTGGTCACAATTCTTTTAAAAAACAAATTTAAGGTGTGGTGTTTCTCAAATATCAATATAAGTATTGGACTTTAAAAAAAAAAAAACAAAAAAAAAAAAAAAAACCAGCAACCGCATTTCGGGATGTAGTTGCTATACAAATTAATTTCACTTTCTTTACTAATCAAAATGTACTGTTACTTTTTACCTACGGTCATATCTTGTTTCTCAGTAGTAAAATATACTGCCTCAGGACATATCCTGCAGCAGAACTCAAACAAATTTGAGAGATCCCTGCCAAATAATATTTGAGGAACCAAATTATTAAGTCACATTCTGATTTACATAGGCTAAATGACACATGGGTAATAAATGAAGAAAGATTACACACCAACACATCTCACACCTGTGAGCTCTCCAAGCTCTCTCCAATACTTCCGTCCTTTACTGGGGCCACTAAAACACATCTACTGGTTCTGATGGATGAAACCAGTTCTATGTTCGCTTCACTTCACCAGACTTGTGTAGTGACTAACCGACTAACAGGCAAGTCTAAACCCTTGAGCAGCGGTAGATTCAAACTAAAATACCAACACCTATCCAATGATTTGGTCTTAAGCTGCAGACACACAGAGCTGACGGCCAAACGTCGGCAGAAAAGGTAGATGGACTGATCAGTCTCCCCAAATTGGTCAAAAAAGTGCCTCGGAACACACCAAAGCGACGAGACGTAATACGTCTCCATAACAGCAGGCGGCGCTAAATCTGTATTGTCGCCCAAAAATGAAAACCAGCAGCTGGTTTCTCTGGAAATTCAAAGACAGACTGTCATGGCGGCTTGGTTCAGAATACGATCTCATATTGTACTAAAATAGTTCACCGAAACGTGTTTCTGAAAACATTTTAAGAGAGAAATAGGCCATGCAGTTGCTGAATCGGTCTTCATTTCAGATCGCCAAAGGTCAGTTTAAAAGATTTGTCAGATTTTGAGAGACTCTAGTCACGCTCATTCCGCTCCACGTTTCCGGGTTGGCACTCTACCAATCAGATGGGTCATTTGAGTCCGACTGCCCGCAGCGCCCGCCCCGCCGATTATACATGTCAAATCGGCCAAAATGAAGGACGACGGCACGGAACACACTGAACAGACTCGAGTCACTGACCTCGCCAGACTGTCCAACGGCCGATTATCAGCTCGGTGTGTCCGGGCCTTTACACTGCTCTTTTTGGTGCAAAACCCTTGTTTCCCACTTTCTAAATCTTTTTATTTGGGGATCTGTCACCATTACTAATACTTTGTTGGTACAACTGTTGGTGAGGCATGAAAATACATTCTGAGTTTTGTTGCTCACATTTTTCAGGAAGCAATTTTGCTTATAAACGTGTGAAACAAAATAGATTAAAAAAGCCGCAGAAGCAGAATGAGTTGTAGCTAATGAACAGTGAGTGACTGCTCAGAAAATAAAAGAAGACTTGCATTTGAAAAGGATTAAAGACATGCCGTACAAAAACACTTCATTGAAAACCTGGCAAATAAAAAAGGGGTTAAACTAACCCGATTAGAACATGCAAGACACATTTAGCTTCTTTCATTATACAAAAGACAAAGGTTACAGGCCTAACCCATAACATGGCCTGCACCATAATTACTGTTCACTGTCATCCATGCATAAAATTCCTCAGCACCCAAATTCTGGAGCCCCCTTCCCAGTTAACTGTGCACTCCCAGCCAGCAACAGAGCCAGTCTGCACACGGCTGCAGTTGAGCGGACATAAGAGCATCAGACCATCTCCCCGAGGCTACTGTTTTCACAAAAACAGACACTTCTGGCTTTTTCTTTGCAGCCTCACAATCTGAATCAGTGGTTTGCCGCCAGTCCGGAGGGAGATCAGGTGTCATGAGATTACACTCAAATGTAAAGACAATCAATGCCAAGCCACCCGACACTATGCCATTTGGTTGACACTTCAATTCAAAGTGCTTCTCAGTACATTCAGTGCTTTTCAGTATGCATGAATATGTAGGTTTTCCCAAGGGAGGTTAAATCGGGAAACACAACTCTACCCTTGGAGAGGTTACTAAAATGCACGGTATACGTTGTATCGGAATTAAAATCAGCCTAAAAATCCCTAAACATGCACACACAATCAAATAAACCTGAAAACAACTTAAAATATCAATCTGAAGGATGACAGACTAAAATCTACTTACTAGTAAAATGTACACCACACAAAGCTTGCAAGGAAGCATTTAATTTCACACTACATTCCTTGATGGATTTAGTTAAATACAATCATAAAGCTCAAGTCACAATAACTTTGTGCCAGGGGAGCAGCGTAGTAAATTAAAGGACAGGACTATTCCTCACTTCCCATTATATGGTTCAGGAGAAAACGTTTTCCCTCCTGGTGAACTCCCTGTGGACGTGCTGCTTTTCTAAACCATCCATCTTCTCTCTCTCCCTTTATACCATAACATTAAGAGCTTTACATAACATCAGACTGGCCCCTCCAGACCAAGGCTTCATGACAGATGTAGTAATGATGGCTGCCCTCTGAGAATTTAAAAGATGTTACTTGACTGCATTTCTGAATAAGTAGTTGGTACCACGAATTGAGTGAGATGATGTGAAATGAACTTTCTTGGTTATATTTCGTACATAGATATATGTTTTATATCTATGGTTTGGTAGTTTAGTTTGAGCCTGTGACAAAAATAGGACATGGGCTAAATACATGGCTGAGGATGGATAAGGTGACATGGATCATTTTTTGCAGAGATACAACCCAATTGATAGCAGCACTACTGCAAACATTGCCTATATCACAAGACAGTAAAGAAGTTCAGAAACGTGCTACGGATCCACGAAGACAAACTCCATTGTTTATAAGAAATAACGCCATCATGTGCAGTTTTAAACATTTGCTTTCTAGGTTTCACTGTTGATGTACTGGGGAGCATTTGTTCAAGTTAGTTATCTAGCTAATCTGATTAAAAGGCGCAGCCAGCTGTGGCTTTAGATAGAATACTGAAGGAGTTGTTAGCAGGACTGCAGGCAACATTTGGGCCTTGTGCTTTAACGTGACTGTAAGTTCCCTTTCTTTTTCAAGCATGGAGGAGACTGAGGTGTTACTACGCACGAAACGGACTAAAAGGTCTCCTGAGAAAGCAAAGTACGCAACGTTACGTAAACAGACAGTTTTCCCATTTTACTCATTTTCAAAGCACAAACAACATGTAATGTAAAATAAAACAGGTGGTTGTGTGTCAGAAATAAAATAACTGTGTCAATTTAAGGGCCACAATTCTTGAATTAGCTCCTTTTTTAACGACAAATAACGTTATTTCAATGGGGAACAACAGCTATGACGTTAAACCCTTTAGCACGTAAACACAATTTAAGTCAACGTTAAATCAGAGAGTGAAGGAATAATAAGAACATCAGCTCACCTTACTGGCGGGGGGCTGTGAAACAGCCAGTGTTGGTCAGATAAGGAAGACTCCGGAGCTGAGATTGGATGCAGAAAAAAAACTTCCCGAAAAACAGTAACGTTATATCCAGAGAAATGTGTGGTCCGTTAACGAAGCTCACTAAATCCAAGCTATCAACGAGTGGCTAACAAGTTCGCGCATATTTTTTTTTTTGCAAAACTTGTGCGACAGAAAGAACGTGCGTCCCCCACTCCGAGAAACCCAAATAATCAACGGAGCGAGAAAAAAATAAAATAAAACTTCCTATAGCGTTGAATTTGTTTTATTTTAACGTTTTCCTGATTTGCTTTGCGACACGCTTCTTTTATCTTAACGGTACCTGGCTAACGTTAACCCAAACAGACCCGAAAAAACTACGTGAGTGCAGCCTATGCGGTAGCTCTTGGTAGTCCCTTTATCCCAAACGTTTCGCTCGCGATGAAATGAAGTCGCCTCACCTCCGAAAACAGTATCCTAAAGTTGTTCAACTCACTGTAACAAAATATCCGCAAACAAAATTCCATTCGGTGTCATATTTATACAAAAAAATGGTACTTAAATGAATCCTAAACAGTATTTTGACGATTCCTGGGGGAGAAACGCTGTTAAACAACGAAGAGCCCGGGCTGCTCCAAACCAAACCTCCCCCCTTAAATCTGAGAGAATATGCGCATCCTCCAGACCATTGTCAACACCGAGGCACTAACACAGACAACTTCCTGTCTCTAGCTATAAAATAAATGCCAAAACCGGCGCCAAGAGGCAGCAGTTGACTAGTTAGATAACCTTTGGACTAATATAGTTGGCTCAATACACAATTTCTGTCCAGCATGTTCATTTCGCTCTGCTTTGTGAGACAGATGGTCATCTTTAGCTCCCATTCTATTGTAGCCAAAGGTGCTACCTTTAGGTAAAAACCTTTTTAAACAATCTTTTGCAGAAATAAAGGGGACATGGCGAATATTAACGTGGTGATGATGCATTTATTGGCGCTTTAATTAGTGTTTGTTGAGTTAAAACAGAAAAACACCATTACATCAAAATGGAGAGCTATTAGACCACCTCTACATTACTTTTTACTTGTACTTGAGTTTACCTTGTATGTATTGTATATATTTCCAACCATAGTTATTTAACGAAAAAAAAAAAATCATCTAATATTGTGCAACATCAGCCACGTTAATTATTTTGACACAACATATTCACTCCATATTCAATGCATTGTCTCAATCTGTGATGAAAGTGCGGCTTTTATTTTGAATGTCAAACAGCCGGAATTCCGACATTATTCAGGCTGTTACTTTCCAACTTGACGCAGGTCTGCCCAGGCTGGTAGGCTCCCCGGCCCTGCCATCCACAGCACCTTTCCAGCAGAGCTCCAACTCTCCACACCTCGCTCTTTGCATTGTGGGATTGGAGACTACACGATACACAGGCCAATACTGTAACTATAAATAATTATAGTGCTCCTGTGTACATTTCAACTACCACAATGGAAATAAACTACATAAACTAACTACAAACTACGAACTCAGTATTGATCAAATCACATATAAGAAAAATATAGGCAATACATAAAATAAAATATCAAACAAGATCCCTATAAGGTCATTGAACACTATAATGCCATAGAAGACAGTGTTCATTCTTATTGAACACCACTTTTACTTTGGAAGATTCAAAATCCTTTATTAATCCCACAACAGGGAAAGTCACCATTTTAGCAGCAAGGGATAGGGGGGGAAAGTACAAGATACTATAAAGATAAACAAACATATAAGTTAAGAAAATAAATAGTAAAATGTGTTTACAGTATTGAGAAAATAAATAGTAAATAGGTCAAGGTAAAGGTCACTTTAGGATCACTAAAAAAAGTCCCATGTAGACATAGGACATTAATATAAATGTGTGTTGCATTTTACAAAGACGTTGAGCTCTTATTAAAAACTTTAACAACGAGACTTTCCAAACTAAAAGCATTTCCACTTTAAAAAGTTGCAATAACATCCAGGGAGCCCACACTGATGGTAGACATGAGAAGACAAAGGCGTATCAGTGTAAAGAGATGTTTACTCACTGAATGAATGAGTGGACTGGGCAAGAAGTGTGTATGAGTCAGTGTATCTGAGGAGGGAAATTGGTTTTCTTTGCAGGAATTCAGACAACCAACATGAATACTAATTCACTGACAGAAAGTAACCACTTTCATCAACTTCCCGTTCAAGGCGACTATGAAATAGCTTTATTGTACTGGCGTGAAGATCATATGCTTTGGCAGCATTTCAAAGAGCATCAGAATTTCAAATGTATCTGCCAAGTCAGCACAAACACAAGTTTGCATTGCTTGATCAAACACATAGTTCATATGTGAAGACCTCATATGGTCTTTGATTTCATGTCACCATTGACAAATGATTGACGACTGAAGCTGCAGACACATGGGAGCAGATTTGTGTTTCAACATGTGTTAGCCTTTCATCTTCCATGCAACATCCTGTATGATGTTAAAGCCATTCACAAAATGAGGTGACTTTATATTCACTTTATTTTATTGGAGATCTAAATTCAGTATTTTGAAGGTCAGTACTAAGGAATCACATATTTAAACAACAACTTCTGTTCTGGACAGGACAGGACAGTTTCTTTCTGCAGGCCACCACTCTGATGAAGAGATAAAGAGATATTTTGCTGGTTTGAATCCAGCTCTGTGTCATCTTTTTGGGTTTGCAGATGAACGGTGTGTTCGGAGCGCTCGGAGCTCCTATAGCTAAGCAGAGCAGCAGAGGACTGCAGAGATCCATAGGATGACGTGAAACGTGGATCTCGGCAGACCTCGGCTGCTCCGAGCTCTGCGCACTGGTGCCGTGGAGGGAAGCCAAACACTGTTCATTTTAACACACTGCCCACACAAAGATGACACAGAGCTGGATTAAGAAAGGCAAAGTATCCCTTTAATATTAGTCCATAGTGTCAATAACCCTGTAACACCAAACATCCACTGTACTTCACGGTACCTGTAAAGTACATATTTTATATATATAGTTTTTATAGGTATGTCTATTTCTGTGTAAGTACATTAAGAGTAGTCTGGATCAACGGAAGTACATTTTCAGGATAATTGTCTGACATGTCAATCACCTTCCGCTCTGTGTGTATTGCCGTTCTCAAACTGTGCATCAGGAAACGACAACAAGCTTCGAGCTAGCAAGCTACACACTGAAAACCTAGTTTTAAAAAAATTGGGATCGTGCAACAAGACAGGCCTGCTTGGTTCTTTCGGGGAATGATTGTAAAGATTTACAAAGAATATGTTTACGGCATTTACTCTCTGAGACGTTTTGGGACCGATTGGTGGAGATTGCATTGGATGAAATACACACAACGATACACTGGTATTAACGATGTATCCAGCAAATTTATAAAGCTCATGTTACTGTATTGTGTGAACAGTTAACTTCATTTAATATTGTATGTTGTGTTTTCTTTTGCGGGGTGCAAATGTCACTGTGTCCGGAGCTTAGCGCCGCCCAAGACGATTGTGATTGGTTTAAAGAAATGCAAACAAACCAGTGTTTTTTTTCTCATATCCTAGAATGTATGTGTGGTGTATAGCCAGACCTTACTCCACACATGCTGTGGGGATAGGTCTGGCAATGTGAGACTACATTAAGAGTAACAAAAACCAGAGTCGAATTCCTTGTTTGTATACACACTTACTTGGCCAATAAAGCGGATTCAGATTTGTAGACGCTGCACTTTTCTACTACCTGTCCTCTATCGAGAAAGCAAACACTATCTTATTGCTGTTATATTGGTTGTAACACGAGCCCCAAACTGAGCTTCTATCAGCAAACACAGGAGGATCTTGGCATGACGTTACAGGATGTATGACTTCTTTGACTCATCCAGATTTGATTAAGCGTTGCTATTGTAATCGATCCACCTACGAAATAAAATTTTAGATTATAAAGTGAAAGTGCAAGAAGAGATCAAAACAGAACAATACACTATGAATAAAAATGTTACAAAAGGAAATGCATCAAAATACAAACCTTTCAGTGCAGTACGCAGTGGAGTTTAGGGACTAGATAGGTGAAGACACTTAAATGCTGTGATATTGTGAATTTATCTAACATTTTATTTATATATTTTTTTGTTAACCGCAGCTTTGCAATGCTCAAGCACTCAGTAAAAACATTTTTTATTTAAAAATGAAATGCACATCACATGCAGATACAAAATTTTAATGTTACATACTCTTACTGAAAACATTGTCACTTGTGTTATCAGTTTAAAACCTCTGTTCAGTTCAGTTCATTTCTTAAAGGAACACGGCGACTTATTGAGACTTTAGCTTATTCACCGTATGCCCCAGAGTTAGATAAGTCCATACATACCCTTCTCATCTCCGTGCGTGTTGTAACTCTGTCTGACGCACCCACTGCTAGCCTAGCTTAGCACAGATGCTGGAGGTAATCGGCTCCAACTAGCCTACTGCTCCCAATAAGTGACAAAATAACGGCAACATTTTCCTATTTACATGTTGTGATTTGTATAGTCACAGCGTGTACAAATAACAAGGTTACATGAGACACAGCCATCTTCTAACCGTATACAAACTGGGAACTATATTCTTAGAAGGCGAAGCACTGCTACTTCTGCTACTTGGGTGGAGTGATTTGCTCGCAGCACATGAGAAGCCCCGTGGTGAGGAGCAGAGAGTTCGCCTGGCATTCGCTCAGAGTTGGAGTAATAGAATCGCTAATCACTCCGCCCAAGTAACAGTGCTTTGCCTTCTGACTGTGTTGTGAAAATGTTGGCGTTATTTTGTCACTTATTGGGAGCAGTAGGCTAGGTGGAGCCGGTTACCTCCAGGATCTGTGCTAAGCTAGGCTAGCAGTAGGTGCGTCGGACAGAGTTACGACACGCACGGAGATGAGAAGGGTATGTATGGACTTATCTAACTCTGGGGGATACGGTGAATCAGCTAAAGTCCCAGTAAGGACGTGTTCCTTTAAAGTGTAACTCCACAGATTTAACACATCAAAGTCTGCAGGATTTAGGAAGTATTACTGCATATGTAAAACGGTTGTATCAATCCTTTTGTGGCTCCAGAAGTCTGATAACTTGCCTAAAGGGCATCACTTGATGCAATTTATCAGACTTTAGCTTTAGTTTAAGTTTGAAAATGAAAAAAAAGATATCTGGTTGTGTAGAGTAAGAAAGACATGACGTTACCAGACGTCTCTTTTCATTGAAGCTTGAGGCTAGCAACTAGAGGCTACAGTAGCCACTATCAGCTTAACAAACCGTCGGTGGTCAAGATGCATTTTGGGTAACATAGGCGCCCGGTTTTTACAAGAAAACCGAATGCGTTGAATAAAAAAAGCTTACATCTCTGGTTCTGTTGTATTGATTTTTATACCTTTTTGTTGACTGGCCATTGTGAGTCTGGGAATGTTATAGGAGTGCGATGCTAAACAGCTGGAGTACTCTTTTCAAGGAATAGCCTAGCTCAACATTTTGGGAAACATTGCTTATTTGTTTCTGCCGAGTTAGATGAGAAGATTGATACTACTCTCATATCTGTACACTAACAATGAAGCTACCCACAGCAGCTGGTTAGCTTAGCTTAGGTTAGGTTAGTACGAAGAGTGAAAACAGGGGTTGTGTGGTTTTACGGGAGCTTATCTTCTTTGCCTGGGTGCAGTGTCTTCCTGGAGTCTTGTCGTCACGAGGTTGTCAGAAAACTAGCTAAGACAGACAGAGAGTGACTGGAATAATGAATAAGACAAGAAGTGTAATCCTCGTCGGCAAAAAAGCGAAAATTGGAAGACATAGCTTCTTGGTACATAACGGCTACCGTAGTTGCAACACGCATTTGAAAAAGCGAGGCGCTAGAGAGCACTCTTCGTTTGAATGCAAAATACAATTTCACCGCTAGATGGGAGAAATTCCTACACAGTGTACCTTTAAGGTGCTGGTAGGCAGATTTTTTTTTTTAACCTTTGGACAGAGCTAAGCCAGCCGTTTCTCTGTTTCCAGTCTTTCTGCTAAGCTAACTGTCTGCAGGCTGTAGCTTCATATTTCATGTAGGCTACAGACATGAGAAGGGTATCCATCGTCTCAGCAAACTCTTGACAAGAAAGCAAACATGCATATTTCCCAAAATGTCTAAACTATTAAAACTATTCCTTAACGTTACAGTGACTGACTAATGCCGAAAGCACATATTGCCTTTATGCAACACGTTTTGATTGGTGTATTTCGGTCAGACACTCTTGCATTTCAAATTTCTAAACTGCCTTTTTTGTCAAATGCACTTTAAGCTCAAATGAACTTGCGACTTCAAAGAGAGCTGCTGACTATGTAGCAGATGGAGTGTGAATCTGACAACCACATACATACCAGAGACAAACCAAGCATGTTTATAAGGGTAACTAACAGTGAGAGTTAAATGTGCAATGTGCTGCCATCAGCCACATCTTACGATTTCAGAGCTTCAAAACACGACCTTTGATGCAACAAGCAGTTTGAAACCACATATTTTTCGAGACATTTTTTTTTGTGTCACTGATAAAGAGTTCCCTTGGGATGTGCAACACCGCTGTTAATGATTTACTCTACAGAGGACAAGAAAGCCTTGGAAGAAGTCATAACATATGGGGATGGTTTATTCATTCTGTTGCTTATTGTTTTCCTCCGATGATAGGAGGTGACTGATCTTAAACTCTTCACCCCAGTCTGAGCAGTGACGGCTGTGGGTGGTAAAGATTCTGCAAAACAGAGGGAAAAGAAAAAGAAAAAACAATTGCAGACCAATAAAAGATGGTCTTTGGTTGTTTATAGCAGCACAGGGGAGACATACTGTCTATGTTTCTATACTGGTTCACTGGCACACATAAGAGAATGAAAGCTAACTTGTATAATGAGGGACTCATTTGAAAAAATAAAAGAAGCTTCAATTTTTAATCATTAACCTGTCCCTGTGATGTGTACATGCCATGGTAGCTCAAGAAACATATAGGCGAGCTTACCGATGGGTTATAAAATGAAGACATAACGTTTATGATTTCTATTAATAATTACACAGTGCAGTTACTTTTCATCTGTACGGAAATGTTTAAAAAAATGTTGTCTACAAAAGATGAAATCATGTAAATTAGTCATTTACATTATCTGCGATAGGACCGGCACTACGTAGGCTTTAAAGTCAGTTGAACTTTAGCTCCGATGCGTCTGACAAAAGCTCAGCCTTAAACACAAACTCTGTTTTAAGATGAGGTGGGGCATTTCTGATCACGCCTCGCTTCCTTTCAGCGTAAGGAAATGTGCCGGACACTGTTAAAGCCAGGAATACCTTATGCAAAAGCAAACTGAAGGAGGCGAAGCCACACATCAGCATGGGAACAAACAGAAAGTCATGCAATCCTCACAGTGAACAATATCTGCCCCCAGGGATGCTTTGCATGATGATTTCCCTAGCAGCTTCTTCATCGCGCCAAAGTGGTGTTTTATTGTCCTTGCTTTTCGTGTTTGCATTCCATTGTTACTGGGCAAGTACAAATATCCTCCTTTATGCAGAAAGACCTCAGACAGGCCTTCCACTACGTTGTTTGAGCCCAGCCCTCATCCATCCGTCAGCAGTGCCCCTGTTCTACACAGGGCCCCCCAAACTCTGCTCACCACCCCCAGCCTGCTCTTTGACATTACTCTGTTGTGACTTTCCGGGCCTTTATGCTGGCTGTTGTCTGAGGCAGATTGAAGACCCTTTGTGTTTGTCAGCCCCTGTCCCGAGTGGCCGGGAGGAACCTGCTGGGCTGCGAGTGGAGAGACAGGAATGCGCATATGAATGGGCTAGTGTGTGCCGGGCACCTGCTGACAGAGGGACGGCGTGCCTCTATGAGTCTTAGTTCATCAGCGTAACCATCTTGTTCAATTACACGTGCAGCGCGGTGTTGCGTTCCCTGGTCATTCACACTGAATGGGAGTATTGTCACTGCAGTTGTGAATATTTTGCTGTTTGGTATTGTAGGGGAGTTCTTAACAAATGTGGTGTCAGCTGCACATTGTTTTAGGTGTGAATAAGCATCCCCAAATGCAGCTATTTACTTCTGCCCTTCTATTGTACTCCAACTATATTTCCCATCATGTCTAGATGCAATGAGGAATCTGATTTATCTGATCTGATTTATACAAAATGAGGGCTTGCGGGATCTCGTCTTTACATGAAGTCTGCCTTTTATGCTCCATTTGTGACAATGAATGAATAAAAGCGGACCCTATTCATCAAAGAAGACAGTTTTAGATATATAACGCTTATCCAGTTCCCCAAAGCCTTTGTCTGACCATTCATCATTATTTGAAAACCTTTTTTTTTAAAAACAATATCACTCTGTAAAAATACTATATTACAAGTTCTGCATTTAAAATGTATTCTTTATTTTTTAAAGCTTTAGTGCATAACTTTTTGATATTAATGAACATCCGTTACATTCAAGCCATTGCCAAATGAGTTGCTACAAAGCTAATTAAGACTATCAGCTCCACACACTCTCTCTGCATTTCTCAACGTGACTATGTTCAGAAGATTGTGTCGTCCGGTGACTTTCCCGTGCAGAAGCTCGAGTGAAGATAATGACCTCTTCTGAAGAGTCCATCATGTTTTGTTTTTTTTAATCCTACGTGTCCTCCTTGGCTACTAGCAAATGTGTGGAGGAGGGGTGGTGGGGGCGCGTGCGCGATCACTGAAGGCTGTATCACGTTGACACGTCGACAGTGTTGTTGTCATTACTTAGAATTCCTCATTAAAAACAAAGTGAGGTTGAATGACATTAAATCATGTTGGATAGCCAGATATTTCTTTAAACCAATCACAACCGTTCTGGGTGGCCCTAGGCCCCAGTAGTGGAGCTAGCGAGAGGGGTGGGACATCCGGCTTTATTCCAGCAATGTACATCCGTTGAGCCAGACTACACATAAAGCAGATATGTATTCAACATTAGAACTCATGTTTTCTGCCACACTATGTCCAATATTATAAATGAATGTGCAATATTTACACTCCTGTTTTTTTTGTTGTTGCTATTTTTGGTCTTCACTCCTGAGGAAAATATCTGACTCCTCAGCTGCTTAACGCTCCACTATGTAAAAAACACTGAAGTTGCAGGCTGGAAAAACAAAAACTCTTTTTCAGCTTGTTTCTCTGAGAACTTAAAGGAACACGCCGACTTATTGGGACTTTAGCTTATTCACCGTAACCCCCAGAGTTAGTCAAGTCGATACATACCCTTCTCATCTCCGTGCGTGCTGTAATGCTGTTTGACGCCCCCAGCATTAGCTTAGCCTAGCGCAGATCATGCAGGTAACTGGTTCCAACTAGCCGACTGCTCCGAATAAATGACAAAATAACGCCAACATGTTCCTATTTACATGTTGTGATTTGTATAGTCACAGGGTGTACAAATAATGCCATGATCACCAGTCACGTTCGCTACTAACTAGCTTTAACTTGGTTTTGTTGACGGAAGTAACTGTACTTTTCGGTGTTGCGCTAATCACTCCGCCCAAGTAGCAGTGCTTCTACTTTCTGAGACTATAGTTCCCACTTAGTATACGGTTAGAATATGGCTGTGTCTCATGTGACCTTATTATTTGTAATAAGGTCACTCTGTAGCTAAAACAGAGAGCTCAACACACAGGGTGAAAAGAGGAGCTGCAGCAATGTGCAGTACAACAAAAATCTGGTGTTTTTTTGAAAATTAAACCATGTGAACCTATTCTGATATAACCTCTAAATACAATTATGAACCTGAAAATGAGCATAATATGAGCACTTTGATGTTATAAACATTTGGGATAATGTAAGTACACAACTCAACAAAATATATAACATAGGTCTTTTCGTTTTTAGACATTATAATGCGGAAAAGTTACACATTATATCTTTAAGTTAGTACTTTTAAGATAAGAACTGTTCTCGTTCTGATTTATGTTATTACAGAGTCTTCAAACGGTCCATCATGTAAAACCAACTTCGCTGACAATTGTATCAATGAGTATGGGATGGAGAAATATATTGTCTAAAACTTCTGTACATATCAACAGTAGTCTGTAGATAAAATTGATGAATTGTTATTCTTCGCTATTAAACTAAAGAGGGGAAATGAGACCAAAAAAGACATGCGAGTTAAACTTCATAGGATGGACGACAAGTAAACCTGTGCATATGAATGAGCTAGAAAAGCTCAATTTACTCTGAACTAGGGACATACACAATAGATAAGTGTGGGCAGTTGAGTTTATGTGCAGATTTGGCAGATGATATACATCATAACCTGATTTCTAACAGTCTGGTGTGATGGGACCTAGATATATAATCCCAAAAGCGTCATTGATTGTCCTCTGACTCATATGGTACAGCTTATGGGTTGTTTGTCTGGCCCTGCTTTTGAGAAGATTACATCTCCATAATCAATAAAAAAAGAAACCATCCACCACAGAGTCTGAGAAAAAAAATAAACATCTGGGAAAATAAACTTTCCCCCTCAAATATACCCACAATATGCAGAAATCACAGCATGTTCACTGAGCACAATTTCCTGAGGAAAAATTTTCAAGATTATGGTCGCTGGTAGAGATGTTATGACATTGTCCAGATGTGTTGTAGCTGCAGGAATCTTAATTCCACTGGCATGGCTTTTATATCTTTCAGATTAAAAATATGAAGCTAACAAGTATGTTGATTATATCTACAAAAAACATGTTTCACATGGTCCCGATTTGTATTTGGCTGGATCACCTGATAAGCCTGACATTTCCCACAGTCACAGTGCCGATTGCCTGGAAGCTGAGCGGCTGGCCCCTGGTCTCATGGCTTGCATCACCCGCTGACCTGGAAAATGGGAGCATAAGATCTGCAACATCACTTCAACCAGCAGACAACATGCTGCTTTGAAGTGGGAGTGGGCCTAAATTGGATTATGCAGCATCTCTAAGGTGCAGCTCCCGTAGATTTGATTACACACGCCCCCTCACCCAACACCCACACTCCTACTTCCCTGATTTCCCCGACGCAGATGAGACGAAATGGGGCGGTCCTTCATGCCAGAGTCTGGCCCTCCGATTCTTTATGTGTGCCCATCTGCCAGCCATTTACCTGATTACATTGGGATAAGTCAGACAGCTTTGGCTCTGCCAGGGCAGCTGGGAGGCAACAGAATGGCATTAGTTTTGTACAGGTGGACACAGGAAAGATAAGGATCAGATGACCCTTTTATCTGTGGTAACAAACATCCAGATATCACCAAAATGGAGATAATTGACATCTGGCACAATGGAGTACAATCGTGATTAGTCACAAAAACTACTACTACTACTGTTTTTAAAGCTTCAACGTAATTTTCAAACTGGAGAAATATACACAGAGGACAAGCTGTTCTCATCGTCCACTCTCAAAGCTAAAGTGCCGTTTAAAATCAAGTCCCAAGCACTGACTTCAAGTCCTCTACGCAAGCATGGCACACAGACCACCTTTTATTTGTGAGGAAAATAACATCCAGTCCTGGTTTAACTTGGGCTCATTATGGTGGAAGTGGGTTCCAGGGCCAGGAAGTTTCATTGCTTTCCAAATAAATCTCACTAAAAAGAGCTGTAATCCAAATTCCTCATCTTGTGGAGTCCTCCCATTACGAGAAAGCTCTCTCAAGCTATGCTTACAAACCATACCTTATCCCTCTAGATAGCACTCGTTGTTACATGTGTACTGACAAAACAGAGTAAAGTAGCACAGTTAATTGAAAGAAACGGTTTTTTTTATAAGTGTGGAAAATGTCTTTTTCTTCCCTGACCAATCTGCTTATTTTCACCCACCACAGGCCAGCCTCTGATTGTTTCCACATAAAGGGGAAAAGCAGCTCTGCAAATTCAAACCAGCTCACGAAAAATTATCAAGAAAAAAATGAGGCCCTTTAATATTCCTCCGCTTTTACTGAGTGACACAGACGCTTTTCATTACCTCGCTCGCTGCTAGCAGATCTAAGACATCAACTTTGATTATGTTACACAGAACCTGGCAAGGGATCAATCAGAAGGTACTATGGTGTGTGTGTGATAGTCTGGGTGCCAGTCAACATTACTGGTCTGATTCAAATAGCATAATGTGCTTTGTTCTTCCTGCCATTGAGAAAACAAACCGGGATATCTTCGAACCGTTCTCCTTCAGTAAGCAGTGAGCGAACCCCTGCTATTACTGACGTGTGGCACTCAAAATGGGTGCTCCTCGTTACAGCTCCTCAGCTGTGTGGAAGGAGGAACTTGTCACTGAGCGTAAACAGCTCTCTTGGCTTGGTTCTGCAAGCAAAAATACCCACCCCCCCAACACCCCATCTCCTTGTGCTGTGTGGCGTCAGCTGCAATGAGCTCCAGATGTGGCCTGGCACCCCTCCAGTCACGGCACTGGATGTGGTTTGAAAGGTAGTTTGGAAACACCGCCCACAAGCGGACCCAATGAAAGTTGGTTCAGACTGCAGCGAGGGGGTTTCTGTCGCGGGGGTCGGATTCGTGCGGACTGCAGGAGCGCAGAAGAAGTGCAGGACACGGTGCAAACAGTGCACATCTGTGGAGGGCTGAGGGGGAAAAGGTATCTGCCTCATGTACTGTATGTGCATGTGTTACTTATTGAACATGCTTTGAATAAGTAAGTATATGAGACAATAGTTGAAAGTATTTCCATCTGTTTCAGTAGATATGGAAATATCAACATCCTTTATTCACCCCCAGGCTTCCATCCTTTGTTCCCTTTGCATATAAATACTGGTTAAAAACTCGGTAATGAGTCCTGCCTTTGATAACTAAACAAAGGACGAGTTATCGTGGTGAGAGTGGCAAAACAAAAGCTAATAACTGCTAATCTAAAAGCTCAAATAATACTTATATAAACAAATATATATTTTCCAGCACGGCAGTTTCCTTTTCGAAATCCATATAAACAATGCATGATGGTTATTATGGATACAATATATATATCTTCCAATACAGGTCATGATGATACACAAAGAGGTATCAATATGGTGGTGGACTAGTAGCTGGAGAGATGCCAGTTCACCTCCTGGGCACTGGCAAGGTGCTCTTGAGCAAGGCATCGGACCCCCAACTGCTCGGGGCGCCTGTCCATCAACAGCTGCAGCCCCCCCTCACTCTGACATCTCTCAATTAGTGCATGTATAGGTACTGAGCAAGTGTGTTTATTTCAGGCCTGTGTGTAATGTGTATTCTAACTACACAGTGAAAACACTGTAATTTCCCTTGCGGGATTAATAAAGTATACATTATTATTATTTATTATATAACAAATTAGCAGCAAGAGTTTCCAGGTTGTTGGACGGTTGTGTGGTTTGAAGTCATTGCTTTACCAAAAATACATAGACTAACAACCATCAACATCTGCTCTCAGTTTAGAAACATGCGAATGATTTACACCAGAAGCAGTAGGTCCTAAATATTTGCTAAACCACTCAGAGACATAAAACGTACGTACAGTCGAAGCAGCTGAGACATGGTGCAAGCAACAGGTCATGAGCAAAATATGTAGGCTGAGCATGAGTGCTCCTAAAGACCATATCACATTTTTAAAACATGTCATGACTCATGTTTAATGACACCAATGTGTCACAATTACCTGGAATTATCAGCAGTTTATCTGTTGCTGTGTTTGATTGAAAACTTCTTTAACACACATTACAGTGTTCAGAACAGTGGCGTCAGTCCCTGTGTCTTACTATCAGCTGGAACAGTTACACGGATGCTTTGCTCTCTTTCTAACAGTTCCTCCAGTTTGGTTTTTCAACAGTTTGCTGCGAGGATTGAATGAGGTCACTGTGTGTGAGCTGCCAGCTAATTTGCATGCTGTAGTGAAAAAAAACAAACACATGCAGCTTTTTAGACAATAGCTCCCCCTGCTGACACACATGTAAAAAAAAAGAAAAAAGCCCAGCAAGGACCACTTTACATACATTTGCCAGACAAAGTTTTTACAAATAACCTAACACGGGCGAAGATGTTCTCCTCCAGTTTTAATACAAACTGCTTTGTTAAACATGTCACACGTTCGAAGAAAATATCAATTCATGCTGCATTGAGAGAAAATGCTGCACAAATTCATTTCAAGTTTTACACATAGAGGGGTTCAAGTGCATTCATTTAGAAGAGAAGAGAGAAACTGCAGCACTCGTAACAAGAATTTGTGCTTTTTAAACTGGACTGTTGTTCCTGTCACTCTGTCTGTCAGGTAACTTGTTCGCCTGCTCTGTTCTTGTGTCCGATTAAGAAATCTGTATGTCAGGCTAATTCCACAGTGAAATAATCCATATTAAAGATCATTGCACCTACACACCTTTAAAGCGTAACTCTCGCCAAAATGCAACCTAGGGTCTTTTTGTGAATGTACCCGAGTCAAACTTTCGTTTAAAAGCATATTTAGGACGGAATCGCCACTTTTAAGATTTACCGTATTTTCGTTTTTCAGTCAAATGGCCTTTTGAATGGGAGCGCTAGGGGCACTTTTATGCTAGCCTCAAAATAGCTATTTTTGTTTTTTTAGTTTCTATAGTTTAGGAGGTGTAATTACTACACAAGCAGTAGTCTCGCATTGACAGGCCTTCCTCCACAGCGCTGCAGAGGAGGGTCTGGCTAGTCCACACAGCATTCCGGGATGGGAGAAAAACGTGCTCTCATTTATTGGCATTTCTTTAAACCAATCACAATTGTCATGGGTGGCGCTAAGAGCCGGACAGAGCCCTTGTGCCGCTGCAAAATAGCCTCGGGAAGGATCTTGTTTTGGTGGAACGTGTAGTTCAAAGGTTGTTTTAGTCGTGCAACAAAAAACTCAGATTGGACAGATAGTCTAGCTAGCTGTCTGGATTTACCCTGCAGAGATCTGAGGAGCAGTTAACCATAGTCCTCATAAATCCACCAGATTTTAAAATTCCAACACAAAGAAAGATGAAGGTAACGGACATCTGGCCCAAAAGAGGGACAACCGGCGGAATTTCCGGGGGCACCACAGCAATCCCGGAATTGGAATGCCGTGGATATAGACTACACAAGCAGTAAACTAAAGAAGAAAAACAGGATAATGTTGAAGCTAGAAAATGCACACCCTAAAGAAGGCTGATTTGGGCCGATACGCGTGGGTTGCTGCCCAGCTCTACTCTTAATGTAAGATTTCGATATGAAATAGCCATCTAAATAAAGGCTTTTTATAAGAATTTTCACAAGAAGAGTGCCTTGGATCCTTTTTTTCTTAGAAAATTGTAATGTTGTGTCCTCCCAGTTTGGCTTGTTGTTGATATTCAATTGAGGAAAAAAAAGCAGCCACATGTAATGTAGTGAATCCCAGTCAAGATCAGTGTTCTGACCTAAGCGGACCTCACCTAGTATGTCTTGAGCTTATGTCATTTGTGTGATCGCAGCATGCCCCAGATGCGGTGTGTCTGTCATCACTGAGGTGGTTTTAAGAGCTCCTGCAGGTCTCCCTGCGGTGCCAGCTGGAAGGGGAGCTGGAGCCTCTTGTTCACCTGGCTGCAGAGCGCTGCACAGTGCTCGACAAGCAGCTGACATACCTCTCCGTGTCCCTGTTCTGCAGCCTGCTCAAGCAGTTAACAGAGCAACACATACAGGCGCCGGTTAAATTATCATCAAGACTGTCTCTCTGGAAATGCCTTTATTATGTTATTGCTGGCAGTTGTGTACCTTATGTAAAGGAGATGCACCATCGTCATCATGGAGCATTGGATCTGCTCTGTGGTGCAGCAGGAGTCGAACCACTTCCAGGTGGCCGCAGTAAGCGGATCGATGGAGCGGTGTGGCACCGCCTGGTGTCTGGGGAGATGCACAAGCACCATTCTCGAGAAGAAACTTGCATACAGCGTGATGACCACTGCGACTTGCATAGTGCTAAGATAAAATACACCCAAAAAAAAATGATGCAGGAGTTTAAATACAGTATCTCACAAAAGTGAGTACACCCCTCACATTTTAGTAAATATTTCATTTTATCTTTTAATGAGACAACACTGAAGAAATTACACTTTGCTACAATGTAAAGTATTAAGTGTACAGCTTGTATAACAGTGTAAATGTGCTGTCCCCTCAAAATAACTCAACACACAGCCATTAATGTCTAAACCACTGGCAAGAAAAGTGAGTACACCCCTATGTTAAATTCCCATAGAGGCAGGCAGATTTTTATTTTTAAAGGCCAGTTATTTCATGGATCCAGGATACTATGCATCCTGATAAAGTTCCCTTGGCCTTTAAAAATTAAAATCGGCCTGCCTCTATGGGAATTTAACATAGGGGTGTACTCACTTTTGTTGCCAGCGGTTTAGACATTAATGGCTGTGTGTTGAGTTAATTTGAGGGGACAGCACATTTACACTGTTATACAAGCTGTACACTTAATACTTTACATTGTAGCATAGTGTAATTTCTTCAGTGTCGTCCCATTAAAAGATATAATGAAATATTTACTAAAATGTGAGGGGTGTACTCACTTTTGTGAGATACTGTACATGAGAACAGTGGACGATGCAGCCAAACATCTTCCGAGCAAACTCACCAGAGCTGTGTATCCAGCTGAGTCTCTCAGGTTAGGGTCTGTGCCCTTCTGGACCAGGGACCTGACCCTCTCCAAGTCCCCATCCATTGCAGCAGACCAGATACCTGCATTATAGAGGAATGACACACAGCACTGTACTTTATTGGCAGCTCAGTCAAATCAGGAACGACAATAACTGTTTAGAACCATATAACTATATATTAGATCATTTATATAACTCTATTAGAACCATGGTTTAACTCTGAATGCAAACCTCGTTCAAAATCCATTTCACTCAGCGTCTGGTAAACACTAGGAGAGGAGACTGGATGGGAGCAACACGAACACTGGTGTCTATCAGACGTCATTGTTGTAATTGGCACCAACAGAATAAGAAATAGTTCCCTATTGATTCAAACCGCTGAACCCTAGTTTTTTTTTGTACAGGCATGCATTTACGCATAGACAGTATATAAGCATTTACGTTATGCTTTTTGACTGTTCCGTGTTTCTTCTTCTGTTCTATATTTGTAACGTTACTCGACTTTTTGGTGCATTACCACCACCAACAGTCGAAGTTAAAAAACACACAAGCCCACAAATAAAGTAAATGAATGGTTAACCGAATGACCTAAAAAATCTTATATTAGAATTCAGATACAGGAAAAAAAAAAAAAAAAAAACGCGAATGGCTATTATTTTTGTAAAACAAAACGAAAAAGGGGATGGCTAGCTAACTAGCTACACGTTTGTGTCTTTCTCTATCACTCTGGCCCAGGACACCCGATAAAAAAACCAAGCGTGCCTACTGCCTACGTGTGAACGCTCCGACCAATTGCAGAGCTGCAGTGAGAAGGACCCCTTCAAGTGCTCTCTGATTTGATCTGTTTGTTGTCCCAGATTTGTTTTTTTGGGGGGGAAAACTTTGTTGCTGTGGCGGCGGCATTATGATTATGAAAAGCGAACTGTTACATTGGTGCAACGGATCATTTGATTTATTAATATATCACCAAAAACCTACTCATCACTTTTGTTATTAATTGATTATATGCCTCATCTTTTCCATTCCCTTTAATGTCCTATATTGCCATTAGGACAATGTATGTATGTGATACGCTGATAATAAATAACACAAATGCGACCGAGAGGGCGAGATACAAAACTTTTAAGCGATAACGTTACCTAAACATGGGGTAAGCCAACTGCCGTAAAACCCCAAAGAAGAAGTAGAAGAAGAAAAAGCATGGTATAATATTGGACCTGTCGGGGTTTCCGAAAGCTCTTGAAGGCATCTTTTGTCTCCTGTTGTTGTCTGATGCAGCTAGCTAGCCAGCTTGAATCTGCAAGCAAGCGTTACCTGGCGAACGCCACATTGTTGTTGAAATTGTAATAAAGCACTTATAACCAAAGCGACTAAAGAATGAGAAGAGTTACCCTCTTTGTTAACGGGACATCTAAAAATGGCAAGGTTAGTAATAACTCTGTAGGACTGTTTAGTTAAGGACGTGGGCCGCAGAATGACTGGCTTTTTCCACTGTAACGTTACATTTGTTTTGTTATAGTTCAATTAACGTATGCTAGTCTTACACTGTACCTACTACATATCAGCAACAATTGATATGAAGTCAAAGTCTTTATGATATTCTTTACAAACTTAACGATAAATGTAACTGTTAGCTAGCTCAACCTTTAACTGCGACTCATTAATCTTGTATTAGGCAGGAGTGACCCATTTTTATTTAAGACTTTAATCCCTAATACTTTACTGATTTTTAAATATTTCTTTTTAGGTTGTAGCAGTATACGGGACCTTGTCTGACTTACTATCCGTAGCAAGCAATAAATTAGGAATCAAAGCTGCCTCTTTATACAATGGAAAGGGTGGTCTCATAGATGACATTGCCCTTATAAGGTAAGCGCACAGGATTATAATAAATATATGTAGCTGAGCGCATTATGAGCATGCCAACTTAATCTGTGACTTGTCTGTGTTTCTAACAGAGATGACGACGTGTTGTATGTGTCAGAAGGAGAACCATTCATTGGTGAGTGCTGTCTGACATGTCTGCTGCAGGCAGTAGTCTCATCCGCTGTCAACTTGTGTGAAAATTATATAATTTTTTTTTTAAATCACAGACCCTCAAAATGAAGCCAAGGTTGCATCCAGTCAGCATGGAGCACACACTGATTGGCTGACCCTTAATATAGGTGGTCGTCCCTTCACCACCACCAGGTATCTGTGTTCTTAATGCTGTTTTTTACTAGTAATAAACACATTATGAAAGACCTGTGATTGCTATACCACACTGTATGTTTAGTTTTCCTCTGTTACAGTTACATTTAGCTCTGCACAATATAAATATATTTTGTTTATCGTTATCGCGGTATCAACTGGCGCGGTAAACACATTGCGAAAGACTGCGACTAGGGGGTGTAAGGGTTCACAAAATTCACGGTTCGGTTCGGTGCGTTACAGCAAAAAGAAAGAAATGCCAGAGAAATTTACTTGATTTTTACAATTTTTTATTTTTTTATTTATTAAAACTAACATCATAACGTATGATCTATTTTACTTTGAACAATGACAGAGCTATACTTGACCCATCTTCTGGGGTGTCTTCTTAACAGCATATAAAACAAAAACAACTTCTTATAAAAAAAATATACACGTTACAGTAGGGCTGGGCGATAGGGAGAAAATCAGATATCACGATATTCTTGACCAAATACCTCGATATCGATATTGCGGCGATATTCTAGAGTCGACAATTGGTGCTTTAACATCTTCACCCTTAGATTTTAGATAAATAATCATCAGTAATGTGGACATAATGCCTAAGCAATGCAAATAATAGAACAGCTAGAACAGTCTGGTAAGTTCATAAAAGTACATCACTTTACTGTTATATATATACTGTATATATACATACATACATATATATATATATATATATATATATATATATATATATATATATATTGCCCAGCACTACATTACAGTCAGGTAGCTTTGTGTAGCCCTTGACGTCCAGCTGTCTGCTGACAGAGCTCGTGAAGGAATAGTGTAACGGGGCTCAATTACTTTAACCATGTTCGTAAAACCTGCGTTTTCCACTACAGAGTAGGGTCTTTTTAGCTAGCTCAACCTAACTGCGACTCATTAATCTTGTATTAGGCAGGAGTGACCCATTTTTATTTAAGACTTTAATCCCTAATACTTTACTGATTTTTAAACATTTCTTTTTAGGTTGTAGCAGTATACGGGACCTTGTATATTTAAGCACCTCAAGGGCTTAAAGCTTGGCTTAGCCTCTACAAGTTGCATTAACGTTACAAGCCATATTGCAACGAGCTATTTCAGCGTAGCATGCCTGACTGGAGTAGAGTGTTTTTCTTTGGGAGTGGGAGGGGCAGACAGCACGTTGCCTGTTACGTCGTTTGGGCTGCCTTGTTGAGTGCAGCGGCACTGAGAAAATTATATTTCACACAATTTAAGCTCTTTTTTTTTTCTAAATGAAATAGGATTACTCCAACGAATCTTTCGGTTTGTAATGTGTACCTAATTGAAAGCCTCGTACCGAATACGAATACGTGTATCGTTACACCCCTAGCTGCGACATATCACGAAAGACACTCAGCTGAAAGAAAATATCAGTAGAAAACTGCACTTTATAGTGTAACTGTCACTTTTTTTAGTGGTGCCTTTTGTATTCAATTCAATTTTCATTCAATTTGTTGTAGCAGAATACGGAAAGCAGCAGAAATGCAGAACTGGGGCGCCCGGATAGTTCAGTTGGTAGAGCGGGCGCCCATATATAGAGGTTTACACCTCGACGCAGCGGGCCCGGGTTCGACTCCGACCTGCGGCCCTTTGCTGCATGTCGTTCCCCCCTCTCTCTCCCCTTTCATGTCTTCAGCTGTCCTGTCAATAAAGGCCTAAAAATGCCCAAAAAATAATCAAGAAAAAAGAAATGCAGAACTCAGTACACGTCAAGTAATATTGTTATTGTGATATTCAACAACGTTATCGAATATTGCATATTTTCCTCATATCGTGCAGCCCTAGTTACATTTCCATTCTTTGTCTTTTTTTTTTGCTAAATGTGTCTGTTTTTGTGTTCAGGAGCACCCTGGTCAGCAAGGAGCCAGAGAGTATGCTTGCTCGCATGTTTCGAGAGAAAGGTAAGTTACGGCTACAGAGCCGACTAGCCGATCAGTAATCATTCCGTTTTTGTTCCGTGTGAGACATCCAGATCCAATGTGCTTTGTCAACCTCTGTGTTTGCTGCCAGACGTGTGGGGGAACACGCAGGACGAGCACGGGGCTTACCTAATCGACCGCAGCCCGGAATACTTTGAGCCTATTCTCAACTACCTGAGACATGGTCAGCTCATTATCAATGAAGGCATAAATATACGAGGTAAGCTTTCAGACGAACCCTAAATGATGGAGTTCAGCTGAATCACTCTGAGGAGTGTCATTAAATAACATTTTCTGTTTGTTTGAAATGTTTTCCAGGTGTCCTCGAGGAGGCTCGCTTCTTTGGAATTGAGCAGCTCGCTGAACAGCTAGAAGTAGCAATCAAGGTAATATGGAATGTGGAAGGTAAATGGTTTAATTTAGGAAAAGTGATCATTCCTTTGAATGCATTGTGACCAGTGGTGGTAGAATTATTTCTATTCTTTACGTAAGTAAAAGTACTAATACCATCCATCCATCCATCTTCGTCTGCTTATCCGCGGTCGGGTCGCGAGGGCAGCAGGGGACTCCAAACTTCCCTTTCCCGAGCCACATTAACCAGCTCCGACTGGGGGATCCCGAGGTGTTCCCAGGCCAGGTTGGAGATATAATCCCTTTCCGACCGGAGGAATTTTTGCAGTTCCTAGAACATAACGTTCCTAGAACCCTTTTTTTCTCGTGTTCCAACTGGACCAATTTGGGGATTATTAAGTTCCTCTGAACTCCTGTATCTCTTTCATCTCCTACTTCAGGGCAGGGTCTTTTCCCTTTTCCGCATAGGAACCCTTAAGGCGCTGACACACAGAGCCGATTATCGGCCGTCGGACAGTCTGGCGAGGTCGGTGACTCGAGTCTGTTCGGTGTGTTCGTGCCGTCGCCCGTCAGAGGAGCCGTCGGCCTTCATTTTGGCCGACCCGACATGTTCAGTCGGAGACAGGGCAGTCGGGACTCACCCGGAAATGGCGAGCGGATGAGCCGCTCAAAATCTGACGAAAATCTTTTGAACGGACCTTTGTTGATCTGAAATAAATCCTATCAGCTGCCGGCTTTCATTTTCTGGGAAACAGAGAAGGGCCGCCTGCTGCTATGGAGACGTATTATGTTTCGCGCAGAGCGTACGCTCAAGTCGGCGTCGCCTCAGTGTGTTTTGAGGCATTTTTTTGGACCTCGGGGACCCAACTGATCAGTCCGACTGCCTTTTCTGCCGACGGTCGGGCGTCTGGTTGGTGTGTAACAGCTCTTAGTGACCTAGCAACGTCTGAAACACAAACAGTACATATTCTTCACTGTCTGTTGCAATTCGCCTACGTATGCTAACTCATAAGACAAACATCACGCATTCAAGTCAAGTGACGACGCTAGAAAGACCGTTGCCATGCTTGCGTCACTCCCTTACCCCTCCTACCAGTTCCTATGGCGAATGCAAATTGCAAAACCGGTTTTGGGGGAGAGCAGTTAGTAGAACTGTTTAGAAGTGGACTGTTCCTATGACTACGTTCCTGTAACTACTTGGTCGGAAAGAGGCTATAATCCCTCCGCCTAGTCCTGGGTCTTCCCCGAGGCCTCCTCTCAGCTGGGCGTGCCTGGAACACCTCCCAGGGGGCATCCTTAGCAGATGCCCAAACCACCTCAACTGGCTACTAATACCACACTGTAAAAATACTCAAGTAAAAGTTACAAGTAAAAGTTCTGCATTGAAAATGTTACTTAAAAATATTTATCATCAGGAAAATGTGCTTAAAGTATTAAAAGTCAAAATACTCAATGCAGAAAAAACCCTGTGTTTAATCGGCTAATCATTTCAGCTGTACTTGAATATTGTTGGGTACTTTGACTTATAATAAAACATTGTATTTTATAAACTACATGTGTTTCTTCATTTCTTCACAATCTTCATTTGTAAAGTAACTAAAGCTGTCAGATGAATGTAATGGAGTAAAAAGTACAATATTTCTCTCTGAAATGTAGCGGAGTAGAAGTAGAAAGTGGCATGAAAAGAAAAGACTCAAGTACCTCAAATTTGTACTTAAAGTACAGTACTTGAGTAAAATGTACTTAAGTTACATTCCACCACTGATTGTGACTCACCACTTCCTTTTCAAAACAGAACACACAGCCACCGGAGGACCACTCTCCCATTTCCCGCAAAGAGTTTGTTCGTTTCCTCCTGGCAACGCCCACCAAGTCAGAGCTCCGCTGTCAGGTACGGCTGAATGAAAATGTTTTCGTTTGTGCCACCGTTTCACCATTTCACAATTTCACCATGTCAAGTTAATATTTTACTCTCGCTGTTTTTAGGGTCTTAATTTTAGTGGCGCCGATCTGTCCCGACTTGATCTGCGCTACATCAATTTCAAAATGGCTAATCTCAGCCGCTGCAATCTGACCCATGCCAACCTGTGCTGTTCCAATCTGGAGCGGGCTGATCTTTCTGGAGCCAACCTGGATGTAAGTCTTTTTTTTTTTTTTTGTCAGCACTAAATAATCCATGTGCACATGCTCACTGTGGGAAAGCGAACATTTCCTCCTTCTGTCAAATGAGTGTGTCATTTTTGTGATATTTTTGATTGTTGGATTTCCTGCAGGTAAACAAAGGACTTGTTGTTTTTCCTTCTTTTTATTTTTTTTTTTGACCACTTCACACCTGCTGTCCCCTCAGTTGTGTGGAGAAGGGGCCCTTCTGTTCTTAACCATGTTTTATATCTTTTGCTACATTTATGCCTCGCGTCCACGCTACTCCGGCGTTTCAGTGCTAACATTTGGAAACACTGCTGCGCCCTGTTGTGGTTTGAAAACTCCGGGGTTGCGTTGTAGTCCGGACGGGCACAAACGGGAGACCTTTGGAAACGACGATGCAGTCAGTCAGTCTTATCGGTTAGGTAGGCTTACGTTTCGCCATTGTTGTTCTTTCTCCAAAGCATTTTCTGTCATTTTAAACTTGTACATTAGCGCTGCACGATATGAGGAAAATAGCAGCCATTCTAGACACCAGTCCTATAATGCTAATGAGGAAATCGGGCAATCAGTGTTTCCGGACTCAGACATCGGACTTTGTTTTTTTTTGTCTTAATACAGGTCTTAAATTGAATTCGCAATGGTCTAAAAAAAGGTCTTAAAATGTGACTTGGTGAAACCTGCAGAAACCCTGTGTGTGGACAGAGATCATTTGTGTCTCAAAACTTTGCTGCTTAAAAATGAAAACGTAGTAGCGTAGATGTAGCCTCAAATTCACCTCCAGAACAAAAAGCAGACTCTACAGGTTACTCTACATACATTTCTTGTGGAGCGTAACCCAATATGAACGTACGAGAAGATTATGAATGCGTTTAATCTTTGTTGTCTTTTGAAGGGTGCCAATTTACAAGGGGTGAAGATGCTCTGTTCCAATGCAGAGGGAGCTTCTCTCAGAGGATGCAATTTTGAAGATCCATCTGGACTGAAGGCCAACCTGGAAGGTAATCCATCACAGCTCCTAGTCAAAGTAGAGGCGGTTTCAATTCAATTCAATTTTATTTATAGTATCAAATCATAACGAGTTAGCTCAAAAAACTTTACAGATAGAGCAGGTCTAGACCACACACTATAATTTACAAAGAACCAACAATTCCAGTAATTCCCACAAGAGCAAGCATTTAGTGCAACAGTGGCGAGGAAAACCTCCCTTTTAAGGCCCGGACACACCGAGCCGATAATCGGCCGTTGGACAGTCTGGCGAGGTCAGTGACTCAAGTCTGTTCGGTGTGTTCTGTGCCGTCGTCCATCCGAGGGGCCGTCGGCCTTCATTTTGGCCGATTTGACATGTTGAATCGGCGGGGCGGGCACTGCCGGCAGTCGGACTCAAATGACCCATCTGATTGGTAGAGTGCTAACCCGGAAACGGGGAGCGGAATGAGCGTGACTAGAGTCTCTCAAAATCTGACGAAAATCTTTTAAACTGACCTTTGTCGATCTGAAATGAAGACAGATTCAGCTATTCACCTATTTCTCACTTAAAATGTTTTCAGAAACACGTTTCGGTGAACTATTTTAGTACAATATGAGATCGTATTCTGAACAAGCCGCCATGACAGTCTGTCTTTGAATTTCCGGAGAAACCAGACCCACGTAACGCGTTCGTCCAATCAGCTGCCGGTTTTCATTTTTGGGCAACAATATAGATTAGCGCCGCCTGCTGTTATGGAGATGTATTACGTCTCGTCGCTTTGGTGTGTTCCGAAGCATTTTTTTGACCAACTCGGGTTAGACTGATCAGACCAACTGCCTTTTCTGCCGACGTTTGGCCGTCGGCTCTGTGTGTCTGGGCCTTTAGGGAGAAACCTCGGACAGACCCAGGCTCTTTTGGTACGGTTGGGAGTTGCCGGTTCACATGTATAGTCATGTTTTAACCAAATGTTTTTTGTTTTTTTGTAATCAGGTGCTAACCTGAAAGGAGTTGACATGGAAGGAAGCCAAATGACCGGCATCAACCTGCGTGTGGCCACTCTGAAAAATGCTAAGCTGAAGAACTGTAACCTGCGGGGAGCCACTTTAGCAGGGACGGATCTCGAGGTGAGCCATCACACGGGATTATCTCTGAAATCACTCAGCTGTTGACTCAGCTGGCAATCTTTACAGCAACTATCAGGGCCAACAAGGATGAAACAGACAAACTTTCCTGTAAATAAAAAAAAGCAGTTAGTACAATGGGTACAATGAATTCAATCTTTTTTAATTTTTTTATCTTTATTTAAATTGAATGGTTCATCTGCCTTAAGCCTGGTTCACACGGCAGGATAATTAGGCCGATTTTAGCCCCGATTCACCCCTTCCGACAATCTTAAGGATGCTCCGATTATCGTAAAATAATCTGATCAGATATTCCTGCCGTGTGTGGTGTGTTAAGACTGCTCTCGTCTGCTCGGAAGGACGTCGGGACCGCTCCGATCTCAAATCGGGGATATCCAACATGTTGGATTTATTTGGCCCGATTTCTCCTCGTGTGTGGTGTCCCCCGGGGACAAACGAGCACGCAGTCTGTGGACTGTGGCGTGTAGCCAATCAGAAAGCGAGGTGACGAGGCGGCGAGGAAAGCACCGGGAAACAAAATCAAAACAGCCGGCGGCATGGCGCACCAGAAAGTCCGGTGGACGTCGGAGATAAGTATAGCAAGTATAGTCCATGCTCGCGTTGTCTCCACTTCTTTGACCATCGCATTTTCTTTTGATAACGTTTTTTTTCGGACAAACTACAAACTATCGCCACTGCATCCTCTTCGTCCGCCATGATTGTTTACTCTGAAGTCACGTTTGATCTCGAGGGATTTTGCGAGATTTCCCGTCTGACCTGGGAATGCTCGGGAGTCAAATCGGGTTCGTGTGTGATGTGTTGATTTTGCCGTGTGCTGCGCACCACACACTGTACGACCAAAACTGTTAGACCCGTGATTTTTTGATCGCCGTGTGTGGGGTCTCTCAGGATTGGAAAATCGGCCGACAATTTTAAAATCGTCCCGTGTGAACAGGCTTTAGGTTGTTTATGTTTTTGTATACATATATAAGTATAAGTGTTCCTTTTGAACCTGATGTGTGCATGTGATAATCAATTTATATTAGTGCTGTCAGTTAAACGCGTTATTAACAGCATTAATGCAAACCCATTTTAACAGCGTCATTTTTTTATCGCGAGATTAACGTTCTTTTTGGCCTCGCAAACTTTGTAGTTTTTTTCACATGCTGTTGCAACAACTAGGAACGTTAGAAAAACTACAACACCACACCGGATCTAGCAGCAACAACAACAATAGGCACGCTGCACACACTTGTTTGGGCTTGCGAGCCGGCCAAAGAGTAGTAGGCTAACGTCACGTTTGGAGTGGATGGCGAGCGCGAGACACCGAAATGGATGCCAATAAGATTCTGAAAGGAAAGTTTACCAAATGGTTCCATTGACAAGACCAAAGTGATCTGTGTGTTTTGTCGTTGTGAACTGAGCTATCATCGCAGCACGTCCAGTCCGAAATACCTCTTGATGGCCAAGCACACAGCTGATGCCAATTCTCTCTCCCCCCCTCCCCCTCGTCAAAGCCAGGCAACAAAAGCACAAAGCCAGGCCGATCCACTTTTCCATGTCGATAAGAGCATTAAAATGAGAAAAAAATAATTGGACAAAAAGAAATCTAGGGACATTTAGAATAGATAAAAATGTGCGATTAATTGTGAGTTGTGACATTAATGCGATTTAAATATTTTAATCGTTTGACAGCACTAAATTATATATCAAATCAGGTCACTGATTCTTTTTCCCACTGGATAACTTAACCTTTTGACCACACATGTCGAGGGTTTTACACAAGCCTTTGGAAGCGAACTAAAAGAAACAGGACTGAGCAGTAGCACAAGAGCTAACACGATTAGTGATGAACAAAAAAGTAATCGGCAACAATTTTGATGAATGATTTAATTAAATTTTTTATTTTTTTTTTTAAGCCAAAGTGCCAAAAAATTATTCGTTTCAGCTTTTCCAGGTTTTTGCTGTTTTCTTACTCTCTCATGACTGACATGAAGTGATTATGTTTGGGTCTAGGACAATACAGGCAATCTAAATATGTCAATTGACCTGTAAAACATTTATAATGCATCACTTTGTTTTTCCAGTTACATTGCAGGTTTTTCACCCGACACATTTAACCCTCCTGTTGTACCGTTTTGTCTCTGCCGCATTTTTGCAGAACTGTGACCTGTCCGGCTGCGATCTACAAGAAGCCAACCTGAGAGGCTCCAATGTCAAGGGAGCCATTTTTGAAGAGATGCTGACCCCACTGCACATGTCACAGAGTGTCAGATAACTGGACACACACATCAGTCTCCAGTGTGGGGCCACAGCTGGCTTCTTTATGGCTCTTTCCCCTCCAGTATATCCCCCCCTACTTTCAATCTCTCACTGCCTGTCTGCAGTACAGGCAGTTGTATGCACATCCCTGGCATTCCACCTATATTGTGTTAGCTTTAAATATCTTGCACTAGAATTTATTCAGGGTTGTCTATGTATGTTTGGACCGTAGGGTGTTTTTAAATGTTCAGCTACATATATCACCAAAACAAGAATAATGTTCCTGGTGTATGTAGATGTGTCTGGATGCAATCCATTGACTATACTCGTATAACGTTCTACATCATTTATATTCACTTTGTTTTACTTGACATGTTAATGGGAGTCAAAATCAAATTTTTACCTGTGCGCAGTCAAGTTCAGGAGCACTGGATGCTGCTGTAGCAGAAGTAGGTGTCCCTTACCAATAACTGTCGTTTATATATTCCTCTTGAAGTATGTGACTTAATTTTGCTGGATTCAACATATTATAAAGGAAGCAATGCAAGCCAAAGCCATAATGATAGCACAGTCTAAAAGGCTAAAAGTGCTGTTAGTGCACAATCAAACTATGCGACAGGCTAGTTTTAAACACAGCTTGGGTATGCAATATGTCATTTACAGCTGTGAGGTTTCTCCTCTCTTACTTTGAAATATTGTGTTCTTGAAAAAAAGCTTTTTCCTTCTTTTTTTGTTTTTTTGCGCTCCGTGAATCTACCTCTTTTTTTAAATCCGGTGTGCGAGTGATCCACAATTGCATGAATTTGACTGTGGCACTGCTTATTGCAATGTTTATGTATGACATTCATTATTCTTCAGTTTCCCATTCGGAGAAAACCCGGTGTGCTTTAACAGAAAGCCATTTTCACATGTTGACGTTGTCAAAGTGGGTTCGCCTGGAAACATGCTCCATGTATCGATGTATATCACTTAATCATGCTTTGAAACTTATTTGCACAAGTATATGTTAACTTGTAACATGTTATACGTTTTCACCAAAAAACTAATGTTTTTGGTGCTTGTAATCTAATGTAAATCAAATCCAATGTTTCCCATACTTCCACAAAAAAAAAGAAAGCATTATTGGTAGAGCTGGGCGATGTGGAGAAAATCAGATATCAGGATATTTTTGACCAAATACGTCGATATCGATATTGCGGCGATATTGTAGGGTTGACTATTGGTGCTTTCACAAAATATTTACACAATGAGATTTGTGATAAATAATCATCAGTAATGTGGATATAATGACTAAGTGGTTAAAGGCAAATTATGGAACAGCTTAAACAGTCAGACAAATGACATCACTTTACTGTAATGTAGCCTTTAAAACCAGGAAATGACAACACTTATGTCATATTACGATATCCAAAATCTAAGACTATATCTAGCCTCATATGTCGATATATTTTGGATATATTGCCCAGCCCTAATTATTCGAGTAGGCAGGTGTCAGTTGTTTTGTCACTGATCTCCCTTCTGTTGTCTGCAGAACAAGCGTTTGCATGTGTGAAGACCTGTACTCGTCTTTGACTGGTAAAGGTTCACTAGCTGTAGCTCAAAGCTGCTCTGATGCAATACTATACCACTCAGTTCAATAGTAGGTTCCCAGCCTGTGAGAATGAATGATGAAGGCAATCATGTTGTGTTGCGTGAAAATCAACGGAAGAGCTATGGTTATTTATTTTAATACATCTCGCTGAATGCAGTATGGGGCAATGGAGTGGTGTATGTCTCTCTATCTATGATTATTGCACTCGACCGTGGAAATATATTTCCATGAATGACTGTTATAAAATAAATTGCTATGAAGAAGAAAAAAAATATTTGTCATCTGATTTTTTTTGTATCATTTATTGTGGCTCAGCTGTGAATGAACGAGTGTTTTGTGCATTCAAAATACGTCATAAAAAGTGCCAGACAGGAAAATGGTCGTCCCATATATTTGTGTATTTTGCGAAAGGAGCAAAAAAATCACACAGTGTAATCTAGGGGTGCATGATATATCGACTTCATATCGAAATCGCAATATCACGTTGCGCAATATTATCGAAAGTGTCACAATAAGTATGCAATATTTTGTTTATTTTGTGGAACGCTGCGTCCCGTCCGTTGGCTGTGTGGCTTAGTTGTGTTTGATTTAGAGGCCGCTTGAAACGCTGTAATGATCATGTTTCATTGGCCAGTTACCGTGCCACTTGCACGTTAGTGCACGTCAGCGCACGGGGCCACTACGTGATAAACCCTATGGAGTGTACCACGTGACGTGTGCATATTTCAACAAGAGTGACAGCGTAAATGAAGAAATGGTATAATTATAATGGTATAATAGAGACAACAAAACAGAACGAATCACGAGTGCATGCATGTTGTGCCGTGTTGGTTTTCCTAAGTGTGTTTTTGTCGTAACTTTCCGTGTTTTTGTCGCTTTTTTGTGTTACTAAAGCCTTTCCCAATGTTCTTTTCCTAAACCCAACCTTTTTTTTATTTTTTATTTTTTTTTGCTGCCGTAGACATACACGTGGATAGCTGAAAATGCGTACAGATAACACGCCATTTGGCTTTAGGAAAGTGGCGTGTATGTTTACGCAAAGTCATGATGCCATGTTGAGTGCGTGATACTATCTCATGTGAGTGTTGTTGCTAGTGGCACAAAGTACAACAAGAACTGGAAGAGACATACCAAAATTACCAATGCTATAACGTATTATTTGGCCAAAAAATATGATGCCCATCATCCACACAGTGGCTAAAAAAGGCTTCAAGAAGCTTCTGAATGAACTAGACAAGCGGTACCAAATCCCATCCCGCACCTATTTCTCACAGGTAGCTATCCCGCAACTTTATGAAAGGCGGTGCAGGTGGAGTTTGGAGTCGGATAGATTGAATATTTTTCGTTCACGACCGACCTGTGGTCCAGCCGCACTACGGAGCCGTATACAAGTCTCACTGTGCACTATATTGTTATGAATCTGTGAATATTGTTACGATGCGTTTTCCCGTAACTTTTGTAATTTGACATATGTTTAAAAATATCTAAATTAATATCGATATCGCAATATTACATTTTGTTAACATCGTGCAACCCTAGTGTAATCTTGTAAACAGCTCCGGAGGCCAATAAGTGTTTTTTAATCCCACTTTGTGACCCCCTGTAGTCGAGTGACAGGGCTAAAAGGAAGGGAAGCAGGAGCATAAGCGTATATAAAGCTTTGAAAAATAGTGTGCAGCAGGATTCGCAAAAGGACAGCAGACAAGAACAGATCACAGGAACCTGCCCGACTTCTACACAGAAGGTAAGAAATCGTGAATGGGCTAATCATTGTAAAATCTGACTTCTGACTGAAGTGTTAATTTGGCCTGAGAGCTATAACATTGTTTGGGGTTAAACTAAAATGTAAAAAAAGAAGTGATATGCTTATACAATATGTGCAACGTTTCTTCCTCAGAATGGCTACAAGAACCTTGGCAGTGTGGCTGCTGCTTGTGGCGGCAGCATGGCCGCAGGGCTGCTGTCAGCACTGGTCATATGGACTGAGCCCGGGAGGGAAGAGGGATCTGGACAGCCTTTCAGACACACTGGCCAATGTAAGTATTTATCAGTCTCATGGTTTCTTAAACATCTCCTCAGCATTTGTTAGCTCTCATTTCCTTCTGCTCATATTCATTCAGGGGTGGGTCTAGAGATATGGATGGATATATACTTTAATAAACACACATTGTATGGCAACTGTGTACTTTGTTGAAAATGTTAGGCCAGTTTAGAAGTAGAAACGTATTGAACTCACTGTAGAGCACTTGTTGCTGTAAGAAATAAATTGTATTGCACTTTATATCTTATTATCTGAAAACTGTGTTCAGCAAGGTTCTCTTTTTTTGAAGTTTGAGGCAAGTTTATTGTAAGTGTACTGCACATTATTTTTATACACTTCTGTGAAGAAAAAAATCTTCCCAGCCCTTGCCACATGACCTTGTAATGTTTCCATGATGACTATCCAAACTTCTGCCTTCAGAGCCTATAGAAAATATGTATTGTATTTGGATACACAATTTGTTGAAAATAAAAATAAGTGAAATTAATAATGACTGGGATATGTTTTATTTAGACAAATTACATTGTGGTGTTCTATCCAATCCAATATTTCCTTTAATTCTAAGCAGATTTTCTATGCTGGATTCTGATTAAATCCCATGGGCCCCCCCCCTGACTGATTATTGCCCCTGCCACCCCACTTAAAATATCCTGGAATCGCCCCTTGTATTCATTGTGATGTTTTCTGTCTTCGACAGCTAGTTGAGGGGTTTCCACGCGTGGACACACCCTGCAGTGTTCTGGGTTGTGTAGAGGAATCACCCTTCGTCAAGATGTACAGAGCCAAAGGATTTCTTGTAAGTTTTGCTCACTTGTAATTCTGCGTTTAGTTTTTTTTTTCTTCTTCCTCTCTGTGGATGCATATGTGATATATGTGATCGTCCTCTTATCACATGATGGTTCTGATAGTTTGAATGTATTCTTACAGGTTTATGCTCTTGTTCTCTTTTAGGGCAGTGTCGCAGACAGGGAAAATGGACACAGAACATATAAAAAATGATTATTTGATTCTACAATAAATTATTATATTAGCATGTCACTATTGTGGTTATTGCTTGCCATGATATATATTCAGAAATACAAGCTCGGGGCTCTTTCACTTACCTCTAAATACCTCTGTGCTTTTATGCAACAACTTTTTTTATTTACACTGAACAAAATTATACACGCAACACTTTTGTTTATGCCCCCATTTTTCATGAGCTGAACTCAAAGATCTAAGACTTTTTCTATGTACACAAAAGGCCCATTTCTCTCAAATATGGTTCACAAATCTGTCTAAATCTGTGTTAGTGAGCACTTCTCCTTTGCCGAGAAAATCCATCCACCTCACAGGTGTGGCATATCAAGATGCTGATTAGACAGCATGATTATTGCACAGGTGTGCCTTAGCCTGGCCACAATAAAAGGCCACTCTAAAATGTTTACAGTTTTACTATATTGAGGTGTTCCGGGGGGGATAGTATCTGGTGTTAGGGTTCATCCGTGAAAAGGGTTAGGGTTAAGGTTAACGTTTCTGGTGTGTAAGGACATAGAAAACGCCACGCAGCCGCCACGCAACAGAAATGCCACGCTCACGCCACGCAGGCAGTGTGTAACCGGCCTTACTCTTAGATCTTTGAGAATGAAAAATGGGGGCAAAAACAAAAGTGTTGCATTTATAATTTTGCTCAGTATATTTAAATACGGATTCACATCAAAGTCTTGGAGGATTTCAAGTCTTACCATTATTTTGATTTATGTCCCAGCAGTTTCATGATTATATTTAAAAACAGTAAACACCATACAGTGGTTTGCAGGTAATGCTGTGTGCAAACTGCTGAAGGGGAAAAAGCTATAATTCAGGACGTTTGATGGTGTTACATAAAGCATGTTTTTGTCAGTATAACTGCTGGTTAGCAGTTACAGAATATATGGTGATATATGGTGTTTCAACTAAGTAATGAACTGTACATAGTCTTTTGTCAGTTTTCTCAAGGCAAGGCAGCTTTATTTGTACAGCACGTTTCAGCAACAAGGCAATTCAAAGTGCTTTACATACAAACATTAAAGGTCCCATGACATGGTACTCTTTGGATAGTTTTATATAGGCCTTAGTGGTCCCCTAATACTGTATCTGAAGTCTCTTTTATATAGACCTTAGTGGTCCCCTAATACTGTATCTGAAGTCTCTTTTATATAGACCTTAGTGGTCCCCTAATACTGTATCTGAAGTCTCTTTTATATAGGCCTTAGTGGTCCCCTAATACTGTATCTGAAGTCTCTTTTATATAGGCCTTAGTGGTCCCCTAATACTGTATCTGAAGTCTCTTTTATATAGACCTTAGTGGTCCCCTAATACTGTATCTGAAGTCTCTTTTATATAGGCCTTAGTGGTCCCCTAATACTGTATCTGAAGTCTCTTTTATATAGACCTTAGTGGTCCCCTAATACTGTATCTGAAGTCTCTTTTATATAGGCCTCAGTGGTCCCCTAATACTGTATCTGAAGTCTCTTTTATATAGACCTCAGTGGTCCCCTAATACTGTATCTGAAGTCTCTTTTATATAGACCTCAGTGGTCCCCTAATACTGTATCTGAAGTCTCTTTTATATAGGCCTCAGTGGTCCCCTAATACTGTATCTGAAGTCTCTTTTATATAGGCCTCAGTGGTCCCCTAATACTGTATCTGAAGTCTCTTTTATATAGACCTTAGTGGTCCCCTAATACTGTATCTGAAGTCTCTTTTATATAGACCTTAGTGGTCCTCTAATACTGTATCTGAAGTCCCTTTTATATAGGCCTTAGTGGTCCCCTAATACTGTATCTGAAGTCTCTTTTATATAGACCTTAGTGGTCCCCTAATACTGTATCTGAAGTCTCTTTTATATAGACCTTAGTGGTCCCCTAATACTGTATCTGAAGTCTCTTTTATATAGGCCTTAGTGGTCCCGTAATACTGTATCTGAAGTCTCTTTTATATAGGCCTTAGTGGTCCCCTAATACTGTATCTGAAGTCTCTTTTATATAGACCTTAGTGGTCCCCTAATACTGTATCTGAAGTCTCTTTTATATAGACCTTAGTGGTCCCCTAATACTGTATCTGAAGTCTCTTTCCCGAAATTCAGCCTTGGTGCAGAATTACAGCCACTAGAGCCAGTCCCACAATGAGCTTTCCTTAGGATGTGCTATTTCTGTGTCTGTAGCTATTGAGGAGGAGAGAGGGGGGGGGCAAGGTGGAGGGTGGGGGTGTGGCCTTGACCAACTGCCACTTTGCTCGTTTGAAAGCCATGATGTCTCTCTTTCTCATGGGTGGGCCAAATTCTCTGGGTGGGCAAAGCAGAGAAAGGGGAGGTAACCTTGCTCCTTATGACCTCATAAGGAGGAGATTCTAGATCGGCCCATCTGAGCTTTCATTTTCTCAAAGGCAGAGCAGGATACCCAGGGCTCGGTTTACACCTATCGCCATTTCTAGCCACTGGGGGACCATAGGCAGGCTGGGGGAACGCATATTATTGTTAAAAAACCTCATCAAGTGAAATTGTCATGCCATGGGACCTTTAAAAGAGTAGTTAAAACATCTGTTAAAAGAGAATTTAAAAAAAAAACCCAGCTAAAATAGAATAAGACAAATATGAAATACAAGAATAAACGTTACAGTGCAGTGTAAGAAATGAACAATTCCATAAAAAAGGCAACATCAAAAAGAAAAGAGCCTTGATTTAAAGAATGGCAGTGGACCTGCAGTTTTCTGGGTGTTTGTTCCAGATATTACAAGGTTGTTTTCCCAAAAGATGTGTCTGCCTTTGTTTTGAAAGAAGCTTCATATCCTTCATTTGGTTTTTCTTGTCTCTCCCTTTTCTATTCTACATTCCTTGATTCGCTCATCTTCTTTCATTTATTTTCTTCTGCTCCCTTCTTTATATTTTCACCATTTGTATCCTTCATTTGCCGTCCAGCTTCCCTTCATTTGCAACACCACCTTTTCTTTCTTTCATGGATGAGAGGATCTGTCTCTCTGTCTTTCTCCCATCGACCCTTCCACTACTTTTCTTCTTCCTTCAGGCTACTTCTCCAAATTTCCGCAGCCCACCCACCCTCTTCTCTTTCATATTACTACCCTTTCCTTAGGTTTTATTCATTTCTTGCCTTCATTTTCTTCAATTTCCTTTTATCTGAACTCTCCACCCTTTCTATCCTACATGGATGGGAGATGTAGGGCCGTCTTCCATCCCTTTTCATTTCTTTCACCTTCCACCTTTTCTTTTGTTCATTACCTTCTCTTTTCCTCTCGATCTCCATCGGTCTTTTATCATCTCACCTTTGAATCGTTCCCCTCGCGACCATTCGTCCTTCTCCTTCCTTTCTATTCTTCCTTGTTTACCTCCCCATCCTTTCCGGGTGGATGGGAGAGGAAGGGCTTTCTCCCATCCACCTACTTCATTTAACTACGTCTTTTATTTCCCTCCTATCTATCCCTAGTATCTCATACATCTTTGTCTTTCTCCTCTACCTCTCAATCCTTTCTATCCTTTACCTGCCATCATTTACAGCTCCACCCATCCTATCATTATTTCCCCTATCTTTCCCTCCCATCCTCCTTTGATCATCCTTCCTATTTCTCCATGCTTCTCTGTTTGTTCAAAACGTCTCTCATCCCAACGTTTCTCATCCCTCCACACCAACGACTGCACCTCAGGTCTGTTAAACAATTTGCAGATAACACAACAGTCACCGGCCTCACACAGTGGTTCCCAACTGACTCGTGACCTCTTACAAAAAAAATCTGTGTCTGGTCCCTTGTCACATGCTTTAGATGTTTTTGAGTTGCTAGCAGTTTCCCCCAACCCCCATAAAAAAAATGGTTCACATTTAAATTAATGTTTTGGGGCCCAAAACATTCATCGGCTCCGCTGCGTGTCGGCTCCGTGCTCCGCCGTCCTTCAATACCCACCAGGTCCGTACATAGACAGTAGGCCTATATAATAATGGACCAACAGATCCCGTTGCTCTGGACGGAGACCAGTGAAGGATATTAGAAGCACTTTTCCGGTGAGCGCTGAGCGTTACTGCGCAGCCTCCAACTGAGAGAGACGACATAAATGTGACGTGAGCAACCTGTCTGAAAGTTGGAAGTCTTCTAGTAGCTGTTCCAAGAGAAATCTCAATCATTCCCAATCTTGCAAAGACGGAGAGCGTAGGTATATGTAAGGAGATAACATGGACACAGGCTAATTATTGCTAACTAAAATGCTAGTTAACATTAGTAATTAAACTTAAACAGCTAATGTAAGTCGAAACTGTCTGCGAGCTTCTCCTGTACTGTACGGTAATTTCTCTACAATGCGACAGTAAGTCCCGTGGTTATGACACAATCGTTAGCCTATTTTTACAAAAACGTCTGCTACGGAGCCATAACGTGAGGTACAAGGTAATGGAGCCTTTTATAAATTGTCGTGTTTCTTTAGAAATAAACAATGGACAAATAGAGTCTTTAAACGCTTCAGATGTAAAGTTATTCGCTGTCAAAGTGACGTCAAAATGAATGGCAGTCAATGGAATGCTAACGTGGGGTGAGTGCTTATTAGCATCAAAATGGCGCCATAGGAGGTTTGGGTTGTGAGGAGACGCTTACCCACTTGGGTTCGTACTTGTTGTGGAACGGCTGCAGCCATGACTGACAGCTGAAGTCACGAGGACCCACGAGATCTCGCAAATTCACGTATGATCGCGCAATATAACAGGATGTAGTTTCTATAAACAGAACAACAAAACCAACAACATTTTGTTTCAGGCCTGTCTCCGCCCATTAGGACGTTTTCAAGGTGTAGTTCAGGGAAATATGATCCGCCGCCATGAGCACGGTGTATTTTATTTTGAAAATTAACCGGATGTTTTATTTTGTTTCTGTGCTCGACTTCCTGTCCCGCACTAATCTGCCCTGTGCTGAATTGCTGCGGAGCTCTCCGGCGTCCGTCAAAAATAGAAGCTCTGCGCATCTGCTCCGGAGGGGTGCGGATCGCCGGAGCTGGGATGGAGTCGGAACGCAGCCGTTCTGCAGTCAGTGAAAATACACATATTGACTTTAATGGAAACCTATTTGTGGAAATTGGGGGTCAGATTTATCCTATGACCCTTTGGGGAGGGCCCGAATCCTAGTTTGGGATCCCCTGGATTAAAATACTGCATATAAAATCAGCGTCACCTTGACAACAGTAAAATGCTGCTTACAAATTGATGCATCAGTATTATCAATCTAATAATATCAAATATGACTTCAGTCCCAGGGCCACTTTTATTTGTGGCCGTGGTACTTTTTTTTAGTGCTTTTATTTGGATACTTTAGGTACATTTTGTTGATAATACTGTACGTTTACTTAACCTAAGTAAGATTTTTAATAAATGACAGTTTACTTACACATTTAGGAGAAGTGGTGAGATATCATTACTGCCTCGACCTTTTCACAGCAAACATTTTGACTGGTCAGCAGGAAAAGCACAGGTGTAACAGATTCCGTTAACGAGGGCCCAGTTCCCTTAACTATCCCAGTAAACCATGCCAGTGAGCCAGCATGCACAATCTCAGGGCTCTGAGACTAGCACACCTAAATGGAATTCACTCGTTATTAATTACGCCTGTGCTTTTCCTGCTGGGTCAAAATCTCTGCTGTGAAAAAAAGGGATTTTAAAAAATAAATACATTTAAACTGGGTCAACACAAGAGGAAGCTACTAAAAGTCCAGAATATTTTTTTTCATTGTGACCCAAACACCACATAAAGCTTAACTGATGAGTCAGCTCAGTGCTCAGCCACCAGATGGCACTAAAGAACAACATGAAACTGCATCCTTAAAGTTTCTACTTCTTCATTGCTGTAGTGTTTTAATGTTGTCTGATTCATAGAATAATGTGCCATAAAATCTAAATCTAGACAATCTATCTGTCTACTGCTGAGACTGTATCTACAGTATTGTTCATAAGACTATATGAAATCCGGTCAATACTTATTGTAATTAACTGCACTTTATTGTGTTTGTTCACCTTGATGAGGACATGTGTGTCTGAAGCCAATTTATTGTATTGTAATAGCTCATTGCTTGCTTGGCTTGTTTCATGCACACTCCACAATCTCCTTTGGATTATAAAAGTGCTTATTCATGGTTTGATAAGCAACATGACAATGATTTGACCAGGCGACACATGTGTGGGTGTTTGCCAATAGCGTATGGAATTTAAACAAACTGAATAACAAATCGAAGTGCATTCATCATGGAGATGTGACAGTACATTAGCCTGTAATATCCTGCTGAAGAGCATATGGGGATCTCCCTCTCTTATCTCCAATGGAAAGTGTGTTTTTCAAAGTAGTTCAATCTGTCTGTCACTCTGCTGTTACTCAGCAAACACACACAACACAAAATCACTTCCGTGTTTTCAGCTACTTTTGTTAAACACACACCAGACACCATATGGGTCAAGTATTGTCCTTTATTGAAAGTGATTTGATAAGGGATTAATATAGCACAGCAGGACATACAATATTTACTTAAGATCAATACCACTGTGTATAGTGCCCATATACCCTCCATATCTGAAGCATTGCTTGCAGCAAGGAACATTATTTGCATTTTGTAAAAGTGGAAACATCAAAGCAGCCCTAATATGGGTTATTAAAGAATAGATTTAGACACAAGCAGTGTGGCAAGCAATCAATGTTTTCAAACAGCACTGTAATCAAGAACATGACACTGCTGAGCTTGTACTCTTGCAGTAGAGCTACGAGGTCTGCCAGGTTACTTCTAATTAGTCTCACCGAGACCAGCCTGAAACAGATTGAACTACTAAAGGGGCCATTAGGGCCATAATGAATGTTGTGTGTTGAATGTTCGCTGGCTCCTAAACTTGTGAGGATAAATCAACAATAGGCTTTTTTTTTTTTACAGCAGACATTTTGACTTGTCATAGCAGGAAGCGCTAATTACATTAAAGGAGTAGCTTAACATCTTGGGAAATGTGCTTGCCCAAGAGCTAGATGAGTAGATTGATACCATATGAAGCTGCCACCAGCAGCTGGTTAGCTTAGCTTGGCATAAAGACTGGAAACTTGGGGAAACGGCTAGCCTAGCTCTGTCCAGAGTGGTCTTTATGTTGAGCTAAGCTTACTGGCTGCTGTCTGTAGCTTAATATCTGCCGTACAGACTACAGAGTGGTATCTTCTCTTCCCTTTTGATGTCATTCTCTTGTCTGCATGATAAATATGAAGCTACCACCAGCTAGCTTAATTTAGCATAGGCCTACGGAGGGAAACAGCCAACCTGGCTCCGTGTAAAGTTAACAAAATCCACCTACTAGCACCTCTAAAGCCCACTAATTAACATGTTATATATCATTTGTTTAATCCATACAAAAACTGTCAAAATAGCAATTTTCCATTTTATGTATTTCTCCTGGTTGGGACCAGTTATTCCCTGAGGTGTCACCTTTACACCTACGTTTTTGTATATAGAGGCGTAGTCCCTCACCTTCCGGTGAACCACCATGGGACCTTGTTTTAGGAAAAAAATATGTCCGGTAGGGAATAGTGAGAAACAAATAATTATTTGATTTGATATTATTTGCAATGTCCCATTGAATTGAATTTAATCCAGTTTGAATTGAGCCATTAATTACACATAATTTAAAAGATCATTTTGCAAGTCAAGAAAGTCTCAGTTTGTTGTAAAACTGTTTAAGTACAAGACTGTAAAAAAAATGTAATTAGAAAAACTCCTTACCTCGAAGTCGCATATAAGTGACGTCTCACTGAAGCTACGATGCCTGTGTGTTTTCTTACGTAATGTTACTCACACAAGCAGAGCAATCTCGCTTCTCGGTTGATAAAAAGATGCTGGAGAAAACACATCAGGTAAGGTAACGTTACATGTGTTGTGGACATATTTGGTTGTGGAACATAGCTAAGCTCGCTAGCTAGTGAGCAAGCCGAGCATTAAGCAAGGTGACGTAAATTGTGCAAGACAAGATAGTTCACTGAGTGGTTTCACACAAAAATGAAGTCGTACCAGGGGCGATTCTAGGACCAGACCTTTAGGGGGGCTCGGCCCCCTAATGAGAATGTGACACGGATACAGTGCCTTGCAAAAGTGTTAACCCCCCCCCCCTGCTAAATCAGTAATTTCATTAGCCGATAATCTCTGAGCTAGCTACTAAACAACAACGTCAGCTAATTTTTTTTAACTAAACCTGTCACAGTAATAACGACCAATTTGACACAATGTTCTAACATTCAACAATTTTAGTTGCTTACGTTTCCATTTGGGTTCTAATCTGTGCCATGGAATTACCAACTTCTTCTTTGGGGACTACCAACGTTAAACTTTACATCCACACTCCGGCTCTCCCTCTGAAAGATTAGATAGAGATTCAGCCAAAGGCGGGAGTCTGGCACAACCTCCTCCGATTGGCCAAAACTACATTTCTGTTGACCCTTTCCTGACTGGGTTACAGGTGCATAGCCTCGGCGACAGCGACACAGGATATTAAACCTGTTCCAAGCCCTTTGAACCTGTGATTGTTTGTCCTCTGTCACTAACAGATAATTTGTCAAACTCTAACTTGAAGCACTAAAATTGGTTTCAAAAAATATATCTGTTTTTTATTATTATAATTTTTAGGGGGGCTGAGATGAAATTTAGGAGGGCTTGAGCCCCCCTTAAAAGGGTCTTAAATCGCCCATGAGTCGTACTTCAACAAACCTAAGACAAACTGTGACTTTCTGAAGTTGCAATGTTATCTTTTGAATTGATCATCATTACTGCCGACGTTGTCTTTGCTGTAATCAAATCAGTCTATATTTATGTTTAACATGAAGTATACTACTGCTTGAGTGCAGGGGAAATGGGAAACATGCATGTGTACAGACAAGGCTAGCAGCAGCAGCGCCGCATCAGACAGAAAACGCCACACAGTCGCCATGCAACTGACACGCAACAGAAACGCCACGTTCCCGCCACGCAGGCAGTGTGCAGGAGCCCTAAGACAAACTGTGACTTTCTGAAGTTGCAATGTTATCTTTTGAATTGATATACATCATATGTGTAATTCATGACTCAATTCTAACAGGATCAAAAAATTATTTGACTCTTCAAATTCACTACCGTACATATTTTTTTCCCAAAATAAGGTTCCATGGGGTCCACCGGAAGGGGAGGGACTTCGCCTCTCTTTGGCTTTAACAAATGAGATATACAGTAGGCTATGTGTAAGTTAATTAGTGAGCTTTAGAGGTGCTGGTAGGCGGATTGTTTTTTAACCTTCAGACAGCTGTCTCCCAGATTCCTGTATTTATGCTAAGATAGCCATCTCCTGGCTCCAGTTACATATTTGCTGTTGAATAAGCACTATTATAATGCATTTGTTCCATGTGTCCTAGTAGGCCATGCCAGTAAATCAGCATGCACAGTAAAATGGCCCTGGCAAACCTAAATGGAATACAGTCATCATTAACTTTATTAATTAGACCTCCGCCTGTGCTTTTCCTGCTACGTCTGCAGTAAAAAATAAATCCATATTACTTTACAGGGACTGCTTACAATTATTCCACCTTCGAAAGAAAGTCAACAGGAAAATTACTGTATGTGCCATCAAGTACCTGCAGCAATAAAATGATGTCTCACTTTCTTTTCTGTCCTTCTTTTGAAGCGAGAGAACCCCTGACTGAGCTGGTTCCACCAGAAATACTTTAGCCTGGCGTAGCTCCTCTCTGTCTGTGTTTGATAAAATGCCTTTAATAGCTTGGTGCTCTATGTCAGCTTGAAGGAAACCCATCGAAACCCCTGAGAAAGCTGTAACCAGGCAACTAAAGTCAAGTCTGTGATTTACCACTTCTTCTTCTGATCAAAGAAAATGGAAGGTCAGACGCAGAGGCCAAATCCTAAATTGCTAGGGAAAGATTGTAGAGAGGAAATCATTTCTTGTCCATCTGTTGAAAAAATATCTATCTATCTATCTATCTATCTATCTATCTATCTATATTTTTTTGTAAAGACGGCACATGCATGCAACCAACCACTAAAACCAATCCTGACAAAAACTGGCTGACACCAATTAGGGGTTTCTATTCCTGGTTGTCAAGTGTGCTTGTGTTATGCAAGACAAAACTCTGTGTGTGTGTGTGTGTGTGTGTGTGTGTGTGTGTGTGTGTTATTAATTCTACAGAAGACGAGACTGAGGCCCAGAAATATCTTCCAGTATACGATTCTACATTTATTTCTACATTTATTTCAAAAGCGGAGACACACAGGACTGATTTGTCTCGAATTCATCTCGGAGGAATACATGTGTGCAACCCAGGTCGGGCTCATAAGGGGGCTGACACAAAATTCATGCTGTTATGTCGATATCAAAACTAAACGTGTCAAAAGCAGGAAATGCTCCCTGAAACAAACCCTACCACACAAATCTGATGAATGAGCAAGCGCCTGATCCAAGGCGGAACAATTAGGGCAATTGAATAGAAAAAGGAAAGGAAGGAAATATCAACTGAGCTTATCTATGTGTTTGACCCTAAGATGAGCTACCTGTCAGTTTCAATGCGCCCTACATACGTTAGTATATATATTGCCATGATTAGGATTCCGCAGGCAGCAGTCCAACTCCCTCTGACCTTTTCATCTGCCGGAACAAAAATATTAGTTCCTTTTCACAAGGGATCAAAGGTGCACAAGGACAATGTCAATGTCAATTTATTTATATAGCATGTTTTAAAAACAACTGGGTTGACCAAAGTGCTTTACAAGAACCAAAAAACAACTATAATACAACTGAATAAAGGAAAATAATAAACGAATAAAAGGTAATAATATTGTTCCTTAACTGGAAAAAAAAGATGTTTTTAACAGTGATTTGAAGTGTTGGAGAGTAGGGCCGGTTCTAATATGAAATGGTAAACTGTTCCACAAGTTAGGGGCGGCTACAGCAAAGGCTCAGTCACCTCTGGTTATGAGCCTGGTTTTTGGCACATCCAGGAGGAGCAGATTGGCTGATCTCAGTACTCTTGCTGGAGTATGAGCATGAAGGAACTCGGTCAGGTAAGGCGACGTCAGTCCTTGGATAGATTCAAAAGTTAAAGGTCCTATGACATGCTGCTTTTTGGATGCTTTTATATAGGCCTCAGTGGTCCCCTAATACTGTATCTGAAGTCTCTTTCCCGAAATTCAGCCTTGGTGCAGAATTACAGCCACTAGAGCCAGTCCCACAATGAGCTTTCCTTAGGATGTGCCATTTCTGTGTCTGTAGCTTTAAATGCTATTGAAGAGGAGAGAGGGGGGGGCAAGGTGGAGGGTGGGGGTGTGGCCTTGACCAACTGCCATGATTTGCTCGTTTCTCATGGGTGGGCCAAATTCTCTGGGCGGGCAAAGCAGAGAAAGGGGAGGTAACCTTTCCCCTTATGACAACATAAGGGGAAGATTCCAGATCGGCCCATCTGAGCTTTCATTTTCTCAAAGGCAGAGCAGGATACCCAGGGCTCGGTTTACACCTATCGCCATTTCTAGCCACTGGGGGACCATAGGCAGGCTGGGGGAACTCATATTAATGTTAAAAAACCTAATAAAGTGAAATTTTCATGCCATGGGACCTTTAACAGTAAGATTTTGAAATCAATCCTGTAGCGAACAGGTAGCCAGTGGAGGGAGCGCAACACAGGTCTAATGTGGTCCCTCTTTTTGTTTTCCTGTCAGGAGGCGGGCAGCGGCGTTTTGGACTCGCTGCAGGCGTTGAATAGATGACTGGTCTAAACCCATATACAAAGAATTAAAAGTAGTCAAGTCGTGAAGTAATGAAGGCATTGATCACCCTCTTTAAGTCTTTAGGACGTAGATAGGCCTTTCCCTTGGCTATATTTCTCAGCTGAAAGAAGCTAGACCTGACAATGGAGGAAATCTGCTTGTCAAATTTAAAAGCGCTGTCAAAATAGACACCAAGACTCTTTACAGTGGAGCAAATATTAGGAGCTAGAGAACCATACGGTGCCCACATCATGAAATTTAGGAGGGCTTGAGCCCCCTAAAAGGGTCTTAAACTGCCCATGGGTCGTACTTTGAACAAACCTAAGGGCTCCTGCACACTGGCTGCGTGGCATGAGCGTGTCAGCTTCATGGCGTGTCCATTTATATTTCAGCTCCCATGTTAACAGGTTAGAGCTTGCACACTGCCTGCGTGACACGCACGTCTCAGGCGCAGCTCGAGTCGCGCCGAAAACGCGTGCATGCTAGAAATGGAACCGACGCCTATTTTTCACGTGACACGTGTGTTGGAAGCGTTTCCATTCAAAATAGAATAGGAAAAGATGTTTGTCATTTTGACACAAATACATTTAATAAATGACATTTTGATGTTTGAAAGTCTCTAGGTTTTGACATAAATGCAGATATAAATGGAATTTAAAAAAATGATAATAAATAATTATCGATTTTCAAATATTGCATCTGTTTATACAGAATGAAATATTCTGTAGCCTATTTTGCCATCAATTCTGCCGACGGTGTCTTTGCTGTAATCAAATCAGTCTATATTTATGTTTAACATGAAGTATACTACTGCTTGAGTGCAGGGGAAATGGGAAACATGCATGTGTACAGACAAGGCTAGCAGCAGCAGCGCCGCGTCAGACACATTTCTGGTGTGCAAAGACATAGAAAACGCCACGCAGCCGCCACGCAACAGAAATGCCACGCTCACGCCACGCTCAAGCCACGCAGGCAGTGTGCAGGAGCCCTAAGACAAATTGTGACTTTCTGAAGTTGCAATGTTATCTTTTGAATTGATATACATCATATGTGTAATTCATGACTCAATTCTAACAGGATCAAAAAATTATTTGACTCTTCAAATTCACTACCGTACATATTTTTTTTCCGAAATAAGGTTCCATGGGGTCCACCGGAAGGGGAGGGACTTCGCCTCTTTGGCTTTAACAAATGAGATATACAGTAGGCTATGTGTTAGCTAATTAGTGAGCTTTAAAGGTGCTGGTAGGCGGATTGTTTTTTTACCTTCAGACAGCTGTCTCCCAGATTCCTTTATTTATGCTATATAGCCATCTCCTGGCTCCAGTTACATATTTGCTGTTGAATAAGCACTATTATAATGCATTTGTGCGGCATATGTGAATTATATTGAAATCACCACAAACAATGGCTTTGTCTGACCTCATCACATACAAGATTTTGAAAAGACCTTTTGTACCACATCTAAGTTGTCACCCCTTTATAAAAGTTATAATTTAATTCCTTACGCTCAGTGTGGACCCTGCAGATGCACTTTATGCTGTAGATCCTGTGAATACTGTACACGTATTTTAACATTTTGATCTTTAAGAGCTTTCTACAAAGCAATGGAAAGTATTGATAGCTATTATTCTAACAATTGATATGGGGACAAGGCAAAAACAGGGTGAATTATGCCGTCTTCCTAGCACGGCAGGCAAGAAAAATGTGACAGAAGAGAATTAAAAATGCTCAAAACAACAGCTTGAGGAAATCTCTCGCCAACTATGTAGTTCATGCTGTTCCTGCGATCTGGAGAGATTTCTCATATGAGAATCGCTCTAAATGAAAACGCAGAGAGCCATGATGCTAATCTTTCTGGAACTGCTCCACTGACAAGGAGAGTCTGGTCCTGTGGACTGATTAAGTGTTTGCCTCCAGCTCAACTTCATTTCAGTGCCCAGGCCCCTTAGCAGTTACTTGGGTAACAATTTAAAATGGCATCATTTGAGTTCCACTCGTTAAGTGTCGCAGGAGTACGACAGCACCTCCGGCATCTTGGGTCCTTTCTTCCAGACAAAATCAACGCTGCTGTTTTCATTCGATGGTGTTTTTTTTTAAAGGAAAGACAGAGGAGAGGAAGGAACCGTAGGATAAGAGAGGGGGTTGACAGTCTGTAAAGGACAGCTCAGACAAAGGCAGCGGAAACACACTGTCAATTATGCCGACAAGGACCTCTGAGAGCTCTCTTATGGGCTAAATTGCTCTTGGACAACAGTTTGTTAGGTTGTGTGTAGTCTATATCCTTTGTGTTCCGCTTCCGGGATTGCACCGGCGCAACAGGAAATTCCGCCGGATGCATGTATTTTCCGTTTCCTTACGCTTTCTTTGTGTTGAAATTTAAACTCCGGTGGATGTATGAGGACTATTGTTAACTGCTCCTCAGATCTCTGCCTGTTAAATTGACACAGCTAGCTAGACTATCTGTCCAATCGGAGTTTTCTCTCGCACAACTATTTTGCAGCGGCTCTGTGCGGAGTTTAGCACCGCCCATGACGATTCTGATTGGTTTAAAGAAATGCCAATAAACCAGAGCACCCTCCCATCCCCGAATGCTATGTGAAGTAGCCTGACCCTCCTTCAGCGTGCTTTGGAGGAGGGTGTGGCAAAGCTAGACTAGGTTGTTAGGTGTGAGATGCCTTCAGAGTAAAAAAAAAAACAGATTTGGCTTTCTGTGAGGTGTAAAAACATGCTACATTTGACCTCCTGACATTAAAAACACCAAAGCTTAAAGGCAGCGACAATCTCACCCTTTCTTTTACTCTTGGTTGATATACTTCGTCTTTGAGACGGATAAAAGTATAACTGTTAACATGCGTCACCACAGCATGAATATTTAGCACAACTCCCATTGATCTCTCATACAGTTTTTTTACCCTCCCCATGCTGTTTTAACATCTAAGGCACCAAACACAACACTGATTTATTCAACACTACATGCACAGCTAAAATGTGTTGTGCTCTCAGATGTACCCCTAAATAATGCACACAGAGGCAGCACACTGAATTTGACCTCAGGAAGAAAAAACGATTTTGCAACAATTGACTGTTTAGATTTTCTTTTTCTGTACGTCACAAACCAGGATTAGGATCCCACACTGACTCCACACTGCTACCTCAAGCGGAAACGTGCAGTCTGGTCTCGGTGTACCATTTGAAGCCTTTAATGGGAGACTTAGGGACATAGGACCGATCAATTATCTGCTAAAAGCTGAGAATGATGAATGGATGAATTGACCGTCAAGGTGACAGAAAAATCTATTCTGTGCACACTCAACAACCACAACAGCAACAACAAATGCAGTGCAAGAATTGAACATCAAACAGTCAAAACTGTGACTCATTAAAACCAAATATTGCAACATGGACGTTATCATTAAAGGTGATAGTAGATGTTTTAATTTAGTTCAATACCACAAAGAGAAGTGACTTACAACAGGTTTCCTAGGAGATATCTGCTATGCTACACAGTGCTCTCCCCCCACCACACCATAAGCTATACATTTTACAGGTCATACATGTATTTAGCAATGTTATTTACAGCAGAAGAACCCCGCTCTGACTAAGTCCTTTACTGCTTCTTTGACATCTTGATATATGCTTGTTAAATGGCACATTTTATGAGAAAAAAAACAAAAAAACACCCCACTTGCACAACACACTGCAGCGCAGACCTTGGCGGACAGCATGGGATGTATATAGCTCTTGCCAAGGTTCTCTGTAAAAGATCATTACATTGTTTGTGGTGATTTTAGGTCATGATAAATGCATTAGGATGATGCCAGTATATTGTCTCAGTGAACGCCTGGAGTCACATTTAATGCACTAATGTTCTCTCCTTCAGTTATGTAATGAGCTACTCTGTTGATAATCATTAACACATCAAAGTTTACAATCTCTCACACCCTCGCTTTTTTTTTATCAATACTATTAATATAAAACAGCAAAATTGAAAAGAACATTTGCAGTGCCCCAACCCCTTTGTCCTTTCAGTTGTCTTGGGGGGGGGGGGGGGTTCAATTCACATTTAAAGCAGGTAACAGTGTGAAAAACAAACCTTACACAGCTGATATTCAGTGAAACGTGACTTCTGAGTAGATCCCAGTGCTTCAGAAAAAAAAAAACATGACAGATTTACCAGATTAAATGCTGTCTAACGAAGATTCGCATGTGCCCACAGCACATGAGGAACGGACTATACAGAGTTGTAAAAGTGCTCATGTAAAGTGCCTTCACTCGCCCTACAATACTTAAACTTGTCCAATCTTTGCACCATCAATGTGTTATCTACTTCCTCTTACATGCTAACTCATACTGAAGCGAGGGCGTTGGCCCGTGCTGGTAAAGTCTCTTCAATGGGCTCTCTCTGGACTGCTGTGCTGTGAGGTTTATAACTTTGTAAATGTCAACCTCGCTTTTGGACGTAACAAAGCAAAAAATAAAATAAAAATAAAGAGCTCCAAAGAATGACACAATGAAGGCTGAAGAAGCCCCAGTAGTCTCTTTGTCTTTCACTGAAAAGTCTTAGGATCTAATGCTCATGCTCATAGACCCATTGCTCAAGATTGACCCCTTGGTGACTTCTGTGCTGACGGTGGAGAGCGGGACGCTCTCGTAACTCTCTGTCACCCCCCAGCAGCGACAGCGCAACAGGGCAGACTTCACCTGTTTCTGGAAATTGCTGTTGAGGAAACCATAGATGATGGGGTTGACGCAGGTGGAGGCCATGGCCGCGAGGTGGCAGGCTGAGAAGATGACGTCATGGCCGCAGGACGGGATGGCCTCGTGGTTCCAGTCGAACACCGTGTTGAAGACGGTGAGAGGGAGCCAGGAGAGGGCAAACGCCACCACTATGGAGAACAACATGGCGTTGATCCTGGTGGCGCCCTTGGTTTTCCTTTGAGTGGTGTTCCTGCCGCGCTCCACCATGTCCTTCCGCCTCCTGAGGCGCAGGTAGACGTGCAGGTAGCAGATCATGATGAGGGCGAGAGGGAGAAAGTACTGGAAGACCAGCAGGGAGGTGGTGTAAGCTCGCCGCTCTTGAACTGATGGCCACAGCTCCATGCACACAAGCTGGTCGCTGACCGGGAAGGGGAGACTCAGGTTCTGCAAAGGGAAGGTGAGTACGCTGTACGAGAGGAAAGGCGCCGAGATCAGGCAGGCAATGATCCAGGTGACAGCCACGGCCATGTAGGACTGGCCCACCATGGGCTTCCATCCTGTCGGGTGGACAATGAGCTGGTAGCGCTCCATGGCGATGAGGACGAGGGAGAAGATGGAAACAGTGACCGATATGCACTCGATGAACGGCGTGAGCTTACACAGGACTTCTCCTAGGATCCAGTGGTCCATCAGCGTGTAAATAATAGTCACTGGCAGGCACACAATGCACATGAGGATGTCAGAGCAGGACAGGTTGGCGATGAAGATGTTGGTGACGTTGCGCATCTCCTTGTGCCGTGTGATGACAAACACCAGGCAAGAGTTTCCAATGAGACCTACTGCCATAACTGCACTGTAAGCAATGATGAGAAAAGTGTTGCCACTCACTGAGAGGGAGCACTCGTCGGTGAAATCCCACGGTATCTCTTTCCACAAGGCTTGGTTGTGGTTGGTGTTGTGCTGCAGCTCCATGACGGCTTTCCTGGGCTCACTTCAAAAGCCGGGGGGGGGGGGGGCTTAATGGAACTAATTTGTTGTGTCACACCTGCTGTAATTACTTCATGAATAACATTTGCATTTTCTTACAGCTTTGCCTCATCCTTAATCTTCGGCAGTCTTTACAACGAAGTTTACTTGCTGCCTGAAAACAAGGGGGAAAAATGAAATGAGTTGAGCTTATACAAATTTCCAGTCATGAAAAGTGTATTTCTAAAGTTAGGAGCTCTTGAGATATTAAGAGGTTGGTTTATCACTCAAATTGAAATGTAGCTCCCATGAAAACTGCAGCATGCAAGGAAATTGACCCTAACTTGCTGAAAAAGCTAATTTCATCATTAGACGGTTACTACTTTTAAATAAGGATATGTGGCAGAAACTGATTCTCTTGCTTGCAGGTTTTTTTTTTTTTTTTTTTAAATCACAGTGTTTCTGAATGTAATCGCACAAGTGTCTTTATGTTATGTTTAGTGGTTCAGTTTCATCTTTGCACACACTGGCAGTGGATTCAGTATAGCAAAAACAGAGACGTATGAAGGGAATTATCAATGCTGGTATAATATGTAGATATCGTGAGGCTGATTTTCTCCTCAAGGACCGGCTATGAGAGTGAAATGATGCGCTGATAGCATGCCATCAAGAAAACAGCACAGATCCAGACTTCTTGGCATTGCTATAATGGCATGCTGATTTGAATTTCCATCACAATAATGTGATAATGACTGCTCCTTCAGGGACAATCATTCCCTCTCACTGTTTTCTCCCCTTTTGACAGCAGGAATTTATTCTGTTTCTGTCCATAAAGAACAGACACCTCTCGTTGTCGCTGAGCATTCACAATAGATTCTAAAGCACATGTGGTCCTTACAATCTCCAACAAATTAATGTACTGGAAAACAGAACAGAAATACAATTTTATTACACCAAGACCAAGAACCTTAGTAGTGTGTGTGTGTGTGTGTGTGTGTGTGTCTGTGTGTGTGTGTGTGTGTGTGTGTGTGTGTGTGTGTGTGTGTGTGTGTTTGTGTGTGTGTGTGTGTGTGTGTGTGTGTGTGTGTGTGTGTGCATGCGTGCTCGCGCAGCAGTGAAAAACAGTACTGATTAACCAGGATGTTTTGCCCTTGGCTCAAATCTTCAGAAATGAGCACTGCTATGTTAATAGAATAACAATCTACAGGATTTATCATTTTTAATTGAGGACTCCTTAACGATGACAAATGTTGACAGGCAGGACATTAATTGCTTATGGCTGTCTCTAGTATGAGCAGAAAGGTCCTATTATAATGTGCTGTTTAATCTGTGGTGATTACAAACAAAGAGTAATCATAACAAAAGTAAACACTTGTACCTGGAGCTAAGTACGGGAATACCACTTCATTTTCTTTGTGGTACAGTTGTTTTTTGTCTTGGCGTCTGGATAATTTAACCCCTTCTGGATATTAACCTGACTAAACCTGGCTGAATTTCTAAATATGAGGCCCGCATATCACACCCATTCTGTAGCCTTCATGCTAATCATTTATGGCAGAATTTGGACATTTTAAAGTGATGCATTGCTTTGTGTTGAGTCTGCTGTCCAAAGAGTGTCACAATGAAATGTAATAAGGACATTATTAATATTTGACATGAGACTTACTAATTAATGTGACAGATTATCTGCAGATATATATATATTTAAATATTTTAAATAAATTATATTAAAATATATTATATTTATTTAGTATCAGAAGTGGGATGGTTGTAAATGAGATTTTAAATCCGTATCTGACATCGTTCGGTCACCTCGCTAATCTACTTTGACATCACACAAGTCTGGATTTTATCATGCGAAAATGATTATGGGCATCACGCACGGGCGGATGAAAACCACATGAAGGGATGAAAAAGTGTCATAGTGGCTACTGTACCCTGGGTCTCTGCAGCTGTCCTGGATCCACTGTCTGTCTTCAGCTGTCCTGGATCCACTGTCTGTCTTCAGCTGTCCTGGATCCACTGTCTGTCTGCAACTGCGTTGTCTGACGCGGACTCTCTCGGCTCCGGACAGGTGGAGGAGACTCCTCTGTCCTCCAGTGTACCACAGAGTGTGCTGGCTGCTCTCCTGTCCGGGGGGGGGGGGCAGGACATCACTCATTTCCACCTAAACGTCCACTAAACCGCGCTACCTACACTTTTAGCATCCCCCTAAGGAGAACAGGCTGGCCAGTTAAGTAAGAAGAAAACTACAAATCACATCAGAATTAGCTCGCCTGACAGCACAGGGAATTCAAAAATACCAGCGCGTGCGATAAGATTGTTAAAACTCCCTAACGTTACACACACAGAACCCCATAAAGAAAAAAAATGTTAGGGTACTGAAACTGAAATATTAGAGTCGTTAGAGCTTTTGTCGTCGCATGTCATAAAAATACAAAATAACCGACCTTATAGGAAACATGTCTTTCCTACTTTCAGTTAAAACCCTCCACCCCTTAAACAGTTGAAGGCTAGCTTGAAATGCCGTGTTTTAATTAGCCGTTGTTTCTTACCGAGATGTTGTTTCCCCTCAGGCTTCCAGCGCTGCTTTGCATCAGGTGAGACACAACAAGAGTTTTTGGTCGAGGAGAACGTAGGAGGTGTCCTGCCAGGAGCACTGATAGGAACTGAGATAGCTCTTAAAGCGACCTTATGCCTCAGACTCAGGCAAGGGATGTGATTGGGGACATGTTACATAATAAAATCTCCGTTGCTCGCACGCACGCATGTACACCCGTGCTCAGGCACGCGCACTCACAGGGGCCAATGGGGGAACTGAGTTATTTGAATTTTTTTTACTCATGGTCTGTTTCACTATTAGTGAGCGACATTAGATGATTAATTTCGCTGAGCCTTCTCATATTGAGGCAGGTTTCATAATAGCCTAGCACCCCAATGAGAAGTCGCTGTAATGTAGGCTAATATTGATATTATGATGAGTGCAATGTTTAAAATTCCTAGGAGGATTATTGTGATTGCCATAAAAGGGCTAAATACAGTATGATGCCTGTGAACTATATTATAGGCTATTGTGTTCTTCTGTCCACATGGGGAACGTTTCTAAATCAAGACTGTATAGAGATGTGGAAGTATTTAGCTGTGGAAAACAGAAACAATGCTGTTTAAAGAAATTCAGACAGATTTTAAGTTTTCACACCCTGAGGATCTGTGGGTACAAACAGCTCTTATGAGTAGTGTTTTTTTTTATGTAGACAAACACAGAGTGTAAATTATAGAGGACTACTACATCATCTTGTGTTACATTGAAGTTCATTTTGTCACCCAAACACCACGATGCTAATTCTGCATCTAAAAAGAAAAAAATCCAAAATCATTTTCTGCTGCCACAATTTAATAATGACTATTGATTTACATCGATTGATATGTGCATGTATTCAAGGCCATGAACTAACTTCTCTATAAAGATCATTACGCTCGTCAGTGTGTAATGTACTGCAGCCCATATACCCAAAGCCAACCACACAGGTTCTCTGCATCTGCAGTATTACATAATTTTTTAAGGTCCATACAATTAAAAACATCATCACGATTAGAATCCCTGTCCTGAGCCCTCCGCAGATAACACCTCAGACTATTTTAAACGCGTTCTTTGCACCTCTCTTGCTAGTGCAACAGATTGTTAACTGCTTCTTCACACCGTCCCCACACACTCCTGTTTCAAGTAGAGGCTGTACGAGAGAACAGTAATAGCTGTTTGTCTGAGAGAGAGAGAGAGAGAGAGAGAGAGAGAGAGAGAGAGAGAGAGAGGCAGAACAGTGAAATGACTTGCCACCAACAACAACAGCTCTGTGGGTGTTTACTTGACACAGAGACACGTGTGTCAAGTCACTCAAGACGATTCATATGTGCACATATATTTCAGAGAAAAGCCAGAATGCTGAAAACTATTCAATATATTGAAACATGGAACAGCGGTTGTACCTCTCCCGTCTTGCAATCTCTACTACTGTCAATCAAATTTTGATTTTTCTTTTAACTGGTGTTGTTTTGACGGAAGGAGAGAGAAAAACATTTTTTAAATGTCTGTGTCTCAGTGTGTCTCAATGTCTAGACAACTGAGCACTGTGGTGACATGACATTGTTGGGCTTTTTTGACAGTGTGTCCAGCAGTTTATTTATGATTGATAAGTGACAAGTTGATGGGCTCAAGGGCATTCAGCCCAATCGAGTGTGGCCGGAGAAGCTTGTGCAATCTGGAAAGGAAGAATACCTCTCATGGAAAAAGGGAACATGGTTTCTAAAATGAACATTTCTGCCACAGAGCACATAAACAAACAGAAAGCAGATGAGTTTTGTCCGTCTTTGGTGATAAGAACAGATAACATGTTCCAAACAGTTTTGAAACATTATCTCTAGCTGTAGCATGAAATATTTGAATGCTCTTTGATCACTTCTTTTATTCGGTACACTCTATCAACTGTTTGGACTCCTATCTTGTGTCCATTTACACAATACATGAAGTAACTCGATTCAAATACTGTATATGTCCATATTTGGATTCGGAGAAAGACTGATTACATAAGGCATTTGTGAGTGGTTCTTGTGGGAAAATTGAAAATAGTTTTATGTGTCACTGCCATGGTAAATCAATATACTACCATGCCCTATTAAGAAGGAATTGTTCCCCTGCTGTAGCTCCACAAAGGCCTATCCATGTTTTATAGTATTTATTATTATTATTATTTAATATTTGGGGAGCAGTTGTTCCTCTGTGTTTTTAAGCCCATCGCCGGTTTTTGGGTGATTTATTTCTGTTGACAAAAAAAAACTCTCACTTTAACAGACCTTTAATATCCTCTGCTGTGCAATGAGGCTTCAAATTACATTACAAACACCAGCCAGCCAGAACAGAGAAATACATGGTGGCTCTCTGTAACTTCACACTTTGTTCAGTCGTGTTTTAAAGGAGGTGAAGTAAGTGAAGAAACTAATACACCCAAGGAAACCATGATTTTTTTTTGTGATATCAAGAGGACCCCTAAATAATGTAAAAAGAATTTGTATATATTTAAACCTACTTCATGCTGCTGTGAGAGGGGCCTTTATGTTGTGGAGCCAGGCTAGAAAAGTTAGTCATAGGCCCTTGTTTGAGCTCAGGAAGTGCCAGGAAGTTATCGTTATAATGAGTTATGGAAAAGAGTCAGAAGTATAAATAAAACCTATTTAACATCTAACATTGATTGTGAGTAGCACAGATTAAATTAAGTTATTTCATTTTGTGCGTAGCAAAGGGTTTATTGTTTATTAATGGGATCATATCGTGAGTTCTAGTGTGACGTGTCTGAACCTATAAGAAAGCTGGATCACAATAAAATAAATATTAAAAAAAAAATAAAATAAGAGGCAGACCAAATTCAGATCACATCCATGCCGAACATTTAAATTACGCTCGCAAAATGAGTTATAGTTGTTATAGTTGGTATGGTCTTCTACTTGACGTCAGTGCTGACAGTAACTGTTATGAAATATAAAAGATGTCGTACTGTAATAGTATTGATTTAAATCGGCATGTAAGGCCAAAAAGTGTTGAACAATAACTCATTTATAAAGATTAGTAAAATCACTACTCCCTGAGTTCTTTTAGGGATCAAAAAGGTCAAACATTTTCCAGATGATGTCATAGATAAAGGAGATGCAGTATGTAGAGATAATGGTGACATACAGGATATATTGATAGTGTCAATGTTGTAAATATTAACACAGGCAACCACATTTGGATGTACATTTCACATGTGTTACTCTAAAATTAGATTAGATTAGATTAAATCAAGGTCTGTCAGGGATTACTGTATGTTTATAGCTCACATTTGGTGTAAGCAGTGGTGGAAGAAGTATTCAGATCCTATACTTCAGTAAATGTACTAATACCATACTGTAAAAATACTCTGTTACAAGTTAAAGTCCTGCATTGAAAATGCTACTTAAGTAAAATATGTAAGTATAATTAGGAAAATGTACTTAAAGTATTAAAAGTAAAAGTACTCAATGCAGAAAAATCCTCACATTTTAGAAACTGGAGACGATCCAAACAGTTCTGTCACTCAAGTGTTTACTCAGCTAATCAATTCAGCTGCACTTGTGTTCCTATATATTGCTGGGTAGTTTAAGTTATAATAAAACATCATATTTTATAAACTACATGTGTTTTGTGTGGAAAAATCTTAATTTGTAAAGTAACTAGTAACTAAAACTGTCAGATTAATGTAGTGGAGTAAAAAGTAAAATATTTCTCTCTGAAATGTTGCGGAGTAGAAGTAGAAAGTGGCATGAAAAGAAAAGACTCAAGTAATGTACAAGTACCTCAAATTTTTACTTAAGTACAGTACTTGAGTAAATGTACTTAGTTACATTCCGCCACTGGGTGTAAGTATCAAGAGATGAAAAGAATGAAAAGATTTACAGTCACTAACCCAAACCCCTAATGCCACAGGAATGTTCTGTACCAACACTTTATAGTGCTAGTCATATATTAGTTTGTATAAATACCAATATGTCAGACAGTGCAAAGGATCCTTGTGTGTGTGTGTGTGTGTGTGTGTGTGTGTGTGTGTGTGTGTGTGTGTGTGTGTGCAGGTTGAATGCAGCAGAGAGCAACATAATATATGCACTAACTAAATCAAAAGCTATGTTATACATACCAGTTTTTTGAATTGCAATATTTGATTTTGTTGTGATTTTTTACGTGAATGTATGAATGATTTATGATTTTGATGTGATGGGTGTTGTATGCAATATGTATTCTGTTCGATAGCAATAATAATGTGTATGAGAAAGAACGAAAAGAGAAAGAATCTAACACAGGACAGAAAAAAAAATCTAAATACATGTAAAATGTAATCACGACTCTCTGCTTAATTAAACGTCTGATCTGCCCACTGTTCACACCCCTCATATGGCAGCAAACTTATTCCAGGATTTGTATGGTGTGAAAAGCTAACGGCTAACCATACAAAATCTAAACATGGCAGAGGTATAATTCATCATCTAAAATCAAACAGTGAAATACTAAGGCCATATTGATCATGCCGCTTGATTTTTCCTTCAACCCCTCTCTCATTGCAACCCTGAATCCATACGCATTGTGTACAGGGCGCTACTCATTGAGCGAAGGACAATCTCCCCTGCAATATTACAGCCTTGTACAAGAACCAAGTCGAAGTGATCCTTGACACCATCACTGCAACACGGTCCTATAAATCCCCTTAGGCTCTAAATAACCCCAGCCAAGAACAAATGCCACAATGCCTCAGGTACTCGTAGATGACAAACAACCCCCATCGGTTGAACAGATCCCATCGGACACAGAAGCTCACCTTGATGCTCCTCTGTTAAATGTGACTTTTGGGAGCAGCTGCAACACTGGTGAGTAATAAAGAAAAACAAAATACATATACTGTAAAACTTAAGAGGTAACCATAGTGTCAAATCCACAGAGCATTGTCACCCAACTCTGCAGTTCCCCTCAACTCTACAGAGCAAATGAGCTATATCCTCTTTCAACTCATTGGTTTGTTTTCCCGGCCCACAGATGGACTGTTTTGGTTGAGTCTCACCACTCTCATCTACGCCTGGCGGTGATAATTAAACACTAATGTTGCTCCATATCTGCTGGATGCGTAGCTAAATAAGTAGCCTTGCCGTTGCCAGACGTTCCTCCACAACGCTGCAGAGGAGGTTCTGGCTAGTCCACACAGCATTCCGGGATGGGAGAAAAACGTGCTCTGATTTTTGGCATTTTTTTTAAAACCAATCACATTTGTCATGGGCGGCGTTACGAGCCGGACGGAGCCACTGTGCTCCTGCAAAATAGCCTCGAGAATTGAACTTGTTTTGGGGAAATGTGTGTAACAAAAAACTCAGATTGGACAGACAGTCTAGCTAGCTGTCTGGATTTACCCTGCAGAGATCTGAGGAGCAGTTAACCATAGTCCTCAGAAATCGGAGTTTAAAATTCCAACATAAAGAAAGTGAAAGGTAGCGGACATCCAGTGAAATTTCCGGCGCCACCGGAGCAATCCTGGAAGTGGAACGTCGTGAATGTAGACTACTAAATAAGCAACAGTTTGCTAACACGTTAGCCATATTAGCTTAAAAGGTGATAATATCTTCACAGCTTGTTTCTGTTGCCTCCATGTGGCCAAACATCAAGTACTGCAAGTTTAAAACATATGTACTTTATAATTAGAGTTAAAGGAATAGTTCAACATTTTGGGAAATAGGCTTAAGTTATTAATTAACTTTCTTGAGGAGTATTAGATGAGAAGATAAATACCTCTTATTAAAGATATAGCCAGGAAATGGTTAGCTAATCTCAGCATAAAGATAAACAAAGGTACCAAAACCTCCAAAGAGTTGCATGGATCATACAAATAAGATGTAAATTGTTAATTAGTGAGATTTAGAGGTGGTGGTAGGCAGATTTATATTCTTGAAACCAGCTGTTTCCCCTTTCCCCCAGACTTTATACTAAGCTAAATTAACCAACTGATATATTACCATAAAGGCATGAGAGTGATAGAAATCCTTTAATTAAACTCTGCAAGAATAAGTATACCCCCCCCCAAACTCTAAAGCGATTCCTTTAAACCCATCATTGACACCAAAATTCTCTACATATGTTTCCAAATCACTACCAAAATGGAATCTTAGTGTTAGTTTTGGACTGTAAAGTCTGCCTAGTATGAAATGAAACAAAGCATATCATAACATTATTTCATTGTTGGTATGTGCTGCTTCAAGAATTACATTTAGTATAGTGGAATACACTGATTTAAATGAGGGAAAAAGAGAAAAGAGCAATAGAGAGAGAAGAGAGAGAAAGAGACTTGAGATAGGGGTTTATTAAAATACAATTGCATTAGCAGACCGAAAGTTAGACTCAATCCAGTGTGCATTAGCCCTGCTGACCCTCCTCCTTTAATTCATATAAATGTTCTGAGTGTCCTTCCTGCTTTCTAAAGCCACATAAGTATTCTACTCAGTTCCAGTCACATCTGTGTGCTCAGACAAACAATTATTTTTACCTCCTCACTTTTTTCCCTCTGTGTTCCTCTGTGTCGGCGTATGATTCAGAATTTACACTAACATTGTCACAGCAAATAAGACGGTGGGTGTCACACGCCAAAATAGCCCTCACAGCCCAATAGCAAGAGGTGAAAACTTAATTCAGAAGCAGCATAACGCTATAGAGGGAGGACAGCAAGTTGCTATTGCTCCACAGATGCTGTGTTCAATATGAGTCCAGACCCACTGACATATGACAGATGCGACCAACCACCCACTCAGGTTCTTGCCCACAGTTTAGCTTTATCCCAATTCAAATGTGGTCAACCATAAGTCCCCTTTCTACTTGGCATCATAGCAAGTGTTAGAGAGGATGGCGGTTACCAGGGTTACTGTGCACGGCTGTATCTGAAGCGCTTATGAAAGAGCACAGAAAATGCGTTTACGTTTACGATATTCCATTAGCAGTGTAGGCAAACTGTACATGACAGGCAAACTGTACATGACGCAGAGCAAACCAATCTTTAGAGAGCAGCTGACAAAGCACAGTCCGGCTGTGCTATCAGGTCTTTGCTTGCTGTCTTGTAGAATGCTTTCCACTGTGGGCCATGCCAGAAAAATCTTCTCTTTTTTTACAAGAAGCCATAAAGTTGTTGGCACTCCTTTCACCATCTTTAAATGAGCAGTGACAGACAAGCATGTGAAAGGACTGTCCGGAACTTGCAGAAATAGGGTGACTTTACTTTTTCATCTTTTAGATTAATATGAATTGACAATCATTGCAACCTGTAGAGCAGACAAACTCAAGGAAGAAAAAACACACCGTTACGGTTAGGGTTCATGTGTCATGACAGTGTCATGTGTTCATGACAGTATCATGTCACTCTTATGTAGATACCTTCAAGTAAAGTATTACCCAGTAGTTTCCCATGTAATTTCAATTATCCAGATTCCTTACTGAATTCCATACAGATTAGAAATTCCAATTTCTTTCTCCAAACAGTCCCACTGTGGTATGCCATTGCAATTTCTCACAACATGATTCATAATCACAACAAAATACACTGAGGCAGATCTGCCCAAATCCTGTGGCAGTATAAACGACCACCCACTGCTTATCATTTCAGGGGAATTGTGTATCAGCCGGTGGCTGCCGTACTAAGACGTTTGGCAGGCTTCATCGAACAGCGTTGGAAAGAAAATTGATTGCTCGCCTCACAATCACAGAGCAGCCCCAGGGAAATTGCACCTGCCAGTATACACCTCAGTCACTTTACAACCCCTCCATTCCACGTATGAATCACAGAGCGGGGAGTGTGTATATTATACAGTAGACACAGTTCATTTCACACTGCTCCCATTCCTTTATAGACTGTCCCATTTTGAATTTTGACATGCACTCTTCTGCCTTAGTATTGACTCTGCAGTAAAACTTTAAAAAATATTTTATATAGAAAGGCTGCTCAGATTTCAGCTCTTACAGTCTAGATGCAAGTAACAATGCTGGTACAGTTTGTTTTTATGCCATACATTTGCTTCTCAAACCTCCTAATCTACACTAAAAGTAGCAGGTAGTTGGCATGGAAACCATCTTAGATGGGGTGGTGCAGGCAGAATGAAGGGCACCACTGGAGCTGTACTTTCCCAAACTAATCAGTGTTGTCCTCTGCTCTACCCATTTCTTCTCTTATCATAATGTATCATACGGGAGACATGCTGCGGAGCATGTCTGCTGAATTAGCTTTTTTCCCCAGCAACCTGCTGCACTGCACTGTTCCTCATTAGAGCCATTGTTCCCTTTCTACTCAGTAACTCTTCTCATCATATAATGGTCTCGTTCAATAATTGTTTGAATGGAGGTTAAATGCTTTAACAGTTGCAGGATTTGTGTGACAGGGATGCTCATAAAAGCCCAAGCGCATGTATTGGTAACTGCTGCAGCCAACATCCCTTTTGGAAGTCTGTTTGTAGTATAGATTGACAGTTAATTCTGTAAAAGCAGCCCACTTTGTTTTCATTTCTTTGTCATTTCTTCCTCTAGCCGCTGGCGCGCCTGCTGCACAGCCTTTTCCTGATGAGAGGAGACGGTCCGCTGCTAATGTACTGGAATGCTCTACTCTCAATAATGGCAAAAACCAGGCTCTCTGTGACCTCCAGGAAGGTCCAACAGATACAAAACTCATGCTTTCAGTCTGACGTCACAACAACAAGAGCAATTACACAATCCTAAACTTGATCACTAATTGATTACTGGTGATTATGTCACCATAATCAGCAAGTAATGTCTGAACATTATTCTAAATTTATGTTGAGCCATTAAAAAGTGAAGTGTGCATCTGTGTGTGATATTCACCGCTAAGAAGGTTTGACACCTTATATTAGAAAATAAAATCACAGAATAATTAGAAATTTCACAATAAAAGTCAGTAATCAAGATGTATCTTTCTGGTAGGTAAACCAATACCTGTATGGGTACCATTGGCAAATTGAAATCAAACAAATGAAATGGTAGTATCACTTTTAGCAATAGCTTTATTGTCTGTCACTGGTTTATGTTTCTGGGTTATGACTGTTGCCATTGCAACACTGTGGATAATTGCAAAAAAGGTTGTGACTATGGCTGCAACTAACAATTATTTTCATTATCTATTGATCTGCTAATATCAACTAACCGTTTGGTCTATAAAACTTCAGAAAATAGTTTTTAAAAAATGACAATCACAATTTCCCAAGGTGACGTTGTTTCTTTTAAAAAATACTTAATTAACAATTTACAACAATTAATTGATCATGAACAGTTATTTTCCTGCCGACAGACTAATCGAGACCATCACTTTGATGGAGTCACATTAGGTATGCAGTGTCTCAGCAGTGTGCATGTTTGCTGTTCAGGGAGCAGCAATATGCTATATTACTGGCAGGATCTATAATGGAAATTTCTTCAGCCACATGACAGTTTTGTCAGGAGGAAACAAGTTATGATTTGCTATTTGAAAAGAGCATTTCTGCACCCAAGACAAAAAGCCAGGGGAGCTTTCCCCCTTCATTTTCCCCCTATGCACGCCACTGCAATGTGTATTAGACTGGAAAATAAATCAAGTGATGGATTATTTCAACAGTGTTTTGCAAGTGGAAAAATCTCTACTCTCCGTGTCAGGAAATGATAAATGCAAATTGAAACCTTGGCAGAAGATGAATGAGATTGTAAAAACCAAGCAATATGGAAGCCTCAATTTTTATAAAAAGAGCATCATGACTGGCTGCCTTAGAAAATCTATCTGGCAGCTTCATGCAGTTATCAAACGGTGGAAAATCAATCTGGAAAGTGTTTGATCAGATGGAGAACAAATATTGGAGGGACAAAAATGATAAATTCAACAAACAGTTGGCAAGAAGGATAAATAATTACTTTAGACTTGAAACATCAACGTTCTTCTAATTATTTGATTCTGTTGTGTCAAATACATGTATTAAAGACAAAGGTATATTGTGTATTTGTTGTTAAAGAAAAACTTTTGTGTTTTGGAAAAGGTGAAATGTGCCAGTAAGTGGATATAGAACGTAGTAATACCATATTGTACTCCATTACAAGTTAAAGTCACATATTTAGTACAGATGCATTCTCTATCAAATCAAATGTATAATGTAAAAGTAGATGTTTCATTATTAGTGCAAAATAATGCATGCATTATTGGAATGTATCTATTAGTTTAGGTGGCCGTTAGCCTAACTGCTGTGTTATTAATTAGTCTGTGTAGCAATTGAAAAATGCTAAATTTAAATAAAATAAAATATTTACGCCTGAAAAGTAGCGTAGAGGTGTAAAGTTATAGAAAAATGCAAATAGCCTACTAAAGTAAAGATCCAATGCCTCAAAACTGTACTGTACAGGCCAGAGTAATGCACTTGGGACTACTTTCAACCTCTGATGCTGGTGTATTTGTCTGACCAGTTAGAAATGGCCTTTGAGATATTTGAGAAGGAAACAGCATCCTCTTGTGTTTACAGAAATAGTTACAATATCAAAACATTTGTTTAACTAAATACTCATTCATCAATATAAATAATCAGAAACTAAACTAGGGATAAAAATAATATAATGGCTCGTTCTACCAACACCTTATGTTAAAAGACAAACTGAAACGGTCATATTATTTGCCTGTAAGTGTGACAGACGTCTCTGATTGGCTCTTTCTTAGAAACTGGGAGGGACAATACGACAGGAATTAAGAAAGGAACATGACGTAAGAGAAGAGAGATGGATTTTAGATAAAGCAGATTGGGATAAATATAGAGAAGTTAGTGATGAATTATTGATATCTATTGATAATGATCATGATATCGAGAAATTATGTTGTGAAATTAGCAGTGGTATAATTGTTGCAGCAGGAGTTTCTATTCCAAAAACTAAGCCTAAGACATTAAATAAAATAGTACCATGGTGGTCGAAAGACTGTAAGGAAGTAATAAAAGATAGAAATAGAGCATTTAAAGAGTTAAAGAGAACACATAATTTTCAGAATTTAGTTCGATATAAAAGATCTCAGGCAATAGTCAGGAAAACAATAAGACAAGCAAAAAAAGATCTCTGGAAACAGTTCTGTGATTCTATTGGTCGAACTACTCCAGTGGACAGAATTTGGAACATGATTAAAAAATGAAAGGGAATGGAAGGGAATATGGATATCCAATGCTGATTGAGGGGCAAAGAACTATCACTAGTAGTAAGGAAAAAGCAGAGGTTATAGCAAAAACTTTAGCTAAAGTGCACAGCACAGGAAATTTAAGTCATGAAGAAAAGAGAGGTAGAGAAGAAACAGTTCAAACATACCAGTATGTGTTTGACGATGAGGATAGTGGAGGAGGTGTGTTGGATGTATTATTTACAAAGTCTGAACTCAATAAGGCATTGAGGAAATTAGGTAAGTCATCTCCAGGGAAAGATAAAATCTGTTATTCCATGTTGGAGAACTTAAGTGATAAGGGGAAGGATGTGTTGTTGAGTATGTATAATAAAGTATGGATAAATAGTTGCATTCCTAGAACCTGGAAGGAATCTATAATCATTCCTATTAGGAAACCTGGGAAAGATCCTCAAATAGCGAATAACTATAGGCCGATTGCTTTAACGTCTCAGATGGGGAAAACTATGGAGAGGATGATAAATGACAGGCTTACATATTGGATGGAACATAAAGGCTTAATGCAAAATTATCAAAGTGGTTTCAGGAAAGGTAGAGGTACCATGGATCCCATTGTATACCTAGAAGATACAGTAAGGAAGGCTCAGGTGAATAAAGAAACTGTAGTGGCAGTATTTTTTGATATTGAAAAGGCATATGATATGTTGTGGAAAGATGGTATGCTGATTAAGTTAAGAATATTGGGAATAAAGGGAAGGATGTTCCAGTGGATAAAAGGGTTTTTATCTGACAGAACTATTCAAGTTAAAATAAATGGGGAACTAAGTAAGAGATACAATGTGGAAAATGGTGTCCCACAAGGGAGCATTATCAGTCCACTATTATTTTCAATAATGATTGATGATATTTTTAAGGATATACAAAATTCAGTTGGGGTAGCATTGTTTGCAGATGATGGAGCAATGTGGAAAAAGGGAAGAAATATAGATTGTGTAGTGGATAAGATGCAGCAGGCAGTAAACAAAGTCCAAGAATGGGCTGTTCAATGGGGATTTAGGTTCTCTATAGATAAAACTAAGACTTTATTCTTCTCTAGGAAGAAAATACGTATGAATATGAAAATCAAGTTATCTGGGACAGAGTTAGAACGAGTGGAATTCTTCAAATATTTGGGTATTTGGTTTGACAAAAAACTGACTTGGACAATGCATATTCAAAAAATTATAGATAAATGCAAGAGAGTGTTGAATGTGATGAGATGTTTGCGTGGAGTAGAATGGGGTGCAAGCAGACCTGCGTTGAAATCCATTTATACAGGGCTGATGAGATCGGTATTTGATTATGGGTGTATAGTGTATGGGTCAGCTGCTAAAACATCATTAAAGAAGTTAGATGTCATTCAAAATCAAGGTTTGAGGCTTTGTTGTGGGGCAATTAAGACCACTCCAGTGGCAGCAGTTCAGAGATGGGGGAGATGCCTCTCCATCTTAGAAGAGACCAGTTGTCTCTTGTGTACTGGGCGAATTTGAGAGGTCATGGTGACAAACATTTGAGTCAGTCAGTTCTATGGCATTGTCAAGAAAGAGAGAATGACCTAATTAAAAGTTTTGGATGGACAATAAGGCAGAAGGTAATAATGATGGGAATCAGTGCACTGAAAATAAGCCCTTCAGTTGTTTATCCAGTTGTTCCTCCTTGGCTTTTGTCAGAGGTTCCAGTGGACTTAGGCTTATTGGGGGAAAAGGAGGTTAATGAAGTGGATCATTACAGGGTACAGAGATACATTTCAAGGAAATATAAAGAAGGAGTCATTATATACACTGATGCATCTAAGAAGACGGATACGAAAATGGGAATTGCTTATGTTATCCCTCAATTAAACATTGGATCTGCTAAAAGAATTAATGATGATTTAGCTGTATACACAGCAGAACTGTTAGCAGTATGGATGGCCTTGATGTGGGTAGAGAGCAATAGACCTAAGCAAGCTGTGATTGCCTCAGACTCCAGCTCAGCTTTGACAAGCATCAAGTTTCTTCACTCTGAGTCTAGACAGGACATAGTGTATGAAATATTGCAACTAGCTAACAATCTGATTAAGTCCGGTATTAGTACTACATTTATATGGGTACCTGCCCATATAGGTGTAGGAGGTAATGAATTGGCAGATAAGTATGCAAAGAAAGCAGCAGAGCTGCCTGATATAGAGGTGGATATTAAATACAGTAAAGCTGAAGTCAAGAGTATAATTAAAGCTAAAACAAATACAAAATGGCAGTTTTTGTGGGACACTGAACAATCTGGGAGACACCTGTATAGCATTCAAGAAAAAGTGGGGAAGAACAGGAATACATACAGAAGTAAGCAAGAAGAAGATGTGGTGTCCAGAATGAGGCTAGGACATACAGGATTAAATAGAACATTATTTATAATGAAAAAGCATGTTGATGGAATGTGTGAATATTGCGATAGTCAAGAAACCATAGAGCATGTAATTATGTATTGTCCTAAATACCATCAAGCCAGACAAAGATTGATTTCACAACTGGGTGAAAACCAGATGACATTAAATTTACATGATATATTGCAAAAAGGATCAGGTGAAATTTGTTTTTATTTTTTGTTTTCTTTTTTGAAGATAACTGGGTTATTAGAAAGGATTTAAGAAAGTGTAGGTTGACCTCTTGATCCACACTCCAGTCCAGATGGTGGCGGTAATGCTCCAAAAAGCTGGTTGCCAACCGCCATTCAAAAACACAAGAAGAAGAAGAAGAAGAAGAAGAAGAAGAAGAAGACAATACGACAGCAGTGACCGATAGTGTGTGAGCCAACTACCTGACACCAAAAAGTAAACAGACTTGTTTTGATCTGTCAAAACATCATGCGACTGCTGTAGCTAGCTGTATAGCCATTCCACAAAAGGAATTGGTGTCCTTGTGACCAAACTCTTAATATAAAACGGTTTGTATTTGATGATCACGACGATATTTTCGAGCAGTCGTTGTGTTTCAGTTTCTTAAGCGTCTAGCTTGCTGTTTTTATAGTGCGTTACAGCAGCTAGCAGACTAACCAGCCGATAGCTTACTAGCTTATGCTCTTCGCCTTTAAAACTAACTTAACATTAGCGGACAGCGCAGTGGCAGCTAGCAGTTCGTCGAAGTAACGTCCGTTACAAACAACTGACGTTATACTTTTATATCTTTGTAATAGCTTTGTAGATTAAGTTATGTCGTAAATTGCGTGTAGTATTTATATATAGCTAGTATGTAGCGTTACGTTACAAAGTGACATTTCAAGCAACCGTAACCACCCTTCTTTAGCCGCTAGCTGCCCAGCCAATTCCTACTTTTCCTGTATAGTTCTCTACATGCCAACAGCAGAGTGTGGCTTATATTAATAACAACAATGTGAAGGAATACTTAGAGTGGTGTTAGTACTAGCTAGACAGATAAGAAGGTTTGACACCTTATATTAGAAAAAGTGATGAAGCCTGAACATCAATACCCTGCCATGGCCGAGGAAGGAAAGCGGAGTCCTGGCCGCCTGAGCCGACAGACCTACAAAAGTTCAGCCCATTTCTGCAGCCTGCTGGACGGCCTGCTGGCTCTCAGAGAGAGTGGCATCCTCTTTGATGTGGAGCTGCTGGTGGAGGGTCGAGCCATCAAAGCCCACCGTATACTTCTGGCAGCCTCTTGCGATTATTTTAGGTAAAACTCACAGCAGGGTTTCCTTGTTGCTTTACTTTCAGTTTCTTTATTATTCACTTACATTTTTCTTTAGAGCAGCACAGTATTTATATGCCATTGTTATGACCGTGCTCCTAGGCCACAACAAATACACACCAGGGTAAAGTTTTACTAAAATATACTTCCAAATAGGGCTGGGCAATATATCGATATTATATCGATATTGTGATATGAGACTAGATATCGTCTTAGATTTTGGATATCGTAATATGACATAAGTGTTGTCTTGTACTGGTTATAAAGGCTGCATTACTGTAAAGTGACTGTTCTAGCTGTTCTATGATTTGCCTTTTCCCCACTTAGACATTATGTCCACATTACTGACCTAAAATCTAAGTGTGAAGATATTTAGTTGAAGCACCAATTGTCAACCCTAGAATATCGCTGCAATATCGATATCGAGGTATTTGGTCAAGAATATCATGATATCTGATTTTCTCCCTATCGTGCAGATCTACTTCCAAATCAGACAAAATTAAATGATTATTAAAAAGGTGTGGGGTGTGGTTGTCAGTATAGTCAGTGGTGTAAGTCTGCATGAGTGATGGATGGATGTGCGTAGGGATCTATTAACGATAGAAAATTTGACGATAACAGTTACCGTTTTCATTTAAAATATTATTATCACGGTGGATTACCACGGTGTGGAAACCCTGTGTTTAATCCTTCCCTGCTTCATCCGAGTCTCCTGAAGTTGCTGCGCAGGCTCACTGCATAGCCTACAACTAAAAAGTTGTACGTCAAATCTCCTGACTCATCTCCGTGACCATCACCCACAACACTTTTAAAAATGCCGCGATAATACTGAAAACCGCGATCATTTTGGTCACTATAACCGTGAGGTAAAATTTTCATACCGTTACATCCCTAGATGTGCGTGTAAAATGCAAACAAAGCACAAGGCTTAAAGTTCTCAGGCACCATGCCTGAATTCAGGCATAGAGCAGTTTAAAATAATATTTGATTCAATACATTGTGCACATTTCCTCCAGGGCAGCATGTCAGACTCACAAATGGTTTCTTGCTTTAACCTCTGCAAAGCATAAAGTTAACCCATAACAACATACCCAAACCACCAGAGAAACAGAGAGCGCTGGAACAGCAGCAGGCAGGCAGCGAGAGAACACGATAGCGCTGCAGCCAGACTTAAATAACCTGGAAAAACTCAGGTGTTCCAGGTTACGAGCACCCGCAGATTCAGCACAGGTCAATCCCATACACGCAGCAGGGCCGTCACACCATTGACCACGGCTAGAGTCAAGCTGATTCACACAACTGTGTAGCCTGGTTGACAGCAGACCCTTCTCAGTTGTAACCGGGCGCAACTCTGGGCGCAATTGGATAGTCCTTCAACCAATCAGACCAACGATCCAGGTGACGTAGCAGCGACAGCGGCATCAACGGGTTGCTGCGCTTCGGTGGCCGTCATGTTGAATGTAAACAAAAAGCTGCTTGCCTTCGCTGCGCTAACGTCCTCGTGTAAAACCCGCCTTGACGGTGGTGATTGGTGCCTCGATTTGGAAAAATTGGAAATGGGCTTGAATGGCCAGACTGACTTGCAGAGCAAATCTCAAATTTGCCCGGAAGTTCGTCAGGGTTTTCCCAGGCTAACAACTTTGTGTGTTTTATTCCTTTTTTTTATTTACATACATAATAGCACATTCTAATCAATAATAATAATAGCTTGAATTTTCTTAGCGCCTTTCAAGGGACCCAAGAGTGCTTTATCAATACGTGGCCAGTGTCATAAGACACAGCCAAGGTTTTAGTTCAGCTTAAACAAAGTTTGCAGTCTATTTACATTGTCATATGATCAGTAATCAGTAGTGGTGTGCACATTTAGGTTTACTTTGTTGTTTGTTTTTACGTGTCTGCTTCCATCATGCCCTAAGATAACATAGCTTTGGTGGACAACAACATTAAGTAGGTGACACAGATAGAAGCGCTGGGGTCCCCAGTCAGCCAGCACTATACATGACAGAGGAGTGATACTCATAGGTTTATTGAATCATGTGAAGTCAAGTGTTGCACTTTGTATTGGTTTGTAGATTACTGTGCAGGGGTGGAGGAAGATGCTTCTGCATTGTGCAAGTAAACCAGAGCCATACTGTTGGTAGGTAGCCTTGTAATCCCATTACAATGCTAAAAGTAGGAAAAGATAAGGCACTAACATCCCTTCACAGAGATACTTTTATTGTATTGGGTGTGCCTCGTACCCGCAGTTGAAGTGAATAACAACTGAGGCTCGGTATATTGGGCAAAGATTTTGTTAAAGCATATGACGGTTTTGTGATAGGTACAGAAATCTCACCATCGGGAGCATTATATTTATTTTCCTCTGGCTTAACGTTGGCTTAACGTCTGGCTTAGCGTGCGCGAGACGTAATACGTCTCCATAACAGCAGACTAACGCTAATCTGTATTGTCGCCCAAAAAATGAAAACCGGCAGTTGATTGGACGAACGCGCCACGTGGGTCTGGCTTCTTCCGAATCTCAAAACCGACCATAATGGTGGCTCGTTCGGAAAACGATCTCGTATTTTACGAAAATAGTTCACCGAAAAGTGTTTCTGAAAACATTTTAAGCAAGAAATAGGCCATGCAGTTGCTGAATCTGTCTTCATTTCAGATCGACAAAGGTCAGATTAAAAGATTTTCGTCAGATTTTGAGAGCCGTTAGTCACGCTCATCCCGCTCGTCATTTCCGGTAATTGGTCATTGATTCCCACTGCCCACTGGCTGATTCAACAAGTCAAATCGGCCCAAATGAACGCCGACGGCTCCTCCGACTGACGACGGCACAGAACACACCGAACAGACTCGGGTCACCGACCTCGCCAGACTGTCTGACGGCCGATAATCGGGTTGGTGTGTCAGGGCCTTAAGAGAAAGCCAGGTGCTCCTGCTGCATGATATCCATGCAGCTAACTGGGGTCATTGTGGCCACGTGGTATGCATCTTATTGTCACTGGGCCACCAGGTAACCCCAACATAAGCCATTCAACAATATGTCACTCCCTGTTCTCCACTAGGGGAATGTTTGCTGGAGGCCTTCGTGAGACACAGCAAAAGGAGATCCCAATTCATGGAGTATCTTACATGGCCATGAAAAAAATACTCGACTACATCTACACTTCAGAGATCGAGTTAGACCTAGAGTGTGTGCAGGAAGTCCTGATAGCCGCCACTCTAGTACAGGTAAGCTCTTTGTTGTTCTTTTGCTAGGCTATATCACATTGTTCATCGTTGTATTTCCTTTAGTTAATCTGTGTCCTTTTGTGTTTTAAAGCTTGAGATTGTCATCGGCTTTTGCTGCGATTTCCTTTTCTCCTGGCTGGACGAGAGCAACATTTTAGAGGTCCACAATTTAGCTGATCTCTACGGACTGCAACAACTTAATGCCAAGATCCACTCCTACATCCTCAGGAACATTCAGACTTTGTCTCGCACCGATGTGTATCGAGAACTCCCCCAAGATGAAGTCTTCAGCGCGCTGAGCAGTGACGCGCTTCAGGTGAACAGTGAGAACGAGGTGTACGAGGCGGCTCTTCACTACCACTTCAGTCCGTTGCAGGTGGAAACTGACCAGGTGTACTTGCAGGTCAGTCCCAAGGTGTGTCTGCATTTTGTACTCATCTCTTCATCTCCTGGTTTTATTTCAGTTAGCCTAATAGCTGGTTTGATTTGCATTGAGAGATGATTTTATGGAAAGTACCCCATGCCAATCTCTAGGTATGGTGAAGGGTATGTGATGATGTGGGGCTATTTTAATTCCAGAGGCCAAGGGAACTTTATCAGGATGCATAGTATCCTGGATCCATGAAATAACTGGCCTTTAAAAATAAAAATTTGCCTGCCTCTATGGGAATTTAACATAGGGGTGTAGTTACTTATGCCCCCTATATTTTAAGGAAGAACATTTATTTATTTACAATACATTATTCATTCACAAAGAAAATTGGTGTCCTTAAAGATTGGATTTTTCCTCATTTTTTTATTAAGGCATTAAGATCAATTTCCTAAAGATGATTTTTTTATTCCTCTTTTTAGTCAACTTTAGCATGGGTGTCCTAATTTTTTCACATGACTGTATATACCGACTTAGTTTAAGGGGGCTTTCACACATGTAGTACTTATGTAGTTCAGTTAAATCGCACTAGAGTTCATTGTCCCCCTTGGTGCGGTTCGTTTGGGCAGGTGGGAATGCAGCAGTTGTACTCGGATGCGCACCAAAAGCGGACCAAACAAGCGTACCGAGACCTGCTTGATGAGGTGGTCCTAGTACGCTTTCAATCGAACTCTGGAGCGGTTCGTTTGGGGTGAGAATGTGATCCGACCTCGAACCGCACCAACTGCTGTATGTGTACTCTGCAAGTCTGAGCTAAACGGCTCCTGTAGTCAGGTGTGCTTTGTAATCTGCGGCAGAACATGCAAACTGTAGTAGCTTGCAACGTGTCTCTCACAGAAATAGACTGCGGTCAAGCTCGCAGACACTAGCATTTCCGTGGTCAAACAAACCAGCCGCCGCTAAAGTCGGAGACAGACACCCACGCAGCGGAACGAAGTCTCTGTGACGATGTCTAATTATTTCAAATGAAGTGAGCTGGTTTGACCATGGAGATGTGAGAAATTTGCACTATTCCAGAACACAGGACCTTCTTCCTGTATTTACTTCCTCGCTTCCTCGACACATCCGACCAATAAGCGGAGTGAACGTTCTTGCGTTGTTTGTAGTGACGCATTTTGGTACGCTTGGATTTTTAACCGAACCAAGGGGAAATCGCTCCAAGTCAACAGATTCTGGACCAAAGCAAACAAACTATAGGTGTGAAAATGCCCTTAACTGTGCTTTAGTTGTACTCACACACAGCTTTATCAGCCTGAATTGCAATCAAGTAATATAACTTTTTGACCCAAAGGACAATCTCAAGATGCTCGATGCTGTGCGTTTCTGCCTAATTGAGAAGCAAGTGTTGCAGAGGCTGCATGGCAGACTGCACCAGTGTCCACTGAAGGATTGTGTGTCAGCCGCACTGCGATACCATGAGCAGGAGATCTGGCAGCCCGTCCGGCAGAGTCCTCTCACCCAGCCACGCTCCACTTTCCACTGCATATTGGGCTTCGGGGGGATGTTCACCTCCAGCTCCCTCACAGAAAGCGAGCATTTGTTTCAGGTGTTCCACCCCAGCTGGGGGGAGTGGAGGACTCTCACTGCAGCTCACGCCCCCCGAATGTCCAACCAGGGCATCGCTGTGCTCAACAACTTTGTGTATCTGATTGGAGGAGACAAGAACACCAGTGGATTCCGTGCAGAGACACGCTGCTGGAGGTGAGCTCCCATCAGCAACTATTTTCATAAAAAACGTATCCGTCCAATATATTTTTGTAATACAAAAAACTTCTTTACGGAAAGAATGTGACCGGAATATGGTGAGCAGAGGGTTTAACTGTTGAAAAAATAAGCCATTGGTTTCTATTGGACAAACTTTGTTATGGCGTCACTGTTTTTTTTTTATCTACGGCAAACATATCTTTGGCATTTCTGAACTGCAGTCACTGCAGTTCCCTATCGTCTGACATATTGGATTTGCAATAAGCTAATATTGGCTGATATGTAAGCCAATGGTCTGGTCTATAGAATGACAGAAAAAAACGTTTCCTATGTCAACATGTTCTCAGATTGCTTGCTTTGTCTGACCAGCTGTTCAAAATCCAAAAGAAATTCAGCTTACACTGATATAAAACAGAAAAGCAGCAAATCCTCACATTTGAGATGCTGGAACCAGTGAATGTGAGGCATTTTTAGCTTGATAAATGCTTTAATCCATTATCAAAATTAATAAACAACTAAACTTTGAGTGACTAAATTATAAGTGTTGCTTTTGGTGGTGTGAAACAAACATATGTTAAATGTTACTTAAAGGGACAGTACACATACATATTTTTACTCTTACCTGTAGTGCTTTTTCTAATAATCTAGATTGTTTTGGTCTAGTCTATATCCTCGATGTTTCACTTCCGGGATTGCTCCGTTTCTGACGGAAATTTTGCCGGATTTCACTCATTTCGGATGGATGTCCGTTACCTTCCTCTTCCTTTGTGTTGGCATTTTAAACTCGGGTGGATTTATGAGGACTATGGTCAATTGCTCCTCAGATCTCTGCAGGGTAAATCCAGACAGCTAGCTAGACTATCTGTCCAATCTGAGTTTTCTGTTGCACGACTAAAACAACCTTTGAATGTACACATGTTCCACCAAAACAAGTTCCTTCCCGAGGCAATTTTGCAGCGGCTGCTTAGCCCCGCCCAGTGATTGCGATTGGTTTAAAGAAATGCCAATAAACCACAGCACGTTTTTCTCCCATCCCGGAATGCTGTGTGGACTAGCCAGATTTTCCCCTGCTGCGCGGTGGAGAACGGTCTGGCAAAGCAAGACTAGTTTTGGTGTAAGATGTCCACTGTTGCGATATCGGCCATAGAGATGTCTGCCTTCTCTCCAATATAATGGAACTAGATGGCACTCGGCTTGTGGTGCTCAAAGCGGCAAAAAAATACATTTGAAAAACTCAACAGCAAAGTCTCTTTCCAGAAATCATGACTCGGTTACTCAAGGTAATCAACTGACTTGGTTGTGAGTAGTATGTAGGAACTATTTTCTTTCTGCCAAACTACACTTGGCAACTATATCACAGCGCAGAAGGAAGCATACTTATGGATTTGGTTGAGCTGTAAGTGTAGTTCACCGGTACTGCTAGCTCACCTGAGCTAGCATACGCCACAGCTCAGCCGAGGAGGACGCCATTAACATTTACATTTTGTTTTGTCACGAGCACACGCCTCTTGTCCATGAGCAGGCTTCCTTCTGCGCAGTTATACGTTTGGCGGGTGTAGTTTTGAAAAAAGAAAATAGTTTCTACATGAAACCTCTTACAACCAGATATGTGGATTATCTTAATGGAGAATTCCGGCCAATTTCTACGTTAATCTTGATCGCTATAGCTACGCGAGTACTTTCGATAGAAAAAACCCCGACCCGAATCGGTGCAGGTAACACGGAGAAGCTGCAGCTACATGTACAAGCGTCCCCTGAGCTAAAACGGCAGTTGTCGGGGCAAGTTTTAGAGTGTCTTTGTGCCTCTTAACAGACACAAAATGCAATTAATATGTCTGAGCCACATGAACAGGGCCCTTGCGTGTCAACAAGATGCGTTTTCAACTCAGACATTGTTTAAATTCACCTACCCTGGTCCCTGTCTCGATCCTGCCAGTAGTTAGCTTGCCCTGCTAGCTGATAGCTGTTAGCCGTTAGCTGCTAGCTGCCGTCCGGTGAGTGTATTTAGACAGGCTTCTGTGATAATCATCCCAATAACAATCAACGGAGTGGCGTCGTGTGGCTATGTCCTCCAGAGGACAGGTCATGTCACATCTTGAAGTTTATTCCCCCCTAAAAAAAAACAGTAGTGCGGTAGTAGCTGTTAGCTGCTAGCTGCCCTCCGGTGAGTGTATTCAGCCAGGCTTCTGTGATAATCATCCCAATAACAATCCGGAATTCTCCTTTAAGTAACCGGGTCAGGATTTCTGGAAAGAGACTTTGCCGTTGAGTTTTTAAAAATTTTCCGAGTGCCATCTAGTTCCATTATATTGGAGAGATGGCAGTCATCTCTACAGCCAATATCTCCAACACTGGGCAACTCACACCAAAACATTCTAGATTTATACTAACTGAACTACAGGTAAGAGGAAAATATGTATTTTAGAATTTGGGGTGAACTGTCCCTTTAACATATCTGTTGTGTTCCGATAGTGTGCCCATACTCTTGGTTGGTTCATAGTTCAATTGATTGTATGTATACTTTGAGCACAGCTTTTCTCCCTGCTGAATGCATTTTTTAAAGTCCTATTTTTCACTTCACTGTTTTGATCCTTCTGTCCATTCTCCCCAGATACGACCCTCGTCACAACAGCTGGTGCTCCATCCAGCCTCTGCAGCAGCAGCGGGCTGACCACTGTGTTTGTGTGATGGGCGGCCATATTTATGCCATTGGAGGACGGGACTACAGCAATGAACTGGAATCAGTGGAGCGCTATGACCCACACTCCAACATGTGGGAATGGGTATCACCCCTAAAGAGAGAGGTACGAGAATGGTTCAAAGATGAAAACAATGCGTGTAATACTGCTACCATCCACATGATGGTGCTACATACCCACATGTGTGTTGTTGTACTGGGGCTTTCCTGCTATATAGGTACTTCTTGTAATACTAGTCTGACATTCCCTCCAGATTTACGCCCACGCTGGAGCAGTGTTGGGTGACAAAATGTACATAACATGCGGGCGTAGAGGAATGGCGTACCTCAGAGAGACCTACTGCTTTGACCCCGTGGCCAATCACTGGACAGGATGTGCTGAGGGGCCGGTGGAGCGAGCGTGGCATGGCGCGGCTGCGGTTAATGGACGCATTTATGTTATTGGCGGAAGCAACGATGAGCGTGGATATCGACGTGATGTCCTGAAGGTACAACGGCACAAAGTCATCAGTGTTTAGTGTTGCACAATGAAGGCAGTGTCTACACTGGTAAACGGTAGTCTCACAGTCTGACACAGTCAGTTTGAAATGGTGCCTGGTGGACATTTTTCATTTTTACACATACAGATGTTCTTGCATTTTGACATATTTCTTGTTTTTCGATTTTCCATTTGTTTTTGTATGCAAAACAGCTCTTAGCGCCCTAACTTCTCTCACTCCTCTCTGTTTTACATATTTAAATGATAGAATATTCTATAGTTTATTGATTCTAATGTTATTTTACCTCCTGATGAAGGCCCTTTTGTGAGCTAAAAAGCCAGTGGTTGCCTTATTGCAGGGGTCTTCAACATTTTTTAAGCCAAGGACCCCTTAACTGAGAGAGATGGATCAGAGACCCCCTACTACTATATATGTATAAAATAAAGTTGCATATTAAACTGGGCTTACAATAATGTGTGGGCAGCCTAAAGCCTTGATACATACCTTTTGAGTGCATAGAATACTAAGCTATTTAAATAATAATTTACACGATTTTATAAATTATCTTTTAATGTTAAACATACATTTGGCACACCGAACTGTATCTGTAGGTGGCTACCTTAGTGACTACCTTACCTATAGGCCAGGAATCCTATCATCAATTGGTTTTCTTTCACAAATAGGCTGATTTATATTTGCTAATACTATGTTGGATTCATGTTAAGACATTTTAGTTTTTCTAAAATAACTTCAAAAAAATAATAATTTGATGGCCCCCCTACAGTCAGTGGTGGAGGAAGTACTGAATCTCAGTACTTAAGTAAAAGTACAAATAACCAGAGATATATTTACTTTAGTAAAAGTAAAAGTACAACAATGAAAAACCTACTTAAGTAAAAGTAAAAAGTACCTGATTTTAAATGTACTTTTAAGTATTAAAAGTAAAAGTACTTGCATAACAATTTATTCTCTTAATGTCTATATTCTAATAATTTAAAAAAAACTGTATGGGCTGTGGCATTTTAATTAAGTTAGTTTTAGGTTAATGTAATTGTGCTTACCTTCTGTGGCCCAGTTTACATTCTGACTTACAATTCTGGTTATCTATCAGGGTGATCTGCAGCTCGACTTTGCATTATTTTCCACGAGACAGTGAATGCTGCACACATTTATTTAGCAAGAACACACGGGCTTGGACAACAAGTACGTGGCTTCACAGCTGAGGAGGACCGTGAGTGTTTTTAAGATAAATATACGGGTTGTATATTAACCCTATGTGAACGGATGCTTCACATATGACCAAGCAGAGTATCGGGAGCAGCAGCAGTAACGGGAGTGGCGGTAGTACCGGGAGCGGTACGCGCCCGGCCAATAAATGCTATTGAAGGGCGGGTCTTGGCGTAGCCATAGTGGGATTCGTAATATCGCGAGCGGCACCGGGAGCTGGGTGGCCGCTGCTGAAGGCTTCCCTGCGGACTGCAAACGTGTGACGGTCAGGAAGACGTTTTGTCAGGGGGAAAAACGGATCTGAAATGTAACGAAAATGTAACGGAACGTTGTAGAAATGTAGTGGAGTAGAAAGTATAGATAATTGCTGCAAAATGTAGCGAAGTAAAAGTCAAAAGTAAGTAAGTCTTAAGTAAAGTACTGGTACATGAAAAATTTACATAACTACAGTAACGAAGTATTTGTACTTCGTTACATTCCACCACTGCCTACAGTAACTCTGAGGACCCCACTAGGGGTCCCGGACCCCCTGTTGAAGAGCAGTCAGAGCAGTGCCTTTTGACAGAAGGTATTAAAGGACAATTCCGCCGCAAAACTAACCTAGGGGTTAATAACAGATGCGTACCCACTCGATCGCTCTCTGGGTCATGTTTTCATGCTAATCGAATGTGTTTTCGGGGCACAGGGAAAGTAAAAACAAATCGCTATTTATACCACTAAAAAGGCTCAAAATATCACCACACTTCAACGGTAGCATAATGAGGGTCCCTAAATGTTAACCGAAGCATTGAGAACATTGTAAGTGTACAGACAGTTTATTGAAAAGATAGATTATAAAGACAGTCGCGTTCTCGTATACAGGCGGCCACCGTCTTGGGAGCTACGGCCTTTCTAAACTATCTTTTTAATAAACCGTCCTATTTGTTTCCCCCTTTCTTTCCAGGTGGCATGCTTTAATCCCGAAGCCAGCTCTTGGTCTCTACTGACCCCCCTCCCCGCAGGACATGGAGAACCCGGCATAGCTGTGCTGGACAGTCGCATCTACGTCCTGGGAGGACGCTCTCACGACAAAGGCAACAGGATGAAATACGTTCACGTGTTGAACACCGACGCAGACGAGTGGGAGGACGAGACGGAGTTTAAGGAGCGCGTCTCTGGCCTGGCGGCCTGCGTGGCGCTCATGCCCCCTGCTGTGATCGCACAGGCCAGGAGCTGGGAGCAGCGCACCAAGGCTTCATGGGAGGAGGTGGACTTGGACAACTCGGGGGACTCCAGTGAGGATTGAAGCAGCTGTTGTGAACTGAATGTCTGAGCACTGGAGACGCCCACTGGAGTACCTGGAGGTTATTTTTTTATTTTTTGCAGCATCGCTTCCACGTTGCACGTTGACCACTTTGAGTGCCTCGGAACCAAAGTGTCATTCGGGACCTTTGCACACTTTTTGTTACTTTTCAAATATCGTCTTAGATAATCATACTCCGCCCATGAGTCTCTGCTAAAATGTTACTGTTTGTCGCCGATCCCTTAGAGTAGGGCTGGGCGATATGGAGAAAATCAAATATCACGATATTTTTGACCAAACACCTCGATGTCGATATTGCAACGATATTGTAAGGTTGACAATTGCTGCTTTCACAAAACATCTTCCACGTTTAGATTTTAGATAAATAACCATCATAATGTGGACATAATGACTAAAGGCAAATAATAGAACAGCTAGAACAGTCTGGTAAGTTCAGAAAATGACACCACTTTACTGTAATGCAGCCTTTGAAACCAAGAAAAGACTACACTTACCATGTAACGATATTACAATTCTTCAAAATCTAAGACGATATCTAGTCTCATATCACGATATCGATATAATATTGAAATATTGCCCAGCCCTACCTTAGAGTCATTATTACCTGTCACGTAGCTGCCTCTGCATTGTTTATCATAGAGAGAATTTCTTCCATATCTTCAAGTGAAAAGCAGTGAAGAACTACTGGCTATGCAATAACATGATAATATGGAGTGCTCTCAGCAGACTTCAGTTCCTATCTCTCCACTCCAGCAGCTACTGGTTATTGCCAGGAACTCCAATGAAGTTATCTTCCCTTCCAAACTACTGAGTAATCATTAAGTTGTTCAGTTTTAACATTGTGCCTTGTTTTTTGAGATTACATCCTGAACTTTTGTTGTGAAGTGTATTTTTTACATTTCAGTGTATTCTGTGGGTGGAGACGAGCCCTGGGTCTTGTGCCTCGTTCGGATGTCACAATTTGTTGAATTTCTTTTTTTTTTTTTTTTTTTTAATTGATTTGTGTTTGTACGTGAATGATGAGACGCTGGTGCAGCAGGTTGTAGTACATAATGTTGCCATGTCTTTGAAGGATTTCTTGACTTTTGTGTAATGAAAAACCAAACCATGGTAGTATATTTTGTTGTGTCCTATCATTGATCTTTACTGTATATGTTATTTCGTTACTGAAACCAAAGAGCACAATGTTGAGTAGTTTTAGAATATTTCTATTTGTCGAGTCGAGCTTTGTTCCATGCTTTAGCTTGTTGCCGCTGTTTAATAGACGCATTCAAGAAGCTTAATGACACCCGCTCCACTGTGTATCCTTTTCCTTTTCGTCATTGGAAGAAAGAAAAAAACAACTCCAGGAACAAGACTGTTTGAAAATGTACTTTTCTTTTTCCTATAACGAGAGTTAACGTCTTAAGAAAAAAAAACAAATGCAATGTATTCACACCAACTTTCAGACAAGATATGCAAACTTTAATAAAGATAGTAAAATATGGCTTTTGTCATGTGTGCGTGTTAGTTGGTGCCAGGGCCGTATAGCTATCACCGAGGACACATATTGTGTATGTGTATTTTTTTGAATATTGGACTTCTTTTAGTTCAACAAAATAATCAAAGGATTCTGTATCTCTCCATCAGAAATGCATTCCTGGCAGCGTCGAGAAGGCTTTGAAACACAATTTAGGCTTCATGTTGGGAAATAAAATGCTTCATTTCATTTTACATGGGTATAATTCCCTTAAGAATTTCCTGAACAGTTTCATGCAATCTAGTGCTAATTACAGGGAAAATAGGAGAGTTCGGACAGTTCAGTTTGTTGTGTTAGAGTTTACAAGCACTTGTTGATTTTAGGGCTGCAACTAACGATTATTTTTATAGTCGATTAATCTGTAGATTTTTTTTCTCGATTAATCGATTAGTTGTTTGGTCTCTAAAATGTTAGAAAATGGTGAAAAATGTGGATCAGTGTTTCCCAAAAGCCCAATACGACGTCCTCAAATGTCTTGTTCTGTCCACAACTCAAAATATATTCAGTTTACTGTCACAGAGGAGAGAAGAAACTAGAACATATTCACATTAAAGAAGCTGGAATGAAAGAATTTTTACTTTTGTCTTAAAAAATTACTCAAACCGACTAATCGATTATCTAAATAGTTGCCGATTAATTTAATCGTTGACAACTAATCGATTAATCGTTGCCGCTCTAGTTGATTTCCAAAGAACTGCTCCATTTAAATACAGCTGGCAGGAAATGTAAATAAACAGCTAACTCAATTAATCAAAAGTACATTTTCAGACACTTGTTGAGCATGTTGGGGGTGAGGGCCTCGACTCATGACCTCAGTGATCCTAAAATCCTTGCTGTGACACTAGTTGGGGTTTACTCCACTGATGGCTGTCTTCCTGGTTGCTGCCTCGTGTCTTTTATTCCGCCCAGTCTCTACTAGTTCCTCTCCATTTGGCCCTCCACTCCATCAGCTTTATGAAGGCTGACTGCTGCTTTCCTCTCCGACGTCTGTTTCATCTACATCTGTTACCCCCCGCCAGCCCTAAGTGAGTGCCCCCCCCCCTCTCTCTGTTTCACACTATTGTGCCAGCCCCCACCAAGTTGTCTGGTGGGATGTGCTGACACTAGCACTGGACATCCAGGATCAACAATCTGCTGCGTTTATGCCTCTTTTTCATTCTAGAGCTGTACTAATACCACCCGGGGGATACTTAAGACATATGTCATGCACTTAACCACGTCAGCGGCCTTTACAGGCATTGGGGTGCAGGTCGATCTGGTGCTCTTTGCCGGACCCATTATCAGAGCAATTAAAAGGCCCCAAATTACCCATTGATGTAGAGCCATGCAGATTAAACCCAGTGGAGTTGTGGATGTGTGTGTGTCGAGGGAATTTTACTAAGTGCTCACTCTCATTCTTGTTTCTCCTCCCCCCCCCGCTGTGTAGAAGAGCAGGAGGGCGCCCCTCCCGAGACGTACAGTAGGCTACATGACATGTACATTGAGCGCAATCAACAGAACACGTAATATTCAGTATATACTGTTTTAGTGTGATGTTGACGATCAAATAGCATTAGCCTAACGTGATCTGGTGCTAGCATTTAACCAAAAAGGACAGGATGTCCATTCTAACCTGTTGCCTCTTCAGAAAATGTTCCCCCATCGCCCCCTCTTTCAAACCCCTGCCCTTAGAAAAGATACACGCAGTTATCCAAGCTATGCTGTGATTGATACACATCTAAAATATACCACTGATATTCCCTCTGATGCAGCTGTTGACTCTTTTTTTATACACTGTATTCTCGTCTATCCAGACAAACGTGGTTTACCAAGCACATTTCACCTGATAACAGACTAAATTGCCATTTTGTTTCCATTTTTTCATTCATTTGACTATGATGACATCGAGCAAGAGGTCTGGAACCCAGCTATGACAAATCCCACCTTAAAAAAAAAGGTTGATATTGGTTTCACATCTTTTTTTTTACGTTTTTTAAATCACAATTCTACCTTCACACACAATAGACAAGCACACTATTAATATATTACAAAAAATAAGTATACACTAATACAAAGTTTGTGCTTCAAAGCACGGTTTTCATATTCTGAAAACTTAATCGTATCAAAATACTTCTTCAGATCAATTTTGATATGAGGGAGAGGAGTCGTAACTTATACCACATTTTAATTCATGAAATTAAGAAATGAACGTTAATTAATTATGAAATATATGCTCCATGTTATAATGAAGAATATCGAAGAAAACTTTTTTAAAGGGAAAGCAAAAATGAAAAAGTACACTTGAGTTTAGTCGGACAAAAAACGGTCAGCATTGACTATCAGTGTAGCTGGATAGTTCTTAAAAATCTCACCTTAAACGGTTATTAAAGGACAAGATCCAAACTTTTTTCCAAGGTTTATTTTCAGCTATCCAACTAGAAAAAAATACGTAAGTGACAATATCTTGTTGAAAAATGCGACCAAAAGCTTTATCATCTAAATTCTCCGGTGATGTCGCTGGCTTTACGCAAATTTAAATGTAGCCCTATTTTTGTATTGTGCACTGACAGATCTGGTTCTGTCTGTATATACAGATTATATGCATAAATGAAGTGGGGACTAACCCTCCGTATGCATTATTACTGTATGATCCCTGTGGCAAAAGCTCACTGTTTCTCCAACTTCGGTCAGTACAAGGCAGGATTAGCCAGGAGACTTCTTCTAAATGAGGGCGCACTTCCAACTTTTGAGTGGAATACCTGCAGAACAGGGACATGTAAGTAGTTCTATACAATCTCTTTTGTAGATTAGGGTGAACTCGTGTGTGTTGTAGCAATGTTTTGCCATTGAGAACGAGGTGGCTAACCGCTAACAGCGCTAGCTTCTAGCTAGTAGTCCTTACCTAGCTGCTGCGCATGTGCGAAGATGGGATAGAAGTGAGATGACTCACTCTGTAGCTAAAACAGAGAGCATAACACACAGGCTGAAAAGAGGAGCTGCAGCAATGTGCAGTACAACAAAAATATGGTGTTTTCTGAAAATTAAACCATGTAAACCTATTCTGATATAACCTCTAAATACAATTATGAACCTGAAAATGAGCATAATATGGGCACTTTAATATTTAGCCTTTGATGATTTTATTTTCCTACTTCCTTACTTCCTAATATGATTCATTCTTTATTGGGTTTAATCAAACAGATGTCTTCTGGGAGATACAATCTCATAATATCTCAGAATTTGAGCTTCATCATGCAGTACAGATTCCTGTATACTGTAGATCTCTCTTTTCTTATCTTCATTATTCAAATGAGTAAATGAACTGTGTGCAACATAGAGCTGGGGAAGTCTGAGCTTGGACGTACTGCTTTAAGAAGCCTCCAAGATAACGACTCACACTGAGTAAAGTCCACACCACGTCACAATTGTTCCTGAAGGTTGACCCCCCTCCCCCCTATTTACAACAGTCATTAGCAGCTCATCTCCACCCAGGGTGGAGGCGATGGGCCCGGCCTGTGTTTTTCAGCTGTGAAAAGGAGCCAACAGCCCCCCATTTTCATGCTTTTTAAGGCTCATTGAGATGGAGAACGAGAGTCGTGCAGTGCTTTATGATGCCGGTGGGTAAACCTCAGCAGGTGAGCCGGAGTCACAGTAACACAATGTCTTTAATGCATGCTGGGCCTGTCGAAACTACAGAGTGGCCCTCGTTACATCAACAAAGAGGAAATACAAACAAACGCCACCAAAGGATGTGCTGCTTATCAGAGCTGGCCAGTGACAAAGCATGCAGATGTGGACTCGCAAACAAAGACACTCTTTACAAACTTTCCTCATTCATTCAGTAAACTTGCAGTGCGCAGAACACAGATTGGATGAAATCTAAAATTACAGACAGGGAATTTGCAACTTCATGGCTTGTACAGCCAGTGGAAGATATGAAGGCCTGGGTAGCAATCAGAGGGTTGGTAATAACAACTTGTTTGAATGTAAGCATAATGAGTAATGGGAACTAATATTTTACACCATCCATCTGTGTTTAAATACATTTTTATTACAGTTGGATAAGCCAAAAGTTATATCTTATACATAAACTAGAATGTTCTACCTTTGTTTTAGTAATAGATGGAAAAGATGATTTTTTTTTTTTTTTTTTTTACACAAACAAGACATCCAATCACGTTACTTTACGGTTTTTATTCCCAGATCACATCACAATTTGAAGACAGACATGAATTGCACACTTATGTTTTACTCTCTTTTACAAAAATAATATTTAAACTTGGGAGATGAGATGAAATACAAAATAAATAGACATGTCAACGTTTAAACAATCAAACAGTATGGCGTAGCACACTTTGCTTTCAGCCAGCATAACTGGAGTCTGAAACCTGCCGGTCCGAACAGAAGGCAGCGACAGACGTCTCCTTGTACTTCTTCACTTTTTCTACTGTTGTGGCAGGCCTCTGGCCCTCAGCCGTCCGTCTCTGGGCATGCATTCTCACAACTGGGAGCGCTGACTCAGCACTCTGGTAAGATGACGGCAACACAGCAGCAGCAGCAGCAGCAGCATGGGTAAAAGTCTCTCAGTCAGTTAGCATTGAACATTGAAGCTCCCTTCACCAGCAGGAGTAAGAGAACAGCGGGTACTGGCTCCACTCGGCCACGTTGCCATGGTGATAGCCGTGGTGCACAGCTTGAGTGCTGTAGTCAGTGGTCAGGTGGTGGGGGGGAGGAGGAGGAGGGTGGGGATACTGGGCCGGCCCGGCGCCGCTCCACTGGCCCAGGGGCTGCTCGGCGCCGTACGGGCTGTAGATGTGGTGGCCGATCACCGCCGGCTTGCCGGCCTGGGCCATGGTCATGTTGAGGACCCCTGGGTAGTCCTGTGGGGCAGGGACTGGGTGGTGGGGGCCGCACGGGGAAGGGCCAACCTCATGCGTACGTGGCTTTGAGGGGTCGTGATCGGGGACGGTGGCGACATCGGGGACTCGGGACTCAAAGCTGCTGCGTCCGGATCCGCTGTTGCTGCTGCCGACGCTGGAGGAGGGAGAGGGAGACTTCCCGTACTCGTGGAACCTGAGGAGCAAAAGGTGGTCATCGTTCTGTTCATCATGACATTATGGTCTTATATGTGGCATAACTTTACAGGTTTACAGCTTACTTACTTCAAACCTCTAATATTGACAAATATTGTTGATTTGTGTCTATCCTACTATCTACTTTATTCCTTTATAATGCCCATATTTAATGCTGTCTTTTTTAAACTTTATCCTTGCACTGCTATATAGTTTTTATATTACTATGTCTACATTATTCTCTTATACTGTCCATATTTAATGCTGGTCTCTAGACTTTATCCTTGCACTATTGGACTTATTTGCACTACCACCATGACACACCCTCTCATAGAGCACCTTACCATGCATACTGAATCACAGGGTCAGTCCCTGCCTTGTCACTGCAAGAGTCTCATGCTTATACATCCCTTAGTACATTCATGTGGATCGATTGTCCATATTATCCATGTGGATTTGTTATTTTGTCATCCTGTTTATGATGTATGTGTATGTGGTGTGTGATGTCTTTAAGCTACTGGGACCACAAATTTCCCCTTGGGGATCAATAAAGTATCTATCTATCTATCTATCTATCTAGGTATCTAGGTATTCACCTGTACGGCTGGTAGGAAGCTGGAGCAGGAACGAGCTGCTCCGTGTTGTATATATCCCTGGGGTCCGCCCCGGCGGGGGATTCTGTCCTCACACTGTGCTCCCTGTCAGCAGCCCATGGGGAGTAACGCTCCTCTTTGACGCCATCGACCTCTTTCCTTTTGGGCATGTCTCCTTCCTCTCCGTCGTAACCCTCATACGATGACCGGCAGAAATCTGGGAAGTCGCAAACCATTAGATCAGCTTCGGAGTTCAGGACGAGAAAGTGAAAACATCGACAGGAGGAAGAAATCTGTACCTGTCGGACTGTCCTCGGAGTCTCTGATCAAAACGTCTGACGTCTTGGCTCGTTTCTCCAGGCAGGCTGGGGACTTGTTTGAACGCCTGCAGAGGAACATCCGGTTGTATTAAAACAATGTATTACTTTCAATACAATCTACTGCAAAGGAAATCTGTAGATTTCATTCAAGCAACCAAACAGGAATATTTGTTATCATCCGTGCCTGCATGTGACTGGTGTTAACACCCACCTTTTTTTAGTAGTGCCTTCATCCCGGAAACCTTTTGCAAACGGGTTGTGGTCGATCTTCAGTTTTGTGATCTGTAGGCGGGGAAATCAAATCAGTTCAAATCTCCTGTAATGTGTAACATCCGGCCGGGAGTTTGCATTGATTTTGCTGTGATAGAAACCGACCTTAGTGTTCTGGTACGCTGTGACCGCTGTGAAGGAAGTCTCGGGGAAGGTGAAGGTCTGGAAAACACTCCAGCGGACGCTGAACAGGTCGTCCGCCTGCACTATGTGGAAGCGCGGGTGGTAGCGATGCATGGAGTGCAAAATGATCTGCAGATAGGAAGAGGGTGATTCATTCAGAGACATTTATTTCACTTTTTAAGCACGGTGAGTATCCCACTTTGCCACTGCCAAAGCATCCAGTCTGTACGTGTTACCAGTCCACAGGGGACTTTAATTATCCAACATCTTCTGATATAAAGTTAGTTAGGCAGGCAGCCAATTTCGAGTGCTCGTACTTACGTGGCCGTGTTGGTCGAGTGTGTTGTTGGTGAGCTTGAGCTTGAGAAAGGAGACGGACTGCTTCATCCAGTGGCTCCCCGGGGCCGGAGAGTCGGGGTGGAGGTAGGTCCTGCAGGGAGGCTGGGGCTCCGCTTTCCCTGCCACCTCCCATTTCTCTTTATTCCACTGTAGGAAGGAGAAAGATAGTCAGTCACTCTGTGTGTCTGTCTGTCTGTCTGTGACAGAGAGGAGCTTCATCTTCTTCCCTTTCCCACAGAGTTAGAAGACGACGACAGAGTGGAGAGTGACTGCTGGCCAGTACCACCCACGGAGATAGGGGGGTAGTACAGTGGGCTCCCAGCAGGGGATAGAAAAACAGGAAGAGATAGCACCCTTTGATGTACAATGTCAGGGGGGGGGGGGGGGGGGATAAACTCCCCCCCCCCTTGTCTGGGGATACTGGTAGCCACTGAGGGATATCTACAGCCAAAGGCCATGGCTGTGCTAAGTCAAGGCTACTTTATATTGTTATATTGAAATTAAAAGCTAAAAAAAAATGGCTTGGTATCAACATGAGACTCGTTCGTAAGTGAGGGAAAAATGGCTTTTTGCTGCATCCCAAAGTATGGATGGGGCTATTTCAGATGATAAATTATAAGTATTAAAATCTTCAAATCCACTCTCTCATTTTCTTACAGAACATTTCATCTACTAAGGTTATTAAATCTCCACATTTTAGATTTATAAAGTTCATTTAGAGTGATTTCCAAGGAGACCATTGCATGGTCCGATATAGAGAGGTCATGTATTTCACAAGATGAAACAAACTCCATACATTTTTTTAGGAAGGAAAAAATTATCTAAACGAGAATTAAGAAAAATAACGGCTGTCTTACCTTATACCTGAAACCATCCACAGGGACCATGTCAACCAGTAAGATGTACTTGGCGCATGGAATAAGGCCGGACAGATTAATCTTACAGTGTGGAAACATCCTCCTGGAAAACACAGAAGGGGACACTTGAGAAAAATAAAAAATAAATAAGCAAATGCAGCAACAGAAGACACTACTTTTCCAAACGTTTTGCATTATTAAAGGTATTTTTCTGTCATCTTACCGGCCCGGTTTAGTGATAATCATCTCTGTTCCTATTTCGTGGAAGTTCTTCCAGAGTTCAGGGTCCTCCAGAGTCATCCTCATGTTGCCCTGGAGATAGGCATCGGGGCCAGCAGCCATGGAGGAGGGAGGAGGGCCGCTGAAGTTGGGCTTAAAGTCTAAAAGTAAATAAGAACCATTGTGGCCACATGCTTCAGTAAAAGTTTAGCTCAGGTACGGAGAACACAACTCAAGATAAAACTGGTGGGAAATTGGAGTTACGGGTTGAAAAGCACAGTGTAAATCCAATGGAAGTCTGTCAGCACTCACCTCTGATGGACTGCATTGTTCAGTAAGTATCACAGGAGAAGCTTGAAAAAGCTTCATGCACTGAGGACCAATAGGCAATCCAAGTATCCGTGATATCCAAATGTTTCTTCAGCTCTGCTCTCCCTCCTTGATCTCCTGGCTCATGTGTGAGAAGAAACACACACACACACACACAAAAAGGAAATCCAGCAGCTCAGGGAATCAGAAGGTTAGTCAGTCTTGTTGCAGCAGATATTTCAGAGATCACGAGTCCTGCAGGAAGGGGTGACCATGACTTTTAAGGGGAGCCCTTGAGTGGGTGGGGTCAAGAGAGCCATTCCCAGGCTTTGAAGTGGCACAATGATGAGTCAGAGCCCCGCTGTGATTGGAGGGCGCTGGAAATCAAAGAGACTTAACAGAGCCTTGATACCGTCCCCACAGGAAGGGGGACGGAGGAAATGCATCTTTATTAACTGCTAAGAGACTTTAAAACAAATATGGACGCACTTCCCTGCTGCAGATCAGGGCTCGCAAGCCTGCGGCACCACAATCTGTGTAAATATCATTCACACAGACATAACTGCACACAAAAAAAAACGGCGTTTAGTGTGTTTATGCAATGTGGTAAATACCCAATATAATACAATTAACAAAGCGGATGAAAAATACAATGGAGGGTACGTTTATAAATGAGATAATCAGTGTGTTTTCTGCACTGGAGGGGTTGTTTTCTGTAATTTTCTTTGTTTGCTTTTAGTTAATTTTGAACATGTTAAAAAAAAAAAAGATGAATTAAAACGTGCATTTCAGTACAGGCAAGAGAACCAACACAAACAAAAATCCTCAGCAAACATATCTTTCAAAATTATAGTAAATGATTAAAATAAGGATTTCTATGTTCTGGTCATTACCCCTTTTTTATTCTTTATACTTTAGTTAAATCAAAAACAAATTCTTATAACTGAATTGTCTTAATATATATCATATCTAATATAAAAAAAATAATATAAGTATAACCTTCATTCTTACACTAATTATTGCACATTTATATTGATCTCAAATGAGATGAAAAATAAAAGACCATTTTCTGACATCAAATATATGATCACTTTTACACTTTTCTACACCCTCAGTTTTCTCCATAATAGAAATTAAGCAGTGGGTGTAAACCCATAATGGTGTAATGATAACATGCACACTTTCTGCAGGTAACTTTTACCTGGGGGCGTCCTCTGCAGGCTGTGGGTGGGGGTTGTGTATTGGGGTTGTCTAGACAGGCGCATGCTCTGATAGATAATCTCATTAGGCTAGTTTCCCTTGAAGGAGCTAGTTTCTGCATGCGGAGAAAGCCTTGTGTATAGGCCGGCAATTAACAGCCAGTTAGCACCACAAGCCCAAGTCGGCCTTGAATGGGACAGGAGGGTGTCTGAGAATAAAGACCTGCCACGACAAGCCAGGCCGTCCTCCCAACCATCCACATCCAGGCTTAAATCCACGGCCTGTCTCTGCCTGGCTCGTGCCACGTTACCACCGGCCAAAAACAAATGCTAAACACTGCGTGCATTAGCATAGAGGAACAAAATTAGACCACAGTCCCCCTGTTGTTTCCACTGACATGGAACTTTTGAATTGAGGTGACTCTCACATCTCATTCAACCTCTTTTCTAGCATAGACACACCACTTCCACTGACATTTCTCATTGTATTCTCATGTCTGCATACAGTGCCTTCTGTAAGCTCAGCTCTCTGACACCCACGCACAAAGGTCTGCTTCTGTGTTAACTGTATGGATATTACAGTTTAAACACTGAAACCATATGCAATACGTGATCTGGAATAGGGCTGAACCATTTTGAGATAACACCTAATGGCGATTATTTTTGACTGATATTGCAATGGCGATATGATTTGCGGTATTAGAAGGAACGGTTATTTTTTTTACATCATTATTCTCATTTTCATTATAAAAAAACCCAAAAAAGATTAAAATGATTATGTATGATTTTTGGAGGGATGTGTACCAAACAGACTTTTCCTAAGTCTGTAGAATATGATGTGTATGCAAGGACTTCTCCGCATCACGGCAATATTACTATAAATAACTAAATTACTAGAATAAATCTGGATTCTAATTGTTCAGCCCTAATGTAGAATATTAAAAGCAATCGTTTGCAGAACAGAAAACGCTCCTAGAGTTGTAAAGGTTGCACAGCCCTCCGTAGAATCAGCAGTTAAGTGAGCGCAAAGAGACGTCCGCTGCTAGAAAGTCTTCCCTGTGAAAATATTGACTAGCCTCTTTAAAAGCTCCTGTGCGGGGGTCGATGCAGAATGAAAAGGGTCATAACATTGGGCTTTTAATGATGCACTTAAAGATGCAGAGATCTCTGTACGATCATCATGTTAAGCGCCTCCCCCCAAACCCCCACCCCCCCCCGCTCCCCCCCGTCTGTGGAGCTTGGTGGCACAACATTGGCCTTGAGGAAGTGCGATGTGTTTTTATCCTCCTTATGTGAAACCAACTGTTGTCGAGGAGTTATCAATCACAGGTTCAGTGTGGCTCTCCTCACTTAGCACTTAGCCAGCTCCTCGGGGGCCCTGCGCTGGGGGCCCCCCCTTTGACTGTTTCACAGGGCAGAGGAGTCACACAGCTCTGTGAGTAGTCTGGGAGGAAGACGCTGTGAGAAATAAAGACGTTTCGATGATGATGAATCCTCTGCGGGTCACTGCAGCTGGGGCAGCGGGGTGTGTCGCTGTCTGACTCTGAGCTGAGGTGTACGTTTCAGCGGCGGCAGTGTCAATCTCATTACGCACACGCACACACACTGGGTCTGGAGGCGACAGGTGTGACTGGTAAAGGCCTCGGTGCAGACATCAGGGGTGGTCAGCTGGCCTGGGGGCGATCTGGACTGGATGACACATCAGGGAAGTCATCAGGAGAAGATTTATAATCTGCTTACCAAAAACATGGTGGATTTTGGTTAAAGGCCTTAAATACACTTCATAAAACAGTCATTTCCAACCTGGGGTACGTGTACCCCAGGGGGGTACTTCTGCTGTTGCCAGAGGGGTACGTGGAAAGATTGTGGAGCAGCTTAACTAATTTGAAGAAGAAAATAATTGAATTATGATTTGGTTAAAAGAATACATTAGCTATAACACCTGAACACTACATGTTGCAGATATGTAAGGGTGCATGAAAACGAGAAAAAATTACTCAACAGTTCGCTAAATGAGTCGCTAAAAATAAATAAATGGTTGAAACGTTCAGCTTCACTCCAAGTAGTAGTAGTAGTGTGATTGCTGATTAAACCAACCTCAATATTCACCGTTCAACGAAAAGTACGAAAACATTTACTTTTATTATTATATAATGAATAGTGTTATAAATTTGGAACATGCATTTGGGAATCGATGACTATGGGTATGTGAGTTCATCTGCCAGGGCTGTTACCTCACACCAAAAAGGTTGGGAACCACTTCTTTCTATAGCTACTTATTGTCAAAGTAGAGTCAACAATGAGGGATGAGACAGGAGGACTGACCATCTTCAGTTATGATAAACAGCTGATTCCTCCTGTTCAAACTGCACCCCTGCACATCTCGTGGCCTGATTCCACTGTGGCTTCCCTTCCTGCGTCTACTCCTGGATCACCTTTGGCAGCGCTGTTCCACCTCCCAGGTGTCAGTCCTTTTTTGGCCATTTGCTTTAACTGCACCGATCCCCTTGTGCTCGACAGTTAACAGCTGCCAATATACAGCCAGGGCCTGGGGATCAGACGGCTCTGCAGCAGCCCAATAAAGAGCCCCCGGAGTGGACTGACGAGAAATCTCACACCTTTCGCTCACATTAGCCATGCAGCATGCCCTTTTGATGCTTAATTGGCCACTTTGAGGGGTTTGTAGAGAGATAGCAGTCCCATGGCTGGAGACAACATGATGTCACAGGGACCGAACAATACTCAACATGGCAGGGGAAATGCCTTCACCTGGCAACAGGTCGATTGTGATTTCACTCGATCTGCTTTGAGACGCTGTGTTGTGATTAGAGAGGATTCGTAAACGGCGTGTCTAGTTTATGACACAGCAGAGAACTTGAATCTAAAAGGTCTGTATACCCGAGCGTACGCTGTATTTCTCTCAAGAGGAAAACAGATTTGATGAGTCCGATTTTATTGCGGTAAACGCCAATTCATCAATTTGCTTTGCAGAGATTATGAAAAAAAAAAAAAAAAAAAAAGCCGCTTTACTGTGAAAATAATCTCTTATATTATCCTCTCTGGCATCCCTGACCGACTGTAACTCCGGAGTGACCGTGATGCAGCGACTGGGGGCCGGGTGAGCTCACATTTGGTCCACCACATAAGAAAACAAACCTCAAATCTAGCTTGCCTGGCAAAGGGGGCAAATGACAACTTCACAGCACTTCATAAGAAACTCCTGGAAGTTGCTAATGAAGACTAATGACTTCCCTCGTGTCGGAGACTTCACACCAGAGTGTACAAGCCCTTTGACCACAAAGTCAATGTGGTCAGCGGGGTGGTCCGCCACAGAGCCCGCAGCTCCACTCCCACTGGAAGAAGATGCTTTTTCATGATATCTAATTTTAGATTTCAGAACTATTTAAAAGTTCACAAATGCCCTTCCTTTTTTTTTTATATTTCCTATTGAACATTCTTTTTCCTCATCTGACTCAAGGGGTCTAAGTCGTATGCTGTACGGATTGTAAAGGCCTTTCAGGCAAATTGATGTGATTTTGGGCTACGTAAATAAAACTGACTTCACTATCCTGCAAGAAAACATTTGTCAATTGTATTATATCGTTGTATTATATTAGCCTGTGGGATTTTATAAGTGGCAGTTTTAAAAGTAGCTTAATCTCTCTCACACACACACACAGGTTTGTTTCACTATCTTTGTGGGGACCCGTCATTGACATAATGCATTTCCTAGCCCCTTACCCTAACCTTAACCATCACAACTAAATGCCTAACCTTAACCCTTACCATAACCTAATTCTTACCCTAATCCTAAAATCAAGTCTTAACCCTCAAACAGCCCTTTAACCTTGTGGGGTCCAGCATTTTGGGCCCGGTTTTTGGACCCCACGAATATAGTAAAACAAGCACACCCACCCACCCACCCACACAAAATGAGCCGTCCCTGTTATATGTTATGTGTCCATGTGTGGCTCTGACTGACCTGTGTTTTAGTTAGTATCCATCACCTTCCTCTTTACAGAATACTGGGACATCTTCTGGCCGCCGTCAGCCCTGGAAGCATGCGGATGTTCCATCACGTCCAAGAATCACCTGAAGGTCTCTTAGAAACTAATATAAAACGACAAACAAAACAAAATGAACGTTAACGCCAAACCTCATTAGGCTGGTTTTAGCCTTTTCATTTTAAAAACTAAAGTTGCTCAATCGCTTAACAAAAACAGTCTTCTTTGACAGGAAGTTCATGCATCATAACTAACTCTTTATACTCTTTTGTAATGCACTTGTCCATGCCCCTTTATGTACTTTTATGCCGCCCTCTTAAAAACTGTTTACGTGGTTAAACAAAGAGAAATGAAATTAGGATGCATATATATATACACACTTCATCTTGATACAGGAGTGTTGTCCGCTAAAGCATTACAGCAGTGAACTAAAGGAGAAATGCTACTGTCAAATTATGAGTACAATTTTATTTTCCTGGTTCATATTAATATTAATTCTTGAATCTAAATTAAGCTGTGTGGATAAAGCTGTAATTTTCAGTTGCTATTCTTTTTTTGCTGAGTTTTACATGTTGTGAATTATGATAAAAGGTAGTCAAACTGGTAGTTAACTTAGAGTCTTGCTTCTGTCCACTTTCATACATTATACATGTAACGTCATAGGTTAGCATCTTAACAAATGTCTGTTGTCAGGCAACTGTGCTTAAGTAGTTCTACTGTACATGTTGTAGGATGCTGCTGGTACTTTTGCTCTATAGATAAATGTTGAGAATGTTGAAAGAATTTTAAGCATCAGTACACATTATGTGTCCATATGTCTTATAATAAACCATAGTTACAGCAGTAACAGATGGTGCTACCTAACTATTTTTTCTCAGAAGCCCAGGAGGTCTGAGCTGTGCTGAGAGTTCAGTTCATACAGACGACAAATAAAAACCATCGTCTCACCAGAGGCAAGGACCCATGTTGATAAATCTGGATGATATTAAGCAGCACACAGAACAAATATTGGGTTTCTCAAATATATTTTTGGTTTGACATCTATAATGCATTCAGTCCAGACAGAATAGAAGGGGAGAGCCGAGCCGAGCTGAAGCCCTCAACCCGGTCACTCTTTTTAGCCGTGGTACATTCCAACAAGAATAGAAAAATATGTTACACCAAAGAAATAAACAAAAACAAAATACAAAACTTTTTTCTTTTTATCAAGGGTGATAGTTTACAATTATTCATTTGAGTCCTTTCCCAAAAATTATTTTTTAGACGGCTTTCGAGAAACAATCAGTAAACATCTTTCTTTTTATAGAAAACAATCTGTACAAAACATTCTGCTGTCTTCCTCTGAGTTAAGCTAGAATTGTGACACATTTACCAAAATGGTTTCAATGGAAAGGCATCTGTATTAGAAAGTCTTCCTCTGCGTGCATTTCAATTCCACTGAAAATCAGGAGCGAGCGATTCTCCTGGCGGCGAGTCGCTTCCCGAGTTGACTCGAAATGGAAGCGACCCTCACCTTAATGTTTACACTCGCACACAAGCACACGCACTTCTCCAGCTTAATACTCAACCCATTAAAAGGCCAAACACATTGGAAAGATATTTGCATTGTGATATGTACAAAAGCTAATTCATGATAACTGAAAACCCCTTTCCATTTCATTCAGATCAGTGCTGGTGACAGGACGGCTTCCTGGTAAGAACGGTTCCTCTTAGCTACAAATGCACACCAAAAAAAAAGAAAAAAAGAAATATATATAGGACAAAATATTACAAGAATACAAAATAATAGCACAAAGTTAAGTGCTAGCTGAAAAGCATCCCAAACGTTAGTGTAAACATTTCTGCTACAGGTTGTGAGGCTGTGTGGCCCGTTGGCTCCACAGACGAACCTCGAATGCAGCCGATTGTCTTTATTTCACCCTTGTGTTGATTCAACTATATTATGTACCGATGTAATGTATCTTGCAGATGAAATTCTCATGCCAAAGTAAGTGATCGAAAGTGGTGGACAGCAGGCACATGCTCCTGAGCATCAGTCCAAACCGAGGCACCTCAGATTGGTGAGTTCTCAGACGAAGATTTAGCTGCAGTTAGCACAGAACATAAATAAAAACAAAAACACGGGACTGGTTGGCTTTAAAGGCTGAAAGGCCTTGTTGCCAGATCCAGTGAACGGTGGGGTGCAGGAGAGCTCGATAAGTTAATGTGTGATATGCATAAATGGCACATTATAGATGCTGTGAGACTAAAGCCATCGTCGTCTGCCATTTACGCCATCGCTGCAGACAAGCAGAGAAACACGGTGACATGACAGGCGATGAGTATACTGCATTTTTCTAGTTTGGGAGTGCTTTTTCTGTAATGCACATGAGGGAGCAATAGCATCAACGTGGACAGCTGCTGCAGTGACGTGTACCGTTCCTTTTTAAGACAGGGGCCACAGGGTTTGGCAGCGTGACAAAAGGCCTTGTTCAATTTCAGCACACACAGCCTCGAGGGGCTCAGACGTCCATGTAATCGTCCTCCTCGTCCGACTCGCTCTCCAGAGACGACTCCTGGCTGGATGTCTCCTGCACCTCCAGCGCCGGCTGGCTCAGGGTGTCCTTTTTGACTGTGGCTGCAGACTGAGATGACAGGATGACGTTCTGTACAGGGGCAGAGAGAAGGGCTCACTGTTGAGTGTGGTTGAAACACCTGCATGTACGGTTATGCAGAAACACATATTTAGAGTCAAATGGCGTACCTTGAGTCTCTGTTTGGTTTCCTCTGAGATGCTGCCTTTGGGGGAGAGAAGTGTGGGTGTTGGAGGCGTTACTGTGATTTCTGGCGGAAACTTGGTAACGGTGGAAGGGATGAAAAGCTTTGGCATGTTGGCTGGGACGCGGGAGCGGATTCGGCTGGGGTCTGGAAGCTTTGACTGCTCGTCGCTGGCATACTGCTGCTGGTCTGAAAGAGACAAATAAGAGGACATTTTTAAATATTAGAACATCTTCAAGGCACATGAAGTAACTGAAAGTCCTGCTAGGCACTGTTTGTATTGGAATATCATCTACTCAACCTGTGTGTCCTACTGTGGCCTTTTATTTCCATCACACTTTTATTTAAAAGGTTCTGACCTGGGCAAGGTTGTGCGGTGCTACATGAGGCCGTTTCCTCCTGGAACCAGCCTGCCGACGACTCTTGCCCCTGGGATACAGTGGCGAGTTTCATCTGATGACAAAGGTGCGACTCCTGCTGTCGGTACGAAAGTCCCTCCGAGGGCTCCTCCCGCTCCTCTGTGGGCACAAACAATACACATGTTGACGCTATGCCATCAACATTGGGCCCCCCACAGAATTAGGCATCTTCACAATATTTGTACTTCTTCACAAAAACACATAATTAATGATCTAATCGGATGGATCCCTTGCCAACAAAGTTAATGGCAGGAGATGCGGTGACATAAGACACAACCACTAATCAAGCATGGACAGTTTCTAAGCCATAGTGAGTAAAGATGACAGTATTCTGATGTAGAAATTCAACAATAGCATGTTCATGTTAATATTTATTGGCAGACAATTAACTGACAACACCTTTTCCTTCATTAGACAGCTATCTGAGTATATGTCAACTGACTGCAAATTTCCTCCTGCAGCTCAGACAGAGACAAATGAAAACAAAAATGATCTAATACTCTCTCAGGCTGCTCCACTTATGTTGCCCAGGAAACCATTATATAATACAGTGCTGCAAGGTTACTTAATGCTACCTCGTGTGTGTGTGTGTGTGTGTGTGTGTGTGTGTGTGTGTAAATACACCTGTATCTGTAACTTATGCAACTGCTTCAAAGGTCATCCAACTGTATTAATTTGAGGAAATCTTAATAGATCCACACCAATAAATACTAATGGCTAATGGTTAAACACACTTTCAGTGAACTGGATTTATGATGAAAAATCTGCTTGCAATGGCTTGTTACAATTCCCCGCTGTGTAGATGCAAATATAGTTGATAAGATGCACTCAGGCTAAGCTGAAATAGAGCTCCGTAGAGTTTGCTGTGAAGCAGCATTGTAAGTTTCTAATTAAATAGAGAAACAAGATGAATACTGATGTGTAGCTGCAGAGATCTCTGCCTGACAGCTAATGTCCACCCATCCATCCATCCATCTACGTCCGCTTATCCGGGGTCGGGTTGTGGGGGCAGCAGCTCCAGCAGGGGACCCCAAACTTCCCTTTCCCGCGCCACATTAGCCAGCTCTGACTGGGGGATCCCGAGGCGTTCCCAGGCCAGGTTGGAGATAAAATCCCTCCACCTAGTCCTGGGTCTTCCCCGAAGCCTCCTCCCAGCTGGACGTGCCTAATGTATTAAAGTGTTTAGCATAAAGTGCAAAGCATCTTTTTTGTTTTCCTATGGTTCTTAATTGCTCTTTATGTTTTATGTTACGCCCGTTGAATTGCCTTGTTGCTGAAATGTTCTATATAAATGAAGCTGCCTTGAGGGGATTTTTCACTCACAAAAATAGAAAAATTGAATTTGCTCAAAAATGTGACCTCAGTAATCAGTAATGTTTGCCTTTACGTGAATTATTGTGTGAGAGGGATACATAAAATGTCGAGTTATTATATGATTTTATATTAATTTGAGTTATTTATGTGTATATATATTCCTTAAATGTGTACTGTATGCTTCATTTTTTTAAACAAGTGGCCAATCATTCTAGTACAGCACCCATAGCTGGTTGTCAGTGTAGGTCAGATGTTTTTTGCTTGATTTACAGTAGATTTGAAGTAAAGTCCATGTAATACAACATTCCTTAGGCTCATGCATCTTTAAAAGCGTGTTACCTGCAAGATGTCTAGATATCAAAGAGGTCAAATTAGGTTACAAAAGATTGCGGTAAAAAGCCCATGTCTATTATTAGCTGAAAATGAGCCAAAAACCGGAGAGCCCAATTGGAAGAGAGACAAATGCAAACGCTCCACTGTCTGGGCATGTATCTGACAGAAATAGAGAAAGCTGCCTCAACAACAATAGGATTGCCTTCAGTCTCTAAATGCCGTTTACTGCCCCCCAGTGGCTCAACCTGCCTCATACAACAATCTAATGATTGTCAAAACATTCTAAATAAGAATTAAATCTAATAACTATAAAGAAACATACACTACCACATAATACAAATTGAAGATTCAAGCTCACAGGTTGAGTTAGTATTTTTCTTTTTTTTTTTTTATCAGGGGGGGGATTCAGACTGAAGACACTGGGTTCAAGAATTGCATCTTTGTTGAAACAGCAAGCCAGAATATTCACGATGAGTCTCTGCCAAACCCCCTCAGAAGCTCAGAGAAAGAGTCACAATCTGGAGGACACCGATTCCAAAAACTCTTGTGTTGACAAAACCCAAAAGGCAAAATATAAGGAGAGCAGAGTCTGCTGTTATGTAACAGATCTGTGGAAGTCCACAGGCGCCCCCTGCTGGCCACATGGACTAAAGCACTTTAGGATCTTTACAAACTGAACGGACAACTGCAAACCTTCACCTTAACACTAGTTTTACACTACACCAGCATTATTACCAATTTCAACCAAAAGAGCATTTTATCTCTAAATTCTTCCAAGCTTTAGAGAGTGCAATAACTTGAATATGTGTGTACATTAAACAGACATATATACACACGTGTACATGTGTTGTGGTGGAGGCCACTGTACCTGTGTGTGGTAGGAAGGCCATGGCTGCAGCAGGGAGGCTAGCTGCTCTCCGGTGCTGTGCCTGATCGTGGAAGCCCGAAGCTTGAGGTCTGGACAACTTGCTCAGCGGCTCGTACGCCACTTTGGTCTGACCCTCCGTGCTGGACAGCGGGTGGCAGGCGGCGTGGCTGAGCAGGACAGGAGTCGGCAGGGAGGCGGGGAAGAAGAGGTCTCGGTGCTCCTTGGTGTACTTGGGTGTGGTCGGGGCATCGCCTGCAGCCTGCTGGAGACAGAAGAAGGGCAGTGGTTGTGAGGAGGTGGGATCCCTCTGCAGCGTTAACCCTCCTCTGAGAACTGTACATCCTCCCTGGAGACAGAATCTGGCTAGAGACTCAGAGCCAGAGAAACAGAGTGAGCCACAGTCGATACCACAACACATCAGCAATATCAGTCTAGGCTCTGACACACTAGCAGTAATGAAATCCTTTACAGAGTTGCGATGTCGTCCCCCCAGGGGTTTAGAGGCTTACTTTGTGTGCTGGATTCAGTGTTGGGATCTCAGCTCTACACCACGCTACATCCCTCTGAGCCACTTTCCCGTGTGTCCTTTTGAGGACCACTTACAAACACAAGAGCTGCACAAACAACCTGTGACAAGAGCCGCCCTGCTCCCACAGCCGCTGTCATGGCAACACCGAGGAGCACAGAATACACCTTCTCTAGTTTTCAATTTAAAATGGATGAAAAGTTGGATGAAAACTAACATTCATCCACCTGTAAAACCAGCTCTTCAGTCTAATGTATGAGCTGTGGCAATATGTAACTAGCTAAAGAAATAATTGTATATCCAGTGGAATTGTACTGCCTTAATTATGCCAGCACGTGAATAGGACTTCAGATTTACCACAGGGAGTGCTCCTATGTCAGAGGTACATTTGATTATAAAATGTCTTCCAGTTTTGTCAAGATTTGAAAAGCCGAGAGGCAACGTTCAGTACCACACTACTGCCATGACAAGCCGGTTTTGACAGATGCAGCATGCTAGCTCAAGATAATTTGGCAATAACAGAGCTCTCATACCATTTTTCTCAGGCTCTCTGCTGGGAGTTTAAGTCAAATTGTGCTCTGAATCACAGCTGTATATGATGGATCTCCCAACGGGATTCACACAGCAGAGAACAGGCAAAACCAAACAGACGGTAGCCTTCCGAAAACTTGGACAGATCCTTCAGCTTAACACAGAGCAGCTTCAAGCACGCATCAGCTCCACAGCCCACTTGGATGATTCAGAGCTCATGAATTAAACATCGCCAACAAAGACACCAACAAGTCAGCTGGACCGTGTGTGTATTTGAAAAAAAACACTGTACCTGAGAGAATTCCAGCACATACATGGCATGCAGCCAGCCTGTAGGTTCCTCAAGTGTTTACTGTGTGGTGGTGAGAGTGGGCTGCTGGCAGCCAGACCGAGGACCCACAACGTGAATTGAAAGATGGTTATGTGTAATTATCGAGATGGGGCTTTAAATCAGATTAGAGCAGCTGTGTTCAGGTTTGGTCATCTTTCCAACACAATTGAAAGACCGGCCAAGCGAACATTTCAATTGAATTGCCTGCCAATACGGGACATACACCACAGCTCCTTTGTGAAGCAAATGTCCATATTCTTTGATGCGTAACACCTCAACATTCTTCCAAGCCTGCTGATACACAGGAGGAGAGACTGGAGTGTTTTAATGAAGCACCCTCCAAGTATCTCAAAGAGCTGCTCCATCTCAAGATTATGAAAATATACCAGGCGTTTATTGAGTGACAGTAACAAAGAGCCTTGTCATGCTTTCCTCCTGATATGGCATCGAACTAAGGGGGAGCAAACAATACACAGGGCGCAACACGGCCAATTTTCCAGCTGAGCACTATGCGAGCAGATCTCGCTCTGCACTTGTGGGGGCTTGAAGGGACATGGTTGAAATCTGTAAGAGGCAGGCAAGAATGTTTCATGCCCTCGAGCTGAGAACTCCAAGGTGCCTACTCACATTTCCCACTACAAACAAGTGCAACCAAATAAAAAAAACACGGCAGGAGCTGGTGGCACAATAATTGCACATAAACAGCAGTTAGATCATACTGCAGAAAAAGCTAATACGCAGAAGCATCTTTTCAGCATCAAGGGAAAACAAGAACACGCACATGCAGGCTAATTATCATAACATCTAACAAGTCTCCACGTTTACCTGACAATTATGCCAGCAATCACATTTAGCTGACAACTGGAGAAAACTGGAAAGTGTTTGGTTAAGACTCCACATACAGTGCTGCTCATGAGTTTAGGAACCCATGCTAAAGTTGACTAAAAAAAGAGGAATAAAACTATACCTAGAGATTGGCATGGTTTTATTTCAGTTAAACTAATAGCTAGTTTGATTTGCATTGAGAGATGATTTTATGGAAAGTACCCCATGCCACTCTCTAGGTATGGTGAAGGGTATGTGATGATGTGGGGCTATTTTAATTCCAAAGGCCAAGGGAACTTTATCAGGATGCATAGTATCCTGGATCCATGAAATAACTGGCCTTTAAAAATAAAAATCTGCCTGCCTCTATGGGAATTTAACATAGGGGTGTCTACTTATGCCTCCTGTATTTTAAGGAAGAACATTTATTTATTTACGATACATTATTCATTCACAAAGAAAAGGTGTGTCCTTAAAGGTTGGATTTTTCCCAATTTCTGTAATTAAGGCATTAAGATCAATATCCAAAAGATGATTTTTTTATTCCTCTTTTTAGTCAACTTTAGCATGGGTTCCTAAACTCATGAGCAGCACAGTCTAAGATTTTAACTATTAGTCACCAGTTGAATAGTGAGTGAAATAAAAACTTTATTATTATTGCATTTCGGGCGGACATGAAGTGCATCAAGGTGTTATAGAGATTTTTTACAAGTAAACTGATTTCAAAAGTGCCCACACAGCCGTTTCTGTAAATAAAGATTCTAATTCCAGCTCTGTGCCTCATCTGCACCATCATCTCTGTGTCGTGTGTTTATGCGTGAAAATGAGACAAATGAATGTAACAGACAAAACTAACAAAGGCAACAAAAAGATTCATGCAGAAAATGAGATGATGCGATCAGTGAACTAGGAAAACAGAGATTTATCTGCCCACAGCTACTTCTCATGAGCCTGAGGTTCAGGGAACATCACCGTGACAACAGGATGTGGGCAGAGATACCCTTGTTGATTGTGTGGGCAGGAGGAGGGATATGAGGAAGGGGAAGTCACCGACACAGGATGAGGCCGAGCAGCTTATAATTCAATGAAGAATATGAGTACTGAATACAAAGCTGAGCTAATAGTTGGTTTAGCACCAGCTGAACCAATTAGAGTTACTACAATTAGACACACATATTTATGTATTTAGATAATTCTGTCACTTTGTCTTTTGCCTGTGCAGATTATCAACGTGCATTCCGATGCTCAGTTGAAACCAGCGACGAGTTTAACTACGGAGTGAGGCTGAAGGGACATTCACACCACGCTTTGGGCTATATTTAACACTGGCAGGCTAAAGCCTGAAGTTATTCATGTTTAGCACATCTTACTACAGATGCTGCATGCTAATTCCCCACATATTACACAACGACAAAACATCTATTCTTAAACTTGCTATTATAGGCTAAACAGCAGACAAGTAAAATTAGCATTCAACCTACTTGGATTGGCAGATGGGTGGGGTGTGCAACATCGGGACAACTCAGATACATATTTTTAGCTTGGCTGTTAAAGCATAAGTTTGCCATGCTGGAGACCAGGCTTTAATTAATCTCAAGTATGTCAGTAAGGTGCCATGATGGTCGCAGCTTTTCCCTGATATTTTCTGCTTGGTTAAACTTTTACCTGCTGCAATCAAAAACAGAGTTGTGGATATTTTCTTTTGCTATTCGTTTAAAAGGCTACGTAAAACAGTGACACTGAAATACTGCTGCTGCTTCATAAACTTGTCTCGAGTAAAGCCTTAAATCCTCGAAGCTTTACCATGTAAGACCGATTTCATTACACAAGGGCGAATAGACAAGTATTTGGCATCAACTTGGATGAAACAGGGATAGATAGAACATTTAGCTCTCTATATAAATGTTAACTATAGTATGATCTACGTTGCACAAGGCCGACAAGGTAGCAGAAGGACGTCAGATGAGCGTGCAGTGTTGAAGTGTTTTACCTGTCTTTGGGCAGAAGTGGCCAACTGTATCTGGCAGAACTTCACAGCTTGGTCCAGGGCTACATCCTCATCAACCTGAGACAGGAGAACAGGCAGAACAAGGACATTAGAGCAGAGCAACACATCTTCATATGCTCGTGGTTATAATCCACACTGTCAAATCTTTTCACACATCTTTTTTTTTTATCTTCAGTAAAACCTCCTGATGCAACACTGGAGCAGTGAGTGTAAACTGCAAATTCATCATACATTTCTGAGGTGACCTCTGCACACATCATGTTAATTACTCACCATTTCTCCACACTAAAGCCAAACAACAACATTTCATATTCATCTATCTATCTATCTATCTATCTATCTATCTCTCTATCTATCTCTCTATCTATCTCTCTATATCTATATCTATATATATCTATCTATATATATCTATATCTATCTATCTATATCTCTATCTCTCTATATCTATATATCTATCTATCTATCTCTATATATCTATCTCTATCTATATCTATCTATCTATCTATATCTCTATCTATATCTATCTATCTATCTATATCTATATCTATCTATCTATCTATCTATCTATCTATATCTATATATCTATATATATATATATATATATATATCTATATCTATATATATATAGATATATATATATATAGATATAGATATATCTATATATATCTCAAAGCAAGTAGGATGTCTTCTGACTCTGATCATAGCACCAGCAAAGAAAGGGCTCACATGAAGGTCCTGTACAGCGAGTGGATGTGTGGGAGTTAGCGAGCGTAGCTACAGCCCCACCATCGTACACGCAGCAGTAATCTTGTTCACACAGCTGTTATGTTCCCTCCAGCAGCCTGTTGGATGCAGTGGTTCAGGGACCCCCAAAGGGAGGGATTTTACAGTAGCCTCATTCTAGTTTTGAAATGATGCCAATAAGTAAATGGACTGAGTCAATGTTCAGTGCATCACAAAGGACAGCCCTCTGCTTTCAATTTGTGTCTAGCTCACTGCAAACCTTCCTTGCCAAAGCACATACAGTTGCCAGCGATGACTTATCGCATAACTTCACTATTACTTTTACAATGAGACGTCAATAAAACTGTTCACCTAATATGGCAGGACATACTGTATTCTTAATTTTTTTTTTTTTTTAAAGATTCTTTTTTTGGGCATTTTTGGCCTTTAACTGAGTGAAGACAGGAAAGGGGAGAGGAAGGGGGGGGACGGCATTTATGGGGCACACGCTACTGGGTGAGCTAGAGGTCGCTCCAGGACATACGGTTTTCTGATGGCAGGAAATTCTACCAGATTCAGTCTAGAACACCCGATTTAGTGACTCTTCAAATTTACCACCTTAAGAGTGAGCTGAAAGAAAGAAAAATATCTGACTGGAATATGGAGAACTATTAACAAAAACAGAAATAAGGATAAAAAAAGATGCAAGATATAGATCTAAACTATAACCGCATGCAGCTGTGCAATGCAGCAGACCACACAACCACAAAGCGTCTGCAGTTTGTGCAAGTAGGTGCACAAACAGAAGATGCTTCTGGAAAATGTCCAGGGCAGGCATATTAATTGCACAACTCATTTGATGACAGGAAACACGTCGTGGCTGGTTATAGCTACTCTCTGGGTGTGTCTGAGAAATTATTCTCTTTGCTGTCTCTTAAAGAGCAAAGAAAAAACATCCTAGCTGTAACCCAAGCACAAAACAAAAGCTACTGAAGCTGGCCCTTCTCATCTGATTTCGTCTTTCCCCTCTTCAGCTGTCCCTCGCCTACTGTGCTCCTACTCCAGCTCTCCCGCATTGCACAGCAAATGACATGGTAACTTCTGTACGGCCAGCATCGATCGTCAGCTCAATATGGCTATATAAGCTGATGTGGGCTGTTGTTCTGCAACTACATCATCAATGCCACAGAAAGCACTGTGTAAAGTTGGACTAATTTTCAACAACCGAGAAACATTTTTTCTTCGAGAGATACGAGGAAACTTCTCGCTTCTTTAACAATTCCTATGCATAACATACATACATAAATAATGATTTATGAATTTCACGTTATATAGATAGCAGTCCTTTTTCTGCTTCTACTATGAACTACGGCCAGTCAGAAGTTACTATAAAGTTATAACAATAATACATTTTGCCTAATGGTCCTAAAATTTCGCAGTCATTTTACAGAGAGATTTTTGTCTCTGGGATGGCACAATGCCACTACACATCTTTACTTTTTGACAAGTTTGATTGGAAATAATAAATAAATCAACAATGACTGATCCACATAAGCTCCCCACCTAGTTGTGACATCATGATGTAATAAATAAATAAATCCCAAATCATCTTAAAAATCCCCAGTGGGGCTACTTTTAGAGTCAGCAGCCTGTTTTAGGAGTAACAGCAGAAGACACTGAGGTTGACTTTGGGTTACTGAAAGTAAAAACAAAACCGCACTATGAGCCATTTCATTTCAGTGTTTGAAAGAGGGAAAGTCCCTCTTCTACAGTGGATGTTGTGTTACTAATTCAGTTAGAAGAGGGGTTTCACAAGCACAATTTATTGTAGGAGGGCTCATATCAAGCATGCATGACTTTGCAAAAGGCGGCAACGGCACCGCGGCGCTCTGAAACCCATCGTTTCCAATGGCTTGCCGCTTCTGCACATGTGACGCATGAGGGTTCAAATACACAGTGGCACAAACCGTGTCACAGCCGCACTACCGCACACCATGCACGTTGCACACACACACAGCGGCAGCTGCAGCCCACCCACCATCGAGTGTGCGGTGGAGAGAGAGGGAAACAGAGAGAGGGAGGCGTAATTGCCGGTGAGTATGAAGTTAGCAGTAACATTATAGCTGTGAACGCAGCACTGCAGTGTGTGTACAGTTTATTTGTTGGTGAAAAAATGCTACAACTCTTCAAGACCCAAGCCAAGATGTGAAAGGGGTTTGCCGGCACGGAACTGGCGACAACTTCAGCACAGGCTCACTAACTGAAGGTGGGCTGATCTTTAAGGTGGACCAGCTGTTCTCATTTTAGTGACAAGCTGCTCCTCCCAAGTTTTGCTTTAGTGACCTCTTGCTCGCTGCAACCGACAACCACCAAGCGTTTGGCAAATAAATTGTGCAATGACATAATATCGTAATTAAATAATCATCTAGCGCTCTGAAAACCCAGGGAAAACCCTGATAATGCTATCTGCGTATGCACAACAAAAAAGATATCCGTGTACATCTTTACCTGTTTTATGAGCATATAAGTCTCTGACATGATCTTCTCAATGCGTGCCAGGTCGTACGTCATGACTTTCTGGCCTTGCTGCCACACCCTATAGGCATCAAGCAGTAGCGTCTTTCCGGACTCCACATCTTCAAGAAGCTTCCTTTTCCTGTTTGGCCTACGTGGTAACCCCTGATCAGTCCCACTGGCTGCCACGGTGACCTTTGGTGCCAACGCTTGGAGCTGCTGCTGCCTGGAGCTGATACTTAGCTCCTCTAGGGACAGCTCTGGTGTCCGACTGCTGTCAGTCGCTTTCTGTTGGGGCTCCGCTGCACTCAGGGAAGTCTCAGCCTCCGCTTGGTTGCCCTGAGAATCTGTGGTAATAGAGGGCCTCATCCAGCGGCCAGTGTCCAGCTCCATGGGTTCCTCCAACCCTGCTTTGTGCCCCTCACTGCCAGCAGTCTCCACCTTGCCAGGATAGATCTCCTGAACTTTACTCCCTTTATCCATGGATGGTGGTGGTGGGGTGAGTTGTGCCTGAGAGGCTTCCCTGGGCCCTGTGTCCGTGACACAGGCTCCCTCTGTGAGTCCAGGCTTCTTAGGCAGTGCATGTTTGCTGTCCTCTGAACTGGGCCTGTTGGATGCGTCCGTTGTGGTCATCTCCCCCATAGAGGGCCCAGGCGCTTTGTGAAGCTGCTCAGACACCTGAAAGAGAACAGAACCTGTCAAAACATGAAGTGGGGGCATGCCAGAGTGGCTCCCAGCTCTTAGTGTGTGTGTGTGTGTGTGTGTGTGTGTGGTGATTTGTGCCTTCTTACCCCAGTGAGACTGTTCAGATTGTCCTCCAGGACTTTTACAGTTAGGAAAAATGCTCTCTTGGCCAAAACCTGGCGATCAACATCCCGTAAATACTTCCTTCATGGAAGACAAAAGGAGCAAGAGGAGAGATGTCATCGAACAAATACATAATAAAAACAGAAACAGCATGACATACAACGTGGGTCCTTACTTTCCCTGGTCAGGGGTTCTCTGTAACATAAAAGAGACTTTCAACAGAGTATCGTGATCCTTAAGCTGAGACAGCACCTCCAGTAAGAGGACAATGGATCGGTTCATATGAGATGCAAAACTTCCGGGGCGATCAATCTCATCTACTGGAATACGCCAGATGCCCTGAAGGTGGAGGAGAAAAAAAGCAAAAAAAAAAAGCAGAATTAAGTTTGACGGTGATACGAACGATAAACTAAAATATTATGTTTTCGAGCAAACTGCTAGTTAAACGTGGCACAAACACACTTGTTGGTGTGGCCTTGGCTTTTAGTTATGGTTCAGTTACACATATTCAAAGTATCTAGGAGGAGTTGCCTTCATGCAACTACTTTCCCATTTTAATGGACAACAGGCCAACAGGCTAATTTGTGAAAGTCTAAATGTATGACTGCTCTATGCTGCTACTCCAGGTCAGACACACGGAAACAAACAGGGACACATGAAAAAAAAAGTGACAGGAAAGAAAGTAGAGGAGAAAGAAGAGGAAGTAATGGGAGGTAAAAACATGGCATTCAATCAAGAAAGCTCTAATGAGGGGATTGGAAAGCCGCAGGAGAGGTGGCTAGCCATGTGGGAGAGGGGGTGGGGGCTTTTTCTCTGGGCGCACATGATAGGCAGCCTCATTAGTGCTCAGCTCTGTCCATGCAATGCAACAGACCAGCAGCCTGGCTGCCAACAAACACAGTCCTCCTTCACAGAAAGCGTGATGAGGTGCTTTTTTTGATGGACGAGTCCACCTTTTTCTGTGAGCACATGTCCTCTCAGCAGGTGGAGCGTGCGAGGTTCTGCTCTCTGAAGCTACTGATGCGAGTGCAGATGGTGGCCTAGGCTGTGTACAGTCATACAGCACATGGCGCAGAGTACAGCTTCTGGCCTCAGAAAATGTGTGCGAGACAAAACAAAGATGACCATATCAGGTTGGAACAAAACAAATGATGGCTCTATCGGCTGCTAAAGGCGCCGGGGAGAGTGGTGCTCCTCCTCACAGAGCGCTGACATTTTCAAAGCAGGAAAGAGAGGCAAAATAAACCTATCAAAACAAATCACATTTCTGAGGATGGACTTTTAGCCTGCTCAGTGTCTGGCCATCTAAAGCGTAATTTAGAAACTCAAGACTCCTGTGTTTACACGCAAGACTTTCTTTAAGAAATCTTAAATCAAGGATGCATTTTCTCATTTTCAGTTCATGAGGGCAACTCAATCTTTTTGTACAGGCATCTGTTCTGATATTGTTGATATATAATAAATCTCTTCTGCTCTGATACAGAGGGTTCAAGCAAGAAACCATTTGTGAGCCTGAAATGATGTGTACAATGTATTGAATTAAGTATTATAGAAATGTAAAACTGCACCATGCCTGAGCCTGAGAACTGTCTGATACAGGAGTCGATTTATTCTGGTGAAATGATCCCAATTCAGAATCAGAAAATGATTTATTTCCAAGTAAGTAACACTTGAACTAGAATTTGCCTTGGTGGTTGGTGCATCACATCACATCTAGTGGTCAACAAAAAAACTCTTGAGAACAAGCGTATGGCTCCAATGCCTGTGTAAAAATAATAGAAAATAATAAGATGTGTTATCATATGATGCAATCAGGCAGGGCTTGGGAAGGTTTTAACCTTTCTATGCACAGAATAGCAAATGCCTCCAACAGGAACGGGACAAACTATGATGAGGGGGTGGGCTCCGCACAGAAAAACAACTCTAATGGAGGAGAGTAGTTCCTCATTAGAGAACTATCCAACCACAGCAAACCTGTTTAGAGAAAGCAGAGCCATGGCTTTACACAGATTATGTTGTAGCACAATAGCTAAAGCAGATTGGTAAGACTTTAACTGCAATGATTTTAAGCATCCCCCCCTTGTTTTTGTGGGAGAAAATATGACCAATGCTTGATATCTTGATATCTAGAGCGGCTACAGCTTTGGCAGATGTAGCTAATACATCACACAAAAATCAGACAGATTCAAGATGCATAACAAACGAGGGATGGACAAGGGATAATTACATGACCAGAGAATCCTTTTGTACAAATGGAATCAGATCTTTCTTCAGATCATTTTCTGTTTCAAAATGGTTTCTCCGTTTGGTTATAGAGGATGAGGAGAACTATTAGAAACATCACATTAAGTAATCCTACTTTGTCACTTATTTATGTATTACAAACAGCAACACAAAGCAATACTTAAGCAGCATGACAAAAAAGGGCAAAAAAAGAGGATGACCAACAGGGAAAAGGAACTGACAGTCCCTCTACTTACTTGTGTAAAAGCCTGAGCCAAAACAGAATGCTGGCTGCCTGCTGAACAACATTTGGAGGAAAATCCTCAACCTGTTGTCTTATCAACTTTATCTACTCATGTATTTACATGCCATCAGTGACAGGAAAGGTACATGCCCAATATATAACCCATGATAAAACTTACTAGGTGCAGGGAAGTTGCACAGTCTCAGTGTTAATGTCTCTTGTAGCAATTAGCAGTCACTAGTGCAGCTTACTGTAACAACAATATCACTATTTCAAACCTAAACTACAACTTTAGAATGAAGATATTTCAAGAATCGAAGATGGCTGGTTACCTGCTAAGGCTACCAGCACTTGGCAGGTGGGTGGTGTAATTTTACATCATACTCCATTCTTCTCCTCACTGTTGCATCTTACATGCAGACATCTGAACAATTAGGACCTTCAGGAGGACTTACTTAAAAGGCATTTCCTTTTGCAGTTCTGTACCATTCGACAAGAGCGCCACTGATTTAAAAAGACCACACTAAAAGTATAACACAAACTCTCAGAAAATGAAACGGGAACTCCGTTCACACAAAAATGAAGAAACTTGCGCTCGATTTTGTAGAAGTCAGAGAGAAAGATAGAAAGCGACTCACCATCACCAAAGAAAGCTACTCCACGGCGCCGGTGTTAGTATTCTTTTGGACGGTTTCCTGCTGGCGGTAGCAGCCCCAGCAGCCCTGGCAGCGCCTCCACCCTGAAAGAGGCTCACGCTCAGAGAGCAAGGGGTGGGCTGCATTTGGGTGCTAGGGCAGCAAGAGCTGCTGGAGAGAAGGAGAGGGAAGCACAGCTGCACACGGCAGTGCAGGAACAGAAGAAGAGGAGAATGGCAGCTGCCTTGGCAGGAGGAGAAACAACGCTGGAGTCAGGGCCCATAAGCTCAGTATGTCACTGACAGACAAGCCGACTCATTCCTCTCCTGCTTTCAAACCCTGCCATCTCAAAACAACAACACCCACGCACTCTATCTCCGCCCTCCCCTGACCCCAGCCTGCTGGAGTTCTCCCTCCTCCCCCCCCCCTTCCTTTCTCTCGCACTACACACAGCGTACAGCCAATCCTCGTAGGCCTTTGCCAGCCAATCGAAAGCAAGCGGAGAAACTCCCGCCCACTATACACCCACACAATACACACACAAACAGAGGAGTTAGAGAGAGAGAGTAATGAGGAAACAGAAAGAGTGCAACAGAGAGAGGAGATGAGTAGAGCGAATAATAGCAAGGGGGAGGGGTAGAGCGTGATCACCCTGAAGACGGAGCAACAGGAAAAGAACAAGAGAACATAAACTGGCTGAAAAATGAACTCAGTGCTACCATATCAATGCAGTGGGAGGCATCAAGAGGATGGCACATCAATAGTGAAAAGAACCAAAACACCTGACAGGTTTCTATGAGTAAAGCCCTCCATTAACCACAGAAACACTGAAGAACCGTGCTGTCTGAACAGATAAGATTGTGTTGTGTACACACAGTATTTCCTCAGCCAACAGCCCTTACCTTCTTCCTTTTCGGTCTTTCAACTCTGGTCGTGTCTCTCCAGCTGGCCACCATAAACATACTAAGCAAACACACCTTGTTTTTCCTGCTTCCTGTTGTGAGTGAGGGAAAAAGCTGCTGAAAAAAAGTCAAGCTCAAGTAAACACAGAGCAGGAGAAGGCAATGGGAAACACACCGACAGCCAGATTTAACCCTCCCAACGTGCAAATCAAAATTCTCTACAAAATGTATTCATTGGGCCAATACTCCTCCCCTAAGAAAGAATAACAAGGTTCTCCTGAGCGGAGCTCCACCTACAGCACATTGCACAGCTGAACACACAAATGTTTGAGTCATACATCAAAAAACGTGGCAAGCAATGCAAGTGTACTGATACTGATCCCCAGAAGACTACCCTACGCTAATATAACAAGACCTTTAAAAAGTTGACATTCATGAATGCTCTTTAGTATTGTATGTTTTTCCGAAAAGTTACAAGACCAGGATGGATCTATTTTCTGAAATGCAGCCAAAAGGACATCCATTTTCTCTGGAGCTTGGTAGAGAGTGAATGTGTGAGTGGGTGGAAAAATATGTAAGCAAGTGTGTGTGTGTGTGTGTGTGTGTGTGTGTATGTATGTATGGAGTGTCTGGTCGGAGGGAGGAGGAAACACCCTGCCAGAGTGAACACACAGGGACTCCTCACGATCACTCAACAGTAGTCCCAAAGAGTATAGAAGTAACAAGAGGCGAAACTCAATAGACCGTTGTGTTGCGCTCAGTCCAAGATGGCGGAGCTGCACTCAATAGAACGTTCCATTGCAACAAACGCACCCATGACCGAGCTGCAGCTTGCAATGGAACCAAAGAGTGTAGAAGTAACGTTACTTCTATACTCTTCGATGGAACGTTCTATACTATACTATACTCTTTGGTAGGCCTAAGCAGCCAGAGGGCCTGGCATTACGTCAGCATTATAACCTATATCATTAGATTTAGATTCTTAACATGCAAACTGGTTCATAAACATACATGTTATCATTTAAATTGTCAAGCAGCCATTAAGTGGCAAAGCATACAAAGAGTCCAAATGTCCTTGTATCACAATACAAATGTATCGCAATAGAGTGCAACATGACATATTACAATATGAATTATTTGTCCGTGAGACTTAGTGACTTAATTCAACAACTACATTATTAGTTTATCATTGGATTAAAAGTAAGCGGGTCCTCCTAGAGAGCAAACAGCTGACAACCCCACCAATAATTAATGCAACACAACCTCATCTGGATCATTTTCTAAACAAGCAATATATGGGTTACGTTTTGCAGGCCCCAGTTGATGTAGCCCAGCCAAAGCAAGAAGGAAAAGTAGGGCATCATGGCCTACATTAGGGAACTCAGTATTCACCAACAGGCTTATTGAGGTGCCTACTCAGCTGAGATTCAAGTCTCCTTGACATTAAAAGGTGCCATATGTTTGATATGTGATCAACACTCCTTGTCAATTTGTGGCAGCTCTCATGCTGGTCATTACTCAAACACATACAACATATCTATCAAACACTGGCGCTGAGTGATTCATCACGCAGCCATTAGCTGAGATTGACATGCCTAAAGGGTCTGGTTTAATATCAACTTCTACCTGGCAAAAAGTGTGTGCTATACAATGCCTTGCTATCCATTTACAATGGGGAAAAAACCTCATCCGCTGTCGCTCTCATGAACTTGACAAAATGAAGGGTGAAAATGATGTTTCCGCAACTTTTTGTTAATGTAATAACTGCCCCAGAACTCAGACTCAATACAAACAGGTATGTTTGATTTTTGTATTGCCCTGTGGTATAGAGGGAGAGGGGGAGGGGGAGAGAGAGAGCGAGCGAGCGAGCGAGAGCGAGAGCAAGCGAGCGAGAGAGCTTCATTTTGGAGGGAACAGTAAAGCTCCAACAGTTGGTATGCCACAGTGGCAGGTTTGCCTCCAGAAGGGGCTCTGTGAGAACCCAGTGGGCACCAGAGCACTGCAGAGCTCTCCTCCAGCTCAGACCTGGCCCACATCACTTCTACAGTCTGTTACCAGAAGCCGTTTGGAGTCATCATTTGACTCTACAGCCTACACAATCAACTATGTCCTAAATAATGTGCAACATGTGACTTATATGTTATGCTGAAATGATGCGACATTCTGCTTGTAATATCTGCCCTGTAACAAAAGTGAGCCTTTAGGCTTCAACAGATCACACAGGAAAGAAATCAAAAAGAACACCACGTTTGCACACATTGAAAAGATATATCTGCTTCAAGTGAAAAGAGTTAAATAAACTGACATGAAGAACAGCTGACAGATTCTGACAGTAATCTCTTCCACTGGAACCCATCAGAGGCCTTGTAATTATTAGAGGCAGATCACTCAACAATTTCCCACTGTGTGACTCCATTTATAGCAGCGCATGTTTCTAGTTATTCCACATTTAGGGATGATTTTTGTGCATCCAATTGAATTATGTGAATAATATGTGTGAAAAGGGGTAAACCTAGCTGTAGTGCGCCAATCATTCGTTCACAGCACACAGCTCATTAGTCACAAACGTGAGGACACACTTCAGTGCACCACAGGTTCTTCCTTTGGGAGTCTTCATTAGCTGCTATTGTGCAGTTAGGTATTATGATAAAGCTAAACTTTAGAGTAAGAAGACGACACATAAGTATTTTATAGTCAGGCACATTGTATGAACAGCGCTTCAGTGTGTATGTGAAACAGGTATTTTGTATGTTTGCAAAAGATTTTTTTTATTCCAAACCTTCCACTAGATGTGAAATAATTCTGTGCATTGATAGTCTGCCAGAGGTGACAAACAACTGAAAAAGAACTGGTAGACCAAGAAGTGAATGACTTTAGTGCAAACATATTTACCCAGCAACTTTGGCTTAACTCAGGTGACAATTTTGCTTCTGGAATAAGACTTTATGTGCCAATATTAAAAAGGCGCTGTGCAGTTATTCATTTATTAGATTACAAGTAGGAATTTCCACTAATTAATTCAGTCAAGGCTAAATCTTCCTCACCAAGCCGATTCTTTCATGTAATACTTGCCTTGAAAGTCACTTTGAGAAACATTACCAACTTTGTTTATACTTTGTAAGTCAGAAAAATGAAATTTTCTGTTACTTCTGCTGCACGTAAAAAAAAAAAAAAGTTAATGAGATCTTAACTATTTTTGGTGTTGCTATTATGGATTAATAAATCCAGTGATGACAGGTGTCTCCATAAGTTCTTAAGCAATGTGTGGTGACATGAAAAAACTTGCAGGCTTGGTGAAATGACTTACATTGAACAGGTTTGTCTTGTTTCTTTCACAGAAAAGTCCTTGTGCTGGCATGTGCTTCAGCTGTTGCCATGGGACACTGCTTCCTAGCAACACATCTCGGGCCCACTGTAGGTTCTGTGGCGGGAAATAAATAAATAAATAAACTGAAGAAAAAAACAAACAAACACATAAACTTGAATGTACACTTTTATATATACACAACAGATTTCCAATTGAGAAACCCAAGGGGATAGCCCTCCTTCATCAGAATAGATTGACAGAAGTGATAAACGGATGTATGCTGTATTTAATATATTCAATACATTCAGAAAAAAGAAGAAAATTATGCTCATTTGCAATCAGAAAAATGCAGACCTCTTTTCACAGCCTGATGAGTCACAAATCAGTGTCTACACCGGTGAACTGCCCTGTTTGAAAAGATGGCACGCTAACGCCACTTCACTTTATCCTTTATAAATTCCAGCAGGCTATATCACGAAATTACAGGCTCCCTCTCCTTCCATCTTTGGAATGAGGATAAAGCTGGCCTGTCAATGTGAGTGGAGCAGTTTTCCTGAGAACAAAAGGCACACAGAGGTTTTTAACACTGGATGTGTCGGGTTGTGAGGACAGCGAAGCATCATATCAACTGTCTGTGTCATCAAGTCACTGGCAGGGTGCATTTGCTTTCATCCAGTTCTGCTGATAACTGATAACTCCACTGGTGGCAACAACTGAGGGAAACATTACCACCTGTGGAAGCCTCTGTCAAAAGTTATTCTACATTTAATGGAGCCTCAAGGAAATTATCCTTATTGAACTTAATCATTTTAGCAGTTATTAATAATATAAATTTAAAAAGTAAGCTTTCTTTTAGGGAGATACTACCGCTGGGAGTCATAAAACCCATAATGCTGCAGATATAGTACTATGAGGTCAAATGAGCATATTACAAAACATAAAATATATAAGAGCTTGGACCTTTCCGTTCCCAATTTCCCGCTTATTGAGTAGGAATGAAGGCGGAATTAAAAAGGTCCGACAAGTGGAGTGCCGACAGAAGGATGCCACCAAAGAAAAGCTTAACGCAACCTCACTGTGCCAAACTGGCTGAGAGAGCACTGCGCTACCACCCACGTACACCTCTGCCCACAGAGCCTTAAAGCTAACACAGGCTGTTTCAGCATCTCGTGTATTACTGCAGAGCTCACAGACCCACAAGAAAAACCAAAAGCAATCAGCCATCGCAGCTCTGATATACTTGGCAATGAAATAATGAAAGCAAAAGGTCTGTGACTTTTGAGCAGATTGTGGGAATTCTTAGCAAACCTCGTCTTCTGTAAATGTCACCATTAATGACAGGGGATACTGATTATAGGTGTACGGCTTTTGGTTTAATGGATGACTTGGCCTTTGAAATGCAATGAGAATGGACTAGTGCCATCAATTAACAGGGGCGGGGGGGGGACTGACCTGGTGGGTCTTGCTGTTGGTGTAGAAGAAGGCCAATCGGTAGAGACTCTTGTAGTGCTGAGGGAAGCGGCTGAGGCAGAGGAAGAGAGAACGAACGCACATTTCTACCAGCATTCGTCTCTGGTCGCCACGCTCTGTGGGCAGGGCCTTGGGCACCTCGATCACCTCAGCGGGGGGCTCTGGCTTCCTCTTTCCCTCACTGGCGGGGGTTTGAGGAGCAGCCTGTTGAGAGGGGGCTGCCTTCGGAGGGGTGGCTGGGACAGGCAGAGGATGAGGACAAGGGTCCGCCGAGAGCTTGGGGGCTGAAGCCTCAGGGAGGGTCACCACCACAGCTTCTACTACTTCCTGGATAACCTTTTCTTCCGCCTGGATGCCAGAATGTTCTCCATGTGATGCTTAAGTAGAATAGATTTGAAATCAAAGAGTTTAGGACTTGAATTGTTTTGCTTAATGCGGAGCCTGTAAACATCAAGGCGCCATATCTGACTGCAGGCTTTTGTGCACATTCATATTTTATACTTTTGTACGTATTGTTATAGAATTGAATTACATTCAGCCTAAAACAATGAAATGTAGCCAGAAAACATCGGTCATTTCAGTCCGAGTGTACCTGTGTCCTCAGATGCGAACTGTGCGTCCTTCACAGGGGTTGTACTTTCTGATGACGATGAACTGGCTTTCCCAGAGGCAGGTTTGTGGCTGCTGTCTTGTGAGCTGGCGGGATCTGTGAAGGCATCCTGGGTGGAGTTGGAGTCAGAGAGCATCACCACCTCACTGTCCTGACTGCGCTCTGCCAAAACAAAAAACACCATGGGTCATGCCGCCAGTTGCACGGACCCAGATGAAGACAAATTACTTTAGCCTTAGGGCATATCATGGATAAATACACATGAAAATACGCTTTGTTTCTGTCTGAAAAGTAGGGTTTACATACTTCTTTTAAAAAATGGATTATAATTAAGATGACTGTATTGTATGAATTACAACCAATTATCTAAAACGTGTAATGGCATACTTTAACAGCATGCTGTGTAGGCCCTTTTTAAGATGTTGGTTGGCGACTGGTTTTTAAATGCCAAACATTCCCTGTTATAATTTTGGGGATTATGAAACAAAAAATAGGTCATGAGCCACAAATCCTTATTAGTGCATCCCTAATGACACATTGTTATAAAGGAGAGATGGTTTGTTTTTTTAAGTGGTCCAGAACAATAATGCCAGCATTCCTCCTAATTGCCATGTTGTGCAGCCTCAGCAAAAAAAAAAAAGTCCTTGGCAGGGAACTGTAATTAACAGAATCAGAAGAGCAATACGCTTTTGCTATTTAGTGAATAATGCACACAGGGGACCTTTCAAAAGATTCACAGTCACGAGTTAGGAGCAAAGTTACTATGGTACTGTAAGTTTTGTGTAAACTGTGTATTCAGTGCTTCCCCCGAAAGAATGCACTTCATTTTGGATTAAAAACATAGGCTCTTAAAGAGTTTGGTGGGTTTGAAGAGTAGTACCATTCAGGGAAGCCAGCCACATTGGAGACCTGGGCAGGCAGTAAGCATGGTCAAACTCTGGTGAGGCTGTTGAAGATATGGGGAGCTGGTTTTAAAATATAATCAAGAAAAGCTGAATCTCTGAATTTATATTTAAAAGAAATCTGCCATTTTCCCTCAGAAATCAATCATTTACTCTTCTTTTGACAGAATACAGATTAAATGCCACTCCCCTTGAAAATGTAGAACCAGATTCAGACACAAATATCTATGAGTGCAGTGCAAGTGTTTTGAATCTCTCAGTATTTCTGAAGATCAACATTTTCCTTTCCAAACTTAAAATATCAGGCCTGTGATATGATCAATGGATAAAACGCAGAGCTGCCTCTTAACTCCCCCTAGTACTGTTATTTTGCCCAATGACTGATCTCCTATTTTACTGTCAATAGAGCAGCAAATGGCAAACAAATATATCCAGAAAGAATAATTCTAAAGGTGTAGAATATGAACAGGGCATCACAAAAGGAGCATTTTCCCTGATAATTATTAGATAAAAGCATGTCTGAATTAGGCCCTAAACTCTTAAAGCAGGACGCAAGCCAGAAAAATTGGACACCTTCAAGCAAACATGAGCATGGTGGGGTATTTTCTGACTTTAGTCTCAGAGTTGATTGCCAACAATAGGCCAGTCACATTCTTCATGTCTTGACATTTTCACATTAATTGGACATAATTGGAAATGATATCCAATTAGTGGAAAGTAGCAAACACATGATTCATGAGATTTTGAAATATCTAAGGAGAGTTTGATTGTCTCTCAAATGAAGCCCACACCAAAGTCAAATAAAATGTGACCACATGATCCACCAGACAATTTAGTGAAGTGTGATAAAGGACTGACTTTCTGTCCAGTCGTGAAGACATTCACCCCATTAGAACTACATGCATATAAATGGCAAAGCAGGTGGTAAAAGCAAGCAGGCAAAGAGGTAGCAGGCAGGTAGGTAGGTAGGTAGGAAGGAATCTGGAAAGGGTGACAAAACCGGCAACATGGGCAATATGGCTGCGTTATTTGCACATTCAAGCTAAACATGACACATGGGGTGGGTGAACAGATGTCACAGTTTGTCATATGGAAAGAATGGCCGGGACTGCATGAATTTAAACTTACAATTCTGAACCTTTTCAGAGATGTTGCTGATGCGGTTTGTATAAATGTGTGTATAATGTGTGCTTATGTGTGCCTGGCTTGTTGGTGTGTTGTAGCTCAGTCTGTTATTTATTCTGCTGTAGTCAGGGGTCACCTGCAAAGGATATCTTAAGGGTCTTATAGACTAGACTCAGCCCAGCTGGCGCGTGCAAATGTGACGTCATGGGGTCGCCGTGACTATTTATACCCGCGCTGGTGCTCGCGACACTAGTTGCAGTCTTCTCCTGAACAGAGGTGGCGCTAATGAGCAAAGGCGACAGACGTTGCTCTTTCTACGGACTAGAAGAAGAAGAAAAAGGTAAACAACGGCAGAACTGGCAGCAGCATTGCCGTCAATGCTTCGATTTGATTCAATGACCTACTTCGTCGGATCAAGCCTTTCATTCGCCATAAAAGAACTCATCTTAACCCAGTAAGTTTACAAGAGAGACTAGCAGTCACTGTGAGAATCCTGGCATCCGGTTGTCGGCGAACCCGTTCAGGCCTCCGGTTTCCACTTTGTCACGCGCCCTTTTAAAAAAATACCTCTGCTCGCGCGCCATAAATCGGGCGCGCCGGCAGGATATTACGTCATTTTGACGTCACGATGGCGCGCGCCACCTTGGTTGCGTCTAGTGTAAAACACACTTTAATCTCAATAAAGATTATGTAATCAGTGTTACCAAGACGTGGTTATTATTAATCAGCAAAGCACTCTGGATCAGCACCTGGGACAATGCAAACCACTCTGTTTGACCAACACACAGTGAAGCAAGTTTTAGGCTTAGGAAAAAAGGAAGTTACAACAAAGCAACAACTGTAACACATTAGGAGAGGCAAGATGATTGGTTCATTGGTAAGGTAATAACACACACACACACACACACACACACACACACACACACACGTTTATATTTGTTTCAACACTGCTGCTTTGTCAGGCATAGCAAATTAGTCAAATAATCAGTAGCCATATTGCCCATTTCACCACATCCAAATCACCCAGTGCATGGGGATCATTGTAACTGAAACCAAAGCCAATAAGCATGGTGATTAGCAATCTGAGCACTCCCCAGTGGACCTCCTGTCCCAGTGCAGAAAGGGCAAAAGAGCCCAACCCCAGAGACAGTGTCTAGGACTGGGACTGTACCATCAGCCTGCTGCTCCTCATGCCGCTGTTGCTGCCACTGCTGCCGTCGGAGTGTTTTGCGTTTGGCGTAATCATGGTCAAATGGCGTGGCCACGTAAGGAGGGGATGTCAGACCTGGGGTGGCAGCTGATGGATGGGAGGAGCTGAGGACGTTCCCTATGCAAACTGACGAGTAATTAAAGTCTCCATCCATCATGGAGGTGGGTTTCTCCCTGCGATGAATCAAGAACAACACTGGGAATGAAATTTAGCCGTAACATCGAATGCTTTTTCTCGTAATTCCTGCTGGGTTATATTTCTGTATCTTACTTTTCAAGGGACCTAGGCATGCTTGGCATACTCTTCTCTTCCCCCCTGGCAAACGGCCCAATAGCGGCCTCAACCAGCAATCTGAACAAGACCTCGTGTTCCAGATCAGGCACATTGCCCTCTAATAGTTTTAGGGTGGTGGCACTGAGACGGAAATGCAACTAGAAGAAAGAAGATGGGAAAAGATGTTAATTGGTCCACACAGGTATGCGCACAATTTCTTTAAATGTGAATGCTTTGAGACAAGTTATCTTACGTAACACAACACAACGAGAAACTATTTGAGCTGCAGGCCCACAGGTAGTTTACCTCTAGGGCCTCCATGGCCAGGTCAGGAGGATTATGGTAATGGATTTTCCGGGGATACCGGGCAGCTTCTTCGTGCAGATAGTGTGCTGCCTATAAATATTAAGAGCAGAGAGTCACCAGCCCCAACACAATCATCTGGCAATACAAATTAACAGGTAAAATGGAGGGAAGGAGTTCAAATAGGATTCAGCAATGTGCGTTGACATCAGGGTTCAGTGTTTTCACACTGCCCCCCTAATCCTCTGCTGCCCTCAACGACACGGTTTCATACAGGTTCGTCTGCCTCCACTGATCTAATCAGAACAACAGAGGGATGACTAACTCCATACATTGTTCCCTCTCGGAAAAATACATCTTGCGAGGGCGGAAGGGCAGCAATCTTTGTTTCTGTAGGCGGATTATACAACAACTCCAGGGAGTGCAAGAAAAATGTCTCTTACTTTCCACTACAGTTATTATTTCCCCGTTGCTGTTTTTCGCCATCATGACAACTATATTACATTTTCCCTACTTACCTCACTGATTTCTATTAATTGTTGTCCCTTCGGCTGAAGTACGTACTGAAGTAAGTACGATTTGTTTTTCATTAGGGAACAAATTTGATGATGAAAAAAAATAAAAAGTGTTGTTAAATTGGGACAGGAAATTGATTAATTTGAAAATCAAAGACACAATATGCAGGTCACATTGCAGTGTGTATTATGCTTTTAGAAGATGTGCTGTAAATCAACTTTTAAGCTTGAACCTTATGGTTCTGCATTTGCCCTGTGAGAGAGCAGTCATTTTACTACAATTCTAAGATCATTTATCAGGAGGGTGGAAAACATAAAATGTAGGAAAAAAGTTGTAATAACTTGAGATATCCTATAATGTAGGTTCTTACATACTTCTGACACACTGTATCTGACTCCAGAGTAACAACAAAGATCATTATTAAACAATAAACAAACAAAATAATACAAACAAATTATTGACCGAATTTCTTGGCTGCTTATCAGGTAAAGCGTGCTTTTTTAACCTGACGTTGTTTACCTTTTGGTAAAGCTGCAGATATTCCCCTGGAGGCTGTTTGCGTTTCTCTGCTATCTTCCCGAGCATGTAGTGAATGAGCCACTCTTCTTCATCACTGTCACCCTCACAACGGGAAGCGCCCTGGAAACACAGGAACGCTGTCGCCAACATAGAGTCTCTCCTTTCTTCCATCTAACACACACACACACACACACACACACACACACACACACACACACACACACACACACACACACACACACACACACACACACACACACACACACACACACACACACACACACACACGTAATTTAGCTCAAGGCGACAGATCAATTTACTTGACAACAAATTCACTTCAAAGGTGACAAGATCTGTTTGGCTCACATATGGAAAATCTGACATAAAAGCGGACTTAACAGGGAATACAGATGAGCAACAAGATAACGGTTATTAACATGTACCTCACCTGTTTAACCACCTCTGGGGGGAGCTCATTGCGCCACTGCTTGAGCTGCCGTGAGGCAAATGTATGCAGCGCATATGAAATGGTACCATACTCGATCCAGAGAGACAGGTTGGAGCTGTCTATTTCCAGGGCCCTCTTAAAGCAGTTAAGCACTGCCTGGGAGTGTTTCCATATCGGAATGTCACTTTTCAGCTCATTGGAGTTGAGCTTTTCCTGAATACGACTGGCCCTAGCTAAAGCCATACCTGCCCAGGAGTCAAACCTGAGGAAAGATGCAAGTTTCTCGTAAAGTCACTGAACTTGATGCATTATTGTCAAATACAAGATGACACAACCTACACATTCACTTGCTAATAGTCATAACGCAAATAGACGTTTTGTAGTGTGCACGAGCATGACACTAGAGTGTAGAGAAATGAGCTACCTGTTGGGACACACGCAAATGTCATGCATATAGAACTTGATGGCTTTGGACTGCTCCTTGTTCTTGAAATGGTAATCAGCTAGAAGATAGTACATCTCATCAATGATTGGAGGCGCAGGAGCACTACCCTCAGGAAGGCATGGGGCCTGAAAGAGATCACAATTCAACATTTTAATGATCATGATTCTCAGTGACAAAATAAGTTAGGAGAGTAACATTAAGAGAGCAAGATTTGAAAATATTTAGCCTGTATGAGTCACTGGAGTTCTTCACATTCAGTGTGGGCCCACCAACTGACCTTTTCTGTCATGCCCTCAATGTAGGCTGCCACTTCATCCATGGTGAGGATGGGGGTGTCACTTGTGGGAGCGATGCCAGAAAACCTCCTCAGCAAATTGGCCAATTCTGCAGACACTGTGCTTGTCTTATAGCTGTCAAACTCAGGCAGTGACTTTGGTTTGAAATACTGGAACATGAAGAGGGCATCACACCACAGCAGCTCAACCTGCAAAACACAAGATTCATAGTCCTTTGTATTAGAGTGCACCACACGCAGCGCCAGAGAAAATGAGTGGTATCGAGTTCTACTGGGGGCTCTCCTCCTGCACTGTGGTATGTTGCATAATTACAGTCAGAATGCCAGTCATCTACAGTACATTCACTGATACACAACTGTGGGAATGACACCCACCTGGTGGCTGGACACGTACATTACAAAAATACAAGAGACCAGGGGCTGTAGCCACAAAGCTTCAGTGTAATGAGTCACTCCAGTGGTTACATTCTGAGAAATGACTGACAATTAGGATCCGTCTAGATTTTCTCTGCTTCGGATTCGTGTTTTTTAATTATATGTTGTTTTGGTTTCATTGCTATTTTGGGTAGAGGTAGTGTAATGCCTCGTTAAGTATTAAGGGTGGGCACAATAAGCTTAGGCTTTAGCCTACACCTTTTTTTTCGGTCAGAGAATATCACGTTTGATTTTGTTTTGATTTATTTCTAATACAAGGATTTAGATGTTAAGAAGACACCTACAAAAAAGGTCAACAAATGTCAGATTAGCTATACATTTGTAACTTAGGTTTCTTAGCAAAGGAGACAATGGCTTTATAAAGGAGGAGAGAGAAGCGTACAACAGTGTTTGATCTAAATCAGTGCCAGGGTTTCTGTAGGTTTCACCAAGTCAAATTTAAGACTTTTTAAGACCATTGTAAATTAAGTTTAAGACCTATCTTTAAGCCCTAAAATTTAGATTTTGTAATTTTAGACTTTAGTCTTTTTACAACCCCGTGGAAACCCTAAAATGTGCTCACATTTCTCACTTAGTGAAGTCATGCTATTATGCAATTAATCCCATTTCGCCGCCTCAATTTATTTCAATGACAACAGACGTGCGTACCTTACAAGCAGACAAAACAACATTGATGGATAAAGCTGACTTCCTCTGTGTTGTGAGGGTCAATGAGGGCACATGTTTGCGTCAATGGCATCTATTTATGTAGGTTTGCCAATACATGTGAGAAATCATACCAATTAGTCAAAGCCCTGAGCCATGTTCACCACCTCTTCACTATTTCACCGCCTCTTTAACACCCTTTGCCTATTATCTAAATAGCAGCTCAGCCACACTGACTTTTTGTTTTAGATTACATAATATAGTGGATAATAAACTTAGCTCACTCTGAGAATCAATTTGTAGTATGTAACTAAATCGACTTTCCCAAAAGCAGCCACTTTAAGATCATAAAACAAATGATAATATACTAAATCATATATTAGGCATGACCCGTGAGACTTTTAGAAGCATCTGAGTGAGAGACCTGTGGAGATGAGTGGTCCTCAAGGTAGCGGGCCTTGCTCTTCTTACTGGGGTAGGCGTATAGGCAGAAAAGGCACTGTTCCAGGGCCATCTCCAACTCCTCTTTGTAGGGATGAGAGTCATTGCTGGAAGAGGCGGCAACCTCTTTTTTCAAAACTTGAACCTATACCAAACAGGAGAATGAAGCTCTGTCAAACTGTTCAAATGGTCCACACAAACTAATTTAGTCACTTTAATAAAGAAGCATATGTCAGGTCTACAGCTGATTTACGTCCATATTTAAGGGCAAGAATGCATAGCAGATACAATGAGTATCATCGTTTTCAAATTGAAGGCAAGCAGTGCATTTACATATCAACTTGGTCAGAATACAGTATTTGCAGAGCGAAGTCGGCAAACAAACTTACGTAGAACTTGAGGAGTGCGCCGTCCGAGTTGCAGCACAAAGAGCGACGGCCAAGATACTCATGGGCTGTGTTCAGAAGCATCAGGGAGGAGGGCAGCATGGGAGTGTCTGAGCCATCTGAAAGAGAGACTTGAAAGGGTCACTGTGAAGGCGTAAACACCAAGGGATAACTCAAGGCATACAAACAAGAAGTCAACAAACCTTCATCATCCCCTACAGACGTATGCTGTCGAAGCATACAGTTAAAAGCAGCCTCCTCATGTTTGATAATACGATACAGGATCAACCAAGGCAGAACCGAGAAGAAATAAGGCTCCTTGGGATCGTCGGAAATGTTCATGCTAAGATCAATCAGCTGAAAACACAACAACCACACAATAAATTAAAATTTCACAGAGGCTGATTAGTTTCTTAACATAGTGTCACTTTAACAGTGTCTTCGGGAAAAGCAGTGTTGTCTTTGGCTTCCTCCTAACCTGAATTAGATTATTTGCCAGTCGAGCCAAGTGGGGAACATTGCTTAGAAGCTCCGAGTCTTTGGTGACGCAGACCTCGGTGCCATCCAGCAACTTTACAATAGTACTGACCCACTCCTCCTTACTAGGGGGAGAGTTGTTGGAAGCAGAGTTGAGCTGCTGCAGGGCTTCATTCAGAGCCAGCTCGCTGCACTCCAAACACTGCCGGTAGTCCTGCAGCTTCAACAGCGAGTTCTGGGCCAGAGAGAGTTCAAATTCAGAGAAGAAGTTGTCAACCATCACACATTACAAAAAGACATATAGGTTAAAATCGATATTTTTGTAATATCTAACCTGCAGTAGCATCAGTTGAGCAGGCCGCTCTGGTGCTGAGCTCACCAACTCCAGAGGTTTACTCCTGCTGCCGTAATTAAGCGTGGGCTGCAGCAGGCGCACAACAGAATCAAAGTCTGCAGACTCAAAGAAACGCTGGATCTCCTCCAAAGACTGACAGCGCTCCAGAGACTTCAGCCTCTTGTCAATCTGTCCATGGGGATAGAGGAAACCCAAGAGAAACCCACAGTCAAAACAGCTAGAAGCTCTTTGATGGGACTTGCTAATAGTTGTTTTTTTTTAATATTTCTTAGTACTGTGCTTAAAATAAAAAAAGGAAAAGTCAAGATAATAACTGTGCGGTTTATTCAAGGATTTTGCTTCTTAGTATATCACACATTCTTTGCAACATTTTCTTTTCGTAACTCATGAAAACATGAAGGACATTTCATTTTAACAATTGGCTATAATAATATGTTGGTAATAAGGGTTGTATTGATAAAAGAAAAACGATTGATTAGCCAGCGCACTGACCTCCTCCACGGAGATTGCTGCATCTACACGTAGGTTAGGCAGGCTGATGGTGTAAGGTTTCCCTTCGGGGGTCTTTGGTTTGCTCTGCAACAAACCTACACAGACATCATAGCTCTCCAGGGCCAACTCCATGTCTCCCTGAAAAAGACAAGAAAGACAGACGGACTTACAAGTCACATCTGGCTGAGCTGAGGGGAAAGGACTCGTGTTACCAAAGGTCAAGCAAAAACAAAACAAAATATAGACTTTACCTGCAGGGCCAAGAATCTTGCCTTGAGCCAGTAGACACGCACCATGACATCCAGCCAGTCATCCTCAAACAGGTCTTTTTGGGATGAACCTAAGGCCAGAAGTAACAAATCACTCTGGAAGTGTTGCCCAGGGAATTCTGAGTCAGCTGCATCACTGCCGGGACCAATGCTGCATCTTCTTGGAGACACTAGACAAGGAAAAAAAATATATAACACGGCACGTGTTGTTCCACAGAAATGATTTTTCAATATTTAGCTAATCATGTATGGCATCATGTTCTTCTGTAATTGCAGTGCCCCCTTTAGGCCAATCAGTCCAATTTTAATGCAAAAAAGCAACAATGACATGTATCACATTTAGGTTTGGCCAAAACTTAAGACAGTAGTGAGCACAGTACTGTAATGCATCAATCCCAAACCACATTTTGTCCTAACCTTATCACAAAGTATAAGGGTTAGCTCACTGTCACTTACCAGTCTTCCCTTTGTTGTGTGACCATTGCTCCAACTGCAACTCCATACACGCTAAGCTCATTGCCAACATTTCCTGTACATGTAGCAGACATAGACACTTATTAGAGGTTATATATTTTGGATTGATTAAAAAAAAAGTTCCAATTCAAGAAGATTTAAACGTCTTTTAGACCCTGGAGTCTGCAGCCTTTTTTCAAAATTGTGTCCAGAGTCAGTCTAGAAATATCTCAACTATCAGGGACAACGCCAGCATTTCAATTTTAAACACAAACTAAAACACTTTCAATAAATAGTGTTTTTAGTTTGTTCGAGTAGTTCAAGAAATGAACCAGTCTTGTCATTTTACCCGGATGTGTTGGTTGCTGCAGTCCCGAAGCAGAGGGTTAGGAAGACCACTGCTGTGCTTCCTCCAGCTCTGATGGAGCTCCAGTACCACAGCAGTCAGCCCCCGAGGCCACTCCATTGTGAACTTCTGGCCCACTGCTTTCAGATAGCGCATCATCACGTCCAGTATACCACCATTGGTCATGTTATTGAGCAGAAAGTTGTGGACATCCTGTTGTTCTACAGAAGGGAATGCACAGTTTGTTAATATGACAGAAACATGGCACAACCATGTATTGTAAATACATATTCCACAACGCACCACATACCAGATTCCATGTACTGAACGGAGTCAGCAGGCAAGCAACTCCCATGTAGAGGCTGCATGTCCTCCTTCCCATCACACTGCGTCTCGAGATTACTCAGACTTTCATCATCATTATCAGGATCAAACTTCCTTAGCCTAAGACAGACCAGCACAATAGTTTTTCATCAACGTAACTATCACGAGTTGTGTATTTATGTGTCCTATATAAGGCTTAGTGTACGATACCTGGAAGGTAGGTATTTAAAAAGCAGTTCCTGAAAATCAATCTTCTCTTCCTTCTTGCATTTTGTGTTTCGAACACGTGCCGAACGTCGCTTGGCCGTCTCCCCACTATCTTCAACCACGCGTTTCCTTTTCGGAGCTTTCTTCACTTTATCTGTGAGTGAAACTTCCATTGCTGTCACTGTGAACATACAGTAGGATAAATAAATAAAAAAATCAATCTTACAGAATATTAGCTATGCAGTCACATTTACAGTTGTTGAAAAAAAGCGAATTTTTTTTTTTTTTTTTTTAAATCACACATAGGCAGGTAAAGAAAAAAAAAGAAATTTCTCTTCATAAACAACTAACCGACAGGGGGAGCAGAAGTGGTGACCTCCACTGTGTTCTGGGCGGGGGTGATCTGAGGTTGAGTGCTAGGTTGGGGTAGCACTGCTGGCTCAGGGAGGGCCATCGGCGGCAGGGATGAGCTGGGGCTGCTGCTCAGCACGGTGGCCTGGCCCATACTGACAGGGCTGCTGGGTTGGGGGAGGTTTTGGAGGAAGTTCGGGTCACGGTACTCTGACAAGTCAATTCTGCGGCCAAGACTCGGGCGTGGTGGCTCACAGGTGGTCTGATGTCTGTACATTGCAAGAAGGCTTTCACCCACATGCTTCCATCTGAGATACAACAAAGACAACAGTTCATTAATATTAGCTCAAATTGTCTTAAAAAACTGATTCACTAAAAAAAAAAAAAAAAAAAAAAAACGTTGGGCAAAAGTAGATATTACAACCCTCAGGAGAAAACGTTAACAAAAAGCTTCACCAAAAGTTAGCCCAGAAAACAATTACTTCAACGTCAGTGGAGCTCAACCAAGAATTTAAGTAAAGTATATCCCGTTTCTGAATTTTCTAGCTTAAATATTATGAGTATTAAATGGTCCACCCTCAGAAAGAGCAAGCTAATTTAAACTTACCCACCCGGAAAGGAAAAGCAAAACCAGACACAGCACTCACGAGAGGCAGCGGATGGGCTGAATCAGGACGAGGTCAGGTTTTGGTTCGCAGTGAGAGAGAGCCTGTCTGCGCTTCCGTAACTCCAGTGCCTCTTCCACAATGGATTTGCATTCCTCTACCTCCACTTCCACATAGTGAATAGACACATCACTGCAAATGACCCACAGCACAGCACAGAGGCTCGTCAGTGATGTGAAAGTATAGAGCTGCAGCTGGAGCACATTCTAAAAACAGATGGAGGAGTAAAATGTGAGCCGGCTTTACCATTTCACGAACATCTGCATCGTGTCCCTCTTCAGACAGGGCTGCTCCTCAAAGATTTTCTCCTTCAACACCAGGCCTTTAGTGTAACAATGATCCCTCTCTAGGGCTTTGGCGATGAAGTACAAACAGCCTGCAAAATGTGTGCAGATGATAGTTACTTTTCTGTCTATACTTGCACTGGTAATGAGAGAGGATACAGAGCAAAGAGTTTATGATGATGTATAACATACAGGTGTAGTCACTGAGTGTGTAGAGAATAGTTATGAGGTTGTCCAGGCAGGGCCAGTGGTCCGGGTTACAGTGCAATCCCTCCTCAAAGGCATGTCGAGCCAGTGGAACGCGCACCAGTCGCACAGCCACCTGACCAATTTTGTACCACATGTTCACGTCAGTGGAATCCAAAATAACTGCCTACGAAAAGAGCAGAGCAGAATATGCTATGAACACTCACCACAGTGTTCATTAAAATGACACATTTAGTTGCACAAAGCATCAGTGACAGGCCAAGAATGAGAATACATAATAAAGTATTAAACAGGCACAATTTCATTTGTTTTACCTCCAAATAAAACTCCATAGCGGTCTCCAGGTCTTCCCGCAATGCAGCCATAGTAGCCAAGTTTTTAAAAGTAGAATATTTCAACATCAGTCCGGGATGCTTGAGACCCACTTTATGATCATCAGAGGGCATGGCCTAAAATATTAGAGGGTACATCAAATATGGCACCAAACACAGATTCATCTTAAGGCCGTCAAGCAATGAATTAATAAATGAATAATAACACATACAGCTCTTGTATGTGGGCAGGGATGTCCTTCCACAAAGCCAAATTTAAAGTGCATATTGTAAAATTGATTTAATCAGTGAAACTTAATTTTGGCGCAGGATAGCAGAGAAAATAGAGTAATATTTGGCACTTAGCACAAAAGACATTTTCTTAACAATAGTGCACAACTGATAACCAATGAACACCCCTTAACATTCTCACCAAAAACCAAACAAGTGACTATACAACTGAAGACTATTTCAGCACCAGTTTCTGAAATGTGTTCAGAGGACTTAAAAACCAAAGGACTGCTGCAATGTGCGTGTGAAATAGCTTACTTATGAATACTGATCAGTATTTCATTGCTCTAAATAAGAGTTGTCTGCCAAATGTTACACATGTGTATTACGTTATTACAGAGGTAAATCAGGTTCTTTCCTGTGGTTCTTTCACATCATAAATCCCAGCCATTTCTGGAAATCATGCAGAATTTGCTCTGCACCAAAACAAGTGACAGTCCTCGCTGACTGAATGGAGGATATTGCTGTGATTATGTGAGACCATCACCGCCTTGACAGGGTATACTGTGTGATATTTTACCTCTTTGAGCAGTGGAGTTTTGAGAAGCTCATGATAGGCCTTGGCAGAATCCTCAAACTTGTCATGTTTTTGCAGATCTAAGGCTTTGTGATAGAGAGCAAATGCTTCGGCTTCCTGCGGACAGAAATAGAAGCAAAATCAGACAACTTATATAGATCTACAGCGAGAGAAAAAACCTCTTTGCATCAGCGGATAGGCCTAATCTTGCTGATTCATCTGCACATAGGCTGTACCTGAGCCTCTTTTGTCTGACTCTTGCTACTTCTCAAGGGGTCTTGAGACTCATCTGCAGCTGCTGAAGCAGCATTCAGTGCTGCTATGCGAATCTGTACAAAACAACGCAGAAAAAGAGGCATACCCTTTTAGCAAGCAATTATGGGAGAGCAAGTAAGAGCAGAATAGTCTGCACAATCACAGCTACCGAAAATGCAATAAAAAATGAAAAGCCTTACCATTTTAAAGACCTTCCACTTTTCAGTTTGAAGCTTTTGGTTGGACCTAGAGATGTATGGAGAACGAACAAAGAGAGGAAAATAAATGCAGGCAAGACAACAATTTAGCAAGAAAATGTAGCTAAAGTTACGTAGGGAAAACACAGAGAAAACCATGTTGTATGTCCCATCCATCATGTTTTATCAAGTACATCTATGGTCCCATGACCAGGCAGAGAATCACCTCCTAATTCATTAAGTCTTTCATTAACCAATGCCAGTCAAAAGCCTTTGCATTATTCATTCACTTTGGGTAATACTGAGTGTATGTGAGAGCTTCTATGGCTTAATAAACCTCAACTCGACCGAGAGAAGAGCAAGGCAACCTGCTGTAGTCAATTGTTAACACTTGATACAATAGGGAGCAACTAGCTAACCCTACCAAAATGCCACCCAAAACTTAGCATGGTTAGCATAGCTCTGCAACGGAGCATTGCTGCAGTTTGTTCTGAGCAAGTATAACGTTACAGTTTCACTGGTGAATAACACAACCAGAACTCCGGACAGCAGGTGTTAAATATACCTCCCTGACGAGCAAGCAAATTCAACTGGCTAACAGCTCACATTATTTTCTGAGCTAGCTTGATATTAGCAGACACATCATATGAGCTAACTAGCTAGCTAGCTAGTGTTTCACCGGGTGACCATCACTTGCAAAGCTAGGCGACTTACCGTTCATCACCGTGTTAACTGCATTTGTAACGTTTTTATTACTACAGCAAGGCAGCGAACTCTAAACACTGCGGTCATAAGTGGACGTGAGGCACAAAGCAAGTTTGAAACTTCATTTATTCATCATCCTTTGTTGTTGTTAACGTTACGAGCGTTTGCGTCACAGCATGCTACCCGCCAATTAGTAAGGTCGTCACTCATTGGTCAATACGCTGTGGGTGTATTCATGTGACCAATCATATATTACGGTATTGGGTGAAACCACACCATCGATACACACAGCACTGAAATGTCATTTACCACAAAGGTAAATCATTTTAAGTTACTAATTGCTTTCAAAAAACGACCGAAGTTATTTTCCAAACTAACTATTTAAAAGTGTGTTTACCTGTGCATTTGGTAATTTTGAAAACAAGTTTTCAAACTTTGTCAAAATTGTGTTAAGCCATCTTAAAGTACAGATATTAGCCTATATTTATTTTTGGATATACTTTTCAATTATGGAAACACACCTTACCATGTAATGTTAAGTACAAAAGTGATCAAACATGTAATTTATAGTTAATATAGGGAAGAGGACAGTTTTCCTCTGATAAACTAAACCAGTGGACAAAATTCTTTCTTTTCCAATAGCATACATTATTGCTAAAGCAATATAGAATATAAGACTATATAGATTATAATAATAACCAGGTAGGTTATTATTTCTTATAAATCAGTGTACTCTGTTTTATACATTAACAGTCAGCATTTGTAATGTGGAACTTGCATGGTAAACAGACAACCACTAGAGGGCAAACTTTTATTTTATAATCCAGTAAAAAATGTTTTCTCTGAGATTCAGCAGGTGGTACTTTTTTTAATCACAGGATTGACCAAACAGTTTCACCTTTAGCCGATCTGCTTTGCATTGGCTTATTGTGATATTACATTGTGATACTTATATCAGAATAACATTGTTATTAATATATTTTTAACACAGCAGACAGATTATGCACAACAGTGCAAAGCAGTATCATATTTTTACAAAAGGTGGTTTTCCTCACCTCTTCCATCAGACAAAATTTCAAGAGTTTGTACTATTACGTGACAGATACATTATGTCTTTGTCAGGATTTATGGCAAATTGCAACAACCGCAGTTTTTAGTAGTAACAGGATACTGTTTTGTCCTCAGTGACCCTGTCTGTTGCAGTGCCTTGTTGCTCCACCGCTTATCCCCGCCTCCTCCATCGCCAACACTCATCCTCACCCCACCCCATCTCTCCCTTGGCTAGCTGGCACCATTATCAATTCCTTCTGTCAGCATGCCTGCAAAAAAAAGCTTACGTCACAGTCATTACTGGCTCTATAAAAGCCAGTGTAATGCAGATTCACTGTGCAGTCAACCCAGCTACATTCCTAGACAGAGAGCAGCCGGTTTCTCGAGTCATGGCTTCCGCCGGCTTTGACCCTTACTTCCCTTCTACTTACAAGAGGAGGGTAGTTGTGCGCAGTGCAGGATATGGAGCTGGAGGAGGAATAGGATCAAGGTCTGCCTACTCCAGCCACTCCGCCCCAATAACTTCCTATGCATCTTCACGCAGAAGTTATCCAACACACACCCGAGCTATTTCCAGCTACTCCTCCATCCTTTCTGCTCCAGAGTCTGCAGCTGCCACTGAACTTCGCCTTGACCAAGCAGCCCAGGTCAGCTCTGAGTTCAAAGTACTGCGGACCCAGGAGAAGGCTGAGCTGCAGGACCTGAATGACCGCTTTGTAAACTTCATTGACAGGGTCCATGAACTGGAGCAGCAGAACAAGTTGCTGGAGACTGAACTCCTGCTGCTCAGGCAGAGGCAGGCAGAGCCGTCCAACCTTCGGGCCCTGTATGAGCATGAGCTCCGCCAGCTGCGTGCTGCTGTGGAAGAGGCCCGCCATGAGAAGCAAGCAGCCCAGCACCACAGGGATGAGATGGAGAACGTGTTAGGTAACATGCAAAAACGCTATGAGGAGGAAGTGCTCGGCAGAGAGGAAGCAGAGGGCAGGCTCATGGATGCCAGGAAGGGAGCAGATGAAGCTGCACTGGCCCGGGCTGAGCTGGAGAAAAGAGTTGGGACCCTGCTGGATGAGCTGGCCTTCCTGAAGCGCCTCTGTGAGAGTGAGATTGCAGAGCTGCAGGCCCAAATACAATACAGCGCAGAGGTGTCAGTGGAGATGGAGGTCGCCAAACCTGACCTATCCGCTGCTCTCCGTGACATCCGAGCCCAATATGAGAAGCTGGCCCATCGCAACCTCCAATCAGCCGAAGAATGGTTCTGCAACAAGGTAAATGTGATGACAGTGAGCACTTCCCGCAACACAGAGGGTGCACGTAACGCCAAAGACGAGGCTGCAGAATACCGCCGGCTCCTCAAAGCCAGGACGCTGGAGATCGACGCCTGCCGCGAGATGAATCAAGCTCTGGAAAACCAACTGCAGGACGTGGAAGAGAAACAGAGTGCTGAGATCTCTGCACTGCAGGTGAGTAACAGAACAACCCTGAAATAAAGGAGCAGGGCTGACAATATCCTTTCTATGATTAAAAAGATATAAGCACATTTATTTTGGCAGTTGAGATGAGTCTTACTGCCAGTGTGACAAGTTATAGAGCATGCAATGGTACCCAAAAGATTAACTAAGATGCAATATTTTGCATCCAGCCTATAATGTGCCTTTTACTTTATCTTTTCTATTACAGGATGCGATAAGTCAACTGGAGGAAGAGTTGAGGGCAAACAAGAATGACATGGCTCGCTACATGAAAGATTACCAGGACCTCTTGAACGTGAAGATGGCCTTGGATATTGAGATTGCAGCCTACAGGTGAGTGTCTCATACACTTCCCAGGGTTTTGTATATTAAGTGCAGGATTTAAATGAATGGCACCAACACCAATAATTCAGCATCTCATTCATTTGATGTGATGTGTGTCTTATTCTATCAGGAAGCTCCTTGAAGGAGAAGAGAACCGTCTAAATGTGGCGGGACCGGGGTCCTTCAACGTTTACTCCCAAGCCACGTACTCTGCTCCGTCCTACGGAAGAAGCCAGTTCTCCATGCCGTTTTCAGCCGCTTCAGCTTCAGCTCCGTACATGCTGAGCTCCCGCTTGTACACTTCATCACTCTCCACAGAGGAGACAATATCCGCAAGCCAAGCACAGCAGGCGGAGGCCAGCCCTCCTCAAGAGGAGGAGGAGGAGGTGAAGGAAGAGCAGGTGGAAGAGGAAGATAAGGAAGAAGAAGAGGAGAGACAGGGAGAAGAGAAGGAGGAGGAGGAAGCAGAGGAAGATCAGGGAGAAGAGGGGGAGGAAGAGGTGGAGGAGGCGGAAGAAAAGGAGAAGGAAAAACAAGAAGAGGAAGAAGCAGATGGAGAAGGTTAGTGTGGTCATTTGGTTTAGTTGATATGCGCATGTGTGTTGTAAACGAATTCTAACTTATCTTCCCCCCCCCCACATGGTTTTGGAAATGAAGAGGGTGAAGCAGAGGATGGAGAAAAAGAAGATGAGGAGGAAGGAGGAGAGGAGGACGCCAAGCAGCAAGAGGAAGAGGGTGACGACGAGGGTGAGAAGGAGGAAAAAGAAACTGAAAAGCAAGAGGAGGTGGAGGCCGAAGAGAAAAAAATGGAAAAATAAATACAAAAGTTTAAATTGAAATGCTTTAAAAAAAATACCTGCTAGCATTGCAGCAGAAGGATGTCTTCTCCGGTGCTCGATATGTACAGAGATAGCTCTCTAATTCAAACCAAATTAAAATCTCTTGAAATCAGAAGTCAACATGTTGGTGAACAAATTCTCCGTATGATCAACTCGAGTGACCAACAGCATGTACGCAAACTGTACCAGCTAAGAAATAAAACATTGTAAAAGCTTGATGATGATGAAGACAGGGTGTGACAAGTGTCTAGAGTAGAAATTCTGCTTTGAGGAGATTTGTTTGCAAACACCTGTGTGTTTTACTGTCACCAGTACATGCCTGTACTGTATGTGCAATACCCAGTTTGAAATGCCTTACTTCAAGTCCTCACTTTGTGCTTTAAATCCATGATGTGCTGCGTTAAACTCCAATAAAGCCTTGAAGCCTTGTCAACCCAGAGCTGCCCCCAGGCTTTTCATTTGTACTTATAAATAGGAGGAGTTGCAATGACGTGTCAGAACAAATCATATTTAGCACAAATAAACCCATTAGCAGACAATTATATTGAATGTCTAAGCTCTGTGACTCACTTTCACAAGCAAGGACAGATAATTTCACTTGCTAATTTCATTCAGAATATTCCTTTCTCCACAAAATGTTAATGAAGGTTAATGGAAAAAGTACATATGGCAGCCAAAGAGCCGTTGGTCCTATCCATATTAATAAATCAGTCTACACTTGACTGGAAGGGAGGGCTGCAGCAAATCAGCAAAGTCAGCAAGTCTGGGTTGTTTGAGATTCTTTCAGCAAAAGACACCGAGCCAACCTTTGATATGAAAAACCCACACAAATCAAAGTATATCAGACAGGTTTGAGGTTCACATCTTCAACATGATCTGCCAATAAAACCTCTTTAGATTTCTCTTGACTTCGCTAAACCACAGTCTAAGGAAGAATTGAGTTGCAGTTTTTTTTTGTCTTTATCTCAAGTCAGCAGGTCATCTTTGCCCTGATGTGTCTATACGGCCTCTGTGTGATCAGTGAGCTGACACCGGTGTTTTTCCTGCTGCCTCACCCTCATCCACATCACTGTCTATAAATCACTGAAACCTTTATGACTCAGCTAGTCTGCTGCACCAAAGAATCTGGCTAAGTATCAACTCTCGCAGGACAGCAAGAGAGAGAGAGAGAGAAAGAAAAGGAGGAAGAGCAATTTCATTATTGTATTAGGGAGAGAGAGGTTGAGTAGAAATGGGGGGGGGAGAGAGAGAAAGAGAGAGAGAGAGAGAGAGGAAGCAGAAACATATCTCGCTGCACTAAACCTTGACAGAGGACAGACTGTTCTTTACCCAGAAAAAAGGTGGCGAGATCAGGGGCTTCCTTAAGGCATCTGCAGAGATGCAATCCCCATCAAACAAACACACACTCTCTGTCTCCTCTTCTCACACACACACACACACACACACACACACACACACACACACACACACACACACACACTTTAACGCAAACATGCACAGGAGTGGATGTGGAGTGGGAGCTTCTGTTTAATATCTCTTAAGCTACTTTGAAATATTGCATCATCTTATAACCTTTTCTACATGTCTTACATGTTCTGGCTCTGTTCTTGCATGTGTAAAAGCAATGCCCTAAACTGTATCTCCCCTCCTGCTTCACCCTCCTTGTCCTGAGTTTACCCCACCCTGAGCTAAACTACAGTATCCTCCTCCTTCTGTTGCTACAGTAAAACCAGAGCCAGTCCAAAGGAGCACTCAATTTAATCACCAGAAATTGCACTTTGCAGTGAATTTGGATGCACTTACTCACAACATTCACCACTCAAAAAGATAGCAATACTGTAAATGCTTTCTTATTGATTAGAAGAACACTACTGATGTACTACTGGCTGCATTTTAACACACAAACCACCCTGCAGACAGAATACTGAAGTAGTGATAAAGCTCTTTACAATATATACAGTAATCCCTCAGGTGCTCATATTGTATCATTTGTATCACATACTGCCAATGGAGGCTTGTGTGTGTGTGTGTGTGTGTGTGTGTGTGTGGGCTTGTTTAACTATATTCGTGGGGTCCAAAAACCGGAAGTCCAGTGTACTTGTGGGGTCCTGACAGCTTTGTGGGGCCAAAATGCTGGACCCCACAAGTTTAAAGGGCTATTTGAGGGTTAAGACTTGGTTGCAGGATTGGGGATAGAATTAGGTTATGATTAGGGTGAGGGTAAGGGTTAAGGTTAGGCATTTAGTTGTGATGGTTAATGTTAGGGTAAGGGGCTAGGGAATGCATTATGTCAATGACGGGTCCCCACAAAGATAGTGCCACACACCTGTGTGTGTGTGTGTGTGTGTGTGTGTGTGTGTGTGTGTGTGAGGGCATGGTGGGACACTGACCCATGGTAAATGTAGGACATCAGAGCAAAGCTGTATTGTTTTTTTTTTTTAATCAAATTTCATCTTTCAGATATTGAGTTTCATCCCGTTTCATCTGTCACATTTATGGTGTGAACGGACTGGTATATAAATCTTATACCCTCTCCCTCTCGTGGGCATACACTATGTCAGAAGGGGGGGAAGCCCATCACTGATGCTCACTGAGACCTCTCAGCTGTATAATGCTTTAATGGAAAACGGAGAGCTGAAGGTGCAGCAGGAGACATCGGCAGAAGCTCCTGTAAAAAGTTTCAGTATCACCCAGTTACCCCTAAAACAGTACTACGACTGTTTTTAATGTCATAGTCGGGTATGGAAAAATTTGACTTCTTGACATTTATCTATTCCTATTTAACAGCACGTTGTCTAAAGGCTGGCTTGGTCACAGAGTCATGAAACGTTGTCTACATAAGGAAAAGAATATCGGCTTTCCGTTACAACTAATGCATTGACTGCTTTGGACTCGATGTCAGAAATCTAATCTGCAAACCAGAGAAGCAGCAACACTGGTTGTCATTTGCTTTTGTTCTCACATAATAACATTTCAGATTACAACCACATTGATGCTGAGGTGGAATGCTGCACCTTAGTGCACCCATAAGTACACACCTGCAGTTGAAAAACACAAAAAACATTCAATCCCATTGAATACTGGGTGTGGAATCAGAAAGAGTTCATGCTTTCCACGTCTTTGAAAGCCTGACACCTTGAGAAAAACGCTTGTCCTCCTGAGTATGTTTTTTGTCTTCTTATGTGGGTGTGCACACTCCTCTCTAAGGCCTCTCTAAGGCCCTGGTCCAGACAGTGAGCATGGTCATGCTGCAGTCTGCCCGTTGTCAGACAGCCACGCTTTGTCTCCACAAAGAAAAGGAAGTCTTAGATAAGAGTTGTGGCTCCCTCTGCTGATCTTGGAGAATCAACCTAATTAAAATGGTCTGTCGAATGGGCCTTCACATTGGCCAGGAAGAAAGCAGACAGAGACTATTTCATTAAAAAATGTGGCTCTCACACTCTAAAAATAGATAGGCTACTCACTTCTCCTGGTGTACACATAGCTACAGTGTTCAGATAGCCTTGTGTGCCCACTCAGTGGTGTAAGGTAGTGCGCACTATTGTGATGGGCCCTATTGCACGGTAGTTATGAAAAATATTGACATATTTTGTGCCTAAACTCGCTACCGTATATCGTCTCCTAACATGATCAAATAGAGACATTGGACAACATCAACATAAATATTACCCAGAAACCTGCATATCACATTTGACAAAAATACCGAAATAAATAAGAAATTATTCATTTCAGGTGTGCAAAAATGTTTACCTTCCAGCGAAAAATGCCGTTTTGAATCCAGATGTGTAATTTGTGTGATTTGTGTCCATCAGATAAGTTTACTTGTTTTTTAAAGTGCCCTGTACTGATGTGCCTTTGCATTGGCATGTATATCAAACGTCACTGTTATTTTAATGTGAGTTCTTTGAACACTGGGGTATTTCCGAGGTGGCAATCTGAATCACTCACAAGTCACTCTCACTCTCACACAATGTTGGAGGGCCTGCTCTGTCTATGGTCCCGCCACCCCTGAGTCCCATTGCAACTGCACTGCCTGTACTGTCTACTGTATATTTAAGCCCCTTTGCCCACTACAGCCGTACAAAGGATGCTTCAGTGAGTCAGATGGAGACAAATGTGGGAGCCTCAGGGCACATTCATTCTCATGCATCACAACCTGGAAATGAGATGTTAGACTTGTGGATATAAATGTGCTGCTAACCCTAACTTACCTTCAGAAGACACACGCATTAACACTATATATATCCTGGTGTCATGTCTGTATTTCTTCAGGCTTAGCTGCCAGTGAGCCCTTTCTGTGCAAAATAACATTTTATCTGGCCAGTCTGTACCTTTCTCAAGTTGGAAGATACATCACATGCTAAGTAAATGCACAGAAATTCATGTAGGTGTCAATATTAGTGCAGAAAAATATTGACAGCTTGCACCATTACACAGTGGTGACTGTCATGACTGACGTCATGTGGCAAGAGCTAAAGAAACATGGCCTTTATAAAACATTCTGTAAAAAGTAGAAAAGTTTGGATATAACCTGCACCAAAAGCCAACTGCAAATCAACTTCTGCCCCCAGGATGTTCAGCCATTGTACCCAGATAGTACATTGACCTATCTGCACAACATTGCAGGACTGGGCTATTACCTGATTCTGCTGCCAGACAGCCAGGTGGATGCTGAGGCCCAATTTGCCTCTGGCGTCATGCAGTCCTGGCAGTGGACCCATAAACCCATTAGGCCTTTTGTTTGCTTTTGTCTCAGGAACTGAACAGCCTCAGTGGGGCTATGACCGGTGTTTAGAGCCCTACCACTCAGAAGCCTCTGAAGCAGTGCAGTTCCTCACATCATAGAAATCACAGTTCACTGACTTTAGTACAGTCAGCCGCTGAAGTCAGCCACATGGGAGTCTAGTCGGGTCAAGCATTATTCAAATAGTACAGTTCATACATATGGATGCATGATGTGCTTTCCATCTTTGTGCATCCCATAAAAAATTAACACACAGGGGCATATGCCCTCAAGCATGTACACAAACACAAACTAGTTAATGCTCTGGAGTGTAGGAAGGTGGATGGTAAATAGGGAGCATGTGTATTATTATTATTATTATTTCAGCAGCTGTCTCTCATGCTAAATGTTCATTCATAATGTGTCTGTTTGGTGACACACTGAGAAGCCCTTAGGTGAAGTAAACACACAGGATGCCCTTGTTTGAGGACAAAAACAGTAGCTTCATATTGTTATTATCTACAACAACGACAGTTCACTCTCACAACAGCACTTCACTTTCATGCAGAAAGCGAGAGTGTCCACACACCTGTTTCCATTTACCTCGCACAACCGCACATGGTCAGATGTTTTTTTCTTTTTACCACCATTACTAAAATGATGCACCTATGGGAGTTTTAATAGGAGGATGTCTGAGACATAGCACAATCTGATCTAAATTAGAAGATGTGAGGGGTTTGGGATCTCCTGTGAAGACTGTCTACTCCTATTGCTTATAGAGCATTGAACTCGGGATGAACTCTAGAGTTCAACTCTGCTTGTCAAGCTGTCACACACACTAATGTGAGGCATGCACACACTAACACACACTCAGACCAACACACCTTCTGAATTTAATGACTCTTTTTTTTTTTATTCTTTTTGGGAGGGGAAATTAAGTAATAGTTCCAAAGAGGTGAGAATTTAAAATGCCACAATGAAATGTGACACAATCTTGAGGTCTTGTCAGGAACAGTCTATTGTATGCAATAGCACAAAGCAGTCAGGTGATGGCAATATTGTATTCCTTTTTGCAGATTTGATTGTTTTTAACTTTTTAATAGCCCAAAAGCAACTCTTCACATTTTATAACAATTGTGTGAGATATTGCCAAAGGAATACACAATAAATTCCAATAGTCAGCAGGCACCTACAGTACAGCTCAGTCAGAAATAGGTCACAATAATCATGTGTAACAGCTCAAGCCATAACCTTGGAAATTCTACATATAGCGGCAAAATACATTTCTAGTACCCGATTTTCAGGTTGAGCTCAGTCAATGTGTTTAAATCCTTAAGCAGTGTCAGGTTTGTAAACAAAAAGCAGAAAATAAATACACTACTGGGTCAAAAGAAATAATCAAATTACATCTTTATGCCTCTGTGTAACTTCACTTTAGTATTGTGTGGTGAAAGAGGACAATTCAAAAAATTTTATTATCTGAAGGCCTAGAATAGAATAGACTCTCAGTTGTCAAAAGCTTTGTCCTTTGTAAAATAATAGACACAATTCAATAATAGCTTTCAATCAGACTGTGTAGTATTGTGTTAGTGCTAATTCACCACAAGCTGTGTTTTAAAGCACCCACCTCACAATAGATGGGGGGAAAATGAACATCACCCTGTCAAAGGGAACAACAAAAGCAGTGGATAGCTGAACATTATTGACAGCACCATTTGGTTGACCAGTGGCTGCAGAAAACACACACACACACACACACACACACACACACACACACACACACACACACACACACACACACACACACACACACACACCACATCATGGGCAAACAAAAAAGTCTAAGTGGACTACCAGATCTCAGCCAGCAGCTGTAAATTACTTCACTGGACAGACAGGGAAGGAGGGTGGTGAACGTTATTTGTGATATACTGGCAGTGTTATAATGACATTTAAATTAAAGTCAATAGCCTCATTGATGGAAAGGTTTAACGCAATTGTGTTGGTCATACTTCCCTTTGATTTTCTAAACACTTACTTCAAATATAGGCTATATATATATATAGATATGTGTGTGTGAGTAAACCTGTATGATTATGTCCCTAGTCCATTTATGCTCACTCAGAAATATTAGGTCTCCTTTAAACCAGTCAACGTGAGGAGCAGCAGCATGAGTTTGCAATTCAATCTCATTTTAAATTAAAAACAATAACTTGGTGATAACTTATTTATGACGCATCAGTGATTTACAACTCTGTTTTCAATGAATTATTCTCATTGTCAAATGGTGTACCAGTGGTTCTAAAACCGGAGTGCCGACAGCATCAGGAGTCCCTGAAGCAAAACGAGGGACAGGTCAGTCTCATTATAATTTCCCAGAAGTCAATTTGAGTTCATTTGAGGATTGATGAGGAATAGCTACAACTATGGATTGACTGATGTCTAGGGCATATAAGCCTAGATAGCGGACGAGGTTCCTACAGACGAACCCTTGATGAAATGCGTGTCTGTGGTGTAGTGTGGGCTTGTGTTGTGGGGGTTGCTAGTTATTGGAAACTCGTGGTTCACGCCTATCCTCTTCTCTCTTCTCCCAGCCGTGTGTGCCCTCCTCTCCCCTCCCCGTTTACAAGTCATGGCGGAACTGTAGACCTCAGGACGAGCAGGAGTGCACCGCCCGTCCTCGTCTTAGCAATTGTATATAGTTATTTATTTATTCAGCTAACTTTACATCTTTCCCCGAAATGACCCGTTGGATTCCCACTAAAAAAGAGAAGTACGGAGTCGGTAAGTTCTCAAATGTAGCTACGTGTGTTTTGCTAGTGGACAGCTCGCCGAGTAAACTCCCAACTAAACATACTTCAAGGGAATTTGCGGATTGTTGAAGTTGGGTAACAAGTTGTTGGCGACTTTGTTGTTGGTAGTACATGGCGGGCATCGACACTGTAGACTGTCAGGCAACCTTTTATTATTATTTGACAGAGTAGCCTACTCAATATTTATATTTACCCTCCTTGTCCCTGGCAACACTAGATATTTAGTTGTAGCAAGAAATTACTTGTGTTACTGTAATAGGTGGTGAGGGGAAAATGGAAAAGAGCCAATAGTTAAATGAGCATACCAGTCATCCCTTTACTTATCCTCGCTGAGCTGACTTGTAGAAGTTGCAGTGAACTTAAATGAATCCACACTTTGCTGGAAGGTCCCTTGAAGCCCCCCTAAAGCATTCCTGTTGGGCTCCACATGGGAGTCTCTGCTGTGACTGTACTGTTAGCCTATGCATGTCAGATAAGAGAACAGAATTAGCATAGACATTGGGTTTGTCAGTTGTCGCTTGGCTACACCCTACGCCATAGGGCTTAACTGTGTCTGTCTTTTGACGCTATTAGACACTTTTTGTGTTCCTTTCAAATTCATAGTTTTGCCATTTATGTGGTCTGCAATGGCTTGCAATAAGGTGCGGCCCAGTCACAATGTGTTTGTGGGCTTACTGTGCACGCATGTTCATGCTATCAGGTAGTCCTTCACGCCCTCAAGGCAAATCAGCACTAACTACTAGGCTTCATAAGAAATAGGCTACTTTTCAGTTTTACTGGAATGACTTATTGTCAGCACAGTTTGGCTGGTCATTGGTTACCCACTGGCTCACTGCTAGTTCTGCAGAGTTATGACACATGTTTCCTGGTGTACAGCAGATGCCTTTCACATGAGGAAAACCCTGCATGTGTGGACAAAGAATACACCTAGTGTGTATAGTCTTTCTGAATGATGTGTGATTCAGAGCCCAGGACTGGAAATACTTGTTGTGACTAAAAACAATTTAAAGCAACAAATGCAGGTGGGTATGAAGTGCTCTGCTGCACACTACCCACTTGGTTATATATGACCTTGTTTTAGCAGCTGATGTTGAGGAATTTCTTAGTGTTAATCCTTTTAGATCCCTGTATTGCGTTCAAAAGTGTTGCTCTGCAAGATTGTGTAGACTGTGCCATTCTCATCCGGCCATTCGCCCCAGAAACGGGGCAGGAGTCACTAAAACTGTATTTAATCCTTAAAATGCCATCGGACCCTGTACAAGGTCTTACAATGTTAATCTGATTAGTCAACCCAGGCTGTGCCTGAATACAGGCAACTACATTTTGACATGAAAGAGGAGTTGCAAGATTTCTGATAATATCAATTATGTCAAGCTAGCTAACATGGAAATGTAGATAATATGGGGCTTAAGATATCACAATCTCCTATGGTGAATTTGTGATACCATGATAATAGGATAGCTTCTTAAGTTTTACATCCTGAAGTGAGGCACTGCACTAGAGACTCAAATGAAGTATTGAAATCATTTTGACCTTGTTTGCATCCATAATGACGTCCCATGGATTTATTAGATTTCAGGGGCTGGTCTCAATGAGCAGTCATGTAAACATGACTTTTATTTTTTTTTTTTTCAAAACCCAAATATAGCTGGCTGTTTTTATTGACAGCATACATGAACAACATGACACATTTCTTGCCAAATAATGCCCTTACCAAATAATCCAGGAAGTTAAAGGGGAACTCCACTAACTTTAGACATCTGTTAAGTCTAGTAACAGGTGTTGTGGAACATTGTTTGTGGAACACTGAATATGTGAAAAAAGCTCTATAAAGCCATAAACAATTGCCTCAAGTGAAGTGAAGCGTCGTTTGAGTCAGCGTTGGTTGGTGCTGAAGACTGCAAGTTTGAAAATGAAAACAAATCTGGGGAGTCAGAAAGAAGTGTGGTTAACAGACCTCTGTAGCTCTCTTCTCTTTGAAGATTGAGCTCTGCTTGAGCCTAGCGGCTTGAGGCTACATTATCTGCTACCAGAATAAAGGCGCTGACACACAGAGCCGATTATCGGCCGTCGGACAGTCTGGCGAGGTCAGTGACTGGAGTCTGTTCGGTGTGTTCTGTGTCGCCGTCCGTCTGAGGAGCTGTCGGCCTTTATTTTGGCCGACCCGACATGCTCAGTCGGAGACAGGGCAGTCTGGACTCACCGGGCGAGCGGATGAGCCTCTCAAAATCTGACGAAAATCTTTTAAACTGACCTTTGTCGATCTGAAATGAAGACAGATTCAGCAACTGCATGGCCTATTTCTCGCTTAAAATGTTTTCAGATTCAGTTTCGGTGAACTATTTTAGTACAACATGAGATCGTACGTACAGTCTGGCTGTGAATTTCCGGAGAAAAAAGATCCACGTGACGCGTTTGTCCTATCAGCTGCCGGCTTTCATTTTCTGGGAAATAATACAGAGACGCGCCGCCTGCTGCTATGGAGACGTATTACGCGCAGAGCGTACGCTCAAGTCGGCGTCGCCTCAGTGTGTTTTGAGGCATTTTTTTGGACCTCGGGGACCCGACTGATCAGTCCGACTTCCTTTTCTGCCGACGGTCGGCCGTCTGGTTGGTGTGTAACCTCTCTAACACAACCCAATCTCTGACCAAACTGGTGGCAGTTGAGTTGCATTGTGGGTATGTAGGCACCAGGTTTTGACAAGAAGGAAGAATATCTCTGGTTCTGCTACTTCAATTTTGATGAATTTTAGTAGTTTCTTTTATTTTGTTTTTAAACCGTACATCATATATCCAACAATGTTAGAGGGAATACAGTGCTAGATTGGTGGAGTGCTGTTTAAAGAGCCCTTCCAAAAATGTTTTTATACATATTAAAGTTCTGTGGGTTGAATAATAATTTGTGTCTGATAGGGGTTTTTCCACCAAGAAAGTCAAAAATTCTTAAAATTACATCAGCTTTTTCTCCCTCTTTAAAAAGTTAATATCTTGAATATGCAAATATGTTTAAAGTTAAAGTTAAAACGCTGCAAGATGTCTCCTACTTCACTGACAAGCACACTCTGGGGGTATGTGCACTGAGGCATCAGGTGGTTTATCGGTGTTTTAAGCCCCCAACGTCTCCTTCCAGGCAGCGCTGCCTGGAAAGCACTATGATTAGGTAATGGTTAGGGTTAGGGTTAGGTGCCTTGAAGTCAATGGTCACAGCGCTGCCTTGAAGTCGATTAGGCAATGGTTAGGGTTATGGTTAGGGTTAGAGTTAGGTGCCTTGAAGTCAATGGTCACAGCACTGCCTGGAAGGAGACGTTAGGGGCTTAAAACACCATCGAGCCATCAGGTGTCCATCACATTTGTGTAATATTGTTGGCATGGTTGGCTTTTAAACAAGTTGTTTATCCCTAAATCATGCTCATATGTACACTTTGTTAACTTGGATCTAAGATGAGCACATATGAGTATGAAAACAGCAGCCTTATAGTGTCAAACTCTGCACAGTGAAGCTCAAACATCCAAGTTAAATAACAATAAGCCATACACACATTTCAGTGGAGGGGGACTTTAATAGGCTGTATCATTTGTTATAATGACTACATTTTAGTTTACATGTGTGTGTTATTACATATATATATATATATATATATATATATATATATATATATATATATATATATATGATAATGTTTTACAATTGGTCACAAGCAGCACTCCCTTTTTAGTTTTCTTTAGGGAACAGCCATTCGAGCCACTGAAGTCATAAAGACTTATGCTTGTACTCACTGTGGTCGTGTGTACAGGGTTTTTTCAAGTACTGAGCCACAACTTTGTAATATTATGCAATAAATAACCAATAAGTTGTTTGGTCTGCAGGTGCTGCGTGGGCATCGTATTAGCAAACCAAATATAAAGCTGTTGAATTTGCGGCCTCCGTAGCTCGCAATCAAAACACCCCTGTTTGTTCTGCCAGTGAGTGGAGTGAAGTGAAGTGAAGATGGTTGGATGTTTAGTTATGCCTTTTAAAACTCTGACTTTATTTCAGAGTAGTAGTAGAGTTTAGCAACCTGGAGGAAGACATTGGTGCTTTTTTTTTTCTCTGTCAAGAGAAGGCAATTGTAATTTTCTTTGTTAGCAGGGTTTTTAACTAGAATTAAAAGATGAGCCCATACTGGTCTAATTTCCCTCGGCCCTATTAGCTTTGAACTTGAGAATTATCTCTCTGATTTATGGATAACATATAAGGACTTATTAGCCGGAGCAGTTTTACGAGCTACAGATCGTCTCCGGCTGTCTAGACGGTAGACGGGAATCGAAAGGCTTTTCTGCCGAGGCCTTTATGTTTAGAAATATCCTGCCTAAGGAGAACTGGCTCTAAAACAAGCCTTAATAGACTTGCTTTTACCTAATGACTTTTTTTCTTCTTCCTTTTAGATATACTGTGTCTTTCCCTACTTTGGTAGCATTGTACGTGATAGATATATTGAGATATATGATACATCACTGGATGGTGACTTACTAAAGACCTTTACGAATTCATAATAAATGCCGTTTTTTAATCTAATACCTCTGTCTTTCATTGATTTTAAACTAAAATATGACCCTATTTATTGTGATGATTGTTTATGTATTTGATAGTTTAGGATGTAAAATCTTTTGCTTACAAGCTCTACTGTACAAGTGGAGTGATGTTTGTTAAATCAGAATCTGTTTAAGTCTAGCATGGCATACTTCTGCCCCATTTCAAGCTGTAAGATTTCATTTCTTGCATGTATTTGATTGAGGGCTTGTCCTGCTGAGAATCAGAATCTATTAAATGGACTGGTCGATCTGTATGTTCAAGGATTGGTTGAATCTTGCATCATATTGCTTGTGTTTGTTTTCATGGCCATAATAACTTGGAATAGTTTTACTCGCACACCCAGCCAGTCAGCGAAAACAATGGCTTCTCATTGAAATGTGTTAGCTGTGATGAGCCGCCAGCAGCTGCTCAAACCTTTCAGCCGTGGTGTTCTTTAATTGTTGTCTAATCCACTTCTGTGATAAGTCATTTAGAGTGAATCAGGCTGACTGGCTTTGATTTAACATTAGTATGCACATTAACTTGAACCTGCACAGATTGAGGCTTTATGGGAATTTACAGCAGCGGCTTCAGACTCTGCATTTCAAGTTTAAGAGGAAGGTAGCGTGTCTCAGAGTTGTACAGATGAGCTGTGCTGTGCTAGCTCAGCTAATGTTGCCTTTAGTTTAGACTGCGTGGCATCACAACACGCTCAGCTGGGTGCCTGCCACTGGCATGTTGCCACGCTGTTGCCAGGCCCAGACACTGTGTCAAGTTGGTGAATGGACCATTGTCACTCTCGGCATGACCAGAGGCAGATGTCATTTTTTTTCAGTGCACGTTTTATTCGATATTGTTCCGGCTGCACAAATCATTTCCTGGTGATAGTACAGTACTCTTTTTCAAGAGAACTTGCAGTGTGTCAGGAAGATCTTTTGCAGTCAATCCACACAGTATGTCACTGTGTTGGCTCCAAGGGCCTGCACTTTCTGTTCAAATCAAAGTGGTTTGTAAGGTCAGAACTTAGAGATACCAAAACTGTGATGTGAGGGAAAATTTAAACAGTTTTAATGTTCCCATTTAATGGGAGGGGAAAAAAAGAAAGTAAGAAAGGTGTCATTGGTATTTCAGTGTTTCTGAACCCATCTAAGTTTCAGTGTTTGTTTTCCTTTTTGATGACCGGATGAGGGATCTCACAGTGAGGCGTCATTCACACGTGAACCTGCGCAGATGATATCCTAACAACATCTCCGCCATTTGGGTCTAACCTAATATTTTAAGAGCCCCACGGGCTGGTTACACAAACGCAGTCTTAACCTAAAAACTGATCCGTGTGGAGAAGATAAGTCCGGGCAAATCTGTCATGTGTGGAGGATGTCATGGAGAAATAAGGGTAGCCACATTCACACAGTTTTGTCAAGTTTTGGTATTCAGACTGAAGTGTGATAAGCCGAGCCAGTTGAATCGTGCTGTGAAATCTAGCCTCCAGCAAAAAGCATTATCACTGTGCAAGTCAGGGCAGAGCTCTGCTCATAGTTCCTCTATCTGACTATGAGAGTGGCTGCTCTCTATTGCTGCTCCCTCAAGTCATGACAAAGACCTTTGCTACAGTATTGTTTGCCAAGGTTTCTGTTTTGCAACTTCTGTGTGTGTGTGTGTGTGTGTGTGTGTGTGTGTGTGTGTGTGTGCTTTCGTGTGCCCGCGCAGACGTATTCTTGTGTGATCCCTCCCATATGTGCCCTGGTTCAAGAGTTAAAAAGGAAAGACAGGAGTCGCCTCCAGGAAAGCTGTTAGGTTAATAACTGCGTGAAGGGAAGGGCAGGGCTCACAGGTGAGCCGGTTGGCAGACGCACAACCTTGCAGAGTGTAACTATTGACCAAAGGCCGCAGCGTTTTGATGATATCAGAAATATAAAGGGTGTGATGCCATCGCCATTTTAGCTCCACTCCTCCCATTTTTTCTTTTTTCTTTTCACTATTCTAAGCTACCTGCTCCAGCACAGTCCCATTTGCTGAAACGTTAAACACAGCCTCAGGACATCTGTTTCAATTAAGAGTCGTCAAAATGCTTTAAAGGTTTGAGTCACACAGGCCTGCTGCACGAGTATCCAGCCTGCTGTTACAAAAAGCAGTAAGATAAGGAATAAATGAAAGGTCAAGATTGGTTACCTTTTCGGGCACCCAGATAGCTCAGTTGGTAGAGCGGGCGCCCACATATAGAGGTTTACTCCTCGACGCAGCGGGCCCGGGTTCGACTCCGACCTGCGGCCCTTTGCTGCAGGTCATTCCCCCCTCTCTCTCCCCTTTCATGTCTTCAGCTGTCCTGTCAATTAAAGGCCTAAAATGCCCAAAAAATTATCTTTAAAAAAAAAAAAAAAAAAAAGATTGGTTACCTTTTCCTGGAAGAAACTGCAAACCTCTGATCCACAACTTTAAAAAAAAACAAAACAGACTTGCTCCTCTATGCAATGAGTGATTGAAAAGGGATCTAGAGTTTTTCAGAATTAACTTGACGTCAAGTAGGAACAAAACTTGTGAGTCAAACCGTCGGCCAAAATCTTTCCTTTTCTAACAGTATTTATTGCATGTTGTGTGTGTTTCTCCTGTTGAAACGATCCTGCTTTGTCCTTCAGCAATCTACAACTATGAGCCCCGGGGTGAGCAGGAGCTGTGCCTGCAGGTGGGGGACACGGTGCACATACTCGAGAAATTGGAAGGTGAGCGTGCCTGAACGCACAGGCCCCGACTCATCCCTCTTCTACTTCTCTAAAGCAAGCTGACACAGGAACTTAAATCAAAATGTTGAACTAACCGATGAATGCTGAACTAACCGATTACATTGTTATGCAACGCATAACAATGTAAATGAGTCCGCCACGTTGTCATCACTCCTATCTCGTTCACTGCCTCTCCCTCACTCACTTACACGTGTCTCTGTTAATTCATGTTTCTTCAGGCTGGTATAGGGGCTACACGCTACGCAAGAAATCACAGAGGGTAAGGGCATCATTAGCACTCTATTATCCTATACCCAATGCTCTAAAGAGTATATACTGATTTTACCTCATTGTTTCCTCAGGGCATTTTCCCAGCTTCCTACATCCACTTAAAGGAGGCTTCGGTTGAGGGAACAGGGTGAGATCACATATCAGTAAACATATCATCATGGTGATAATCCACTTTGCTTTTGGTTTGCCCGCCCCGCCTTGTCATTTGCCAATAACATAGCAGTGAACTTGTAATTACCATACAGATTTGGTAATGCTTTTCTTGGCTGTGTAGGGAAACCATCCAACTATTTATCATGTATAGAAATGCACTTGAGTCTCTACAAATTATGTGACATGATCTTTGAGCGATGGGCCACTTTTCCAATACCTTTTTATTATTCTCTCCTTGTGGCTGGTAGCCAGCAGGAAATAGTTATTCCAGCAGATATACCCCTGGTGCAAGAGCTCGGGGCTACTCTGAGGGAATGGGCACAGATATGGCACAAGCTCTACGTGGTATGTGTTGATCACCTCTCTGTTTTTTAGTACACATAATCCTGGGCACTTCTCTAATTGTCCTTTTTGTTTTGTTTCATACCTATGACGGGTGTATTGTTATAAGTGTGTACATCTTTATCTGACAGGCGAACAAGACGACCCTGTTCAGGGGTGTTCAGCAGATGGCCTACAGCCTCATCGAATATCGATCTCAGATAGTGTCGGGAACGCTGCCTAAGGATGACCTTGTGGAACTCAAAAAGAAAGTCACAGCAAAGATTGATTATGGAAACCGGTAGGAATCCTGCTGTCTTGTAGTACAACAATGAACTTCCGCGTGATATGACCACCATTGTAAAGTTTGATTTAGACTGTTTCTCTGTAAAATCAACTGGCGCTGTTTGATCCTTCGTGCTGCTCAGGATTCTGGGGTTGGACCTGGTGGTGCGAGACGAAGCAGGAAACACCCTGGATCCTGACCGGACCAGCACGGTCAGCCTGTTCCGGGCACACGAGACCGCTTCCCGCAGCGTCGATGACAGGATACAAGAAGAAAAGGCATGATTTTAATTTGTTCATACTATCCCCCATTTTTTTCCTCCACAGTAGCTGTCTATTCAATTAATCTCTGTGTCCATGCACTGCCTGGGGCTTTGCTTTTCTGCAGACGCGGCAACAAAACCTGGAAATGAGGCGTCAGACCCTGTTCAGTACGGTGCACACCTACAGTCTACTCATGAACCTGAAGAACTTTGTATGCAACATTGGAGAGGATGCTGAGCTGCTCATGTCTCTGTATGACCCCGACCAGTCTGAATTCATCAGGTTTGATCCTCACCTTTCTCTTAAAGCTGCGAGAGGCAGAATAAAAAAATAAAAAAAACTAGAATTTGAAGTAGAGTGAGACCTCCTCCTCCTGCAGCTCTCCCCTCTCTGTCCAGCCCCCCCCCCATCAGACGACCACAGGCATGCACCGGCTTCATACAGACACATTTACGAGTACTAATCATTCATTTCATCCCGATGGCAGTTCATTAACATGAACTTGAATTAGCCGCAGCCATGAGCTAGGATTAGCAGAAGGCTAAACTACCAGCTGGTCTGCTGCGTTTACGTTTGCTCCGTTTACGTTTGCTCCAGCGTATCTTCGCTCGGATGGCAGCAGTAGGCGGTGCCGCGGCTTCGGCCTCTTGTCCTCGCAGTAGACTGCTGCCATTTCCCCGCTTCCCATTCATTTCTATGGGAGCAGCTGTGCAATGCATTTTGGTAGCGTCGCGGGGACTTTGGAGAAGCGGGGCGTCGAGTCGCCCGCTCCTCATTTGCATAAAGTTGAATCCAGCTGACTTTATGCAAATGAGGAGCGGCCAGCTCGGGTGGCTGCCTCTCAAAAGCTGACGAAAATCTTTCAAACTGACTTTTGTCGATCTGAAATGAAGACAGATTCAGCAACTGCATAGCCTATTTCTCAATTAAAATGTTTTCAGAAACAAGTTTCGCTGAACTACTTTCGTAAAATACGAGATCATATTCCGAGCGAGCCGCCATTATGGTCTGTTTTAAAATTCGGGAGCAGCCCCACGTGACAAGTTCGTCCATACATACAGCTGTAGCCATCGTGGTTGTAGGAGGGTGTATTTTCTTTGCTTGTCAGTGGTCAGTGAAGAGAAACTGGTGGCAAGCTCACTAGCAATGCTGGGAAGTGGGGCGATCCCATCCGTGAAAACAACGCGTATGGACATGTACTATAAAGAGGAGACGCCGTAGGCTGTGTGAGAGGAAACGTAAACACAACAAACGAGCCGGTGTTCGTGTTATCGCTTAGGTCTAACCCGAGCAGAACAGCTCTTTTGACTGTTTTCACAGCAAATATCTGCTCCCTGGACAATAAACTGGACTATTTCTAAACTGGACTTCTTACTGTACTAGTGTGTTCCTATATGTACTACATATAGACGGATGACAATAACGTCTCTTATCTAATAGTTTAGCCTTGAATTACCTGCAGCCCTTAGCCTTAGGCTACAGCAAACAAAACTCTCACTGAATGGACATGCATGCGCTTCTGCATTTGCCAAACAGCCAATAGAAACACTTGCCATCTATGAAATGACCTGCGATTGGCCAAAGTCACCTGTGATGGTTAGATTTACTAAATCTTGAAAACAGAGCCAAGGAGGAGGTGCAGAAGTCTAGTTTTCTTTCAGAACACTTACAATATGCTGAATAGGGGTGTGCAAAAAAATCGATTCACATTCGTATTGCGATTCAAGCTCTACCGACTCAAAATCGATTCATAGAATTCCAAAAATCGATTCATATTTTCAAATAAAAAAAACAAAACAATTTTAATTGTATGTCTACTGCAATCACATGGGAAAAGTAACTACATTTACATACTGTGAATCGTTTTTTTTAATCAAGAATCGTTTATGAATCGAAAATCGATTTTTGAATCGAATCTTGAGCCTAAAAATCGATATTGAATCGAATTGTGACATTTTCTGATATCGTGCACCCCTAATGTTGAAAGATTATTATGAATGTATTGCCCAATGACACACACACACAAAAAAACTACCTACTGCAGCTCTAATTTCACAATTAAGTATCAGTAGAAGTTATTTGTCAATTTGGGTTCATTGAATTGTAATGTGACATGGAAAAGTAGAGCTTGTTCCAGCATGATACAGAGATAATCACATAATCTTCACATTACAATGTATCTTAATATGACAGTAAATTATATTGATGTACCTCCCAAGTCAGACATGTTACATTAATAACAATTAATAAAATATCTAATTTTAGTTTTGCAAAATAACCACCAGTATCACTGCTACTTTGTCAATTATCGTGGCAAAAGTTACAGAGTATATAGTAAGTTATACTATGGCTGTAGAATAATAATGGCTTAAGGTTGTGCGTGATTGTCCCATAACTCTACCCAGCTCTAATGTAGCGGCTTCGGCAATATTTAAAATGAATACTCCGGCTGGAAGGCTACTAGTTTCAGGTGTTAATGAAGCTGCCGCTCCTTCTGCTTGCTGGTGTAGAAAACTAACGGCTCTATTCTAAGCTTGGCAAAAATAGTGCCAGTATAAATAATGGAAGTGATTAAAAGAAGCTCTGAAAAGAAAAATCAAAGTGACTACAAAGTAAGTTCATCTTCGTGAATGTTAATAGTGCGAAAATTAAAAAAACACTCAGTCCCCTCCAGCTCCTTCTGGACGATTGTGCAGCTGTTCCTGACCTTTTACCCCTCATCAGAGGGGACAGTAGGCCTTTATAACAGCAAACATTTGAACTTTTCATAGCCGGAACGTTATATATGAACTTATACCATTAAGGATGTCTGTGTTCCTTTTAGTAATGCCAGTAAGCCAAGCCTTTCTGCCATTACCTGTGTTTGGCAAGTCGCAATGTCTGCAATGAGAATGATCGATATACTCTCACATTATAGCTTTTCAAAATATGCTAGCATCTCAGAATTTTTTTGACACTTTGGATTGTATCTGGTAGGACAGATTAAAATAATGCAAGGTTTTTACATTGGTTATTTTCTATTTTGCTATTTCTCCTGATGCCTTTAGATAATTTGATATCTAACTGTGATTCTCATTTAAATTCATGCAGTGAGAACTTCCTGGTGCGCTGGGACAGTATGGGGATGCCTAAAGAAATTGAAAAACTCAACAACCTGCCAGCTCTATTCACGGTAACCGAATCCCAACCCACTTGACTGTATTCCCTTTTGCTTCGGATTTAAACACTCCAAACGCTGCCTGAAATCTGTGACAAAGAGGACAGTTTGCTCCTGGGTGGCTCTTAATTTGCTGGAAGTTTCGCTGAATGGCTCACATTCACGGTACATCTTTAAAAATTTGAATACATTTGCCTCCATTATATTGCTGCGGTGTGTGTTAATGACACAGTCAGCAGTTTCTTGCAAACAAGTTGTTGTGTTAACCTGCATGTGTGCCACCAGGAAATAGTGGGTCAAAATGTGATAAACACCACATTCATCAAGACAAAGTGCTGACATTTTATCATTGTATTCACTTCCTTTTAAAGTACACAAGTCAAGACTCCTTTGACTTGAATAACCTCCAGAAAAATTAACGCATAAAGATGCTGGAAAAAACGACATGTTTGAGGGTTTTACTGCATGCTTTCATCCAGTAATATTTGCCATCTGGTCTGCAGCTCAAGTCACATGAATGCACATAATAACAGGCTAGTGATACGTACAGTCCACTGCCCTTTGTATGTAATGAACCTTATGACTTAATATGCCATAATACGTCTTCTATATGGTTGTTCCTTGCGTCCAGGACCTGAGCAGCAGTGACTTGATGAGGCTGCGACTCTTCCTGGTGTGTCAGATCATCAGAGTGGGCAGCATGGAGCTCAAAGAGGGCAAGAAACACACGGGAGGACTGAGAAGACCATTTGGTGTGGCTGGTGAGCTACTTTTCAAAATGTCCTAATATTTGCTTAGACAATACAAAAGTCAACTCAACAACAAAAAATGAATGAATGAATCCTTATCCTTATTTGCGTGAATAGTTCTGTCGAGGTGTAAAAATGAAGGATCCATGTGCTGAATGAAATGGAAACACCTGCTTGCTGACCTAGAAAGTGCCTCCACTCTGCCTTGGCAAAGGAGTCGGCGGAAATTGGTTTAGCACCCGTCCTTGTGTTTTTGGCCAGATGATTGGTGGATTTGATGAGGAATGGTTTCCTCTGGTGTTCCAGCAAATGGACTGAAACCAGAAATTCAGAAAGAATGTTTCACTCAGAAATCACATTGTTCATAGCCAGGAAAAAAAAACAAAAAAAAAACAATCACTTTAGGAAAAGAGCTTGGTGGAATGAACAATTCAGAGGCATTTGCTAGCTGGAGACCAAGAACCCTCAATCTGTTTCACTATGCTGGCAGTCTGCCCTGCCAAGGCAACAGGTAAGTGAGATCCAACACCTGCCTCAGCTTCTGTTTTAGAAGTAGAAATGTTATAGTAAGTAAATTAACTTCTAAAACTACTTAAACTCCTACTTTTGCTTTCAAAAAGCTGCATTGCATCTGGTAAATTAGCTTATAACTGTGATGCTTCCTTTGTCGTTGCAGTGATGGACATTACAGATATCGCCCATGGCAAAACAGACGATGAGGACAAACAGCATTTCATTCCCTTTCAGCAGTGAGTCTTCTTGACGTTGTCACACGTCTTATACTGTTAACCTGCTCAACCTTGTTTTCTAACATCACGCAGTAATAACTGAAAAGAATTGGAATAGGACCCGAGTCATATTTGCTTACTGTGTTCAGTTACATCTTTTTCAAGCATGCAATTCAACTTTTCCTATGTTGCATTTCATGGACAAATATAGAAAAAAATTTGAGTGTAGTAGTGCAGAGTGTTAGCTCTTCTCAAAGACGGGCTTCAAGGCCATGTTTTTATAGCACATGCACAATGCGGGGGGGATGGGGGGGGGATTTCTTAGATGGAATAGCCCCAAAAATAGCTCGACTGATTCTTGACATCTAAACCAAATTTTCCTGACGTTTTACCTCTATGTGGAACGTCGAGGATATAGACTTAGGTCACTGTGACATCATAATGTTCTGCAAAAACGCTTTTCTAGCCATTATTCATCGCTATAACTCAGGAACAGAAAAGGGAAGATTGTGACCATATTTCACATTTGATCGGAGACTGAATAAGTGACTCTAATCTTCGGTGCCCACCTCGAAACTGTGGTAATTGTATAGATCTCCCGGGTTGTGTGAGATGTGTGTGAAGCACACGTGTTTTAAGAGTTTGTGGCTTCTTTGCAGCAACATCCATATTTGAAGCATTGTCTACGGTCATGGCTACTACTCCCAGTGGGTTCTCTGGTAGTCCACCACCAGCTCATTGGTTTAGCTGACGTTGAGTTTCAGGTGATTGTCAGTCCTCTGTAAAAATAGTCTTTAAGTGAAGACGGCATGTTTCTCACTGGAAATGATTCACTGGAATCATACATGTCAATATTGTGATAGCTTCCATTTGTAATCTGGAAAACCTGCATTTATCTAACTATACGCTGTTGTACATACAGTAATTAATCTCTATCGTCTACATAACTGCACAGAATACTGTACTTAACCTGCACTTTGGTATTTAATGCTTCTTTTGCACTTCTGGTTGGATGTCAACTGCATTTCATTGGCTCTGTACCTGTACTCTGCTAAATGACAATAAAGTTGAATCTAATCTAACATTTTGCCAAAAAAAATGGAACCGCGAGGCAGTAATTCTAGTTTTCACCTGTAATACAGAAGCCTTTTCTATCTCGAGGGCTTTATACTAATCCAGACTAAAGTTTCTGATTGCACATATGTGAGGTTTCCTCTGTAAAAGTGACTGAACGTTTTAATGGACATGCAATTCTCTGCTCCTTAATAAATGCTAGCTCTCCAAATGTGTTCTTTACAAAAGACACATTGTACCACAGAACAACCTGTTTAAGCTTCCCAGCCTTGAAAATTGAATTTATGTTTCATTAACACTGAGTGACATTTTTGCCACTCATAATCATGAACTTTATGATTACACATTAATAACACAAAGGTTTTTCTAAGATTTCTAAGATTGAAAGAGCATAAGAAGAACTTTTTTTTTTCTCAGTTGCTTAACCCTTGTGTTGTCTTCCCGTCCACCATGACAACCCCCTTTTGTTGTTTAAGTTGCTTTTTTAAAAGTTTTTTTTTTTTTTTTAACGCTCCGGTCACTTTTTTCAACATATTCTGGCTTTTTCCCGACGTTTTTGTGACTTTTTCAATGTTTTGGGCACTTTTTTTTGACATTTTTGGCGCTTTTTTCTAAAGTTCGTAGGTCTTCTTTCAGTGTTTTTGACAGTTTTTTCATTGTTTTTGCTGCTTTTCCTAACGTTTGTCGTTTGTTTTTTTGTTTTTTGTTTTTGTCTTACATTTTCAGCGCTTATTTCGACGTCCCATATTTTCTGTTATAAAAAAACTTTGAAAACGGGTCAAATTTGCCTCGAGGACAACATGAGGGTTAAGCACATTTTCCGAAAAATGGTTTCAAAACATAAAAAAAACAAAAAACATCCACGCAGTGCAGTACAACACTTACTTTGGCAGTCAAAGCATTTAACATGCAAGTCAGAAGTAAATAATATCATCAGCGGGTTTATCGCAGGCCCTGAAATGGCATGCCTCTTTATCACCGCTTAACCAAGGCTGTCAATTATCCAAGGGACTGAAGTCCACTGACCATTTGTTTCTATATTTTATTTCTCATTTAGACTTAAAAAGTAAATGGTGACGTCCAATATCCACTACAGCAAACTGAATGGTATTTATCAAAATGCAAATTAAATTTCAATAAATATTCTACAGTGTTAACCTCTATTCACAGAAACCTCCTTGCTGTAAGAGTGATACAAAAAAATAATAAAAATAACATTGTACAGTAAAGAGGATATATCAATACAACAGGGTAATGCAGATCAGGAACTTATATAGAAATGCTTCTGCCTGCTCACAGCATTTCATCCCAAACCAAAACCTTTTGTTATGGTGAAACCTTCCGCTAAATGTCGCTGCTGTAACATCCGTACAGGCAACATGTAGACTCTGTCCTCCCTCTGTCTCTGCCTCTGTGTCCACCTCTCCCTCTGACCAAACCACTACAGTATACTGAGACATGTAAGTGAAAGCACGAAGAATTGAGGATGGACAAGTTGTTTACTGCACTCTAATTGAACTTTGGATTGAGAATCATGATTTTGGTATTTGACAATCGTGCCAAAGCCACTGAGAAAAACTCTGATAACATGACTTTAACCGCTCCGTGGTAGTCACCATAGTAGTAGGTGTGGTGTAGGAAGGGATAATGGTGCATGTTGTCAAATGTCCCGAAAGCCTCACATTGCTTTTGCAGCTCCCTTGTCCATTTGTTTGTCACCTGTCAGAGATGCCCGCAGCAGATTTTTCTAACACTCACCCCGATGCTTTTCTTCCCCAGGATAGCTATGGAAACCTACATCCGTCAGAGGCAGCTCATCATGTCTCCGCTCATGCCGTCTCGAGTCATAGGAGAGAATGAGCCGCTCACTGCTGTCTTCAACAAAGTCATTGCGACGCGGGAGGTCAACCACAAAGGCCAGGGTAAAACGAAGTGCTCACAGACGTGTTCCCCTGTGATTTTAAGGGGCTCACTATAAATTGACCTTTCTGTTTTGAGGGGAAATAAATGGTGTGTGAGAGGTCTACCGTCTGGGTCCTTTTGGTGTCTGCCTCATTGAATTTCTTTGCATGTTTGCCGGCAGGGCTGTTTGTGACCCTGAAGCTCCTCCCAGGGGACCTTGCCCAAGTCAGGAAGGACTACCCCCACTTTGTGGACCGCAGCACAGCTATCGTCAGGAAAATGGGCTTTCCAGAAATCATCCTCCCAGGTGGATTGAAGTCTTTGTTGCTGGGCATTGCTCTACATACACCACGGCCATGTCCATTTTAATTGCTTACAAAGCCGTGAGATAAATTCTCAGCACAGCCGCCTGATCTGATCATTTGTTGTCCTTCCTCCAGGAATCGTGAGGAATGATATTTACGTAACCTTGCTGCAGGGAGAGTTTGACCGCGGTAAAAAAAAGACGCCGAAAAATGTGGAGGTCATACTGAGCGTGCACAATGATGAGGGCAGTTCCGTGGAGGTAAAGTAGACCAGTGAACGCAACGTATCTTTATTATTTTTTCTAATTAAACCCTATGTGACTACTTGTGCTACCATCTCCTTATAACAACTCTTGTAATTCTGCTGTTAATGTTGTACTTTTTATCCGGTTCTATTGATAGCAATGTCCGGTGGTCGGTCCACCACTTTGGTCCCATAAAAGTTTGTACCAACATTCATGGTGCCCAGCAAGGTTATTATAATTATATTAGTGCTGTCAAACGATTAAAATATTTAATTAATAATTAATGTCATAGTTAACTCGCAATTAATTGCAATTAATCGCACATTTTTATCTATTCTAAATGTCCCTTGATTTCTTTTTTGTCCCATTATTATTTTTCTCATTTTAATGTTCTTATCAACATGGAAAAGTGGATCGGCTTGCTTTGTGCAAATGTGCTTCTGTCTGAAGTCATCCATTGTCGCCTGGCTTTGATGGCCAAGCACACAGCTGTGTGCTTGGCCATCAAGTGGTATGTCAGACTGGACGTGCTGCGATGATAGCTCAGTTCACAACGACAAAACACACAGATCACTTTGGTCTTGTCAATGGAACCATTTGGCAACTTTTTAAAAGTAAACTTTCCATTCAGAATCTTATTGGCATCCATTTCGGCGTCTCGCGCTCGCCATCCACTCCAAACGTAACGTTAGCCTACTACTCTTTTGCCGGCTCGTAAGCCCAAGCAAGTGTGTGCGGCGTGCCTGTTGTTGTTGTTGCTGCTAGATCCGGTGTGGTGTTGTAGTTTTTCTAACGTTACTAGTTGTTGCAACAGCATGTGAAAAAAAACTACAAAGTTTGCTAGGCCAAAAAGAACGTTAATCTCGCGATAAAAAAATTGACGCCGTTAAAATGGGTTTGCGTTAACGGCGTTAATAGCGCGTTTAACTGACAGCACTACATTTTATATATATATATATATATATATATATATATATATATATATATATATATATATATATATATATATATATATATATATATATATATAAAAATTTCAATTCGTATTTTAGTTTTGACTTTTCAATTTCATTTTAGTTTTAGTTAGTTTTCAGTGTGTTTGTAAAGGAATGACCATGATGTTTAATGTTTAATCTTCTTGATACTTTAGTGTCCCATGTGAAGCAGTTGTGGCACATCCTTATGTCAACTCCGTTCAATTTCTGTAAAAAACTAGAACTGAAAGGATTTGTGTTCATTTTTATTTCATTTGTATTAGTTGTTTGACCTGACAATATAGTTTTAGTTTAGTTTTTCTCGAAGGTTTTAGTTTTTTATTTAGTTTCAGTTTACTATAATAACCCTGGTGCCCAGATTATAAATCCTCCTGACGAGGTTGACATTTGTGGTTTTAAGTGAACTGTCTCAACAACATTTATGTCCCTCTTTGAATTGTGATAAATTGGATTGCCTGATTCTTCCTTTTGCGCCATCGTCATGTCACAATTTCCACTTGCCTGATATTTCGATTTATGACTAAAAACCTGCAAAACTAATGACATAACGTCCGCCTCAGTTGTCCGTTGTGTTTAGTGCTTTGGTTCCTATCATGTATACTAACCGGCATCCTCCCTTCCTATAGAAAGTGATATTTCCTGGGGCCGGTTATGATGGCATCACAGAGTACAAGTCTGTCATTTACTACCAGGTGAAGCAGCCTTGTTGGAATGAAACGGTGAAGGTAAGCTCATGTCAAGGACCCATGTGTGCAGCTCAGCGCTCGGAACATGATATCGCATGTTCTTTAATTAGTTCTTCGATGAACTAATCTTCTAGGGAAGATACTGGCACAGGGTGTGCTACGCATACAAATCTCCCAGCAGATAGCTTTTGTTATTCTCCATATGTCTCAATAATCCTGTATTCACATTAACTCTCCCGACCTTTCTCTCCTTCCTGCAAGGTGACAATTCCAATTGAAGACGTATGCCACTGTCACCTGAGGATGATGTTTCGACACCGATCCTCCCAGGACTGTGAGTGACCGTGTCTTATTTGTATGACAAACACCCACGTGTAATCCTGCCACCGTGTTATGCAGCCACAGTGACTATTCGTGGGTCTGTTCACATCTTATGCTCCTGTGCGTCCTTCAGCTAGAGACAAATCGGAGAAGCCTTTTGGTATGGCCTTCGTCCGGCTCATGAGAGGAGACGGGACCACGTTAAAAGATGGCAGGCATGAACTTATCGTCTATAAGGTACTGTTGCAGGATTGTGGTTTTGTACGGAATTTAATTCAGTGCACTTATCTTTAAAATAAGCAGGAGATTGTTCTGATCTAATTACTCAAAAATCGGTGTATTGAAAAGCTGACAGCGGGTAGATGGAATATGCATGAATCTCTCCTCAATCAATAAATATGAAATTGGATCTCCATCGATCAATAGGCTTCATGATTAATTTCCCCATTTTATGAATTCCATAGGTTGATGTGAAAAAGGCAGAGGATGCAAAGGTTTATCTCACCTTGCCAGCGACTTGGGCTGAAGTGGAGGAAAAGGAGAAGCAAACAGGGAAGCAGTTCCACCATTCAGGAGTGATTCCTGTGACTAAAGACAGCTTCCAGATCTCCTCGCTCACCTGCTCCACTAAACTCACTCAGAATGGTACCGTAGGGCACCATTTCTATTTTCCCTAATCTTTCAGGCTCTGTGTTAATTAAAAAATGTCCTGTCACAAGTCATCTTCAAGAAATGAAGCAGATTGGAGTGCCTGGATAGCTCAGTTGGTAGAGCGGGCGCCCATACATATAGGTGGTTTACTCCTCGACGCAGCCGGCCCGGGTTCGACTTCGACCTGCGGCCCTTTGCTGCATGTCATTCCCCCCTCTCTCTCCCCTTTCATGTCTTCAGCTGTCCTATAAAAAATAAAGGCCTAAAATGCCAAAAAAAAAACGAAGAAATTAAGCAGATTGTACAGCGGATAGAGGTGCAGTGCCAGCATCATTTCTTCCCCCACCCCCCAGATTGCCTTGAAATTAATTAAGCTGATACGTGTGGCTAATATATTGCTGATGTGTAAATGTGGATTGATGTCGATCTAATTAGGTTTATATTGAAATTTCAAGCTTTTAACACAGTTATCGTAACTGATGTTGTAACAGAGGCGGTGTTGCTTCTACTGAATGCATGCTGATGTGTTAATGTGCTTCCAGTGGATTTGCTCGGCCTGTTGAACTGGAGGTCTAACCCTGAAGATCTGGACCAGATTCTGCAGAGGCTGATGGAGGTCGAGGGAGGGGAGATTGTCAAAGTGGGTTCTGCTTCACTAAATGATATAATATGCTGCTATATTTTATATATGTTGTATAATGTACTTTTTAATAGCCCTTTTTGTAACACCTTTCTGTTTGTTTGCACAGTTTCTCCAGGACACTCTTGATGCCCTGTTCAACATCATGATGGAGACCTCAGAGAAGGAAACCTATGACACCCTGGTGTTCAATGCCTTGGTTAGTTTTTTTCATCAGGCCATAGTGTCAGTGGGTGATAACTTTTACCATACAGTGTAGAAGTTTCAATGGCCAGGTCAGAAAACGCGTACAAACCAGTTGGTTTTGGCTCGACTTTTTTGCAACATGGTGGACTGCGTTGGAAACTCCTTGGCTCTGATTGGTTGTTTTCCTTATGCCATTAGGATCACCAGGAGAAGGCAGAGCAACATGAGTGTTTCACAGATTATCTGTCTCATGTGCTACTGTCAAGATATAGTCAGTCCCTCCAGAAAAACGTGATTTATGCGGGGGCCGCATTTTTTCAAATACGCCGCACTTTCGCCACATAAATTGCCGATTTCCGCGCAAAAAATTCGGGGCTTGCATGATTTCATAATCCCCGCATTTTCGTTGCAAAAAAGTCACATATATCTTAGCAGAAAGTTGAAAAATTTTGCGTTTACTTCACACAAGAGCAGCCATTTTCCCCTGTTGCCCTGGGAACGTTGTGAAGTGACATAATTACGCGACGTGAACATCATCGAAAAGCTGCAAACCCCGCGATGAAGCCATGATGAAACCGCAGTTTTTGCAAGTTCCCGCAGTTTTTGCAAGTTCCCGCAGTTTTTGCAAGTTCCCGCAGTTTTTGCAAGTTCCCGCAGTTTTTGCAAGTTCCCGCAATTTTTGCAAGTTCCCGCAATTTCATCGCAGAAAATTGCATAAATATCCTGCATATTCCATCGCATTTTTTAAGAAAATGTGCCGCATAATCAAGGATTTTTGCCCGCAACAATACAAAAAAACTTTTCTGGAAGGACTGTATAGTTGAAAGCGAAAATGTTTTAAAAAAAATAAAAGTTAACAACTGCAGCTTAAAGCTATAGTGCGTAGATCCGTCGCCCCCCACGAGGAATTCTGTGTAATGACAACAACACTGTCGGCCTATCCACATGACGCAAGCCTTCCCCCTCCCCACCAAACACGAAGGATTAAAAAAAAACATGATGGACTCCTCAGAAGAGGTAATTATCTTGTAATTTGTATGTCCTCTTTGTCTCCAAAGCTGAGCGCTGCAGTTGTCCTTTCTCAGCGGTGACGTAATACGCATCACTCGAGCTGCTGCGCGCGAATGTCGCCGGACGACACAATTTTCGGAACATAGCCATACTGAGAAATACAGAGAGAGTTTTGTGGAGCTTAATTAGCTTTGTAGCAACTTATTTGGCAATGGCTTGAATGTAATGGATGTTCATTAATATGAAATAGTCGCACACTATAGCTTTCATGTGAAGCAGTGGCAGTGTGACATCTGGTTTGCATTAGCAATAACGTAATACAGCTCTGATAGGGCATAATGAGAGTAAGTAAGTGAACAGTGAGGCTGATATCAGTTAGATAAAATGATAAAACGGTAACGCAGGCACACATATATAGAGGTTTACTCCTCGAAGCAGCGGCCACAGGTTCAACTCCGACCTGCGGCCCTTTGCTGCATGTCATTCCCCTTCTATCTCCAATTTCATGTCGTCAGCTGTCGTGTGGAAATAAAGGCCTAAAAAAGCATCCCCCGAAAAAAGGCCTAAAAAAAGGCCTAAAAAAAGCCCCCCCCGAAAAAAAATCTTAAAAAAAAAAAAGGATTTATTTTAATAAAAATGTTATGGGTTGGGAATCCGTGGTATTTAGTATGTACTGTATATCTCTTCCGACTCCACCAAAAAAAAAAAAAATTACAGTTGCACTTTCATTTGGCTCTTTGTAGTTTGTCTTATTTAAAGCTAATGTACTTGCACTTACTTCTTGTTGTCTGGAGTTTGTACCTTTTTTAAGGTTGAAAGCACTTAATTGGAAGCCGCTTTGGATAAAAGCTTCAGCTAAATGACATGTAATGTAATGCAATTGGACATGGCTCTGATTTAGTTTCCTCCTCTTGTTTATAACCAGGTATTTATAATCACACTTATTGGCGACATCAAATTCCAGCACTTCAACCCAGTCCTGGAAACCTACATCGACAAGCACTTCAGTGCCACTTTGGCTTACATGTGAGTTATCGTTATGTATTTTCCACCTTTGATCACGTACGCCCCTTCACTCTGTTTATTTTTAGTGGGTCTTTTTGCTCTTCTTCTCCACCCACACCTAAATTACCAGCAGACCTTGATGCCTGACTCATTCCCTTTCTCAGGAAGCTAACCAAGGTGCTTAACTACTACGTGGGCCACGCCGAGGAGCCTGTCCTGACCGAGAGGCTCTACGCAGCACTCAAAGCTCTCAAGTACCTGTTCAGGTTTATCGTACAGTCCCGGGTCCTCTATCTCAGGTATCAGAAGCCGTGCCACACAAGGATCACCTTTGAACTCTCACATTCTAAGGATGACTTCTTTTGATGCAATGCTTGGCCTTGATTCTCAGATTCTACGGGAACAGTGAGGACGGGGACGCTTTCTTCAACTCCATTCGCACCCTTTTCCTGTCTTTCAACACTCTCATGGACAGACCGCTGGACGAGGGGGTGAAGATAAAGGTAAGTTGAGGAAGAATGGTTGATGTGCCCAGTAGCTGTTTGTTTTTTTATGCTGTTAAAATCTCACCAAATTATCGTTTTGTTTTTTTTTTTAGCTTGAAAATAAAGGTAAAATGTCAGACTGTAAAGATGTTGCTTTTATTTTCAGTCATAGCATTTTTTTAAGTGTTGCTTGTAAATGACTGCAGTAGTCCAGCTGTGGAATTATGACAAGTTATTGAAAAGTTTTACAAATTACCTGTGAAATAAGTGTGGGCTCCCTGTTGGGAGAAGGTGAGAAAAAGCTCCGGTAAAAATCTTGTTTTACCAGAGAATAAAAAACGTTCCTGTGCGTCAGCCTGACAAGTCCTCATTCTTTGCTCTTTCAGGGAGCAATATTGAAATACCTCCCCAGCATCATTAATGACATCCAGACTACGTTTGATCCCGTGGAGCTCAGGTAACTCTCCAGAGGCTTTGCACAGCAGGAAATGATAATTGCCTGACTCGGTGCAAATTATCATATTTACTTCTGATTAAAGGAGGCGTTATTCTCAATTCTTGCGGCTGTAAAATCAACCTCTCATGTGTGCTGCTCATTAGTCCTCTGTGATGATAATTACTGGATGTGAAATGTGAGTGGCATTCAAATTGTCACAGCTGCACCTCTTTTTGTCTCTTTTCTTTTCATTCTCTTCTCAGCGTTCTCCTCACAAAGTTCATTGAGAGCATTCCTGACTCTCAGCTCGTGCGTCAGAAGCTGGGCTGCATGTGTAAAATGGTGGAGAGTGACCTTTTCAGGCAGCCAGGTAGGAGTCCTCCAGGCTCAAAAACCACATAATGACATTTTACTCAAGATGAAGGGAGGGAAAAAAAAAAAAACGTAACTGCTCCGTATCACACCTACATACACAAGTTTGTCAGGTCAGCTCCATTAAAGGAATGTGTTGTGCGATCCAACGAGCATAGTCTTTCTCTGCTGCGTTGTCACAGATTGTCGAGATGTCCTTCTGCCGCTTGTTACTGACCAGCTGAGTGGGCAGCTGGACGACCACTCCTGTAAACCGGACCATGAGGCCTGCGCCCAACTGCTCAGCACAGTGTTGGACAACCTGGACCGCAAAGACGTGGTGAGGAGTCCGAATTCACCATTAGACTAGGGGCTGCACCTTATGAGGAAAATATGCAACTTCTGGCGATAAATAAACGGATATCAAAGTGTATTTAGTTCTGTTGCTTTCAGTATTCTGCCAAAATACAACAAATTGCACGTTGAATTTAAAACAAATGAAAGTAAATCATTTCCAACATTCTTTTATTGACCAAATTGAACATTGAATTGAATATAAAAGAAAGAGAGTTACATTCTGAAGTGCCATTTCCTACTGATATTTTCTTTCAACCAACACAAAAAACATCTCTAAATGTCTTTCGCAATATGTCGCAGCCTTTCGCAACGTGTTTATTGCGCCAGTTGATATGGCAATGACGATTTAAAAAAAAATTATATATTGTGCAGCCCTACTTTAGACACAGAGATTATAATTTGAAAGGGTCGGTACACAAATTATAGAAGAAAACATCGAGTCAGCATGAGATTGTGGGTATAAGCGGCCAAAATGAGTTTCCTTCACAGGGTGGCTGGGCTCACCCTACAGATCAGGTAAACAGCTCAGACTTCCATGCAGAGAGTAAAAAGAGTAAAACTGCTACCGTTTTGCATGGAAAGGAGCCAATAGAGGTGATCCGGGCCTCTCTTTAGAGGCTTTCTGGGCATGTCCAACTGGATGGAAGCCCCAGGGCAGCCCTACAGCATGCTGGAGGAATTGCAGATTCCATCTGGCATGGTAGTACCTAGTTCCCTTGGAGGAGCTGGAGGACGAAGCTAAAGACAGGAACGGCTGGGCTGCTCTGTTTAGCCCGCTGCCACCGGACCTAGACACAGATAAGCGGTTTAAAATGGATAATATATCTAGCCATGCCGATGGTTTGAGTTTTATTTGCCTAGGTTTTGAGATATTTGGTTCTAAGATTTCTGCTACCACCCCAATACAATGGTGAGGTGGATGGAATTTAGTTTGCTCACAGCATTGTCCTCTGTTGTTGTTGTGCAATTTCTTCAAATGTATTTGTTTAATAGTGTCTGGGAGCACCACAAAATACATTTTATTCACGAATATATACACAAAGCAAAGCTATTTGCAAATAAGTGAGAATATGGGTTCTTTTTTTCCTTTTTCTTTTTGTAATTTGAGTGAACCGACCCTTTGATACCGCCCACACTTTGTAGCACGTCTGTGTCCCTGGGTAATTGTACCTAAAGCTGTTCTGTGTGTGCAGGGTCCAACCAGAGGGCACGTTCAGCTGATAATGGAGCGGCTCCTTCGCAGGGTTAATCGCACTGTCATCAGCATGGAGAGATCCTCGCCTCTCATTGTGAGACACGCTGTGGTGTTACAGCAGAAATATGTCCTTGACGACCACGTCCTCAGCATTCATTTCAATATCAAGCACACTGACATCAACACAATCTAAATACAGTAGTTTTCTGTACCAATCTTTTAAGAGCCATAACAAAAAAACAACAAGGAACGTGTGTTTATTTGGACAAAGTGAAAATCATGTGAGTAATATTTGACTCCTGTGCGGCAGGGCCACTATCTCGCCTGCATGACGGCCATCCTGAAGCAAATGGATGACAGGCATTACGCCCACTACATCAGCACCTTCAAGACAAGACAGGATATCGTTGTAAGTGTCCCGGTTCCTCCCCCGTTGGCTACATATCGTCCTGAAACATCTCATCAATAACAGGCCTTAAACCACCCAGGCCACTTACTGCTCCTTAAGGGAATATTGATTATAGACATTTCATGCAATGGATTGGACTGACATGATGAGGATGTCAGTGGCTCTCCATTATGCCGCAGGATCGTTACGTGTGCCTGATAATGTAGCAGCCCCGCTTTGGAGTTGCTTAGTTTGGATATTACGGATTGTATTTCTTTTAAAGCGACAATGCTCTGTTCCTCTGTTGCCCTCAGGACTTCCTCATGGAGACATTCATCATGTTTAAGGACCTGATGGGAGACGTTTTCGCCGCCGACTGGATGATCATGAACCTGGTGCAGATGCAGGTCTTCCTGAGGGCCATCAACCAGTACTCCGACGTCCTCAACATGTATTTCCTGGACAAGGCGCATTTTGAACTCGAGGTGCGTCTCTGTCTTCCCTCGCGTGGGTAGAGGTTACATTTCTTATTTAACAGAAAATCAAAAGCTAGCGTTATGAGAAGGTAATTATGGTATTAATATTTGAAAACCCCTGCTCCCCCTCGCAGCTGTGGAATAACTACTTTCATTTGACCGTGGCGTTCCTCACCCACAAGACACTGCAGCTGGAATCCTTCTCTCAAGAGAAACGGAATAAGATACTGAACAAGTGAGATTATTTACAGTTCATCAACAAACGATGATTTTAAATGGAGAAAACCGTAATTCAACAGTGCTTTGATTTAAATGTGCCACAGATACGGAGACATGAGGAAGTCCATTGGGTTTAAGATCAGAGACATGTGGTACAATCTCGGTGAGTATTTTTGCATCATCTGATAATGCTGCTGTTATCATAGAGTTTGTGTCATTGTTTATTCAGCAGCCGCCAGCGATCCAAGGGGGAATCGCAAGACAATATTTTTGATTGTCCAGTGTCACAGTGCGTTGTTGTTTGGTTTACCACATTATTAGATTTGTCCTCTGTTTGTTGAGAAGTGAAGATGCAGCTTATTGCCTTCTCCAATCACACTATGATATTTCTGCGTGATAATGTTTTCTTGTCCCTCAGGCCCCCACAAAATGAAGTTCATCCCAGCCATGGTCGGGCCCATTCTTAAGGTCACGCTGGTGCCTGAGCCTGAACTGAGGAAAGCGACCCTCCCCATTTTCTTCGATATGATGCAATGTGAGCACAACTTCAGCCCTGGGCGCACGTTTGAAATGGTAAAAAGCTCCTTTTAGAAGTTCAGAACTTTATTTAAATTGATGTGTATGGGCTGTGGCTCGGAGGTAGAGTGGTCGCCCCTCAACCGCAAGATTGGTTGATCGATCCCCGGCTTCTTCGACCACATGTCAAATTGTCCCTGAGCAAGACACTGAACCCCAAGTTGCTCCCCGGATGCTGTATGTACAGCTATACGTCCACTGCTCCTAATACTTAGGATGGCTTAAATGCAGTAATTTCATTTTTTTTTTTTTTTATTTCACTTTAATTTCACTACATTGTATCGTGAATTCTACGTGACGAATTAAGAATAAAGTTTCGTTTTTTTGTGTGTTTTCTTAAGTTCCCCTCTTGTCTTTGCAGTTTGAGAACGAACTGATAACGAAATTGGATCAAGAGGTAGAAGGAGGCCGAGGGGATGAGCAGTACAAAGTCCTGCTGGAGAAAACGTAAGGCTGAGCAGCGGATCACAAAAAAAAAATAATTCTTTCACTCTAAAAGTTGTTTTAGTGCAATACGCCGCTCAAAAAATCCTTCTGGTCTGTGTGATAGGGAATTCAAATAGGAGTACTTCTAAAATACAACAAAGGCATTTATGATTGTGTTTTTGAAAAAAGTCCTCAAGGAGCCTCAAGGAGCCTGAAGGGCAAGACGGGCTGTTTAGAATTGTAAGCAACCTCTAATCAATAGAAACCCCTTGGTAACAGAATGTACAAGATTACAAGATTTTGATGTGCTCGTCAGGAGAAAAGGCAGGCTCTGACATACTGATAAACTGGAAATAGCCCATTAAAGCTAAAGAGTAGCTAAATAAGTATTTTATTTTTTTTTTTTTTTTGATGTGCAGGTTGCTGGAGCATTGCAGACGCCACAGATTCCTGTCCCAGTCAGGAGAGGAGCTGGCTCTGCTGCTGAGCAGCCTGCTGGAGAATCTGCTGGCGTACCGCACCATCACACATGACGAAAGTCCCGAGCACCGCATGAGCTGCACTGTTAATGTGCTGGTACGCCCTGTGCTTATATTTACAACAGGGTTAACCCTGTTTGTGCATTTACATAATTACATACATTACATCACCTGGGCTGTTCTGCAAATTGCTTCCGAGAAAACGTTTTTTTTAAGAGTGTGCAATTGAGATTTTCTTTTTTCTCTCCTGCAGAATTTCTACAAAGAAAAAAAGCGGGAGGACATTTACATCCGGTGAGTGAGAAAGAGGTGCGGAGCATCTGGTTCTTGGACCAAAGGGCTAACTGTGTCTAACTAATGTGCTCTTGTAACCAGGTACTTGTACAAGCTGCGAGATTTGCACCTGGACTGTGAGAACTACACAGAGGCGTCCTACACTATGATACTACATGCTGAATTACTGGAGGTCTCGGACACATCAGCAATTTTTTCCCTGGCTTTAACAAAATCAGATGTTTATTTTTTTTACCCTTACTTACTGTATGTTACAGTGCTTCTAAATGTTCACCTGAATGTTGATTTCTGATCATTTGCTTCCTCAGTGGTCTGACAAACCCTGCGCGCCTCATCTCATACCTGGACATGAGAAGCATGTATGGACCCAACAGGAGCTGAAGGAGAGGCTCTTCCTTGAGATCATATCTTATTTGGACAAGGGCAAGGTGAGTATTAACTGCTCTGCTTGTGAGCTGGCGTCACAGGTTCAGCATTGTGAAACTGGTTGGGAAGTTACTTAAGCCCTGTGGTGTGTCAGTATTCAAATCTCTCACTGGCTGCCACCTATCAACTGTTTTCCCTCGAAGCCACGTGGTGGGCCTTTCACAGAGGACAGCTGGGGGAGCCAGATGGCAAAGTCTAGGTTGTGCTCCTGTGTTGGTATGTTTTTGTTGTATGTCCCCTTTTAACTGATCAATGCACATGTCTTCTCAGATGTGGGAGAAGGCCATTGAGTTGGGCAAGCAGCTGGCCAAGATGCACGAGAGCCACATGTTTGACTTCATGGAGCTGAGCCAGCTGCTGGTAAGAGGACACATGCCATCCTAAAACTTCTAAGCTTTGTAAACTGATATGAAAACAACTTCAACCTTGATGATTTTATTGTCAACGCTTCAGTAAAAGTAGTGGACAAGAACTGTGTTTCAGCTTGTGCAAGGATGAGGGTAGTTGATTGAGGAGATGGAGAAGAGGTCTGTGCGTGTGTGCGTATGTGTGTGCGTGCGTGCGTGTTTACCCAACTCATTTGCACCCAGATAGTGCTTGATTGTATTCTGAAGAAGCTATTTATTAAGTCTCTCAGTGTTAGCCGTTTAGTATGATTGTGCTCCAATAAGCGTTTCTCATAATAACATAAACAAAGAAGACAGCAACCACATTCTTCTTTTGAAGATGTTATTAGATTTCATTTATTATGAATGCTTTTATTTTGTTACCACTATGCTCTGCAGTCTTACCATCTTCTTTGTCCTCAGAAAAAACAAGCTCAGTTCTATCAGAATATAATGCATGCAATGCGGCCACAGCCGGAGTACTTTGCTGTGGGATACTATGGCCTTGGATTCCCTTCTTTCCTCCGGGTAAGGAAATATTTACCTACTTCAGTAAATAAAGCCTTAGAGAAACCATCATGCACCGTGCTCATGCAATGATCTGGCTTTTTTTAAACATTTCCCCGGGCAATGTGCAATAATGTCGAATAAGGTTATTGGCTTTTTGATGACACAAGGGAATGTCAGAATGAATACAGTCCTGTCACGGCATTGCAGAAGCACACCTCTCATATATTATGGGAAATAAGCTTGATCATAATTCTAGCTTTTTATAGAATAGAATAGAATATACTTTATTGTCCCCTAGGGGAAATTTGTCATGGACTCAAAAATGCGTAGTACATAGTAGTAGCTGCTAGGGCTTCCACCTCTTAGTCGATTAGTCGACTAATCGGTCGTTTTGGTCTTAGTCGACTAAGATTTCTTTAGTTGATGAGTCATTTTTTTATGCTTATTCATGCTTAATTACTCATTTCCAAGAAACTTATGAGCACATTTCTGGTAAGCACAAGATTTAAAGTGGTGCTTTTGCAGGATTAATTGTGGAGAAACTCAGTTTTACAGATGGTTCATTAACTACATTTATATTGTGCTTTTCTAGTCTTAATCACCTCTCAAAGAGCACAGCTCTGTCGATTACATCAACTAATCGATTAATCGACAAAATCATGTAAGTGTTAGTCGACTAAGAATTTCTTTAGTTGAGGACAGCCCTAGTAGCTGCTATTACAGACAATAAATACACGTTAAAAAAAAAAAAAAAAATACAGAACACCGAGTTATTGCACACTTCTCAGGCCTATCATTACAAATTGTAGAAATCTATTTAAAATTTTGATTTAAAAATTTTGATGGAGACTGGTACGAAGGAATATTTAAAACAGTTCAATTTAGTTTTAGGGATTCTGTACCTTCTACCAGAAGGCAAGAGCTCGTATTCCGTTTGAAGGATGTGGGACGGGTCCAACAATACTCTCCGCGCCTAAGTACAGACTGCTCATAGATGGACTGAAGGGAGAGCTTATCAGTCCTCCCCATCACCTTCATAGCAGTCTGTACCAGGCGCTGCAACTTTGATTTGGACTGTGTGGAGAGATTGCCAAACCACGCCGTCATCCCATACCTGATAACACTCCATCCATCACTGCTTGATAAAATAAAAACATGATGTTCTGGCTGACACCAAACACCCTTAGTCTGCGTGAAAAATACAGTCTTTGCTGTAAACGGGAACATACATAATCTACGTGGTCACTCCAGCTTAAGAGGTTATCCAGGTGGATACCCAGATACCTATAAGAAGTGACCTGTTTTGATATCCTCCCTATGAATGGACAAATCCCCCACCGACCGAGGGTGAAACACCATCTCCTCAGTTTTTTTTAATGTTAATGGTGAGATGGTTCTTGTCACACCACAGAACAAATTTGTTAACCTCCGTAAAGTACAATGATGGATCTGAGTTCTGGTGAAGCAGACTAAGAATGGCAGTGTCGTCAGAAAATTTAAAAAACAGATTGCCTGGGAAACTATTAGTACAGTCATTTTTTATTGAGTTTCATATGTTGTGTTGCACACAAATGTTCCCCTACAGAACAAGATGTTCATCTTCCGAGGCAAGGAGTACGAGTGGCTCGAAGACTTCAGCCTAAAGCTGCTCTCTCAGTTCCCCAATGCAGTACGGATGACCAGCACAGCACGCCCTGGAGACAACATCAGCAACTCCCCTGGACAGCGTATCCTTATTAGAGCTACAGTATGACCAGGCCCAAAAAAATCAGACTGGACACTACATGAACCTCCATAGTTTTTCTGACCCGAGCCCCAGGTTTTAGGCCAGATCCCGATTTAAAAAAAAAACCCCAAAAAAAAACAACTGAATTTCCACACTGTACCAGCCAAAACACACAGGGCGCATAAGCATCGTGTATAGCAGCGCAGCTATTTTTATTTCGGCGCCCATGTTATCCAATCTGTACCTTCATACCGGGTGCGTAGCGTCTGCGTCGGCCCGCGTGCTGCAGCGATAGTTTTGGCGAGACGCGAGCGTATGTGTCAAGCCAGGCAGGTAATCACATACAGGACCTTTTTAAATAAAAAACATTTAAAATAAAACATGGTGATTTTGGCTTGATCTTGACTTCAGGTGCGAGAGAATCACACACAGCCACACACACACAGCCACATATAGGCTACAATTACCACAGTTTTCTCCACTCATCCTGTCTCTTTCTATCGGAGAGAGTGAGAGAGCGAGCGAGAGAGTGAGCCGAGAGGAGAAGGTCACTTTGTGACCGTCGCGTAGAAATATGAGTCTGGTATGAATGGCCAGGCGCACGATCAGGCATCTATCTACGCTACGCGACACTTACGCGCCCGGTGTGTTCCAGCTGTAAGTTGAATAGATATATCCAGAAGATGGGGGTCACACACAGCGGTACACCGCCTCATACATTATTCATTACATCACACAGACTATAAGGTCTGCGTTAAAAAAAACATCGGGAACTTTGCGCATACCCGACCCGATTCAAGCCCTGGGGAATTTTGAGAAATTACGGCCTGGTTCAGGCCCAATCGTGTTCGGGCAGAAAATCAAAGCTTTAGTCCTCATATGATAAGGCCCATTGCAGCCATGTTAGCAGCAGGGCTCAAGGGAAGGCAATGAGGCTTAAATTGGATGAATAGTCATGAAATGTAATGGGAAAAGTCATGTGAATAGGATGAATTGTAAAAAAACAACCTACCCATAACTTCGTCGTCTAGTGCCATCATCAGGTCAGTATTTAAATAAGTCTGATACTTTGGTTCATGACTAAATCTTTCCCACTGACATTCCCATCATCCTCAGCTGTACTTGTGTTTATTGCTTATTGGCAAATGTGTGCATGCTAATTAGCTTCACTAAAATGGTAAATATGGTAAACCTTATATCTGCTAAACATCAGCGGCATGTTAGCATTGTCATTGTGAGCGTGTTTGCATGCCGACGTCACCATCAAGTACATAGGCCTACTAAGTACAGCCGCTAGCATGGCTGTAGACTTGCTTGACAATTTCAGGAGAAAAAAACAAGTAATCTGATACAATGCAACTTTGCTTTGTCTGCTCCTCCACACTACTCCTGGTCTTATCCTTAGCTGAACTTCACAGACATCCAGTGCTTTACTGTCAAGCCTGTTCTCACCGTGCCGCACCAGTTTAAAGACAAGGGGGTTCCAGAGCAGATATTAAAGTGCGTAACGGAACACTTAAAGGCTGATTTATCTTCTCGTGAACACCTTGGGATTTATAGTTCTCTGCTAACTCACCACTGTCCCTGTTCTTTTGCAGCTATTACAGAACCAATGAAGTGGACAAGTTCCAGTATTCCAGGCCCTTCAGGAAAGGTGAAAAGGACCCAGACAATGAATTTGCAGTGAGTATTTCTTTTTTTTTTAATTACTTCAAAGTACTATCTCATAAGTGTAAGCACACACAGCCATAAATACTGGGAGAAAAAAGTACAATCAACCCTGTGTCTACGCATACCTCACTCTGAAGATTAATAAATACATTCAAATGTCACCCTTTTAATATTTTATTGATATTAATTCTGCCCCACAGACCATGTGGATCGAGAGAACAACGTTCATTACAGCCTATCGCTTCCCAGGGATTCTGAAATGGTTTGAAGTCAAATCTGTCTCAGTGGTAAGAAGCCAACTTGACGCTTTGTGGTTTCTTTTTTCAGTGTCTTTCACTTTAAAAAAAAAAGAAAAAAAAAAAGAAAATCGTATTATACTTGATGTGCAGGAGGAGATCAGTCCTTTGGCGAACGCCGTGGAGACCATGGAGATGGCCAATGAAAAGCTGAGTAACCTGGTGCAGCAGCAAGCCTGCGATCGCTCGCTGTCCATCAACCCGCTGTCCATGATGCTCAGCGGCATCGTTGACCCTGCTGTCATGGGCGGCTTCTCCAACTACGAGAAGGTTTGACTTCTTTTGTTTAACGAGCCAGTTTTTCAGCTGAGCGCACACATACACAGATAAAGACAGACAAGGAAGACGGACACTAAGAGTACAGAGCCCTGTACTGCACTGTGTTTGTTTAGAGTTGAGCTGTTTGCTGAATCAGGGTCAGGTTGGAAGTTCTTTTATTCGGAATAAGCCTTTGAGTTGTAACATCTCGTTTTTCGAGGGGGTCCTTAGAGACATAAAATATCCCGTACAATCACAATTAGACAAGACAGTTAACAAAACAGCAACAAACAAGCAAACAAAAACAAAGAAAGAATAAAACAGAGCAATACATATCGGAGGGAAAAAAGGCATCAAGATCAGGCGGAGGACGAGGCAGAGTAAGAATTAAATTGGATATGAGTAATATGGCCAGTGGTAGTTACAGTGATATAAAGGTGTTATGGACAGGTGCACTTCATTTTGTAATAAGAGGACATGGCATTTTTGAAGGAGTGGAGAGATGAAACGGATCGAATATTTACAGGTAGGTTATTTCAATCCGAGGGCGTTTTAAACATGAAGGCTTTTATGTTTTTTTCTCAGAAAAAAAACGGCTGTGCCAAACTACACTCATAACAGATAAATCATACAACTGTAAACATGCGATAACATACATCATATGCTTTTGTAAATCTCATGTTTCTTTAACATGAGTTCTGGCTGGCCTCGAGCCTGTTCTTAGCTACAAAGTTGAATTCATAAGGGAAGTGCTGTGGCCTCGTTGTCATGCTGCGGAAACCTGTTCATTTGTTGCTTGCAGCTATATTTTATTAGTTTGTTTAAAACGCTGCCCAATTTTCATCCTCTGTAGGCATTCTTTACAGACACCTACATCCAAAATCACCCCGAGGACCACGAGCGCATTGAGGTCCTTAAACAGCTCATCGCCCTGCAGGTAAATCCTTCCGCCGTCATTGTCATTGACACTGGCCTCAAAGCAGAACCCATTCTGTGATACTTAAGTGCCCGTCTTCCCCTCCAGATCCCTCTGTTGGCAGATGGGATTCGCATCCACGGGGAGAAGACGACGGAGCAGCTGAAGCCCTTACACAACCGTCTGGTTACTTGCTTCCAGGACCTTCGGGAGAAAGTGGAGAAGCATTATGGCGTCATAACCTTGGTGCGTTGCCAGCCACAAACTCAATTTAATGTAAGAGGGTGCCAAATTAAGCTATTGGCCCTCCCGCCTTCCTATCAAACTCTTCTCATTCAAAGCAGAGTGTGCATTATATAAGCGCAGGACCATAAATCTTGCTTTAGTCAGTCCATTGCGACTCTAGTTTTGCCTGTCATTGTGCTCCTCCCCTGCCAAGATTCCCCGATGATGCTTAATCCCATTTGTGTGTCCCAGCCCTGCTCTCTCACTGAGAGGAAGAAGAGTCGCGTGGGCTCGGTAGTGATGCCCTACATCCTGTCCTCCACCCTGCGTCGCATGTCTACTGTCTCAACCCTCTCCAACGCCTCCTCAGGCCTCTCCAGCGGCTCGGCATCCTCAGACGGTCCCTCCTGCATTTCCTCCCAAGAGTCAGTCCCCTGGCATCCTCTCCCTGCTTCCTTTATCTACCTTTCCCCCATGTCTGGTTTTGTCTGACATTGTGTTGCCATCACTACAGAGACTGCTTTCTGCAAACACTGATGATTTTTTTTTCTGTCTCAAATATAAAAAAATGTCTTTGTGATTGTACATCTTTCTGCATCTCTTTCTTCTGCCCCTGATCGTTCACAAGCAGTTCCTTGTTGTCCCGTCCCAGCGATCGCAGGACCTCGGTTTTGTCCCGCTCCGAGGAGGACAACAGGATTGCTCGAAAGAACAGGAAGGAATGGAGCGTGAGCAAATCCCAGGTCCTACTGGAGAGACAGTCCGATGCAGATGAGGTAAGGCTTTATGTCTATCTATCTATCTATATATATATATATATATATATATATATATATATATATATACACACACAGTGCTCAGCATAAATGAGTACACCCATGCTAAATTTCACTAAAAAGAGGAATAAAAAAATCATCTTTTGGAAATTGATCTTAATGCCTTAATTAAAAAAAATGAGGAAATATCCAACCTTTAAGGGCACCAATTTTCTATGTGAATGAATAATGTATCGTAAATAAATAAATGTTCTTCCTTAAAATACAGTCGGCATAAGTGAGTACACCCCTATGTTAAATTCCCATAGAGACAGGCAGATTTTTATTTTTAAATTAAAAACATTTCATGGATCCAGGATACTATGCATCCTGATAAAGTTCCCTTCGCCTTTGGAATTAAAATAGCCCCACATGATCACATACCCTTCACCATACCTAGAGAGTGGCATGGGGCACTTTCCATAAAATCATCTCTCAATGCAAATCAAACCAGCTATTAGGCTAACTGAAATAAAACCATGCCAATCTCTAGGTATGGTGAAGGGGATGTGATGATGTGGGGCTATTTTAATTCCAAAGGCCAAGGGAACTTTATCAGGATGCATAGTATCCTGGATCCATGAAATAACTGGCCTTTAATAATAAAAAAATCTGCCTGCCTCTATGGGAATTTAACATAGGGGTGTACTCACTTATGCCCCCTGGATTTTAAGGAAGAACATTTATTTATTTACGATACATTATTCATTCACAAAGAAAATTGGTGTCCTTAAATGTTGAATTTTTCCTCATTTTTTTAATTAAGGCATTAAGATCAATTTCCAAAAGATGATTATGATTATTCCTCTTTTTAGTCAAATTTAGCATGGTTGTACTCATTTATGCTGAGCACTGTATATGTGTATGCATGTATGTATGTGTGTGCATATGTTCTGCTATTTTCAACAACACACTTCCACTCAGGTGAGTATATCAGCTGTGTACTCGACCATATGATCCTAATATTGAGTTTGTGCTACTCGGTTGGGAATTGGGAGTAGCTCCATTATGCTTGACTGCCTTCTATATCTTTGTTTTCCGGTGTTAATTCCAGACTCCTCCAGAGAAGCAGCAGAGACCCAAGAGTTTACAATTAGGAGACCGACGGCTTACCCTGTCTCTGTTCCAGGGCGTTTCATCCCACCTCAGCCTATCGAACCCTCTCAGCCCGCTACCTGCCTCTCCACACACACCTCGCACGCCACGCAGCTCCAGTATGTAGCAGAACAACTACTGCTCTGACAAACACCGCACTGCATGTCATCATTTTATTTTCTCTTAAAAAAAATATGCCTTGCACACAGAAAAGGAAGAATACCATGCCTGCTAACCTTGTGTAAGCACATTCTGGTCTATAGCCCTAATCAGGTCACACACACACACACACACACACACACACACACACACACACACACACGTATGTATACTCACAGATGCATGCGCTCTGAAAGGCTTTTCTTTCTTCCCTCCTGTGGTAGGTTTTTCATCGCTTCTCAGTGACAATGATGTCAATACCATTGACACCCCAGGGACCCCCCCACCCATGCCTCCGAAGAAACACCCGCACGAGATTGACAACCCCGTCTTCTCTTCAGAGGTACGACTGCTTGGGGAAAATAGCACCCTCTCAATGATGCATATTTAATGACGTGTAAGCGTTAAAATATTCCGTTTTTTTTTTTATTATTATTTGAAGTCCTAACATGAACTCTCGTCTCTCCTTCCCCACAGTTCACGCCTCCGCTACCAATGAAAATTGAGAGCAAGCCTCCTCCGCCGCCTCCGAAAACGCGGAAGTCGATGTTCCCCACATATGAGCAGACCCCCCCCCACTAAGACTACACCTCCGCACAGGCTTTAAAGTTCCACTAATTCTCTGATTTGGCTGTGATGATAGCGCAGACTCATTGCAGAAACAACACAGTGAGGTACACATGCAGGACCGTCTACGTGGGATGTATGCAAGATTTTCAGCGGGGGGGGATGGGGGGACAATCTTTCTTCTGCAAGTCACTAATAATTCCAAGCAGTCCTCTTGTTCTCAAGTTTTAGCTGATGTTTTGTTTTTAAGCCGCAGAAAGAATTTTATGTGGGTTTATATTCATAAGAGGGTACTACTGCGCAAAAATGGATATATGATTTTGGGTACATAACATAAGGTCACTACGGCCTTAGATTGAGTGTGTGTTTTAAGAGGTTATGAAACAGTGATTTGATGCTTTAAAAAAAGAAAAGAAAAGTACAGACTTGATCACTCGCAGGGAAAAGGAATGACCAATGCTGCAATGTAATATTTAGCTTTTATGTGCTGGAGTGACACTGGATGACTTCTTTTCCCTGTTTACCGGCATTCCATATTTGAACAGGAACACGCTGCATTAGACACATGTCAAACTTGATCAAGAGCAGGGAATACAATGTACAGAATGTAACTATGTTTGAAATGTAGTGATTTCGTGTCCGATGATGGTGTTCAGTAATATTTTGATCAAACCCATTTCCCCCGAACCACAATGTTTCAGAGACACTGGATGGCATTAATGAATGTGTTGCAGATTATGCATTTGTTTTGATGTTTATGATGAACTGAATACTGTAACTGATGCTTCCAAACTGCATCACGTTGATGTTTGTTTTCAGTGGAAGTATGTTGTTCTTTAAAGGGATAGTTTGACATTTTGGGAAATGTGCTGTCTTGCCGAGTTAGATACTCTGTACCACACTTACATCTGTATGGTAAATATGTAGCTGGAGCCAGTAGCTGCTTCGCTTAGCTTAGCTTAGCTTAGCTTAGCATAAAGACTGGAAACTGGAGTAAACAGCTAGCCTGGCTCTGTATAAAAGTAACAAAATCTGCCTACCAGCACTGAAGCTTACTAATTAAGGTGTTATATCAAAATAAAAATGTGGTTTTACGAGGGGTTATGTGGGGTTTCACACGGAGCAAGGCTAGCTGTTTTCACCTTGTTTCCGGTCTTTATGCTAAGCTAAGCTAACTGGAGGCTACATATTTACCGTACAGATCTGCGAGTGGCATCGAACTTCTCGTCTAACTCTTGCCAAGAAAGTAAATAAGCTCTCTTCGCAACATTTGGAACTAGTCCTTTAAAGAATCCTAGACGCTGTATGGTACACACATAATGCCTTTGAAGTTCACTTTAGTTTTATATTTCAGGTCTTTAGATTTTTTTTTTTTTTTCTTCTTTTTTTCAATTCATTATTGAAGTGTAAATTATTGCTATTCATTTAATTTTAATATTCCCATTGTTTTGCACACCCAGCGTGTACAGAGATGGTTTATTTTTATGCAGCATTAATTGAGGTTAATTTCAACCTACCACTTTACTGTGCGCTGTTTAAATGTTTTACAAGAAGCAATGCCATTTTAGTGCCTTCAGAGTGCTAAATCTGTGCATGTAACGCTGTTTTGAAAATGATCAAATTGAATCGATAATTAAGTGTTTTATTCTCAGATCTTAAATTGTTTCACAAGGGATTCACTTTTTTGTACACTACGCATTTCCTAACCAGCATCAAATACATTTTATACAAACAATGCCTCAAGAGATATATAATGATCTTTTTTATGAACAAAAATAAAGACTTGTTGAAAGACCAGCAAACTCTTATTTTCTTGGTTGTTTTTAGAAAGGCATCTTCTCCGTCTCTTTACCACAATCCTGTCAACACAGTGAATACAGATTAGTCTCTGTGCCCTCCTCCTTGGAAACTTGGCGCTCACACAGACAGTCATTTTGGACGCTGATGATAGGGTGAAAAATTACCCATTCAAGCTCAAAACATCTGACAAACTGGCATGCAACTGTTGATTTATGCATTTCAAATACAATTACAGTAGTTGTTGGAAAATGAGGCTTCTTTATCTCACGCTGATGCAGGAGCTAAAAGGGCATCATCTGGGGAGGCCATCTGCAGGGAGGAGTTTATGATTTGGGGATTTATGGGAGTTGTTTGATGGGTTCTGGTCTTGCTAATCTGGATTGCTAATGTCCTGTTCCTTCCTGTCAGATAGTGAGATATGGGATATCACTCTCCCTGTAAGTCTCTGGAGCAAAACAACATTTGAAGTGATATTCACCCATGCAAGGAGAGCAGCGTCGCAACTGCCAGGTTCCGCTGGATGCACAGGAACATTTATGTAATCTGAGGACATCGAACAGTCCCGTTCCTTTCATGTACATTGTAGATGTCTTCCCAGGCTACTCTCAACTGACAATACGCCAATGACACATTCTCTCACTCTTATATAGTTATACAAGTTAGACTGAGGTCTCACACCCACGCATGCAGTTTCCATTACCTTGAGACTCAAAGACTCCATGGAAAGCAGTTGGTTAAGTTTTTCCCAGTAGAAAGCTACACAGATGCAAAGTCTTTAATATATTTTTACAAGTACAAGTACATTTACTCAAGCTCTGTACCTAAGTGCAATTTTGAGGCAGCCTACTTTTTTTGGTATTTCAATTTCATGCTACTTTATACTTCTACTCCACTACATAGACTGTATAAAAGCTCCACTACAATTCAGATGAAAATACACATGTCTTTGAGTTGTTAGCAGTTCCACAAAAGACATTTCCTCTTCTCTAAACTTCTCACATGGTTTCATTTAAATAACTGTTTGAGGCCCAAACTGGTCAAAGTATTCAATATTTCACCCAAAAAAAAAGTATAAATCATCTCACGACCCCTCGGTTAGAAACCGCTGCATACTTGCTTTTAACCAAAGATCATCTATACTAAACCATCTCTTTTATAACCATGGATGTATTGACCGTCTCTGTTTTAACCATGTATGTATTAAGAGAACGGTTTTAACCAAGCGTTCGCATACGTAAAATGGCTGCCACACGTATCCTGCGTTTCTTTTGGAGCGTAGGTTGTGCACGTCTTCAGAAAAATGTACGCTACGCGTCTGCAAGATGCAATTCAGCACATGAATGTGGGGGCAGTATATCATCTGACAGGCAGATCAGCAGCTGTTCCACACTCCAGCCATAGACTGTAAATATCTTTGACTCCAGCTCCAGCCAAGGAATATCTTCCGGTCTCGGCCAGGGATGATATGGCCCTGATCTGCCCTCTAGTTGATACGTTTAATCCTCCAGCTACACGCATAGTACGCAGGCAAGTAAGTGAACAATGCCGTTCGTGCTGCTGCTTGTCTACGCGTACGCATTGTTAAAAAGCAAGTATATCGCCTTTATGCTACCTAACTGTGTAGTTAAATTTAACTAGCTCCACTTCGACTTATAGGCCTATATGAATGCAACAGTAGGCCTACTAACAATTTATGTCAGTCATGAGGGAGACATTTTTCTGTAGGAGTACTTTTACTTTTGATACTTTCACATCAGCTGCAGCCATCTTGGCTGGTCAACGGCACTCCTCTTTACTAAGCTAGGTCTAGTTCGCTGTAGTGTCCCCGGCGAGAGGGACCAAGCCAAAAATGACGTCATCAAGTATTTTGCGTAAATAGCCAAGGCTCCGCAAGTTATCAGTCGTAACAAACCTGCCCCATATGAGATAAGTGGTTGTGATTGGCCTGGCCGTGAAATTACAAATCCCACTGTGGCCACGCCAACACCCGCCCTACGAAGCAGCTCGCTTGGTTGGGGTTAGGCATTTGACCTCGAGTGTTTAAGGTTAGGATAGCCGATTGGTCAGGGGACAGGACCTGTACAAATCGGGTTATGTTACCTTGCGTAAGCATGGACTCCTGGCCAATAAATGCTATTGAAGGGCGGGTCTTGGCGTGGCCATAGTGGGATTTGTAATATTGCGGCCCGGCCAGGATCTGGTGGGCTGGAAATCTGTCTGAACCAACTGGAAGGGGACCAGATGTATCTGCCAGAGCAAATAAAATATGAGCTCGTACATTTGTCTGGTTCTCAGGCCACCTGTGTGAAGGAAATAGGTGGATCTATTGGCAGAAATGGAATATAATATTCATAACTATGTTTTCATTAGTGTATAAATCACCTGAAACTAAGAATGATTGTGTTTTCGTTAGCTTAGAATGAGCGGGTCTTCTTCCACGTTGCTCGCCGTGTTGCATCGTGTGTTTCTACAGTAGCCCAGAATGGACAAACCAAACACTGGCTCTCGAGAAGGCCTTTCACTTTTTTTACGTTACCTGAGGGGCACCGTAGATTATTCTGCTACATACTCGTAAAGGGAATTTAGAGAGGGGTATTCAATTAATTGGTTGCAATCTGCAACCTCACCGCTAGATGTCACTTAATCCTACACACTGGTCCATTAGGCACATTTTGTAAAAATGCCCCTGTACTTTTTCAAGATTTTGAATGCAGGAATGCTACTTGCAATAGACTGTTGAATTGGTAGTTTTAAAAATCTAAATACTTCCATCATCAGAATAATATTATTGTATTCCATTATTGAGTGTTGCATCCATATTGCCCAGTCTTATATTGAGCTGTTTTTGCCCCTGCCACGCCAAACCCAACTCCCTCCAACGGAGAGTGAAAGACAGGGGATGGGATGCAAACCAAGGCCTTGGTACGACTTAACTCCCACGCATCAAAGGAAGATATGGCCTTTCTTACTTTGTCCATTTAGCTGCAGGAGGGATCTCAAGCCTCTGTGTGGAGTGGGATTAGCTGCACTATTGTATCTCTGCTTTGAACCTCACTTGGTGATGCCAGGGGGTGTAAACTATTGGAGCATTGCAAAGAGGTCTGCTGCATTTAAAAAATATATATATATATATTTACACAGGGTAAGCTCGCTGGGCATGAGTGCACTTTTCAGGAACGCCCAGCTTCACACCCACACACACACAGTTTCAGTTACACACATTCACACCTGGAAGCTGTCGAATACAGGCGTGCACATTTCTGTTAAGGACCAATGAACAGTTATACAAGAAAAGGTGGCGATTATAAGTGCTTTTCCCCATCATGTTTTTTTTTTTTGCTCCCCAAACCGTTGCAGGAATTGGGACTGCAGCCTTCCAGTTCCTGTTGTCCCTGTGCACAGCTTCAACTACCTGCAATCTGACTGAGGAAAAACTCTTAAAACATCTGTGATGAGAAAAAAAAACGTATTTTCTTGTTTTATTAATATGCTCTACACTCTTTCAACAGTCACATGTATTTTTTAACATTTCTAGATGGGCACGGATTCACATCATGTCCAGGCAACCTCCTTGGGGATCTATTTTACAGGCCTGACTATTATTTGTTCTACTGAAATATTAATATTCATAGGAACAGCTGGTTACCTTGCTGTGATCTGTGATCTGTGATCTGTGATCTGTGATCTGTGATCAATTCATGTCATGTCAATCAAACAGCTCTACTCTCCCTGCTCAAAAAATACATTTTAATGAATGGAGATAAAGCAGGACACTAGTCATTACTGAAATTGCAAGCACAAAATGATAAAAGAATAAGTCACTTCAAAGTTCAGTTAACAAGTTCAGACAATGACCACTTGATTTCAGCACAAAGACCTCCTCAGGTGTGAACTTTTGCAGGAGCGCTGGGTTTCGCCTTTTGTTCAGGCACCTTCAGACGAGCCAAACACGGATATATATCCAGGCAGACATTCAATTCATGTATCAGAGCTTTCCAGAACGTCTTTTTCCCATAGATCAGCACCGTGGCGGTGACAGTCGTGTAGATGGATGTGAAGAAGAACATGAGCACGATGATGTTCTCGCTGTTCTTCACCATTATCTGGTAGTTGACGTACAGGTCGACCATGAGGCAGAGGATGAAGACGGCCACTAGAGATAAAGCCATCTTGATCACCCTCATCTGGGTGCCCAGCTTGGGCCCGTGCGCCGCATTTGTGCTGGCTTTCATGTGACGGAGATGGATGGCCAGGTGGACAGAGATGGAGATGCAGCATTTCACCATGAGCACCCCTGGCAGCACATCAGCCAGGATCAGAAACATTCCTTGGTAGATCTGGCCAGAGGACGAGTTGGGCATTAAAACCCCACAGACTCTGTCGGCTAAGGTGAAGTTGCCAGAGTTAAACACCAAGAGCATGGGCATGCAGGTGCCCAGGCCGCACAGAGGGATGAGACAAACAGCTAAGGTGACGTGCCTGAGGATGGCGGCCTGGATCTGTGTGTAGCAGTGATTGGGGGTGTGTACCAGCTTGGTGCTGTAGTAAAAAGTGAGAAAGCTGGTGTCCCACATGATGGTGAACTTGAGGCTGTAGATTAACAGCATCATGACGGTGTAGGGCATCGCAGAGATTTGGCACTGACTGTCCACCTCGTTCATGGTCATCCAAAAGTAACAGAGCAGCTGGTGAGCCACGTCGGCCACTGACAGAGCCAGAATGATGGTCTCACACGGACTCCACTTCTTGTTCTGCCTGTAGTTCCACAGACTCACCAAGAAGATGTAGCCATTAAAGAAGACGGTCGTGACAGCAACCAGACCTGTCATTACCCAGAGGGTCAATTTATTCAATTCATACATAATGACAATGATTTTACCCCAAACACAACTGCAGTGTAAACCTTTAGGAGAATAACTTAATCTTTATTCCTTCTATGTGGCACTTAGCAGTATGTGTGGGGTAATGAAGTGTTTTGTTTTTGCTTTGTTCAAAGAGATGACAAGAAGGCAAGAAAGTATGCACACACACTCCAAACCAGAGGTTTCTTCATTTGTGGTTCCACAGACTCAGTCACAGTTTGTCGCTGTCGCTGGAGCCTGGGGAAAAGGTTCACACATTTAGCTTTTAGAATACATGAAACAAAAGCTAAATTGGATCAGTTCAAATATTCTATTGTGGTTAAGAAGATACATAAAATCTACAATTTATGCCGATCTTACAACAAACGACTTTTCAAGCAACTCCACTGTCGTAGACAAGTTTCCAATATCCGTATGAAATCATGAGTCTTGCTAGAGTTGGGGCGCGCTACTGTCGTCTCAATCGTTTGGTGTAAGGTGGTCATAAAACTCAGTCCGAGCTGTCTTTAGTCAGTCTTTTATCCGTCTTGACGTTCCGACTAAATCCAATGTGTTTGATATTATCGTAAGTTTTAAGTCTTGGTAGTGAAGTCTTTGCAAAATCCTATAGTGTGTGATTAAAACCTCAGTGACATTTAGATGTGAGATGGAGTCAGACTTTAGTCTTTTCAAACTCTTTTCACAGTCTACTAGTGTATGGTAGGGATTAGTCACATGCAAAACAAAGTATGTTATGTGTAAGTGTTAGCTGATGCCTACCATACATTAAAAGACTCTGAAAAGAGTTTGAAAAGACTGACACCATCTCACATCTAACGACAATCTGCCATAATGTCAGTTTTTAGTCACAGACTGTAAGATTTTACTACCAAGACTTAAAATCTACGATAATACCAAACACGTTTGATTTTGTTGGAACGTCAAGACAGGAAAAAGACTTAAGACAGCTCGGTCTGAGTTTTATGACCACCTTACACCAGAAGATTGAGACGACGGGAGCTCGCAACATCTCTAGCAAGACTCTCATGATTTTATTCTGATATTGGTCATTTGTCTGTGACAGTAGAATCACTTGAAAAGTCGTTTGGTGTAAGGTCGGCATGAGGTTAGAAGGTTAGAGCGATTAGTTTAAGAAACATCCGTTTTTACCTCAAATGAACCTCGTATGGGTTGGATGGACTCAAGGTTTCTGCTTACATATCCAATGCCCGCTAGTTGTACAATATGTGGTCTGTCCTAATACCCTTGGCTGCAGTTGAAGAATCCTTTGTTTTGTCTTGTTTATCCAGGCGTTAATCCTAGCCCGAAGTTGTCTGCAGGATGCACACAGCAAGGTGACATCCTTGGATTTACAAGTTCCTTGACTATGATTTTTATATATATATATATATATATATAAGCGTTAGATTTGCATGAGTTATGACCACAGGTAGTGGTGGCGGTGTATTTGCATTTAGCCAGGATGGGCAGGATATGTGCTCATTATGACTATCCGGGGCCTTTACTGTATGTCGATCAGTGCAGCATGACAGCTCAGCCAATCCGCAGACCACACTGCACCCGACGCCGCATGCAAATGGAAATTTTTCCAGCAGCTCGGCCAACATATTTCCAAACACCAAACCACACACACACGCACGCACGCACACACACACACACACACACACACACACACACACACACACACACACACACACACACACACACACACAGGTAAATCTATTTACCTGATAAGAAAAGCAAATCACCTCTGAATCACATTCAGGAGCCTTTCTAATGGACCACATTATCACTGTAGTTTGTGCTGTGGAGGACACTAACTTTGTAGACAGGCTTTTAACAAGACGTTGATTTAAATCACATGTAAGTTTATATTTCATTTAGATTTTGTGTTTCACATACTATCAAATCTTAGCAAACAGGATTATCATGGCTCACCGACTTCCTTATCTATGTTTCCTTATGACCAACACTTTACTGTAACTTAGTTTAATCTATTATTGTAATGAGTAGTTCATTTTATACCAAACAATCAGGACAGATTCTGTCTTTTTGCACAATAGCATAACAAAGCTCATTTGCATGCAGAAACTCTTTGAATCTAGATGTGAAAGAACATTCTGCAGTGGGAGTCTTTGCTTTAAAAAAAAAGAAAAAGAGGAGAATTACTATGCCAACACTGTGAAAAGTTCTGCCCTCTAAGAAACATATTATTAAAAGAAGAGATTATGTGGTTTCTAAGTATTTGTAATGAATTAAATGTATCTTCCCGCAGGTCATGAATGGATCAAAGGACAGACTTATGTATGCACTTACAAAGGCTTTTATACACAGAGAACTGGTCCCTCTCATGGATAAGCATCTCTTTATACATTTGAATTGAGCAAACCAAAAGATACAGATGAAAAATTGTCACGTTTCAAGTTGTCTTCGTGTTAAGCAAACAAGTGACAAAGTCACAAACACTGCAAAGGGACATGGTAAACATGTTTTGTCTCTGTGTGTGTGTGTGTGTGTGTGTGTATGTGTGTGTGTGTGTGTGTGTGTGTGTGTGTGTGTGTGCTTAAGAGGGCCCTTGGCAGAATTTATTACCAAGGGCCCATCAACCCTCACTGCTGCAGGCATAGTGGTTTGGCTGACTCTGGATTTGAAGAGTGGCAGCTTAAGATTAGCCCCTCCACTACTAACTGTTAGACTAATAACTAGTTTACTGGTTGCTGAGCAAACATTGGAGAAACACACAACACATACCAGGGCAATTTTACAGCACTTTGTTCTGCAAATGAAACATTCTCCAGGAGGCAAATGCACATAAGAGGGTCAGAGGCAAAATTGACTTCACTGTCTCCCATTATTCTGATACAAAAGCAGCTTTAAAGCTCCATTGTGTAATTTCTTTAGTTGATTCTTAGCAAAAAAAAAAACTTTGTTCTTTCACAAATATGTGCTCATTCATGTGTAATTATTTCCACCAACTAATCAAAGTATCCTTGTAAGCGTAGAATCTGACATTTAGAATCATTCAGAATACATATGAGCGCGCCTCCATCTTTAAAATACATTAGCCAAAGAGGGACATACCTCTGCCTTTTGTGCTTTTACACTCAGTGGCACTGTGACGAATGCCAGGGAGGGGGAGAAGATTACTCGCGACTGCTGGCAGATTTGAAAGCCTGTTGAAGAAGGCAGGATCACACCTATTCTCGAGGACATGTAACGGAGTCGCCAAGGAAGTTAAAAAGAGAATTAAAACGACAACGCGACAGGCAAAGCCACAAGACAAAAGTTGCCTGCTTTCTTCTCGACAGGTAATTCTGCCTATTTGTGTAAATTCAAAGTTTTATAGTTACTTGGCTAACTATAGCATGGTTGCGCATAACGCTAGAACGACGTCTAGGATACTTTTCCTCGCGTCTGTGATGAAAAAGGATTTTCTACCTTGTAACATAAATGTAATCATATGTGTCATGATTTCACTGGCAGACAACTCACGTCGTGTGTAGTTGTACCATAGCTACAGCTAGAACAGCTGTGTGTAAATGATGGAGATACTAAGAGCTAATTTCGGTTTCATTGACATGATTGTTCATACTGCTCAGAGAAATATATTAAAACACAAACCTCCGTTGCTTCTCTCCTACGCTGTAAACATTGCCTTAAACTATTCATCTCGTACAATATACAGAATAACGATAGCACTGATACTTTAGTGGAAGGAAGACTCACGGTCGTACTTCTTGGAATAATACGGCCACCATAGAAGTTAAAATGCGCTCGGAATGGGAGGGGCTAGAAAGTAATATTCAGTTGGTTGTCATATACAATTTCACCGCTAGATGGGAGAAATTCTTACACAATGTAGCTTTAAGTTTGAATATATATTTATACATTACAGCCCTGAAAATATCCTCCAATCTGCGGGCGATGAGAATTGACAGATTGTTGCACCAAGATCAGAATTCTGACACTTCTTCATGTTCGATGCACTCCAAAACATAGCGACCCCCTCTAAGTAAGTTGTATTTCAACCTCTGACCACGTAATTAGTTTTTATATAATCATATCTAATTCTGCATCCTGGGAGCGGGAGATGGGTTTAAAATGCTATTCTATTATGTTGTGATATCATCAAGCAATAACACAAAAATCTGAATGCTCAGTGAGCCCTAAATGGGATTTAGATGGTACTCTCCTCATTGACATGATATTTAAAAAAATGTTTTATTGTACACGTTATGTTTTTAAAAAAAAAAAGTAATAAAATGTTTGAGCTAAATGTAAAAATACAAGTCTTTTGATATATACATTTTACACACAGTTTTAGAAAAATCCGTGTAACAATGAGAACCTATTCATTATGCATTATGAAAGTCAACCAGTTGTATATTTTTGTTTGTCCAAGTGAGTAAGAATTTACAAGTCCCATTATTCTCCAGTTAAATACAATGTATTGCACCATTTATAATATACATACTTCACATAGAGTTCTTTACAATATCTTTTATACTTAAAGTAAAGCTCCTTTCTTCAGAAGGCAAAGTTTTATACTAAAAAAAAAAGAGTCAATCAGGCATTTGGATTGTAGTTACACAGCGTATCCGTATCGATGGTCGTAATTGAGAGACGGATGAATTTGCCCTGTAGTAGTTGGCTGCGATGTGCCGTTACTCTCGCCTGCGTAGATGCCGCCACTGCGGCCTGCTTCTCGGATACTGGGATGCTGGTTCCTCACGGAGCTGTAGTGCACCCCGGGGTGGGTGCGGTACGACATAATCGAGCGGAAACTGGAGTTTCTGCTGGGGGGTCTGCTCTCCGGGGCCGGGGCGTCCTCCCTGAGGAAACAAGTCACACATGGTCTCCATCAGATGATCCTCAAGATGATTTTAGACTGTCTGATGGACGCTTGAAATAGTTTCCAGCTCTGATAGTACAATACCTTATTTCATTTGCGACCTCTTTTTCGTAGCGACGCTTGTGGCAGCAGCACACCAGCAGCCAGATGAGCAGCAGGAGGAGGAGAAGCAGCAAGAGAGCACCTATCACTGCCCCGGCTATGACACCCGCCTTATTGGTAGCTGGAAAGAGAGGACAGGGTGCTTTCAGACGAAACAAGGGCAGACCAGTTCTTCTCACAGAATTGGTTCCGTCGAGTTGATAAATGCATCAAACCCAGGGGTGTCGGACTGGGGGTGGAAATGGGACTGAGTGTCATGGTTGTGGTTTTCAGTTGTAGTTTTTCCTGTTTTATTGTGTTAATTTATTCCCTGTTCCTTGTTGTTTACTGTCTCCTGTGTTCCTGTATTCTCTGTTGTGTTTATCCTGTTTCATCTATGTGTATGTTTTATGCTTCAGTTTCCCCACACCTTCTGTTAAGTACCCTTTTTATTTAAATAAATATTTCTAGGGGGCCCAAATAGATGCTAGAAGGAATAGGTGTGGAGGTATGGGAGGGGCCCATTTCTACAGGGCCCAGAATTTTGTGCTACGCCTCCGATCGAACCGTAAGTGTTTTGATATATATTTAAATATATATTTTTTTTTCAAAGGTTTTTGTTGTTGTTGGTATTTTCGCCTTTAATCAACAGGACACCATGAAAGGGGAGAGGGAGGGGGAAGACATGCAGGAAACTTGCTACATGATGGATTCAAACCCTGGACCGCTAGCCTCGTGAGACTGTCCTGATCTCGCGAGCTCCAGTTTTCCACTCGCAGATCAGTCTGGCATCTTGAGACAGACAACGGCCGACCAATCAGCGTTGGTTTTGAGGCGGGTTCAGGTGTGACGCAACGAGAAGCGACTGTTCAGTCTAAACAACGTGGCGGCTTCCACGGATGAGATGAGCGTAGCTATCGGGCAAGTTTTATCCGAGTCAGAAAGTATTCCTTCATTGAAAGAAGAGCAAAAAACGGCACTGGAGGCTCTTCTCAGAGGAAAAGATGTTTTTGCTTTTCTCCCGACTGGTTTCGGCAAGAGTTTGATATATCGTTGATCTAATTGGTTGATTTGGCCCGTCTATCACCAACATAGGTGGTGATAGACAGATGGTTTATCCAATCAGCTAACTAGTATTTTATGCCGAGCAAATGCGAAGCAATCCATCTGGCAGAGTCAGGTTACTGGACCGCTGCATCGAGGAATAAACCTCTTTATATGGGTGGGCGCTCTATCAACTGAGCTACCTGGGAGCCCAGAGTTTTGATACTTTTCATAAAAAATGTGGAATTAGTTTGACATTTTGTTATAGTCAACACATCTTCACTCCTAACTCATCAAATACTGATGCTGCCAGGCTGTCTCGTCTCTAGTCCGATTCAATCACTTCTTGTTCACTCATACTGTACATCCTGGACCAAGAGAATGGTTCTTTTGATTTTCATTTAGCTGCTCGACTCGATTACCTCATTTACTTCCTTGTTTGAAACAATGATTCCTGTTCATTCATTGGTTGTCCCACTTAGGTGCTTCCACCTATGTTTCCACCTATGTTTTGAGCGACTGCACCACCGTAGCCGGCAGCGTGAGCAGAAACATACGGTAACAGCGAGTGAGTGGGCAGTATGAGTAAAGAAAGCCGACAAGCTGACCCGGTACAGAACACTGAAAGGAGTCCTTCAAAAAGATTTGTTCGTTCATTTTCGCCCATCAGTAACAAAGTGCAGCTCTCCTTCTTTACAGCCATGAATTCCAGCTTTAACAAGAGGCTTACATATACCTTTACGACTTGCCTTTCAGACTGCAGAAAATACTCTACCTCCAACAGGATGTGTGTTAAGTACTTAAGAATAAAATTAGATGATTAAATCATAGACTTACGGTTGTATGCATTCAGCGCATATTTACACTGTCCTTTGCCCACAGCATTTGTCACCTCACACACGTAAGTTCCAATGTTTCCGTCTGTATGGTTCTTTATCAACAGCTCCCCAGTCTGTGGGTCTTAACGGAAGAAGAGAGCATTCAGTACAAGCATATTATGCAAATACAGCATCATGAAAGTATTTTAGAAAAGCCTTTTTGTCTGTCAATTTGCATCTTCACCTTGGGTTGCAGTGGCTGGTATTGCACCGCCGCTCTCTCTGCTCCACTTGTAACTGAGAGGAGTGGATCCCTGAGAAGATTTACAGCGGAGGGAGACCGGGCCACCTTTCTCCTCTCCGCCTTCAACCCAACACTTTGGCGATGACGGAGGAACTAGGGACAGAAAATAAATAACCGGTATCAGTGCTTTAGTTCATCATGGGAGGGTTTGAGGTGTGAAAGGCGAGAACAATCAGAGGAATGACTACAGCGGTCACACAGAAACAGGGAATGAAAGAGCCTCTACATGCCATGCGAGTGAGAGTAACAATTCAAAGAAGAATGAGAGGGCTGAAAACATGAACAGGTAAAACCGGTCAAAAACAAGTTCCACCCTTACCCATCACCACCAGAGTGATTTTTCTCATGTCGACACCTGGCGCCTTCTTGACTTTACACTGGTAGGTGGCTGTGTCTGAGGGCCTCACATCAGAGAGAGAGATGGAAGCGTCTCCCAACTTGGGATCCCTTATGAACTTGAGCCTTTTGGAGACGCCCGGGTCGTCGTAGTAGTGCGTCTGGTTTCCTGCATATGATAAGATCTGAGATGCAAAGATTGGGTTGAGTGAGGATACTTCCTAAAAGCAGGTTTTCCAACAGAGCCCAAAGGTAAAACAGATAACCCCCACTCTTGCATGTTGTACGAACACACACTTGTAATTTGCCCAACCTCCCAGACTGTTTTTTTCTCTCTTTCCTCACAAGCTCTCCTACCAGTTTGTCTTTCTGTGTCATGTCTGGGCTGACATTGTACCACTCAATGTCCAGCTCTCCTGTGTCTTGGGGGCCAGCGGTGTAGGCGCATCCCAGTTCCACAGTCTCCCCCTGGGCCTTTTGAAAGGTCTGTGGCCCCGTGGATGTCACCACCATCGCCTCCGTCACATCTAATGGATTTAGAAGAATTCTAGTCACATTTATCTCATTTATAATGTACACTTCTTTCTCCATCCAATTTCCATAATCATAAACCCAGGCCAAAAGACAAACATAAAGAAAAAAAAAAAAAGATTGAAAAAATAGTCTCGCTTACATGCATTAATATTTTTCCAACTTAATGGCTTTCAAGCTCTGGGCCTGTGTGCTCATAAACAGTCTCAGAGTGGAGTAGGTGCTGATCTGAGACTAATTGGCCTCTCAAGTCAAACTGGGGAGGGTTTGAAGCTGGAATAGAAGTAAAAGTGCTACTTTTTGTGAAAATGTTATGGTTTGGTTTTAAACTCTTGAGGCTCAGTCGCTGTCAGAAATATATGGGTATAAATGATGATGAAAACTGAATGGATGAGCAGACATGGAAAATGTCGCAGTGGCAGTTAAAAGCTGTTTCTGGGTTGACACACACCCTGCTGACTCACTGTCTGTGGCCACGGATTTTAATTATTGCTGATAGCTTGACGTTTATAAAAATAACTGACAATGTTTATTGTCGTTAACGCAGCGAAGCCTTTTTCAATTTCACTTTGGTGATGTTATCTTTCAGCTTCTCAGATATCTGGAGATCTCGTTCACCCTTTACCCCCCATCTAGGTGATTAACCTTCTCTAACTTTCTCAGTGGACCAGGTTGAAAATCAAATTAGCCTCTCTCCGGACACCACTAAACATCCACTGTAGCTCTCTGAAAGCACCGCCACTGCAACAAAACAAACTACATCAGAGGTATTTGTGAAAAAAGCATGTAAATGGCAGATGTGTGAAAGGGTGTCTGAAAAAATTCTTAAATTAGTCAGTCAAATGTTTACACTGCAAAAGACCCCGTTGGGCAAAGTGCTCTTTGGAAGACGTGTTTACAATGTGGAGAGGCAGCTAAGCTAACTTGCCAGTGAGCGCATGCAGACAGTCACTAAGCTTGACAATAAAGAGCAGCAAATATTCAAATCCTATTTACCTCCTTTAGGGCCCAGACATGATAAGAGTTTTGCATGTGTTCTATGTGTACACGTTCACTCTGCTGCATGCATTTGATTTAACTTTACTTCTGTTTTTTTTATTATTATATTGTTTCATGTATCAAGTTATACAGCCTGGATTGAAGCCCAGGAGTCATTTCTCAACTGGGGACAATAAAGTCTGTCGGTGCCAGTTTGGCCCTTCGTAACAGGAGCACAAATGGAAAAAGAAAAGAAAGCTATCAATGTTTTGCAGGGTACCTGTCAGCCACCCACATTACACAGTATGTACACGGTTCATTGCTTATGTGCAATGCATATCGTATCATCAGCTGAGAGCATGTCATACTGGCCAGTGTATTGTGTGGGTCACAGATCACACAGAGAAAACAACAGTTTCTGTCAGCGATCATATATTCTGTGCTCTCTATGATCAGAATATTTTCAGATTTCTTGTACAAAAAGGGCACTTTAAGACATGTCAAATGTGGTATTTGCTTTGGCCTCACTTATGTAAAACCTAAAACACATTCCTGAGATATCACATCAGACTCACCTGTCTTCAGCCGAATTGTAAGCAGAAACAGCACAGCCACCTTAAGCCTCACAGTTGTGAATACAGGCTCCATTATAACCCTGAAAGCAACATGAAGTGAAGAAATGATTCAGAGCATGTAATACCAGTGACTGCCTATCTGTCCACTATCCTTTGTCTCTAATTTAATTTAATATAATTCAATGAAAGTGGAAGAGCTCTACAGTATGGCTGTCATCCACTTCTCTAACACAGTTGTTTATCTTAAATCTGCTTTGGAGTGGAAGAATTACGGCTCTGAAGTGAATGTGAATACCAATGTAAAACAAGCAGCTAAGATCAACTGTTTCATTCCTACACACTACCTAGAAGAAAAAATAAAGTAGCTCTAACATACCTTAAAGTGGAGGTATAATCCAAAGTAAAAGTGTGTCCTTGGAGGCCTAGCAGTGCTTCAGTTCTGGTGGAGCTGGCTTATTTGGTTCTCAGGTGAAACTCAGTAGCAGATAACTATACATGGCCACACCCTCTCTGTCCATAGTGCATGTGTTGGCCACTCCTAGGTACATTTATATTTTTAAATCTATATTTATTGAATCTCCTCAAAATAGGTTTTTATTTTTGGAAAGTCAATTGTTTTTTGGGGGTTGGGGATGTGTTCATTTGTTTAACAGAATAAAAAAATCCAGAACTAGAATTCAGAAAAAGAGTTTTGTCAGTCGTACAGTCGGTGTTTGTTTTTCTAATCACAGGCTTACGGCAGATTAATGATTACCCGCCGTGGCGTTGTTCAACAACTATGTTGCTGCGCTGCTTTTTCTGCTGGTATCATCTGTCATTACATAATCATGCATATTACAACTTCCTGTGTGCAATTGTGCCTCAATACAATAGGATTTATGTATGCTTTAATGTAGTTTGGATATAGAGAAATTGTTTTTTCAAAATAATAATAATAATTTCTGTATGTAATTATAATAATACCTTTATTTACCTTTTTTTTTTTTTTTTTTTTTTTTAAATTAATCCCCAGTGGGGAAATTACAATTTACACTCTGTTTGTTAGAACACACTATCCCCAGGCCGGAAATAAACACACATGCTCAGGTCCTATACATGCACAAATGGAGAGTGAGTGGGCTGCGACTGCTGGACAGGCACCCTGAGCGGTTGGAGGGGGTTCGGTGCCTTGCTCAAGAGATACCTTGTCAGTGCCCAGGAGGTGAACTGGCACCTCTCCAGCTACCAGTCCACACTCCGTACTTTGGTACCAGCGTGGTACCAGTGTGGTACCAGTGTGAACCAGCGACCCGCCAGTTCTCAACCCAACTCCCTACGGACTGAGCTACTGCCACCCCATATAAAGCGCTTTTCAAAACTACTTACAAAGTACTTTACATTCATTTACAAAACAACATAAATGACAGATAATAATCAAACAACAATAAAAGTAGTGAGTTTTGAAAAGAGACTTAAAAGAAGACAACGTGTTGGCTTCCCTGATCTCCTCCGGTAGGTTGTTCCACAACTCGGGGGCCCGAGCAGAATACGAATATGAATACGAATACGAATACTAATACGAATACGAAAAACTTTATTGTCCACAGATGTGAAAATCTTTCTTCAGTTTCACCAAGAATACAAGAGAGACAGGACATTGCAAACAGTACATAGCCAAGACGGCAAGACAGACAATACATTTCATAAAAAGTGACTTTACAAAGGTTACATTTACAAAAGAAAAAATAAGTAAATAAATAGATAAATATAGCCTACTAAAAATGCTTGCTGTGCATAAAACCTGCAACCTGGAAGTCTGCCTCGCCCTACATTCCATTCTTAAGTACGTGTACGGTGTTATTTAGCACCTTCACAGCATTGGGGATGAAGGATTTCTTAAAGATGTTTCTATTTGTTGTTAGTACTCTAATACACCTCCCTGAGGGTAGGAGTTCAAATTCGCTGTGTAATGGATGGGAGGGGTCACTAATAATTTTCTCAGCTTTGTTTGTAATGCGTTCCTCATGAATACTGCTAAAGTGCTTTTGTGGCTTCCCTATAAAAAAGGGAAAAAACGGCCCGATCACCTTTAGTTTGACCAGGGTGTGACCAAGAGCGACCTACCAGAGGATCTCAGGTATGTAGGCCTACAGTAGTTCTTCTTCACGGTAGTTATAAATATATGTAACTGCTTTAATTGTTAATGGACCAACACATTGCTCCAACCCTTCCCTGACACACCCTCATGCCCCACCCATGAAAACACACTCCCACACAGACAGAGAGCACACAATGGGACGTTTGTTCATTTAGTGCCAATTTCAATTCGATTTTATTTATAGTGTTAAATCATGACAGAATTTATCTAAGGACACTTTACAGACAGAGCAGGTTTGGACCACACTCTATAAGTTACAGAGACACAACAGTTCCCACAAGAGCAAGCATTTGGTATGAGAGGCGAGTAAAAACTTCCTTCAAACAGGCAGAATACCTCGGACAAAACCTGGCTGTTGGTGGGCGGCCATCTGTCCCGACCGGTTGGGGGAGAGGGAGAGAGAGGGAGAGAGAGAGAGAGAGGCAGAAATATGGACTCCTAATAATTAAAACAGCGGGTAATGGAGTGACATATATTCAGTCAGTAAATAAAGCCTTTATTAGATGATTAAGCTTATCACACAAATCACAAATAGGTTGAGCATTCAAAACAGCCTGCAGTGTCACAACTTTTCATCAGCTATGAATGGAGAGTTTAGATTTGGATCTCACTGTGGCTGATGAGCCAAAAAAATTAAAAGAAAGACAAGGCCGATGAAGTTGGATGAAGTGAAATGTTTCAGTTTTGATGTGGTGAGAGTGTACAGTAAGTGATGTGAGCACAGAGCATGAAGTTAGTCATCAGGAAACCTAAGTGCTGGGTTAATGCGACCCTGCCAATAATGTTCATTAAGGAGATGAACAAATTAGTAACGCTCAGGATGAAACATGATCAGAGAGCAAATTTGAAAGTAGCAGCACCACCCCCCTTTCTCTTCTGTTGCACGCTGTGTGTGTGTGTGTGTGTGTGTGTGTGTATGTATGTGCAGGCTGTAAACCTGAGATTCATGCAGCGTGCATCAGTGACACCATGAACATGTACATGAATGTGTTCATGAGTGATCCCGCAATGGTCAGGGGTGTGTGTGGCTATTCTGTATAGCTGCTTTACCAGCAGGTGGTTAATTGCCCCACTCGTTCCCCACTGGTGTAAGAGGAGGTTCTGGCACCGGAGTGCTGCGCTGAACAGACTGTGTGACAGGACAAGGCGGGACCAAACAGACAGTCCTGGGACACAAGACCACCATTAAGACTGCAGGAGAGAAAGTGTGAACAAGTATGATGAATACGTGTGTCACCCTTGTGACACAGCAGCCTCTTTGTCGCCCAATGCTTTCTTAATTATCCCACTAAACTGGGTTGATGAGAGGTAGCTAAACTCCAGCCTCATCTTTACAGCCAAGATTTGCTATAACCCCATCCATCCTTCCAGATTTGGCAATGGTAGCCTAATCACACCACAGGGTAGCAAACAAACCACCTTGACAGATGTCCAAATAACAAGTAAACAGCCTAGCAAAGAGGCAAACTAATAGCCAACGCAGGGAGGGGAGAGGCTACAGAAAGGCAGGGTTTGCCAGCAGCCATACTGAAATAGCACGGCAGCGTGAGTCACGGTGTGTCAATGTCAGGCAGCCGGTTGGGCACATATTCATCTTTTTTAAGGTGGAATGCCACTGGGTTGAGGATGGCGCTTCTGGCAGAGGGAGGCAGTCCCTCAAAGAGCTACGTGAGTGGAATACAGCCAGCCCATTCTGGGCCCACGCTATATTCATGACCCCCCTGAATCTCTGGAATTAAATGTCCACTCTGACAGTGAAATTGATTTTTTTGTCTCCTTTACAACAATCAGTCGTTATTCACAGAAGTCATGCCCCGTCATAAAAATATACTCTGCAGCCTGGGTGTTGTTAGTTACACCATGCAATAAGTAAGAGTACAGAGGTAGCATTGTCATCCAATTCTATCTTTTGTCTTGTTATGATTGCTCCCACCCTCCAAGCAGAGCGCATTTTCAGCTGCTCCTGCCCTGCATGGTTTCCATTTGCCATGCAGCAGAATAAATAATAAAGTGGCAAATGCAAGGATTCCTCCCAGCCTCTGTGATTCTTTATCGCAGTAAGTAACCCACTCAGGAAAGGGCACAGCTACCATCAAAGCATGCTTGAATGATGCTAGACACAGTGGTTGCCTGCATACATTCATTCTCTAGTATTGATTATATTGAAACTATTGCAGCCGGAGACAGGATTTTCATGATTTTGTTTTTGCATCTACAGCATTGAAAAAGATGGTAAAAAAAAAAAGAAAATGATGAGAGCAAATGAGTAATATAGAGAAAGAAAGATTAACTTTAGCCTGAAAATACAACATCCCACACTACCTAGGATGAAATGTAAGAAGGGTGAGCAGGTTACTACATCGAATAGGCACCAAGGACACAACTAGAGAGTTTGTTTTTGCTCCAGGAAATCACTTCCACTCTGAATCTCTGTCCACATATTGACAGTTATGATCAGCAGGAAGTCCATCCAACCAAGAATGCGTGCCAACAAAACACTTCCTGAGGACTGAAATACGACAGGTGTAGTTAAACCCACATGAAACCAACAAAGCCCTGACGGTCCTGCTTCATTTACTGTAGGCCTCTCCTCAGGCCTGCTTAAGCTTCTAACCTCTGAACATGAAAAGGCATGGCTCTGTGAGAAATTCCACGTATAAAATATGAAAGTAAATGGAAATTTATCATGTATTTACAACTCCATCCCTCCCTCGGTTCACAAGCTGCCCACCCACATACGGTATACCCCAATACGTACGTACACACACACACACACACACACACACACACACACACACACACACACACACACACACACACACACACACACACACACACAGCCCCCAGCAATATGAGCATAGCTGGTGGACCCCATAATCCAATAAGTTGTGCTTCTTGTGCTAAACCCAGTGAAGTCTGGCACACAGTGAGAGTCCACGGAGACTCACGGCCCCCTAAGCCTCGCTTGCAGGAGTGGGATAGAAACTGTATTCTCTGAAAAAAATACTTTAGATCTCTCTCCCACTCTCTGCTTCTACGATAGCTCATATTTCTACCCCCCCCACACACACATTGGGGAATTATGATATAATGATGTAATTTAAAGCTGACTGCTCTTCTTTTTTTTTTTTTTTATACAAATTAACAGAAACATTCTTGGAAAAACAGCCTCGTTCACCGACTGTGTTATGGAAAAAGACGATGTTCTGCGTCACAGTCTGTATCCTCAGACGATAACAAAAACACACATTCATTTGGAGGAAATCAATTCTGCCGAATTTAAACTCAGTCGAATGGGTTTGCGCACATGCTTGGCCATGCTTGAAAGCAGCATTCATAGAGAGACGGCAATTTTCATCAAAACACTAACAATAGTTTGTGGAATGGAATTTTCATTCTTTTGATGCAGTTTGTGCTTGTTGTCTGCCACAGCTACAAAGTAGTGAACTTGACTTTGTTGTTGTCAGACAGTTATGGTCAATTATGGGGAGTAATACAAACACGACACTCTTACAGACACACTCTCACACAGCAATTACACAAGCGCTCATGCTATTGCATAATATGGGAGGACGCTGCAACCATTGTTACTCTATCCCAAACCTTAAAGGAATAGATCAACATTTTGGGAAATTGGCTTATTTGCTTTTGAAGTATAAAAACAAGTAATTTGTCATTTGGGAGAAGCACATGAAGCTGTAAACACAAGGTTGACATATGTGGCCCGCCCCTTTTTCCTTTGTTCCTTTTATCTCTTCACTTCCAGCTGCTTTTGCTGTTTATAGTAAATACAAGTCAAAAGTTGCAGTCCTCCTGATAGCTTCAAACAGCCAGCGATACATTTCTCAAAGTTGCGAACACATGTCCATATTTTTGAGGCAGTTTTATGGCCTGACAACACCACATACACCACAGGTATCGGACTGGTGCAGAGTTACGTTCGGCCCTGGGTGTGTTTAGGACCGGGCTATTGCGCTATTAGCCGCTGGTCTTTTTTTACTGCAAAAATATTCAATATGAATATGAATTATAAGCTCATACAAACACTGAATCTTGTTTCTTATGGACTTTCAGAGACTCCGACCCTTTTAATGGTCAGTGTGAATGACACAAGCTACAGCAGGAAGAGTAGAGGAGAAATGGCAGAGTGTGGCCTACAGGTCCAGGAGGGAAAGAAAGAGAGAGAGCATGATGCACACACTACACAGCATGAACTGTATCTGAAAAGTCTGTGTGTGTGTCTGTGTGTGAGTGAAAGAAAACCCATTTAGTATTTCAATAAACTAGTGTAAACATAAATACATTTAACAGTTTTTCCAACTCTAGTCAATACATGTTGAATGATAGCAGTAGTGAAGTATTCTGTTTCTACTCAATACATATAGGCTACTAATTACTAACAACTAGGCTACTAATATTTTTCAACATCACAATTCATAATTAATCTGGAACTTAACCAACCGTTTTTTTTTTAAGGGAACACATTTCAATTTTTCAAAGGGCATGTACTTTGAGCGTAAATAAGGGGCCAGAGTGCATAAAAAAAGCATACAAATAAATGTGGCATTAGCTAGCTTACAACTAGCGTAACTAGCTTACTGTGTGCTGCAGCAGCTGTTTCCATGGTGACATTATTTATTAATTTTGTTTATTATTACAACATTATTTGCATTCTTCACAAATGCTCGCTAAACCAGCTGATTTTAAATTACAGTAAATGATCCACTATGTTCACTAGCTAGTCGCTAACTGCTAACTTTGTCTGTTTGGTGCTGAGCACGTAACTAAGAGTCGGTTTTTGGAGCTTTTGACGCGACTGGAAACCATAAACCATTTATATACCATGTATATAAAGATGGACATCTCCACTTCCTTCCGCTGTACAAAGGTGAAGCCAAAATATCCCAGATAAGGGCACTTCCATCTTGTAATTTCGGATCCAGAGTCTGCACAGATTGGGCAGTGGAGCCGCGGTATGGAAGTGGCGGGATTTATACCCTATGCTGCACAAGTGCGGTGAGACTGAGCCAAAACAGTAAAGTTGTGGGTCATAAAAGCAAGACAGTGAGCTGAAAGACGCTAAAACGCTCCGTAAAGCTGCTGGGAAGTGCAGTCGGGTGATAATTCTCTGTGGGTTTATCTTTATGAGCCACCTTTTACATTACACAGTCATTTGAGCCATTGTTAATTTAAAATATTGATTAGAAGTGCTTTAACTTATTATTAACCCTAGCCTGATCCTGACTTGGACTTTAAATCAACCTGCAAACCATGTTAAGAAGCAAGGACGGGCCAGAAGACATCAAGGAAATGACCTCACATAATACTCACATAATACTCAGGTCTACAACTACATACACACACACACACACACACACACACACACACACACACACACACACACACACACACACACCATCTATCCAGATAAATGGACGGTGTGGGGAGATTGCCCGGCGCTCTGAATGGAGCTGCCTATTTGAACTGGAAGGAAAAAATTGTTTTGACACAAGTCTGGTGTGATAAAGAGAAAGAATTTGGACAGAAATATGCTTTTCACTTGTGATTTTGCTGAACTGTGACCTCAGAGAAGCAGAGCCGTTGCTTCCTATAGGTGGACTATGCGGATGCATAGGGCCCCCCGCAGCCACTAGGGGGCCCCAAAGCTGCAAGTTCAGCCTCAATATATTTAGGGAGAAATAAAATGACCTGTCTTTATTTGTAGCCACTAGCAAGTATCCTTCTTTGTTTGCTATTTGAGGAAAATCCTGCATCTGTTGCATTTATTGACATAGAGGAGCCTCATGTTAACTTTTTTTAATCATCATTTTCTGTAGCTTTAACTTGCTTGGGTCAACTTGACATGTTTAATTTGAATTTGAGAGAGGTTTTTACAAATCTAGCCTGTTTTCCTCCTAAAATGTAACAGATTGATGCATCTCCACGTATCATTCCTCCCCCCCACCCCTCGTAGTTTGACAAAATCGGGGCCCCCAAACAGCATCTTGCATATGGCCCGCCAAAAGCTAGAAACGGCCCTGCAGAGAAAACCTCGCTTTACTCCACTTAAGACACACAGATGGCAAATTTCACACTGTTCAGTAAGGATAAGATGGGCAGCAGCATCCAATCTGTGCAGTTTTCCTCCATTGTTCAGATGAATAGCTCGAAACAACGGGGCCGGTTTTAAAAATACACTGATTTAGTTTGCACAGGAGTAGTTCTCAAAAGTCCTTAAAGTCCTATATATATTAATTATATTAATTTATATTATAGGTAAATTATAGGCATATTTTAGGCAGTCTACTGATTTTTACCAGTGGTGGAATGTAACTAAGTACATCTACTCTAGTACTGTACTTAAGTACAAATGTTGAGGTGCTTGAGTATTTTCATGCCACTTTCTACTTCTACTCCACTACATTTCAGAGGGAACTATTGTACTTATTACTCCACTACATTAATCTGATTATTATATTATAATTAGTTACTTTAAAACATTAAAAAATAAGATTTTTGCACATAATAATGATAAATTAAATTACTCAACAATATAACGGCCTACAAGTCCAGCTGAAATGATTAGACAATTGAACACAGAACATTTTTTTTACGTTTCCAGTTTTTTTCTGCATTGAGTATTTTGACTTTCAGTACTTCAAGTACATTTTCCTGATGATACTTACATACTTTTACTTAAGTAACATTTTCAATGCAGGACTTTTACTTGTAACCGAGTATTTTTACAGTGTGGTATTAGTACTTTTACTGAAGTTGAAGTTGAAATGTCTTTAATGTCCCCAAGGGGCAATTTGGTTCACAACAGATAGCCAACACATACACATTCGCACAAAAACACATAAAAACATGAGATACTTGATAGATAAGAGCATAAATACACATATACACTATATGCAAATAAATGAAAAAAAAAAAGTGCTGTGACATGGTCAGGGATGGCAGATGACCTATAGTTTGTTGAAGTCCTGAAGTAAAGGATCTGAATACTTCTTCTACTACTGCACAATATATCTAACTATGATTTAGTGCTGTGAATGTAGCAGATATTTTGTCAAAGGGAAGTAAAAATGCAGCTATAAAGGTCAAGCTGTTAACTGGGTTTATGCTGCAAATGATTTCCTGATGTTAAGTAAACCAAAGCTGCTCTGGGATCGCTTCATTTGGAAGAGAAAGTAACTCGTCATATATCATCAATATATCAATATATCGTTCTCATCCACATCAGAAAAAACCTCTGTGCGTCTTGGCCAGTCTTTGAGAAGAACATGTGGTCTCATTTGTTATGTTGCAGTTGAAACACTTCTGCAGTGAAATTCAACATCCAGAGTGTGTATGTGTGATAAGGTGCTGTATGTCCAGCAGTTGCACGGGTCAATCCTCATCAAGATGTTTTTTGGGGGCTTTTTCCCTTTATTACAAGTGACAGTGGATAGACATGAAAGGGGGAGAGAGATGGGGGGATGACACGCAGCAAAGGACAGCAGGTCGGATTCGAACCTGTGCCGCTGCAGGACTCAGCCAACAGGGCGAACGCTCGTACTGGGTGAGCTAGAGGCTGCCCCTCATCAAGATGTTTAATGAGTGTTTTAATGACTCGCGCAAATGAGCTGAGAGGATATAGACATAGAGGTTGTAGACTCAAAGACATGACCAGTTGTCTGAATCTGCATAGTGCGACACATCTTATTGATACATCGTTGATTCTTTAAGTTTTATGAATATAGACGTGATGCATTGTTATGATGATTTATCCTGCTGAGCGGTTATGAATTCTACATTGACTACAACGATGGTGTCTGTCATCTGTCATGCACAATTTCATGATTTGTGCAAATACAGTGCCACTTGTCCTATTTAAAACATTTTACTTGCAAATTAGATAGCATTAATGTATTGTGGGGAGGCATGTTTTTTAATCAAGATTAAGATTTCTCAAGTGTGCTTCATTTAGGTAAAATACTGGCGGCTTTGCTTACTAAATGCAACATGTGCACTTTAGTCTTTAGTATTTTGAGTGGATCCCACATACAGTCCTGCTGCTGGAAATACTCACTGAAGCAGCAAATATGTTGCTGAATATTGTCCCCAACAAATGTGCTATTTCATCTGGTTTAATGTTTGATAAAAGCTACAGTGATCAGCTTTAAGAAACAACTTTATACTGCAATAAATATGCAGAGCAGTACAGCTACTAATACATGAATTTATTACATGTTTTATTTATTTGTATGCTGGTTTTGCAATTCAAATGCACATTGTAGATGTCATGTAGCATGTTAGAGAACTGATATAATAATTCCAACAACTCCCAGACTCCACACATTATTTGTCTTTTAAAGGTTAGTGCAACACACATGTCAAACACATGTAATTTCAGCTTTCTGGCTGTTCTGGCAATGTGAGTGACCAAGCAGTAAGGCACGAGGAGAGGAAGCACAGGTAAGTTTAAAAAAAGAGGGGTTTTATTTACCCCAAAAATAGCAAATTAAACAGTTTAAAAACAAAAATGAAGATAAAGATTTGGGCCCATAAAAGAGGTCAACTTAACAGAATGTAACGAAAGCTCTTAACGCAACAAGCTCAACATACAACTGACCTAACAAAGAAGAAACAAAGGGGACATACAGTATATACTGGTTGATTAAGGGCTGCTTCCCAAAGGTGCATCTCACTTACCTTATATTGCAGCCCCTGCTCTTCCACTTGCGGAAATCATGGGAGGAGAGAGGAAACGAGAAAATGTCACACTTTTTTTTGTGAAAAAAATATTGTATTTGTGAGTCGAGTGCAGATGTGAGTTGCGCATGCTCAGATTTAAACGGTTTACGGCATAACGTGTCATACTGAAATTTGTGAAATCCATAAAATAATAAACTTTTCTCATTACAAACAATAACAGAATATGGAAATAATTTCAAAAACGTTTTAGCTATCTATGATTGTTTGATTGCTAACGTTAGCTCAAAACGCCATTCAAGTGACAGCCTTTGTTCTGTTTGATTGCTAACTTGTAGCCAGCAGTGAACAATCTTCGTTATGTAGGTCCATTTTTATTGTATTGACATTACAGAAGTCTCTTGTTAGCAGCTTCTTGTAGGCTACTCGTCGCAAAGTGACGCATGCGCAACTCACATCTGCACTCACATCGGGCAGTGACAGTATTTAAGCAGATACACCTCGCTAAAAGCAGCGTTCGTGGAAGCTGTGCAGCTGAAAGCTGTTGCTAACTTGCTATCCCATGCTTCCTCGGTGAGACGGACTAAGACGCGAGGAAAGGTAGCAAATGAAGGAAACGTGGATGCAATTTAACGACCTGAGACATAGCCCAGCTTTTGACACACAGGTGAATCTGACAATAAAACATTACTAATTAAACTACAAACAACAATCATGACAAAACATGACGAGTAGTGGTAATGTCCAATTTGTCCACCCTACAGTGGCTGTCAGCGTCTGAAGCGACGAAAAAAAGCACCCTTCAGCGTGTTTGTAGAAGGTACCGGGGAGAGCAGCAGCTACACGGGGTTTAGCGTGTAGTATGTAAGGGGGAAATTCCACGTAGGGAGGTTGGTCAGGGTGGTGGTTTTGGTCAAACACAGGACTTTCACCCAGGAGACTGGGGTTCGTGTCCTGCGTGTGTCTTTAACCATCCCGTTATTGCCGCGTGTCACAGAAGCGTAAGCCCATCCACAACCTTTTCCTAAAGCCAACCGTCCTGTTCTTCCCGCGAGTCACGGAAACGTAAGCCCACCCACAAGCTTTTCCTTAACCTAACTGCATCAAAAGGGACGCCAATAGTCCCGACCAAGCGCGTTTAATTAAAGGTCCCATGACATGGTGCTCTTTGGATGCTTTTATATAGGCCTCAGTGGTCCCCTAATACTGTATCTGAAGTCTCTTTCCCAAAATTCAGCCTTGGTGCAGAATTACAGCCACTAGAGCCAGTCCCACAATGAGCTTTCCTTAGGATGTGCCATTTCTGTGTCTGTCGCTATTGAGGAGGAGAGAGGGGGGGGGCAAGGTGGAGAGTGGGGGTGTGGCCTGGACCAACTGCCACTTTGCTTGTTTGAAAGCCATGATGTCTCTCTCTCACGGGTGGGTCAAATTCTCTGGGCGGGCAAAGCAGAGAAAGGGGAGGTAACCTTGTTCCTTATGACGTCATAAGGAGCAAGATTCCAGATTGGCCCATCTGAGCTTTCATTTTCTCAAAGGCAGAGCAGGATACCCAGGGCTCGGTTTATACCCATCACCATTTCTAGCCACTGGGGGACCATAGGCAGGCTGGGGGAACTCATATTAATGTTAAAAAACCTCATAAAGTGACATTTTCATGTCATGGGACCTTTAAAGCGCATTATATGACGCTAAAGGAGACTTTTTGCGTCAATAACAACGACAAAGGCACCTGACCAAGTGTCTGTATTTTACGAGATGGGAGTGAGAATGTGTTGGTCCTGCAAATTATTTGTACCTTAGTCAATGTTTGAAACAAAAGCATGATTGTATAATGTGTCAGAGAAATTATATGAACCAATCTTAAAACTGCATAAGCCAAAGAAAATAAAGTGGGAGTGCAAGAGGTTAGCAAGAGGTTAGAGGTTGGTTTTTAAGATGGCTGTGTGGCCATGGCTGTGGCCATCACATGCATGCATGCATTTTTTCCATGCATGGAATAAAACAGATAAATAAATAAAATGTTAGAATGTCTTTTTAGTCTAACCAAGCAAAGCAATTTGCTATGACAACACTCGTTGCACACGACTACACGAGTTATCATAACATTATAGAGACGACTGCATTAAGGACAGAGTGCATGAATATTGTTGCAACTGATATTACAGAAATGTATTTTCGTAAAATAAAATTGCATATTGCATAAGATATGAAAATGGAAATCATGGTAATCGTGCCATAATAAAATGGTTGAATAATACCCAACAGTGATGAATGGTGTTATTCCGAGAGTCAACAATGAACAATGAAATTCTCATCAGCTAGCCGGTATTTAATTAGTTCAAAATGTCTAGCCGCAGTAATCACTACACTCATGATGATCTGCAGAAGCTAACTTCTGTCTCTGAAAGGCCCAGTGCCCGAGGTGTTTTATAGTCCAAGCCCTATTCATAAATGTCATGAGTTATAGATTGGACTGGGGAGTTACAGAGCAATCATTACTTCAGCTGATTAGTGTTATTAAAGTGGCTGTAAATGTAGCATTGAATTGTGGAGAAGTACAGTATATTGTATTCTAAAGAAGTAGCTTTTCTCACTCTGGCTGCTTGTGTTTTTTTTTTAAATATACAGACAAAACAGGATGATCACTGTTATCACACCATTACAGGCACTCTCATATCGTCGCTGTCAGGTGAAAACCTTATATGTCCCAAACCGTGATTTAAATGGAAAAAAAGGCTAATTTGAAAACATTTGATTGAGCTATTTACCTCAGATGAAGTCAGATGAAATTGCCTCGTCACTGTTTAAATATTTGTTAAACCCACAGACCGACGTCAAGGGTGACCAATAGTATTTATTTATAAAAAAAAAATTAAAATAAAAAAAAAAACGACGAAATATGGATATACTAGGTTTCTGCTTGACAGTGTACATATGGACCATTTTAAAAGATCAATATTTGAAGCTCTGCTCTTATAGAAAAAGCCTAAAAACAACAAGAACTGACCATTTCAATCAGCTGTGAGGAGGCAGGTCTAGTTGTGATGAATGATGATGATGATTGGGAGTCTTTGGACGGTCACACGTAGGACTTCAATCACATCAACAGTTTGGCTCCTGAAATGATTTGTCAACAAGTGAGCATTTTACTGTCCCACTGGCAAAAATGAGTAAAGCATTGTTAATGTAGCTTCGGAGGATGGCGCTACGACCAAGCGATTAGATCCTCAAGCCCCCCCAAAAAATGACAAAACAGCATTGTAATGACACTACCTTCAAACTTGAAATACATCCACTTCTGCTGATGGATTTATGCTCTAATTAGCAAGCAATCTCTACTGAAAATGCGGTGGTATTATTTATGCCACAGTGTCAAGCTGTGCCGGGCTGATGCTGATCTTGTCACGGCTCTTTGGGTGCCAATAGGTCGATGGATGCCACAGATTACTCGCCACTTCACGAACGCCACTTTACAAACGCCACTTTACAAACAACTCAAGAAGGATATGTGCTGCACAGAAATAAGACGTGGCCCTGTAGGGGAAATCCCAGCTGTTATCTGGTTCTAGCTGTTAAAAGCAGTCAAACCAACAGCAATCCACCGCCGTTCATTCCTTTGTAACTTGTTTTTTTTCCCTGCCCTTTAACAACATTCAATGTGGAATCTCTATGGTAATAAAGATGGGTTTGGTACTTTTAAAAAAAATCTTTATTAGGGTGTTTCAGAGAGCACAGTGGCACTGTGTGCCTCTGCTGCTTTAATGCTGCGATCATTCATGCAGTAGCAGAGAAGCCCACAGCACTGAGCCTGAGGGACTTCTGTCAAAAGGAGTCCCTGCACAGAAAAAACTTAATAAGAGCAATATTTTACAGCCACTTATGATGCCAGTGTTTGCTGTTCTGCTGTTACATGCAGTATGTTGGAATCACTACACACTTACAGGTATGAATAGTGGCTGTTCTAACGCAATGTGAATGTGTTGTTTGAGAACTTTAACACCTAACCTGCCTCCATATGTTCAGTCCTATTGCATTTTATTTCAGCTCCTTGAGATTTAAAATAACAGTGGGAATGGAAAAAATCTGGACAGGATGTGTAGCTGTTTCACATATTGTATTTATTATTTGGATTATTGTTGTTCTTTTGTTCCGGTTTTGTCAAGTCAGCTTTTCTGTCAGTCACATAGGCAGCTGTCACATCACAAGACTGTCTTTGAGAGGAGAGAGAGAGAGTGTGTGTGTGTGTGTGTGTGTGTGTGTGTTACCAAACAGGGGAAATTTATTTTCACAGAAATTAATGACTTTCCTTTTTTGACTCTAAAGTGGATCCTCCGTGGACGCTGCAACACTGTCTTTATCATAGGTACCGTTGTGTTTTATTACTAAGGAAACCACAATATGACTAGGTGCGCTCCTTATAAATCTTATACATTTAATTGTTGTTGGCTTTGGGTTGATTTCCCCGGTGTGGGAAGAAGAGCTGTTGCAGAATCGGGGGAAATAAATCAAAGAAACAATGAAACATCTCCAAAGAAAGCACTATATTACTGTTACATCATACCGTGTGCATGTACAGCATGTGTTAGACACAAGATTACTTCATCTAAGTTCTAAATCTGTGGCCACAAGATCAGTGGTGGAATGTAACTAAGTACATATACTCAAGTACTGTATTTAAGTACAAATTTAAGGTACTTGTATTTTCTTTTCATGCCACTTTCTACTTCTACTCTACTACATTTCAGAGAGAAATATACTTTTTACTACATTAATCTGACAGCTTTAGTTAATAGTTACTTTACAAAATAAGATTTTTGCACACCAAACACATGTAGTTTATAAAATCTGATGTTTTATTAAACTATACAACAATATATAGGCCTACAAGTCCTGCTGAAATGATAAGACCATTAAACACTTACTGTAGTTGAGTGACAGAACTGTTTGGATCATTTCCAGTTTCTAAAAGTACTTTTACTTTTAATACTTCAAGTACATGTTCCTGATGATACTTACAGTACATACTTTTACTTAAAGGTGCCCTGCCACATGTATTTCATTACTTTGTGGCAATGTCTGAAGTTCTACCATGGACTCTGTAACATTTTTTTGTGGAAGAAATGCCTTGGTTACCTTGTTTCACGCCATTTAATTTGTGCCAGTTCTCATTAATATTCAATGAGCTAAGCTGCTTGATGCTGATTGGCTTACAGCTAGCCAATGAAAGCCTGGCTATCAGCACCTTTACCCAGCGCAACTGGGCGAGCTCATGAATAGTAATGAGCTCAGGCAACATAATGTCAGACTGACCGGCTTTTGTAATTGGCCTGATTTCTCCGCTTATTTCAGTGGCTAGAGCTGACAGAGGAGGTAGCAGTTCATTTTTACATTCACGACATAACACAAACACATATGGACCTAAACGGTTTTGTGTGGCAGGGCACCTTTAAGTTTTCAATGCAGGACTTTTACTTGTAACCGAGTATTTTTACTGCGTGTTATTAGTACTTTTACTTAAGTAAATGATTTGAATACTTCTTCTACTACTGCACAATATATCTAACTATAATTTAGTGCTGTGCATGTAGCAGATATTGTGTCAAAGGGAAGTAAAAATGCAGCTATAAAGGTCAAGCTGTTAACTGGGTTTATGCTGCAAATGATTTCCTGATGTTAAGTAAACCAAAGCTGCTCTGGGATCGCTTCATTTGGAAGAGAAAGTAACTCGTCATATATCACACGAGATGTTGGGAACAACCTTTCCACTTCTGGTTCCTTATAATATACAAAATCGCTGAAAGGATTCTACAGTTGCTATTTTATTGTGAAAAACTGTTGTGAATGTCGGAATCATTACAGGAACACAAATCACAAGATACTGACCAGACAAAACCACACAATGAATATATTTGTTGACTGAAGTCTGCTTTAAGAAATGCAGAGCCAGTTCCCATTAAGCATCCTGTTCATGTTTCAAGTCATGCATTTCCAATCATTTTCATGGGAGTTATTTGCTTTTACTGCACAATGAAAGGTGTTTCTGACCACCACCAACACTTTGACAGGAACAAAAAAAGCAAAAAGGAGCAATTTTTTTTTCTTCCTCTGAAGGTCCACTGGGACACGTAACAAAAGCTTTAGCATTCAAAAGAATTTTACAGGTGACACACAGAACACAAAAGGTGGAGTGACAAAGGCATTCCGTTTAAGAGAACAGAAGACAACTTTTCTCCCAAACTGTGCCAACTGTCTTCGAATACTTTCATACTTCACTAACTCTATTTTCAGCTCACATTAATGAATTGAATTTGAAAGGACTCATTATTTTTGACAGCTAGCTTAAAGGTACTACATGTTGGATGCTTTAATTCATATTAGAGTAGAAATGGGGCTGCTAGTTGTTAAGAAAGGAAGAAAAGAACGAAAGAAAGAACGAAAGAAAGAAAGAAAGAAAGAAAGAAAGAAAGAAAGAAAGAAAAAACTTCTGTCTAGTGAGTTATTTTTGTCCAATTTAAGACCTCTCTGGCTCGATGATCCTTGAAGAAATCCCTTCCAGTGGATGGAAGGCTGTAGGGAGTACAATAATGAAATACGCTCATGGAACAAAGCTATATGCATTTATAGAACTTAGCAGCACATTAGCACAATTGATTTGCTGATAGTTATTTCTCAAAATATCTTTGCTTGAAGGAATTGTTCACCATTTTGTGAAGTATGCTAATTCTATTTCTTGCAGAGAGTTAGATGGGAAGATCAATACCACTCTCATGTGTGTATGCTAAATATGAGCTACAGCCTGCAGCCAGTTAGCTTAGCTTAGCTTTATATTTTATAAACAGTGAAAGAGGTAGTCTGGCTCTGTCCAAACGTAACACTCTGTGTACCAGCACCTCTAAAGCTCACTAGTTATATTGGGTTTGTCCTGCAGTGTTGTCGTCACATTGAAGTTGCCAGACTTCAGCAAGTTATTGTTCCTGGCTACAAAATAGTCCAGTACATAAACCCCCCTGTAAACTGCAACTTCTTGTTTTCACACTTTAGTTTTAGTACAGATTTAAAAAAAAAAAAAGGCAGATTTAAAGTAGGCAGATTTTATTATCTTTGCACAGAGCCAGGCCAGCTGTTTCATCCTGCTTCCAGTCCTTGCTCATGTTAAGCTAAGATGCTGACTGTAGCCTTATATTTACTGGACACAAAATAAAAAAGTTGTGTTTCCATTCACCTATTTGAATTGCGCATTTTGAAGTATTGCATTGCAAACGCTGAATGGAAACCGCAAAATTTGATAAAACATTTTTTACGGTCTCCTTACATGGTTTTTGCCTCTGTCAAAAAAGAGTTGACTCACTAAATGAGATATGAAAACACCTTTGCCAGATGAGTTCTGACGTAGCGAACGTGCTGTTTGCGCGGTCATCGCTTCTCGGATATTCCCTGAAGCGCCAACTTCTGATCAAACTACGGTCTAGCTGAGTTAATTCGCTCCAAACCAGTTAAGCGCCTCATTCGCGTTTATTATTTTGCGACATTTCAAGTTTGCAATTGAATGGAAACACAACTAATGATATTGATTTTTTCATTTAACTCTCTGCAAGAAAGCAAATAAGGCTTTTTACCAAAATATTGAACTATTACTTTAAATTATAAAAAAATATGTATGTGAGGTATATTGACAAAGATGAACAGAATGTTGCACGTTACCTTAGAAAAGATCCTCAGTAAGAGATGTAAATCAAAATTTCATGCCTGCCAGTGACGCAACTTATCCCTCACAGCGATCACACTGAGTGTTTACAGAAAGCACGAGATGTTTCCAGGCAAGATTTTTTCAGATTCTGTTTTTGGCTTGGTTAATCTTCTTGGAGTACCTTATACCTCAATTAACTCAAAAAGACATTTTTCATTTCTTGGAGCGTATAGGCTGCGTTTTTTTCTTCTTCTTCCGATTTCACCGGTGGAGTGTGGTTCTATTTGTGCATTGTTGTACCAAGTCAATACTGCGCACTCCCACAATTCTTCATTCAAACAAATCTCCTCAATAATGATCTGCAAGATGCAGACCACAGCTTTCTAATCAGCATTCTTTTCTTAGCAACATAACACCAAAAGATTTCAAACACACGGGGAATTGCTTTTCATCAGTCTCAAAATGGCAAACCAAACACTAATTACAATATCTGACAAAATTAGATCAACAAATCGTTTGTTCTGTTCATATTACATTATTTTACATTATTCTCCCATTGGCTCTCGAACGAAATTCATCATATATGCAAGTGCTGGAAACTAAATATATGGATATAAATTCTGTTGGCAGCTTGCCAGCACGCCTGCCTGGAGGCTAGAGAAAACCTGAGTCATGTTTAGAATATGAATTATGGGAGATCATAAATCCTTATCAAACCACCTTTGACCAGTAAAACTTTATACGTGCTGCACGCGAGATGTGTGAACATGCTAATGTTTGATAAAAAGGTGAAGGAATCAGATGTATTTACGTCACAGCAGGTCTGAGAAAACAAACTGGGGGGTGATTGATGGAATAGACCAGAGATCTTCAACAGGGGGTCCGAGACCCCTAGGAGGTCCTCAGAGTTACTGCAGAGGGGAAGCACCAAATTCTTGTTAATTATTATTATTATTATTTATTTTTTTCTAAATGTAATATGTCTTAACATAAATCCAACATATTAATAGCAAATATAAATCAGCCTATTTGGACACACACACACACACACACACACACACACACACACATTAATGATAGGCTTACTGGCCTATAGGCAAGGTAGTCACTAAAGTAGCCACCCACAGATACAGTTCATCCTAAAGATTCACTGTGCCACATGTATGTGTAACATTAAAACATGATTTATGAAATCACGCCAACAATTATTATTTTAATAGCTTAGTATTCTATTCACTAAAAATGTATATAGAAAAGCTTTAGGCTGCCCTGCAAGTAATTGTAGGCCCAGTTTTATATGCAACTTCATTTTAAACAATATATATGTATAGGGGGTCCCTGCTCTGTCTCTCTTTCAGTTAAGGGTTCCTTGGCTTAAAAAAACATTAAAGACCCTTGCCATAGATGATTATTTCTAGTCTCACACAGGGGGAAAAAAAACACCTTTTTGATAGCTCTTACATGGTTGCACAAGCAGTGCCTAATCCTGTCTGGTTTGACACATGCACATATGTCCCTTGGTGCAGGTTAATTTTCTCTCCTCACATTCAGAAAGCAGGACGAAAGAGTAACAAGGCAAAGAGAAAAGCAAGGCACAGGAACATGACAGACCAAAGTGGGTGATATCTTTAATAGCAGAACTACCTTGACCCGTAACACCCACTGTCTCTCAGTAGCCTGTCTCTATTCTCCCTTTCCTCTCACAGCACTGGAGGAATATTTCCAAACTGACGAGAATACATGGTTATATAAAAGAGAGATTCTTAATCTGTTTTTTTTTTGTGTCAGTGACTGGAATATCTTTTTGTCTCATGTACAAGCAAAAAAAAGGCATTGTCTTCTTGGGCACCACTTGCACTAAAAGCAAACCTGTATATGAGAAAAAACAGCTCAGCCCCCTAATACCCTGAGTTTGAGGTGTGTTACCAGGATAGAATCAATACTGTTGTCAATACTGGAGTGCAAGGATAGGAGAGAAGAGAAGAGAGCCAGAAAACAAGATACATGATGGAAAATATGTCAGCTCCCCTCGCATGCCACAGCAAATCCAATGAGTTGTATAACATCAAGAGCACAATGCATGGATTTAGAGAAGGGATTTTTTTTTTTCTGTTGATATTCTCATCAACCACAATGTTTTATCAATTGTCAAGTGTTTCTTTTAATTATACAGTCATCATCACATAGAATGCTTAATACCCATATTGTTATGTCTTTACACAAACAATGAATAATCATAATGATAGGAATAATCGATACAAAAATCTTTATGAAAATGAACACCGTTACTTTTGACACACCAAGGCCTTCACTGGAGCCGACAGATTTTTACAGCTTGGTAAACATCAGTCCTGAGATTAGACCTAAATATAGTTAGTTTGATTGGCGTGTACCACAATGGACCCAAATGCAACTTTAACATCAATTAGAACTGATCATGTAATAAGAGAGAGGAGCATCTTGAGGAAGGAGAATTAATTCATGCAAAAGATCTCAGGACGATTGCCCCCCCCCTCTGTTTGGTCGTGCTACTTCTAGTGTGTGCACCATCAAATGCAGAACAGTTTAATTGGACACGTAGTATATTATAGGGATGTAACGATACACTCAACTCACGATTCGATACAATCACGATTTAAAGTTCACGATACGATTTTCTCACCTTTTTTTTTTTTAACAGAATGGGCTGGAAAACATTCCTTTATTTATATAAACTGTGCAAAACAACAGATGTGTACTCTTATCAAAAGTGCAAAACTGAAATTGTATTTTATCTCAAATAAAAAAAAAATTAGACGTTTGTTCTAAAAAATAAAATCTAATATCAAAATGACCAAATGAATAGGAAGAAAAATCTCTTCAAATAAATAAACTAAGAAGACGTCTGAAGTCAAACAAGTGAAGTCAAGAGTAGGTTTCGCCCTAGGCTGTTCAAACACGCGTTTATTTATTTTTTTATTTTTTCTCTCAACCGGTTGTAATCATTACACATTTATATTGATTTGTTACCGGTTCAGGATGCATCGTTACATCCCTAGTATTTTGTGAGAATAAGGTGCAACACTGTAACTCTTCCAACCAGAAGTCAGTAAACCAGGAGACATCAGTCAGATCATCTCCATATGAACACACACATACACTCCGAAATGCACACATACATCCCAAATGTTTCACAAGCTACATAAGAAAAATCAAAACTAGCAAGTAAAAAGTGGCTTTGTTGGTTTGAATGTTCTATGGCGAAATAGTTTGACTAAGAATAAGGTCAGTCTCTCTACAGGGTGGATGGCTGCTGCAGCAGAGGCCCAGGTGTTACTTTAGATTGTACACAGCTGACCTGGCTGACCCCGCCACTGTTCTGGTGTCAGTCAGAGTGATAATTAGCTCCAAATATATCTCTCCGTTGCAGTCTTTGTCTCTGTGCACATCGTGGTATTGTACTATGCCCCCAAGTATTTCCTTCAGTGCGGCAGAATCTATCATCTCTCAGTGGGGATAAAAACACTTTACCTCTGCTAAGCAATTGCACTTTGAGTCCCGTAAGGTGGAATTGCCACCTCAGACCTCACATTCGATGGATCCTGAAATGGTGCACGTGCACGGCCTTGTCTCGTTCACCAAAGAGTCCATTGTCTCGGAGTTTGAATGGTAGCTCAGGTAGTACTCTTGCAACTGAGAGTTAAGGTCCTGCTCCTGCTTGCGGGCCTTTTTCCTGCGCTTATGGTTGACTGAGTGCTGCTGCAGCTGCCTCATGGTGTTGGGGTAGCGCCTCCAGGACACATAAATAACCAAGAGGATCAATGCCACGGACAGGAACAGGGCTACGCTGCCTGCAATGATTTTATGGAAAGCCATATGTTCAAACTGTAGCTCTGGGATAAACGATGTAGGGGGTTCAGGGGAGATGGGCGATGTGGAGCTCATGTTTGCGGGCCCTGTTGTCTTCCTGTTTGTCCCACTAGAACGGACAGGCCAAGGGGTTACCCTCTGTACAGGTGACTCAGTCCCAGGGTGTGTAACACCAGAGGGAGAGAGGAAGGTTGTGATGTTCACAACTTGGGTGGAAGTCAGAACGATGAGAGCGGTGGTTGAGAAATCATTTGACACGTCCACACACGTCGAGTGATTCTTCACCACATCCACGACTCGTTCGCCCTGCACAGACTTTGGGCTGCTGCATATCATGCTGATGTCTTTGGAGTCTCTGAAGCCTCGGAGCCATCCCATGAGCGGGCAGATGCTGGGGCTGCAGTCCCAGGCGTTACCTGCCAGGCTGACGGTGGTTAGCGAGGTCCACGCCGCCACGGCTTTTACAGGCACGCTACTGAGCTTGTTCGATTCGAGGTTGAGTATTTGTAAGTTCGGCATACACTGGAAAACCGCCGGGTCCAAGATCTGGATTTCATTCCCTGACAGGTCCAATTTCTGTAGTTTGTGCCAGGTCCAAGGCACGCCTTGATTGATGGATCGTATGCGGTTCCATTGCAAATAAAGAGCCTGGAGGTTTGTAAGGCGTGGGAAAATGAAGAAATTAATCCTGGAAAATTGATTGTGCTCTAAATGAAGTTCTTTCAACTTGAACAGCCCTAAGAAGGTTGTGCGGGTGAGGCTCCGCAAGCGATTGTAACCCAAGTCCAGAAACTCCAGGCTGCGGCATTCCAGAAATGTACGGATGATGATCTGTTTCAGGCCATTAGATCGAAGGTGGAGATTTTGTAGCTTGCGCAGACCATAAAAATGCCCTGGCTGCAGAGACTGCAGCTGATTGTAGGATAAATCCAGATTCCGCAGGTTTGGTATAGCGCTGAATGTGTTGTTGTGCAGATGAGTTATTTTGTTGGAGCTGAGGATGAGTTCTTTGAGCCTGCGCACACCATGAAAGGCTAAAGCATCTATATCTCTGATGGAGTTGTGGTCCAAATAAAGCCAGATAAGCTGATTAAGGTGAGCGAACTGGTACGGCAACAGAACCAGCAGGCTGTTGTAGCGCAGAGAGAGTCCTTGGCACCCCGTGGTGATGTTTTCTGGGATGGCTTGGAAGATGCCCGACTCGCAATAAACAATCTTTCCTTCGCAGCGACAACTCGCAGGGCACATCCTCTCCCCCTTGCTGAGCAGCAGCAGAACAGCTGCCTGCAGAAGAAGACATGATAACCTCCAGTCCAACATCACAGAACCTGTTGGGGGTAGAGTGGGGCACAGGCAATCAAAGGAATGACTTGGTTTCAGAAAATGTGTTTGCTCAAAGACATTTAAATAAGAAAATGGGAGCAATTCATTCTTCAATCAGGAGATCACGTGGCGAGGAGCAGCTTGAGATCTGATGTCTGAAACACCAGACCTGCTTCATGAAGAATTAAAAAGAGGAAATATTCTCGAGCGCAGAAAAAAAAAGGAAAATTAAATGAAAGCTTGAATAAATAGCAGACTTCTTCACTCTTTAGATATAAGGCATTCAGTTTAGGAACTAATACATCTGTCAGTCTAAACTGCTCACAGCTGTCACCTTGGCTACGGGGAGAAACTGTGTCAGTAAATTAAGAGCACAATGACTTACCCATCGTTACTGAGGGAAGGAGTAATCCTCCCGGAATAAAGAGCACATTAAACGGCTCTCAGATGGCAAAAATCGCAGTTCATGCAGCCACAGAGTCGATCCACATACCGCGCATCACTTATGTCTTCAATTTAGACAACCTAAAATTAAATATACGCAAGTTTTCTGCAGCGGTGCATGCCCCCCACTGAGTGTGTGTGTGTGTGTGTGTGTGTGTGTGTGGGGGGGGGGGGGGGTCTGCCGCGCGGAAACAGGACGCCCTCACACTTGGGTCGTAGTTGGAGTCGCCGCTATAGTTCAGCCTGCCGTGTGCGCAATAACCCATTTGAGCGCCGATAGACTGATCCTTCACTCCATGCAGTGTCTCTCTCTCTCTCTCTCTCTCTCTCTCTCTCTCTCTCTCTCCCTCTCTCCCTCTCTCTCTCTCTCTCTCTCGCTCTCTCGCTCTCTCTCTCTCTCTCTCTCTCTCTCTCTCTCTCTCTCTCGCTCTCTCTCTCTCTCTCTCGCTCTCTCTCTCGCTCTCTCTCTCGCTCTCTCGCTCTCTCTCTCTCTCTCTCTCTCTCTCTCTCTCTCTCTCTCTCTCTCTCTCTCTCTCTCTCTCTCTCTCTCTCTCTCTCTCTCTCTCTCTCTCCCTCTCTCTCTCTCTCTCTCTCGCTCTCTCTCTCGCTCTCTCTCTCGCTCTCTCGCTCTCTCTCTCTCTCTCTCTCTCCCCTCTTCTCTGTCTCTTTCTACCCTGTCAGAGGCGTAGGCGTCGTTAAGCACATATAAGCCTATAACATACTATGTATACCAACCATGTATGTTAAGCTATTATTTCATTCATTCATTAATATCTTTTTTGTCATTAACTGTCTATGTGTTATGTCGTGTTATAGGTTAAATACATCTGTATAAAGTATTAATACCATAATAAGATATGTTTAATTTGCTTAAAATACATTTTCTATGAAATTTGGTGTATATTTTCACAGTAGCTCTTAGATTTTATTATTTTTTTCAAATTTCAATGTATTTGAATGTATCTAAAATGTGGGGTGACATTAGGATCCACAGTATAAAGATGGCATCATACACAATGTAATAATACACACAGCTGACCATGATGATGACCTAGCAACTAACATTCTGTAATATTTCCCTGATTAAAATAAGAAGGTTGCATGATCCACATCCATCAGTCATTCATTCTTATAATCATTAATCCCCCAAAAGATGACAGAAAATGACAGGAAGTTGGTTAATCAGGATTTCTGGACTCTATCTGTAGCTTGTTAAAATCATAATTATGGTAACAGCTCAAGTGTGATGTTGATATGCAGCATCCATCCATCCACTCTCAGGCAGCAGAGGGAAAGTACTGGAGATAAACAGTTAGCACTTCTTGGTGTCTAGAGATGCTGCTGAAGAAGTGGCGACAGTAGGATTATTGGTATTCAAATGAAAGGCCCTTATAGTAGGAAGTGGGCAGTCAACAGACATGAGAGGAAGGAGAAAAAACATGCTGCAATTAGGAGAGAAAAGGGTAACCTGGTATTCTGTATTTATTTAATTCTTGTTTTTTATACTCTGCTCAGGATGCTTCACACAGATATTCAGCACACCGGACAAAGCAGTGTGGAAAACACCATTCTTGACTGCTCAGCGTTGGAGAGTCTGAGTCCTAATGTGTGGCAACAGCAACCCCTTGTGCAAGCAAAAAGAAATGTCATGTTTTCAGAGCTGTTGACATTAATCTACAAATACATGAGTTCAGCAAAGATAAGAGAGAAATCAGCACCCGGATCACTTGCGCTTTAAAGAAATGAGCTAATGAATTCATATCAATATCTGGCTAGGAGCGTGGTAATAGTCTTGGTCCGACAGGATTTCTTCTGATGCCTGTGGATTGTGTTAAAAAGAAATGTCTTTATGAAATATGCTCCATGAACACCACAGCAGGGGTGAACCTAGGATGTGTGAAAATGAGCTATTCTGTTAAGATAATACCTAACAGACTTATAGTAGCATTTTTTTGTGTTTGTTGAACAACTGAAAGTCAACAAAATTTGCTCTTCAGAGAGTAAACTGTCTCACATGTGTCTTGGGAGATTACACGTCATTCAAGAAATGTGAAGTGTGGAAAAACATCGACAAAGACGTTGCAAAAATGAGGCTGCTTCTATAGACAACAATTAAGAACACTGTGAAAGATGTATTCAGGATGTGCTGTACCGACTATGCAATGAGTTAATGGGCCGGATTTGATCTTGTATATGAAAATACAGGAAATGACCATGTGTGCACACCAGCCAGATCTTGACATTTGACAATGTAATCACCCTCAATGATAACTACTATATTCTGCCAATTACAGAAGACACATAGAGAAGTGAAAGTAGATTCCATCTTAAATGATGTTAATGTAGACACATATGTAGGCCTATATGTATATGTAGGCTGACTTGTTCAAGGCCTGCTATGCTGTACATACGCACTACACACTGTTTTGTATATGCAGATTCTTGTCCCTGTTAATGTCAAATACAAACAGACGGAGAGAAAGATTTGTTCATCCGCTTATCCGTCTTTCACTGACCTTTCCCTCTTCTTACTGACATGTATTTTCCAGCAATTATTTGTCTGACCAAAAGCTGCAGCTATGTTACCCATCTGCAAACAGCAGATTATCACCTGTACTTTTAAAATGGCCTTTCATGATATTTGAAATCAGTGGTGGACATTGGGCCAGGGACAAAAAAAGTAAAAAGAGCACCAACTGCATGTGGTGGAACACCAGCGTGCAGAAGGTTTTCTAGCATCTAGGCAGCCTATATGGCACTTCATTGCATTTTCTCCACTGAAACAGCACCATAGAGGGCCCTGCATCACATTTTCTCCACTATAAGGGCACCCTAAAGGGCACTTCATTGGGTTTTCTCCACTGGAACAGCACCCTAAGGCCCTGCATTGTGTTTTTCCCCACTAGAAGGGCACCCTAGAGGGCCATGGATGACATTTTCTCCACTAGAAAGGCACCATAGAGGGCCCTGCATCGCATTATCCCCACCAGGAGGGAATTCTAGAGGGCCCTGTATTGCAATTGCCCCACTAAAAGGGCACCATAAGTGCACTTTGTTGTATTTTCTCCACTGGAACGGCATCCTAGGGGGCCCTACATTGCGTTTTCTCCACTGGAAGGGCACCCTAAAGGGCACTTTATCATATTTTACATTGTTTCGCAGAATTTTCTTTTCTCCACTGTTTGAAATACCTAATCTGGAAACTGATCTTAATTGACACAAGTCCGTGGCCTTTGTCTTGAGATGAGTGGATCGCATAACAGTTATCCACAAAAACCCTTTCCCATTGAATATCTCATGGTACACACATCTCAGTAAATCAGTGCAACAAGAGATCTTCATGGTAAATTTGACATCCAATCACTGTTGTTGTCGTCCATGTTGAAAGCCATGAGTACAGAGCAGGAAAAAAAGAGAGTGCAGTTTGTGGACTTGTGACATTTTTTCTGGTATTTGACAACTGTTTTGAGAGGTATTTGTATTCTAAATATATTGCAGGTTATGGCTGATTTTTTTTTTGATGATGTTTTACTACTATAGGACAAGGTGCACTGAATTGAATTGAGTGCTTAAGAACCCATTATAAGACTGATAGTGTGTGGAGGGTTTTCAGAACATCCTGTCGCTCATGTAAACACACAGCTCTCGGTCACTCAAACTCAGGTGCTTCATTAAAATTCTAGTTGCACATAAAGTCCAAACGAGGTAGGCACAGCCATACAGCATTCTAACTACAATCAACAATAAAATGAAAGAAGAAAATAAACATTCAGGTGGCAAAATGACCGTCATTATGGAGTTATTTAGTTAGAGTACATGCATCACTGCACATAAATTATGATAAAAAAAATGTTGTGGTTCCTATGTGATACATTGTTCATTGGGAAGGAGGGATGCTTTTATGAAATTATATTGAGCTATAATGATAATTGTGTCACAATAACATATGTAATGATTCATAGAAGATGATTTTTGAACATCACCTTGTTATTTAGATAAAGTCATTTGTAAATTAAGGCTTAGATATGATTCACAGGACAGAGTGACGTTTTCTAATTGGCTGAATTTGCTTTCTCACATTTCCTGTTTGAACACAAATAGTATTAAGGCTTCTGTGTGTCATTGTGTTTTATATTATTTACTTCTTGAATTGGTTCTAAATAATGTATGTCATGTAAAAATGTTACCTGTTGCAACCTTAACTTGTATTTTAGAACCGTTATTATAGGCACAACACCGAACACTTTTTTTATAAAAACAACCTCTTTGCCCCATGGTCTCATGTGTGCAGTGCAATGCCATCGTGATGCATTATTCATAAGGAAATATACAAATGAAAAATGAAATAAACAGAGTTTCAAAGGAAGAACCTTTTTCCATACTTATTTTGCAGGGAACTATCAAGTGGTTGTTTGACGCAGGATTCAAATGGAGAAGCCCATTATCATCATCTCTATAATGCATTACCAGCTGATCCTCACCGGCATCCCCGCAGAAGTGTGTTTTCTTATGCATGAGAGCAATATTTCAAAAGGTAGACTACCATATGAAGGTTTGTCGAATATTGCTGGAGAAAACTCTGAAGGGCTGCTGGTTTAGCATTTAATAATAGAGTGTTTTAACGGTGTTTTCAACCACCATTCTCTTTGATTTACTTTATGAATATGGTGAAGCACTTCTGCTGCTGGTGTTTCAGTATGTGAATTGGTCTAAAGAGATGGGATGTTTAGCCCACATACTAACAAAATAGTTTGTGAAATGAAACAGAATATGAATTCATGTCAGACGAACGTTTTCGTTTGCAATCATCAGAAAACGTCCGGAATCCCCTCAGCGCTCTGAGTATTGTCCAGCAGAGGCACAACTTTAAGAACTTTGACCCCATCAATGAATTGTGATAAGCTGAGGATCAATTATGAGGAAATCGCTTGATACATAGCCTATAATCAGAGCAAAGTCAAATGACAGCCGCATATGTCAAAAGAGAAAAATAAGTTAAGTGTATGCAGTTCCCCTCATTTGAGTCTTAGAAGCAGCAGGGTATAAAGTGCCAGATGTTTTGGGACGAGCCCTCTGTCTCCAAAATATTTACCTGCTGTTAGAATATTTTGTAGGCCTATGTATAATTTGCTGGGTAATTGAAGTTACACATTTAGGAGTCAGGTTCCCGGTAAATACCTGTTTCAACACTGTTTGAAGTCTCTCTTTGTTCAAATTTTTTTTACTATTTCTACATTTCTACACTGTTTCAGTGGGATTCATTATGCTGCAAAAAAGCAGGTCCTTCTCTTGCTCTATTATTCAGGGCTCAGTCAGTCACAGACAGTCATTAAAGTTTCATAGGAAGCAATTTGGTTGCCGAGTTATTTGCAAAGTGAGGTGAGTGCATATGGTGGCACTATTACCTTTGCTGTTTATGGCTTGGGTTACCAAGCTTTTCATGTCAAGAGAACACCATTCTGTTCTCTTGAGGGGTTCATTTTTAACTTGATGACGGCTGTGGGAGCATTATAAAGAACTACAGATGATCACCAAGGAGTCAGCGATTCATTAAATCTAAAACACATAAGCCATTTTATTTGAAGAATGTTTTGACAAGCAGTCAATTCTGTAAATCAGATAAAAGTTAACAATTGTGATATTCCTTCCAATGTTGAAAGTTGACTACAAACAAACGGTGAAACAATTATTGATCCATACATTTCTGCATTGCTCGCATATGCCAGTCATAGCAATGTACCCCCAAAAAAAGCCAGATGAAATGTGAAAGCTGGTCATTTCAGATTTGTTTGACAACACAAATATTGATGCACAGACCACAGGGAATTTAAACAAACTTATTATGGGAGGATTGCACAGCAGCGACGTGCTGTGATTTTTTAAGAGTGGGATTACAACTGCAGATAGTTTTTCCCCCATAAGAATCACAGGCTATTATTCATTTCCAAATATCATTACTGTAACATAATTTACAGACCAAAATGACCAGTGCTTTGACTTGTGGATAAAGACAATAGAGACTATCACACTCATAATGGACAGAGCAGAATTGTACAGTATATATAGTATATAAATTATAACCAACTTGGTTTGAAATGAATCTTGTGTACCATATTTTCGTACCATATTTAGTCACACACAGAGATTGACTGAATTGATGAAACTTAGTGAATGTCATCCATTCTTAGTTTGAAAGCATGGTCAGACCTATGCGAGAACACTAAAGAATATTATGCTACAGTCAAACCGGTGCACAGTGAATTGGGTATATTTGTCATTCTTCCAGTCACCTTGTTTGTGTGTGTGTGTGTGTGTGTGTGTGTGTGTGTGTGTGTGTAGGTTCATGCCCTGTCCTTCAACTCCGTTTCGCTAATTGATCCAACAATGGAAATTCAATCAGTGACCGCCGCTGAAGTGCTAGATGCGTCAGTTTTATGTTTGTTTCCATCGATTTCACAAACTATATGCCATTTGAGTTCATTAATGTCCATCACCGGTAATGAGCCTACGCTACTCATTAAGTACCAGGGCAGAGGGACCCATTAGAAGTGATGACTTTGACCCCGACTCAAAGTCCCATTATGAGGCCTTGACAGCACCCTTTGTTTACGCATGACGAATTTCAGTGTCAATACGCAACAATAAGTTGTGGAAAAAATACCCACTGAACTTTCCTAACTTTTTTTGTCTTGGCATAGATTAAAGAAATGACATTTAAAACCAGATAAATGAGACGAAAAATATATACACACTTTGCAACCCATCTGTTGTTTTCCTCGGTCTGCTGAATCTACACCAGTGAAGATTTTTAATACTGTTTTAGCATTTCTGGTTAAATTTCAAGCAATATGCTTAGTCAGAAAATATAAAGAAAGCAATATGTAGATTTTATTGGAAATGGCCAACATGTGGATTCTAGATAGCTGTAGAAGACAATGCACATTATTGTTCTTGCTTGTTACTGTGTTTTATGGCAGCACAAACTCTGATCTTTTCATTATAGGACCACCACCTGCCTATGAAGCACTAAGACTCATATTAACACATGACAGTTCACCAATAACTCCTCAGATCCAGAGTCCAGTAAAGCCACTGGGGGGCCTCTGAAGTTAGTGAGGGGCTCACAAGTAGCTACAACTCTTGCAGACTTTGCAGACAGGCAATGTAATCATAAATAGCCCAGGCTAATACAGTGTCAGGTACATGTATGATATCAAATAGCAAATAATGCATTCAACTATAGACAGGTTGCAACACAACAGCAAACGGATGCTTAATTCAACTTCATTACAATGAAGGAAATAACTAAATAGGCTACATTTACTCAAAGTAATGTAACGCAAAATCCTTTTTGAGATACTTGTACTTTACTTTTATGCTACAGTATTTCTATTCCACAACATTTAGATTTTTAGTCATCTGCATGCATTTGACATTGAGCATCGAAATGCTCCTTAAATGTTAATTACTCAGTAATGCTATTCCAACATAAATATATACTGTATTTAAATAGGGCCATTATGTATAATTAGTACGTCTACGTTTGACGCTTGTATGCCTGCCCTGTAATCAAAATTAAGGTCATAAAATTTACAAACAATTCCCAGTAATTTCTAGATGTTTTGGTATGTAAGCTTGCAATGAGCGTTTTTGCATGAGATGTATCTAAAAATATTGAAATAGAGGCTGTACAGAAGCGTTTGACTGGCAGTACAGCTTCACCAATATCTAAAGGCAGAGCAAACAGCCTTCCCATTACTCTGCTTTAAAGGTATAGTAAGTGATGTTAATCCAGTACACTTTTTGTCAAAATGAGTGAATATCTCCTCACGGTCACCTAGCTCTCTGTTTTCTGTGTTAAAAAAAAAAAAATCTGGTGTTAATACACAGCCCTGGCTGTGTAAATGGAAAAAAAAGAGAAAGGAGTGCAAGAGCCACAAAACAGTGTTCCAGCCAATTGGCAGCGACAGTTGATGGTAGGGGGGAGGTAGTCTCACTTTGCCAAAGTGCGCTGAAGGAGGGTCTGGCTACTCCACATAGCATTTGGGGATGGGAGGAAAACGTGCTCTGGTTTAATGGCATTTCTTTAAACCAATCAGAATGCAGCTGCAAAATAGTCGTGCGAGAGAAAACTCAGATTGGACACATAGTCTAGCTAGCTGTGTCAATTTAACAGGCAGAGATCTGAGGAGCAGTTAACAATAGGAAACGGAAATGGAAAATACATACATCCGGCGAAATTTCCTGCAGCACGGGAGCAATCCAAAGTGGAATGCGAAGGATATAGACTAGGGGGGAGGCAACATTTGACATCTGTCCATAAATCTGGGGGGCGGAGCTTATGAAGGGGGAGGTTGTCTTTGCACAGAATCACTAATTGCACCTTTAACCCTTGTGTTGTCTTCCCGTTGACCATGAACTTGTTGTCCTTCCGGGTCAAAATTCGAAAATGAACAGTTTTTGGGGCTTTTCCCGATGTTTTTGTTGCTTTTTTTGTTTGTTTTTTAATGCTTTTGACACTTTTTTAAACGTTTTTGTTAATTTTTTCAACGCATTTTTAAAAAAAAGATTTTTATTCATGGTCATTAAACCTAATTTAAATGACATTGTACCTATTTTTTTTGAGTTAACAAAAAGCAGAAATTATGAATTATTTTGACTAATAGTTAAGATCAGAGGATGTTGAGTGAATCACAGACTGGTTTATGTCAAAGTTTAGTCAGGATACTGTATTAAAACCATTTTCTGTAAACATTGTTTTCTAAATGCTATGAAATTGAATAAAACAACCACAATTCAATGGAAGTAATCGTTAATTTTACCTGCGAAGAATGTTGTATTGGTTCCATACAACGTACATGCATGCATCCAAGTTATTTTTGGGCAATTTGGTTGTAAAAAGCCCATATTTCTGAAAAAACTAACCCGAGGACAACACAAGGGTTAATTGATATGCAGGCTCTGATCATGAGGACAATGAAGTCTACTCTGGTGTGGGCTGCGGAAAGTCACTCAGCGACCAGGAGAGGGCATCTCAAGTCCTGAAACGAGCACCATTGAGCACAGTATAACCCTCCACCAACATCATTCCTGTTGCTATACAACTGATTTATTCTTGATACCACGGTCAGTCTAATCCACAGCAGACTGCGCCTTTTCCCTCCGCTCTCCACATCTGAATCTGGATACATCCAACTTGTCGGGTTTGGACCTCAGTTTATTCCTCTCAAATGTCTTCACTTGCTCGGTGTCCGGTGTCTTTTCTGCCACTTCACCTAGATTGAACAATTGGCGACTCGGTGTTTTAAAATGTGTCTTCTAGCCTCCCCAAAGCACGCGCTCACACACTAGTGTCATTCTCACCAGGCTGAAAGCTTGAGTGCGTCCATTCAAGGGCTGTGTAAGGTGGCAGTCTGAAATAAATATGCATTATCAAGCTGATGTTGTGCGTTAACGTGGGAAACTATCAGGCAGAGGTTGATGCGCACCTTTTGGAGCGGCTCACATCTCCGACAGGTGTGCGGCTGTGCGCAAAGCGGACCTTGCTGCGGCACAAAGTGCGTATATTTTTTCCGTACAGACAGGCGTCCTGGGTGCGTGTCCAACTATTTGGACAAAACGCCGAGTGCGTCTAACATGTGGACCTGGGACGCATGCAACAGAGAGCCCTAACCATGAGGAGGAGCCGACACCGCGCAAATATGGGTATGTACACTGTTCCGCAAGGTAGTTATGGTCTGCATTTCAGCAGAAAGTCTTCAGTCGTTTTCCTAAATACAATTCACTTAAAGCTAATGTTGCTGGTGTTTGTGCCCCCTGCGGTTTATGAGTGATGACTGCAGACTGGGGGGGATCTGATGGAGGTTTTTCTCTCAGCAACTATTTGACGGATTATGCCTGATGCATGTGATGCTTATCAATCTCCTTTCCAATGTCTCAAGAACGTGACTTTGACTGTGGTAATGAATAAGTGTGTGTCTAGATCTGCCATGGACACAGGGATGCAAATGAAGTAGGCTGCAAATAACCCCCTCTGTTAACAAATGACTCAGAACACTCTATGGGTTATAAATGAATGTTTCAATTTCCTGATTCAATTCCATTTAATATTTCATTCTGTTTTTATTATCTTCTGGACTGTGTATATTGGTCCTGATTTGTACATGTCTATCACTTTTCTGTGTGTCTGCAGGTCTTCTCGTGCTTTTCAGATGGCTTGTATTCACAGCGGTGGTGCCCGCCTGGCTGCTTGCTGCTCCAAGCGGCATCCGTGAGCGTCCCTGCCCCCAGAGCTGTAGATGTGATGGGAAAATAATATACTGCGAATCCAATGCCTTCCGTGACGTGCCAAACAATGTGTCTGTAGGCACACAGGGCCTCTCCCTGCGTTACAACAGCCTGGTGAACCTCCGAGCTCACCAGTTTGCAGGCCTGAGTCAACTGGTTTGGCTCTACCTCGACCACAATTACATCAATGATGTGGACGGCCAGGCTTTCCACGGGATACGGAGGCTCAAAGAACTGATCCTCAGCTCAAATAAGATCACACTGCTAAAAAACAACTCGTTTCACGACGTTCCGAATTTACGCAACCTAGACCTTTCCTACAATAAACTGCAGGTTCTCCAGCCTAATCAGTTCGTGGGTTTACGGAAACTACTCAGTTTACACTTGAGGTCAAACTCCTTAAAAACTGTCCCGATGCGAGTTTTCCTCGACTGTCGCAACCTGGAGTTTCTAGATATTGGCTACAACAGGCTACGGAGCCTCACACGCAATGCCTTCGCAGGACTCCTTAAGCTCATCGAGCTTCATCTGGAGCACAACCAGTTCTCCAAGATCAACTTTGCTCATTTCCCCCGCCTGACTAACTTGCGGGCGCTCTATTTGCAATGGAACCGTATCAAACTGTTAACCCAGGGCCTCCCCTGGATGTGGACCTCCTTGCAAAAGCTGGACCTCTCAGGGAATGAGCTCCAAGTGTTGGACCCGAGTACATTTCAATGCCTCCCTAACCTGCAGACTCTTAACCTTGACTCCAACAAGCTGACCAATGTGTCTCAGCAGGCAGTGGAGGCCTGGATCTCCCTCACCACCATAAGTCTGGCTGGTAATTTGTGGCACTGTAACCCCAACATATGTCCCCTGCTGGCCTGGCTCAAGGCCTTCAAAGGTAACAAGGAGACCACTATGATTTGTGCTGGCCCCAAGGAGGCACAAGGAGAGAAAGTGACCGATGTGGTGGAGGCTTATAACATCTGTACAGCGACCCCATCCCCTGTTTCCTCAACACCATCGCCCCTCACTTCTGCTTTTCGACCTGAGCTGCTGCCTCTCCCCACACAGTCTGTGGTGGATAAGAAGCTGATCTGGAACAGGACAGCCTCCCCGTCTCCTTCCGAGGCCTCCCCCACCATCCCTTTGCCAGACACTGAGTATGTGTCCTTCCACAAGATCATAGCTGGTAGCGTGGCCCTCCTCTTATCTGTAGCTATAATTCTGCTGGTAACCTATGTCTCATGGAGGCGCTATCCCAGCAGCATCAAACAGCTTCAGCAGCGCTCGGTGGTTAAAAAGCGGCAGAAAAAGGCCCGGGAGACCGAGCGCTCCCTTAACTCACCACTGCAAGAGTACTATGTGGACTACAAGCCTTCACACTCAGAGACTATGGATGTGCTGGTTAATGGGACAGGACCTTACACATACACCATCTCAGGCTCCAGGGAATGCGAGGTATGACCGTTGCCCTCCAAAAATCCATTTCCACTGCGAGGCATGAGAGGTAAATTTTCTAACAATTTGCAGAGAAAAGTACTTTTTTTCCCCCCTTCCTCTGCTCTTGTCTGTTTTGGGATAAGGAAGCAAAGGTCAGTGCATGGTGACTTGTTGTACAATACACTGGGTTTGCTCAGTTCCATATGATTACCCAGCTGTTGTTCTGAATCACACAGTTTTATTGCTAAAATATGATACCCATTAGCTGAAACTGCAGCGGCAGCTCCTCTCCCTGGAGAATGTACAGTAAGATGCATTATGCACAAAGTAGGTTCATCTTTCATTCCTGACATAAAAGAGCTCATTGATGAATCTACGTATTATCAGCCAGCCTATTATTTATTCACAAAATGGCTTGATGTCCAGAATGGAATGATAAGAAATGATTAGATCAAGTCACTGTGCAGGTGGTCCTCTCCTATCCTGTGTGTTTGCTACAACAGCTATAGTAGCAAACACACCAGTCGTGTGAGGTATTTTTTTTGTTGCTGTATTAATGTTAACATTTACAATCGTACCAGCTGATCATACATCCCATTTTCCTTTTCCACCACGAGCAATCATGTACTTAAGATTTTACTCAGGAGTTTAATTTACAAAGTTCAAACAGTCACCGCAGGCTGGGGAACAACTATAAAGGCCTGCAGCCAAAATAAAAGGTACATTATGCACTTGGGCTCGATTTCTGTCTGGCTCTAGTGTACTACTGCAGTAACAAATTTAATGATGCTGCTTTCGTTTAATCTCAGAAAGATAAAGAAACTATTCGGTTAACTTTTGTCCAAAAAATTTCAATTGAAATTCTCAGCCAGACTCCTTCACATGGCTGACTCTGTGTACTGCACAGAGGGATTGAGACAGAAAGCCTTGACAGAAAGACTAATCAATTTGCTCATGCTTAATTAGGCACTTTTCTGTCTGTGTAGTCTTTTCCCCTTAATGCATATGCATCCATCTTCCTTTGTCCAGCATCTTTCTAGTTTTTTTTTTGTTAGCAGTATAGCTAAGTGTGATTAACAGGACATGTTGACATTGTGTCACTGGAATCTTAGCTGCAACTTTTGTCTACCTCACCAGACACGCTGTAAAGTACAGGAGACATCTTTCTTCTCTGTTGTATCTGTCAGCACATTCCAGAAACAAAGTTTTATCTCACACTCCTGCACAGCTCATTTCCTATATTCCACATGGACCCTATACATCATCTCTGTCCATGTTTTAACTCAGTAGATTGTCCAGTACTGTTGCACCACTTACATTCTTGTCGTGTTCCTTTTTTCTGAAGTCACAGGACAGGCCGGAACAAATACGTTTCATTGTTTTCAGTAATGTCATATAGTACGAGGTACACAGGTAGCTAAATCAGCGCTTTGTCAGATTATCTGTGGCAGAGCATTTCTCAAACGCGAAAGAAGCTTGAGGTGAGATGGTCGCCTCATCAATCTTGTGGCCTTCATGTGAGAATGTGGCATGGGAACATTAAATGGCAGACCTAATGGGGCTTCTGCTAGCTAGAATAACTAATAGCCCATCAGAGGTAAGGAGCCGAGACTTCCCTCTGCTTTGTTATTCCTCGCCCTCTACAGCTCAAGGGAGCAGCCTTAGTTGTTTAAAACGTAATGGGAGTTTTTTTCCTTAATGTGTGTGTTACATTTTGTGCCAAGCACTGCAATATAAGAACACATAGTACAGCAGGGGACTTTCGAAACTACCAGATTTTTATGCAAGTTAGAATGGTGCGTCTTAAACGGTTTCAAACGGCTCCATTATTTAATCTAATGAAGTATCATGTTTATTGGCCATGTCATTTGCATCAGAAGTCAGTATAGGTCGCAGTACAAGAAGCCCATGATGTGCAGTGATAGTGTCTAGGGCTATTAGCATTACAATACAGGCAATGCAGCACAATCTCTCCTGATATATGAGAAGGATTTTCAGTGTTACTGAATGGCACACAGTGGAGAGTATCAAGAAACATGAAAGTGATTGAGACATATCTGGAAAAGGCTGCTCCAGGGTTCAAACCCCCAACAGTCAGAAGCATATTGTCATTGCCCCCAACCCAGTGATCCCCTTGCACATTATTTTAGCTATCCCAGATAGGCTAGCACTTAAGCTATTAGCTGCATTTTCAATCAGGAAAAAGAGCTTCGTAATTGAAGCCTGTTATCTTCTGCACATGCCCAGACCAACAGATGTGTAAGTCAATTTGTTTCTATAGATTTCCTCCAGCACAGCTCAGCAGGTTGGCTTCGACATTGCAAACTGAACTCGGCAAGTAGTGTGAATTTCCATGAACACTTTGAACTTGAACACTTTGAACTGTGAGGTTCCACGGTCTTCCTGTGTTTATATATATATATATATATATATATATATATATATATATATATATAAAGCCCTCTCTCCCTTGAATGCCATCCACTTCTGTGCTCACAGAGCAGCTGCAGTGGTTGACGTCCACCCACAGATCATCCCCTGCAAAGTTAGCTCAGAAAATATTATGGTGAAAATCCCACCGTCTTAGCTAAAGGTGATTCTTGTACTTGGGCTGAATTTGCCAGGTGCCATTAATAAGGTGAGGAGATCCTGCTCATAATTTAGGTGGGCTGTGAAAGAGGGGTGAAGTGAAGTAAGGACAAAGAAAGGAAACACCACTGCCGGTGCATCTAACTGACTGTTACAAATGCTGTCTGAACAGCTATGTAGACTCAAAATAATTACAATTCTCAATTACAACAACAAATTTTTAAAGCTGATAGGGTCGGGAGCTTTGTAATGTTAACGCTCTGATAAACAAACTGGTATTTGAAGTTATAATTTAGGTCAGCACAAGCCTTAATCATGCATTAAGTTGTTTTCTATTTTCGTTGCATTTGCTCTTAGAAATGTGGCACCCCACGTCCCCCTCCTGGTTATATTCGATACTAATGGCTCCTATGGATCTAACTAGTGTTTGCTAATTACAAATCCTGCAGCTGTGGGTACATTTGCTCAACAAATATTTGTTTAATTTTAAGGCTCTAGAATATGAGCCCTGTTAAAATATCACGAATAAGAAACAAAGATGATGTGCGGTCACAATATACAGCCTCGGCTTGCCAAGATGGCAGCTTGCACTTTATCTGTGCGTAAATGCACAGAAGGCAGGCTTTCATCATATGTAGTCAGTTTGACATCTTTCAATATTTGTCACTCACTTGCCAAATAAAGGTTAGCCACATGAGTAGAACAGCCTCTAAAAAAGGATATCATTTTTTGAACACATCACTTTGTACGTGTGCTGTGTGACAGCACGCATTGGTGTAATTTATGATAATACAACGCGTCATACTGCGATAAAAGATGCACGTACTTTATGACAAATGACACATCGTTTGTGTTTTAAGTTATTCCATAAAGAAAGCAATATCTTTTGCTATTAATTCTCATTTTTCTTGGTCGTCTTCTTGTTTAGTGGAATCGAAAATTACTGTAACTGCCAGACTGGATGGCAATGATCCATGGCTCCACAGTAGACTACTTAACTTTTATCATACCTGATGATTTTGTGAAAAATGGGCTTTAGTCAACTCAACTCAGCTCAATTGCAGCAAAATGCAGGGAGAAACAGCATTTTAGGTAAATTGGCTGTAATGGCTCTTCCTGTACAAAACATAATTTTTGTAGTGTCATGTATCACTTGTCATTTTGTATGTGGTGGTGGTATAAAAACAAATCACTGAAATAGATGTTTGTGTATTATCACAGTGGCTCAAGGTGCTTTGTTACATTCGGGACCTGTTAGTTACGTGTGTATAATTATGGAAATTTTACTTTTATTCTTTCAAATTCACATTTCTTTTCTGCAGACAAGCCAAATGAACAGCAACAGCTTCAATGTTATATCTCATATGTTAGCTGTTTAAAGGAATAGTTTGAAAATTTGGGAAATACACTTATTCGACTTCTTGCCGAGAGTTAGATTGATAGAAGATTGAAACCACTCTTATGAGTGTACGGTAAATATGTAGCTACAGCAAGCAGCCAGTTAGCTTAGCACAAATACTGGAAATATATGTGTGTGTGTGTGTGTGTGTGTGAATTAAGGAGGACACGGAGGATTAAAAAAACATGATGGACTCTTCAGAAAAAGTAATTATCTTCACTTGAGCTTCTGTGTGAGAAAGAACACGCAGCATCCCTGCACACTGGTCTCTTGTGTGTTGAATCTATCTGTTACATCAGAATGAAATCCCATACAGTATATGTGGGAGATTGTCCACCCAAGAAAAACAGCTGCATCATATGTGGTGTGTGTCTTTAAACCAGGACCACGATCATTCCCTAACCTTAAACCAAGTAGTTATTATTTTAACATGAAGGTTCCTGAACCTTAACTTTGTAGTTATTTTAACCCAAACGGCGATCTGTTTTTAACTGGAGGACAGTTACAAAACTTGGATATGAGCCATGACTACCAGCAACGGTTACTGGATGAGACCTCAAAAGAATATGTTACCATAATCATATTCAAGGGTTTGTTCAGGTTCAACCGCCTGGTGTTCAGAGTGGCTTCCAGCTCCCACAGAACGATGAATGGTGACCCCACCAGGGCAGGGAGCCCAGTAACATATTTGAATGCAGCCTACAGTCTATAGTCAGTAACATATTTGAAAAGTCTATAGTCATTATTATAAAATTATAGTTACTGTGATTTGTGACAGTTTTGGGAGGCCCTGACAATTAATATTATGGCTATAGGGGCATCAGATAAAAACACTTATATGGGTCATTTGGAAAGCAATGACAAACAATGTATTTTATTTATTTTGCTTAAAGCTATATTGCGTAGTTTCTGTCTCCCCCATGAGGAATTCTAAGGAATGATAACAATTCTGACGGCGCATCCACATGATACAAGCCTTCTGTGATCGCGCTTCACCCCCACCCCTTTTCCACACAGTTACTAGTAGCCAAGGAGGACACGGAGGATTAAAAAAACATGATGGACTCTTCAGAAAAGGTAATAAGCTTCTGTGCGGGAAAGTCACCGGACAACACAATCTTTTGAACACAGCCATACTGAGAAATACAGAGAGAGTTGTGTGGAGCTGATAGTCTTAATGAGCTTTGTAGCAACTCATTTGGCAATGACTTGAATGTAACGGACGTTCATTAATATCAAAAAGTTACGCACTAAAGCTTTAAAAGACATACAAGCTCTGAGCTCTTCCTTAAAGGAGCTATGCTTTTCTCAAAACACTACGATAGCCTGCTAGAACTTCCTGTATTTGGTCCGAAAGTCCTCAGTTTGATCCGTACCGAGTCCACCTGTTTTCCTCGGACCAAATTTCGGCTGTTCGGTCCGGGGTCTGGGGGAGGTTTCACACCTGTAATTTTGGTTTGGATCAAACTGAAAAGTCCAAAAGTCCGAACCAAATAAGGTAGGTGTGAAAGCACCCTAAAACACACATAACTGAATTTACACAGTATCCCTTTTCGTTCCAGCCCAGGCTGTGATTTCATGCCGAGTTAAAGCGCTGCAGTGCGATTCATTAGCACAAATGCACATAATCAGACCTCGGACCTATCTTTGGTGTGAAGCACCTCTTAGGTTGCTCTGTGCGTGGGGGGACATCTCCCCCAAATAAACATAATCTGCAATATGTATGATTCAGTAAAGTCTGCTCTAGTGAGGAGGTGGAATGCATTTAACAAAGCTAGCAGCAGAGAGATGCAACACAATTATAGCCTGTAATCTAACACGGTTTGTTCAAATTAATATGGCAATTCTGTTGTTTCATAATAATTAATCTTAGCATCTCTTTCATCCAATTGATGTTTTTCAGGATTGTATTATTCTCATTATGATGTACTAATAGAACATGGCCTAGCCTGCTAATAGCTTAATCTGGCACAGGCGTAAAATTTGATGTTCTTCCTCCACGCTTCAACACAGACAATATTGAATTTCACTCTGGGTTAGATGTACTTATTTACAGAACATATACGATGAGCTGCTGTTTGTGTCTCTGACTGATTATTACAGACTCTTGCAGCTTAGGCCTAAAGCCAGACGAGTGATAGTCGCAGCTAGATCACTGAGAAAACATTTTGCTGCTGAGGAAAAAGAAATGAAAGTCATCGCTTTGTTGACCTCCAAACCTCCGTTTTTAAATTGAGGTCGGCATTGATTGACAACATCATTAACTTGGATATGCACACAATAGCCTGGTCCTTCACTAAAGCCCAAAATCAAATTAACTTGGCTGTTATAAACAAATTAAGTCAATCCGTACATGTATTATACTGTACAACATAATGCAACAAAGAACTTTGTCAATGTATTGTCAATGGAATTAGAGGACCCATTTTCACCAAACTAATCTGGGTAAAAAGGAAAAAGGCCACTAACTAATCATCATCCTTTCCCATCACCCAATCTCCAGTGGTCCTCCCCTCCTGCAGCCACACATAAACCTTAATGAATATTTAATGGGATATCAAACTTCTCTTCTCTTTTGTGTTTAAGGCCATTTTGTTCCGGCAATGGTGAATCAGCTGAACCCAATTTTGTGTTAATTAGTAGTATGTTTTGATGGAAACATCTCCCTGACAGTGAAAATCTCACATTCCACTCTGTGAGAACAGCTGATGCCAATAATCAACTGGATGCATTACTGAAAACAAGGGTTGTCTAGTAGGGTAAGCCTGTACTTATACACACAGCTGTGCTTTGAGCTAAATGTTAACATGCTGATATTTAGCAGGTATGTTTACTATGTTCAAAATCTTAGTTGATAGCACATTAGCAGGCTAAAATTTGCTGAACACAAAGTACAGCTGAGGCTGATGTGATTGTCATTCATTTTGCAAATATGAAGTCATAAACCAAAGATGGAAGGAAAAGTCAGCGGATTACTAGTCTCGCATTGTCAGACCTTCCTCCACAGCGCCGCAGAGGAGGTTCTGGCTAATTCACACAACATTATTAGCATTTCTTAAACCAATCAAAATCGTCTTGGGTGGCACTGAGCGCCGAAGCAGCAATGGTGCCTCTGCAAAATAGCCTGGGGAAGGAACATGTTTTGGTGGAACATGTGCTTGTTCAAAAGTTGTTTTAGTTGTGCATTTGTAGAACAGCCAATAGAAATGCTCTCTCTCTCTGTCGTGACCTGTGATTGGCCAAAGTCTCCCGTCACAGGCTAGATTTTCTAAAGTCTGAAAACAGAGCCAAGAGGAGGTGCAAAAGTCTAGTGTTCTCTCAGACTACTTGAATTACAGTATGCTGAAAATAGAATTGGTGTGATATAAAAGCAAAATACACAAAGTGCAATGGACTCAGACTTAATTAATTATGAGGTACATGAAGCATGTGACTTAAAAGGTCCCAGATGCATGAAGAGACAGGTGCTAAAACTTGGACGGCACTGAGCGCCGGAAGCAACAATGGTGCCTCTGCAAAATAGCCTGGGGAAGGAACATGTGTTGGTGGAACATGTGCTTGTTCAAAAGTGTTTCAACAAATGTTTTAGTTGTGTATTTGTAGAACAGCCAATAGAAATGCTCTCTCTCTCTGCCGTGACCTGTGATTGGCCAAAGTCTCCCGTCACAGGCTAGGTTTTCTAAAGTCTGAAAACAGAGCCAAGAGGAGGTGCAAAAGTCTAGTGTTCTCTCAGACTACTTCAATTACAATATGCTGAAAGGTTATTATGGAACTTTTGTCCAACGACGCCAACAATAAACTGCCTACCCCAACTTTAAAGTTTGGTTAGGTTAAGCACAAAAAACACTTGGTAAAGGTTAGGGAAACATGTGGTTTGCGTTAAAATTACTACTTTGAATTGTCGTCATGGTAACAATAATAACCACTTGGCCAAGGTTAGGGAACGATGGTAGTCACAGTTGAAAGAAACCAACTTTGATTGTCAGTATGAAATGAACAAGGATCTGTTAAAGTCTGGATTTTAATAGTCCCAGCTCACCCCTTAAACTTCCTCCCTGACTTTGTGGCGCTATAATAACGTCACATTATTTCCACCTCAGCTCCCAATGGACAACAGTCATAATTCCTACAGGCCATTTAAACACATGTCGTTTTGGGGCATTTGTTGAAACAACTGATTGTTTTTCTTGGGAGGACAATCATAATGTCTTTCTCGGGAGGAGAGTCTAAAAGTCTGAATTCTTAAATTGTCAATTTCCAGTCTTATCTGTGCAATTAATACAAATGCCCTAAAGGAACTACTTTATCAAGCAATTTTAATTATGTACAATGTGTTGTACCTTGCTGTGCTCGACTGAGTTTGTAGTTCGAACATTTAATGTCTCATCCACTGCAACATTTACAGTTGGCTATAACTTTCACAGGAGTGAACATCTAGTTTTGGTGTCAGACACTCTGAAAGATTGGCTCACAATCTCACACTGGCATTCAACACTCTATCATTAAAGAGAAATGTATTATAGAAGAGGCACAGAAACCAATTTCTCTGCTGACAGCAGCCTCAACAGACCACAATGCAATGCAGCCACGTGATATGCTGTGGTTTGAGTGAGGGGTGTGACTCTTTTGACTCTCACTAATGTATGCTATCGCTGTTTTCTCTTCTCTGTCTGCCAACACATACGGCCCAATGCAACAGGCTCACCCTCACTTCTCTGCAGTTGTCGAAAGGCATTTAGGGAAATGCTGGGAATCACTAACTGAAGTCGAAGCAAGTGTGGCGAGTTAAGGGAAGTTGGATACCCGAAAAATTATTTATGTCAACTCAGTGCTAAATCACTTCTGGCATGCACTGAGCAGCACAGATTGATAATACATAACAGTGTAAGTGTATCCAAGGGAGGATTTTTCCATTAAGTCTTCAGCCTGAGTTAGAGCCAAGGAACAAAAGAACTATTTCCATTCTCAGGGAGTCAGGACCAGTGCTTCCATTGAAAAAAGTATTTGGCAAAATCTATAAATTCTTTAATAACTTCTCAAAAATCTAAATCCGATATTGAGTGTCCTATTATTATGGCATATCTATCAATCAGTAATCGCATGCCCTGGATTCCCCCAGTTATAGCTTCTGCTCACTCAATCATTGATACTTTGGCTTTAATGGGATTTGACAGCTTATCTAGAACTTTATGAATAGAGTCGGGCACCACAGACAGAATGGATAATATAACATGAAAATATTAGACATAACATTTTATGCTGTTCAGCCACGTTCATTTTTCAACTCCACATCGAGCAGTTACTGCCTATTTAGCCCCTCATTTTATTCTGATTGATTTATTTAGGGTTATAAGGTTAATTTGAACGAGATGCCATAGTTCTCTCTACTATGTCACTTTCATTCACTGCAAAATAACTTGTAAGTGATGAAGAGAATGAAGTGTTGACTTGGCACATAACAAAATGTCCCAGTAAGTTGGTGGACTGCAACTTGTATCTCCACCCTCCTCCGCATAAAGACAAGACAGTTTCTTTTACCTTTTTCCACTGGGAAGGGTTTTGATGTAATGTTGAAGTCTTCCTCAAGAATAGTATTGTGATTCCCCCAGAAACTAAAACCCCTTTATCATGTAGCTACAACGTCTGAGTCTGTCTGATGGGACAAAATGGTGAGTCAGTGAGCACGAACTGATAATGATGCGGCATCTCTGCCAACTTCTCCTCCTCCCTATTGTAAAATGCCTGTCAGGCAGCTGCATGTGTGAGCTTTCCCCAAAATAAGCACAACCTGACACATTTCTGTTACCTTCTATTTGGCAGTGTTCTTACTTTTGTGTGGTCTATACAGGCACTGCTGACACAAAAGAGATATTTACTAGAAAAAGAAAGAACAGTTAAACGAGACCAAGAGACTACAGCCATGCCAGCAGCTCTGTGAGGCTGCAATTGGAGACAGCGCTGCTTTGAGCTGTATGCTAATGTCAGCATGCTGACATTCTAACGATAAGTGCGTTTCCATTCATCTGTTTCTATGCACATTTTCTGAGTGAAACGTTGGACATTTAAAAAAAAAAGTAGCTATATTGCAAAAACGTTTTTATGCGTGGGTGAGGTGGAAACATTGGTATTGATATAAAAGCAAAATGCACAAAGTGCAGTGGACTCATGTGTCAAGCGTGTGACTTATTGTAAAAAGTGAGATTTCCATGTCTTTTTTTTTATTACAAAGCAGGTTGAGGTGCTATATAAATACTGTGAAAGTTTTAAAACGCTCAATCCACAGAGAAATGCACACAGCCCGTATTCAGAAACGATGCCTATAAACCAGCTGTCAGGACTTCCGCAGGTTGTGATGTCACAACTATACAATATTTAGGTAGAAAGTGCTGCTACAGTGCCGTTACAGTCAATCCCCTGACTGCGATGACGGCACAGAGACTCAGAGAGTGCAGATGGGGAAGACCCTGAAATACTGACCAATCAGAGCAGACTTAAAAAAGACTTGAAGAGACAGGCGCTAAAACGGAGCGTTTCAGACTGAGGGTAAATACAGGTATATTCAGACAGACATTATGAGAAAAAGAATGTGTTTTTTTAAACATTAAATCATGTAAACATGTTCTAGTAGAACCCAAACTACAAGTATGAACCTGAAAATGAGCATAATATGGGCCCTTTAAACATCAGACATGCTTTCCCTCCACTGGAGAGATGAAAACATCAGATACAATGATTAAGAGACTGTAACTTTCCTCAAATTAATACATTTTTCCATCACGTTTCCACATTGTTTTCCATCATTTGAGGTTTGACTGGCGCTCCTCTAATTACTGTTGTACTCTCTACTCCTGCAATGGTTTAATGGTATCTAACTGTAGAATTAGTGAAACTAACTGTTTATGTTGATGAGTTCAACTTATGTTCAACTAATGTTCACAGTAAATGTGCATTCATGTGCATTAATGATTTGGCAAATTTTCAGTTTTTTTTTCAGTTACAATTCATGCTACATTTGGATGGAAACTATGCTACAGAGTTGATGTTTAGCAGGTATAATGTATACCATGTTCCCAGATTTAGCTTGGCCCATTAGCATGCTAACTTTAGTAAGGATGCACCGATACCGATGTCAGTATCGGGCATCAGTCCGATGCCGCGCGCATGTACTCGTACTTGTAGTCATAAAATTACTCCGATACTACCACACCCGATACCACCTCATAGCATTGTGACAATAACTTCTCCGTCAAGCAGGTATAGGAGACGGAAGAGGAACAATGCCAGCCGTTTGGAGATTTTTGGCTGTAAAAAAAATAACTAGGCTCTTGCCCAATGCATGAATGCACTTGACGACCAGCCATTGCCAGTCGTTAGTAATACTGGGTTTTGATGTCTTCTAAGTGTACTGGAGGTGAGACATTCCTGGCCATCACCACATCACAGAAACCGTGTTTCCAAAGCTGCTTTGTGAAAAAGCACATCAGCAGCCTGTTGCTCTTAAACTTCACCATTGATATTTGGAGTAGCGGTGTTAGCTCAGTGTCCCTCATCAGCTTAACGAGCAAAAACATGAAAAAAAGCGATATTTCAATCTGCTCCATCTGTATGCAGTTTCCACACAGCGCTGTTTTACCAACCACAGTACTACTCTGTAAATAGCGATTTTTTTTTTGACAAACAGGCTGAAACAAAAGCTCTCGGTGTGTAGTCTAACTGTTTTAACTGTTATAGTTTGCCACAAGGACAAAATCTTGTGAACTTCCATCCTCTTCGCTGGATCAGTAAATCCACATGGGTGCTGAATATGCACGTGAATGATGTCATCGGACTTTGCGTTCTTCATTCTTTCTAAACTTCACTCAGTATTTTGATATTAGGAATTATATGATTTATTTTATTGACACTAGCCCGGGGAAATGTCCAGGCCCAGGCACTGCGCTTTGAATAGAAAAAAGGCATGGTACTTTGAAAATACTGCTTTGTTCTAATTAACAACAATATCAGAGAAGGCCAAAATCATCTGTGTGTTAAGCACTCGTATCGGTACTCGTATCGGCAAGTACCCAAATGTAAGTACTTGTACGTAAAAAATCTCCACCTCATGGTGGCACTAGAGAAGAAGTCAGGGGATCAGGGGAAGTCTTCGTCTGGGAAGTATGGATGTCTGTACAACACTTTGAGCCAATTCATTGTGTAGATGTTTAGATATTTTACTGGATGAGTGAAAACTTTGGCCTACTGTTGGTATTCAATGAAAAGTGTAAAAATACCAAAGTCAGAAGAATTCCTCCTCTGTGTACTCTCTGTACCTAATTGAATATTTGCTGGCGTATAATTTGTTGTGACATGTATTGTGGAGGTGGAAGAAGAGGATGGATTCATCTCTCTGTTTTCCCTCCATGTGCCAATGTATCCTTTTCAAATCAAACAAATGGGTCAGTCCTTTGTTCCGGCGGAACATTTTTACAGGTCCTATCTGAAAAGCATGTAATACACTCTGATCAGCGGGGTTTTTCAGCAATCAAAATCGAAAATCCTTTCTGGATGTCAGTGAGCAGCCATATGGCAAATATTAACCTAAAATGTCACTCCATGCTGGGCAATGATAGTACATGCGGTCATTCTCTACACAATATGTGGGGCAGATCATCCTGTCAGGATTATAGAGTATGTGCTCTGACCGAGCACAATTTAGACAGACTGATTTCTTTCCCTTCAATTCTCCATTCCCTTAACTATCCTCCATGTTTTAGTGCCATGTCTTTTAACACCAACATCCTCTTCTAGCCATGTTTCCTCAGTCAGTGGAAAAATAAACAGGCCAACAAAGGTAACCTGCAGTAAACAGACAGAAACGAAAAGACAGAAAGCTGCTAGCAGCAGAATTTCAAATGTGATGCCTTTCTTTAGAGTACACTTGGTCTTGTTTTGGTCAGGGAGAAGAAATCTGAAGGACATTTTGCAGGAAATCATAACAAGAAACTCCTGAAATAAAGCGGTTTTAACTTTGCTGCGGGCGGGAGCGGGCGGCTAAAAAACACTGCGGGATTGGGATGTAGCCTGGAACCCCCCCACGCCAGCAGACACCATAGATATTCATATATACTGACTGAGTATATACTGTATAGCCCATCTATGAGCAGACACCAGCGTGTCTGAGCCTCCCAGGACGGGGGAGCTCCGAGCCAAGGCTCCATTCACCGTCCGCCCGCTCCCTCATCCTCGGCTCCTTCCTCCCCCTCTCTCCCTCTCCTCTCTCCCTTATCCTCTGCTCCTTCCTCCGCCTCTAACAGCAGCAAGCACCTGCCTTCTTTGCCTGCATCTTCTCCCTATTAACCTATAAAATGTCGTGTTTTCTCATGCGGGACGGGAGAAGACACAACATCAAAGCATCTCTATTATTGTGCGGGCATAAATTCTCAGAGTTTTGCAGGTGTGGGCAGGAGTGGACATACACATCGCGGGAGCGGGCGGGAGTGTAACACACATGTTGCGGGTGCGGGCGGTAATGGTCAGAAATTCGCCGGGAGCGGGCGGGAGTGGGATGAAGAAAACAGTCCCGCGCAGGGCTCTAGGCTACATTATGACAATATTGAGAGCCAGGGTAAAAGATAAATGATTATGTATGTATGTCATCCACTATTTCCTTCCCACCAAAATGATGCAATGGATAGAACGATATTAGTTTTAGTCAAATGAGTCACACTTCAAACAGAGATGCCTTCACGTACAGTACATACATTTTGAAAGTGAACCTAGAGAGTTGATGCCATACCATTTGGTGCGTTTGCTGGTTCGTGTGGTTAGTTTGGGCTGGTGTAAAAACTGTCAGTCAAACTTTGATGCAGACGAAACAATTGGACTGAGAGTGCTTGAAAAGGAGAGTCTCTGTGTCCTTACAATTGAATTCTGGTGCAGTTCATTTGTGGTCTAAAAACAGACCAACCACAGGAATTTATGATAGAAGATATGTGACTTCAGCATGAATTCAAAGGCTAAACTAATAATAAATCCATCTACTGTTTGTGAACTGTTCTGAAAGCAGGCGCTTAATCAACCTGTATAAGCTATATATTTTTGCATCTTTTGGTGACCATAGTCATAGTCAGTATAGTCTCAGGTCACAGGTATGTCAGCATGTGAGTGCAGGGATTTTCCCTGATCTATCAAATAGTCAACAGCAGTTCAAATTGCGATATGTTAAACTTGTATCCAACTCTGTGTACTTTGGCAGTTCATCAAGTCCAATAAAAAAGTGTGGAACGTAGCGGCCTCACAGAAATAGCCCCGTAATATTCCTCTTTTTCTTTTTTAATTTATTATTCATAATAAGTGATCGATTTGGAGTATAGTAAGACTAATGTTCATATTCAATTCGTTTTTAACTCTAACATAAATATACACATTAGAAGCTTTAAAGTTCTGCTGTCCTGCTGTCAGTCACTCCAACACTGTCCAGTCAGTGAGTTAGCTGTCAGTCTGTATGACTTCATGCTTAAAGCTCTTGGTTCATTTGTAAAAAGTCAGCGTGAACATGAACCAGACTATAGGCTGCAACTAACCATTATTTTTGATTATTTTCTCGATTAATCGATACGTTGTTAGGTCTATAAAATATCATAAAATTGTGAAAAATGTCAATAAGTGTTTTCCAAAGCCCAAGATAACGTCCCCAAATGTCATGTTTTGTCCACAACTCAAAGATATTAATTTTTCTATCATAGAGGAGTGAAGGAGCTAGGAAATAGATTTACATTAATAAGCTGGAATCGGACAAATCTTGAGAAATAGATTATCAAAATAGTTGGTGATTAATAGTTGCCAACTAATTGATTAGTCTTTGCAGCTCTAACCCGGACCAGAACTAAAATAGTAACTGTGTGGAAAAGGGGTGGGGGTGAAGTGCGATCACAGAAGGCTTGTATCATGTGGACGCGCCAACAGAATTGTTATCATTCCTAAAGGCCCGGACACACAGAGCCGATAATCGGCCATTGGACAGTCTGGCGAGGCCAGTGACTGGAGTCTGTTCGGTGTGTTCCGTGCCATCGTCCGTCCGAGGGGCCATCGTCCTACATTTTGGCCGATTTGACATGTGTAATCGGCGGGGGCACTGCTGGCAGTCGGACTCAAATGACCCATCTGATTGGTAGTGTGCCAACCCGGAAACGGGGAGCGGAATGAGCGTGACTAGAGTCTCTCAAAATCGGACGAAAATCTTTTAAACTGACCTTTGTTGATCTGAAATGAAGACAGATTCAGCAATGGTCTATTCATGGTCTATTTCTTGCTTAAAATGTTTTTAGAAACACGTTTTGCTGAACTATTTTAGTACAATATGAGATCGTATTCTGAACAAGCCGCCATGACCGCCGTCCGTCTGTCTTTGAATTTCCGGAGAAATAAGACCCACGTGACACGTTCGTCCAATCAGCTGCCGGTTTTCATTTTAGGGCGACAATACAGATTAGCGGCACCTGCTCTTATGGAGACGTATTACGTCACGTCTCTTCGGTGTGTTCTGAGGCATTTTTTTGACCAACTCGGGGAGACTGATCAGTCCAACTGCCTTTTCTGCCGACAGTTGGCCGTCTGGTAGGTGTGTAAGCAGCTTTAGAATTCCTCATGTGGGAGACAGAAATTACGCAATATAGCTTTAAGCAAAATAAATAAAATACATTGTTTGTTATTGCTTTCCAAATGACCCATATAAGTGTTTTTTATCTGATGCCCCTATAGCCATAATATCAATTGTCAGGGCCTCCCAAAACTGTCACAAATCACAGTAACTATAATTTTATAATAATGACTATAGACTTTTCAAATATGTTACTGGGCTCCCTGCCCTGGTGGGGTCACCATTCATCGTTCTGTGGGAGCTGGAAGCCACTCTGAACACCAGGCGGTTGAACCTGAACAAACCCTTGAATATGATTATGGTAACATATTCTTTTGAGGTCTCATCCAGTAACCGTTGCTGGTAGTCATGGCTCATATCCAAATTTTGTAAATGTCCTCCAGTTAAAGACAGATTGCCGTTTGGGTTAAAATAACTACAAAGTTAAGGTTCAGGAACCTTCATGTTAAAATAATAACTACTTGGTTTAAGGTTAGGGAATGATTGTGGTCCTGGTTTAAAGACACACACCACATATGATGCAGCTGTTTTTCTTGGGTGGACAGTCTCCCACATATACTGTATGGGATTTCATTCTGATGTAACAGATAGATTCAACACACAAGAGACCAGTGTGCAGGGATGCTGCGTGTTCTGCAGAGCATTGCTACCACAGATAAATCAGCAGTGGAGATTATCCCTGGAGCCTGGAGGAGAGGCATTTAATCAATTGGAGATCAGGACTTTGTATTGATTTCGCAGCCGATGCATGTTTGACATGACTGAAACCTCTCCCTGTTTTTGGTGACTCTTGGATCTCAGTCGATCCCCATTTCCATAGAGCACAGAGGTGTGAGCTGGCTGCAGTTGGCATAAGTCAGAGGTCATGCTCCAGAGGTAGTTATTTCTCTCCTTTTTTCCTCCCACCTGTCAAACAGTTTCTATTGTGTAACAGTTTAACAACATTGCACAGACACTGTCCTTATATGAATTGGATTTTCAGCCAGTTTTTTTTGTTCTTTTTTTTTACCCAACATGACTTTGTGGTACACAGTGATACAAAATCAACCATTTTTTAAATGCAAATGTAATCCTCCATATTAAAGCTTTAGTGCGTACATTTTTGATATTATTGAACGTCCGTTACATTCAAGCCATTGCCAAATGAGTTGCTACAAAGCTAATTAAGACTATCAGCTCCACTTAACTCTCTCTGTATTTCTCAGCATGACTATGTTCAGAAGATTGTGTTGTCCGGTGACTTTCCCACGCAGAAGCTAGAGCCTTGGCTACTAGCAACTGTGTGGAGGAGGGGGGCACGATCACAGAAGGCTGTATCATGTGGACGCGCTGACAGTGTTGTTAGAATTCCTCATGGGGGAGACAGAAACTACGCACTATAGCTTTAAAGCGGTTTAATTAAGAATGTAATGTCTTGCTAAAGATATTATAGAATCAATGATAGAAGCTATTTTCCCCATGCAGAGCATTTTATTGCTCACTATGCATTTTGAGTGGTAATGTTTTTCCAACATCTGTTACAGCGATACAGCAGAACACTGTAAGATATCCCTTCTCGCTCTAACTTAACATTCTGGTGCCGCGACACACTTAATAGTCGAGGAAGGGGCTCCATGAATTCATTCTCAAATGAGTAGAAAACAAGGCTGCTGATATCAATCGTTATGAGCAGCAGCATTTAGTTCAATCTGAATCGCGTGGACCCACAGGTCAAAGAGATGCACATTCACACAGACTGTACTGCTGGAGTCATGCATGGCTTGACATCTCTCTTACAGCTTACTCACACAAACCCACACACACACCCACACATTCACTGACACAGTGGCATTCATTAGCAAAGAGCCGTGTGAAGTGAACATGGTAGCAGTTACGTCTGACAGCAAAGTGAGGAAAACAAGTTTCATTGTGGATAGTCTGAATAAATCAGCATCTGTTTGTCAGCAATTTAGAGTCAGACGGCTGGCGATGGCTTTTTCCAATTCAGTGACAATTACCGCAACAGATACTGGAAACGCATGACAAGGGCACTAAAGCTTGTGTGTGTGTGTTGGCTGACACTGCATCAAGTTCCCGTTAATGTACTTGAAAGATGCTTAATGGAAAGATTTTTCAGTCTCATGAATTTCTCTCTTGGGCAACTGTGTATTTATATTACTACTGGTTACACTCACAGAAAGGCTTCTCCCAGTCGATTATGAAAGCTCCAGTAAGATTACAAAAAGTGCAGCAAGGGCTACTTCACGGTGGAATTCATTTTGTGGTAATAATTCAGATTTTGCATAATGTACGGGACTTAATTACATCCTGCATTTCTGAGTAACTTTAAGGACAAGAAAAACTCGGACTATAGTGGTTTGACTGCGAAATTGGAGAAAAGACAAGTTGAAAAGTTGAACTTCCTGACATCTCAAAATTACCTCCATTAATCATAGCTTATGGGGAAGCCAACAACCATGGGCTCTATTTACAGCATTCAATGATGCGGGTTATCAGGTTCCTGAAAAACCTCAGCCAACCCCCTCAACGCTGCGGAGCAGCGGCAGGACGCCGCTCAGAGTGAACTTCTCACCCTGTTATGCAAAGGGAGCCCAGCCGCTCTGCGAAGGAATCTCATTGGGCTGCTTGTGTCAGTAATGACGACGTTTAAGGCTCTTATAGCTGAAGGCTGGAACGAAGATCCACCAGTGACTCAGGAGCTTTATTACAGAATTACAAGAATTTGTGGATTTGTGACTTTATTGATAAGCCACATTCACTTTGGGTATTGATGCTATCTGAGTCAATGTTACCTATTCAGATATAAGTGGCTTAGCAACAAAGATGGATTTTCAAGTAGGACGAAACATTTAATTTTGCTGACACTGTATTTAGTATATTTATACTCTAAAACTGACCTTAATTAAGCAATTTTTGACCACAAGGAGGCAGAAAACTGTACGGAACGATTCCCTTGTTCACTCATTTATCATTTATTGTTATGCTGTACTTCTCTTTTTCAAGAAATGATTTAAAAGTGATCAAGATATTTTTGGATATATTTCATGGGATTATTATTACTGTACATATTACGCTAATGAATTGTACATGTACTGTAGTGACGTCAGGCACGATGTAATCAATTTGGTGTCCATATAAACATTGCTCTTTGTCATGTGTGCCATTAGCCTGATGAAGAGCCGGTAGGGTTGACTTAACTTTGCATTTTTCAGTCTAATGCATTTTTTTTAGGGAGCTTTAATCCAGCATTATAATCTCAGTAGATTACTCCATAGTGAGTAGTACATTGAGATTCGGGACACTTTTGAATCATCATCATCTGACAGATAGTGTTACAAAACTGTTATTTCAGCATCTATAAAATGCAACACATTGCATTGTGGAATTGTTCGCAGAAATGAAATGAATGTACATGCCATGGGCACTGCTTTTTTTTGTTCTATTGTGAGAATGTTTAAGGGAGAATATATAATGCATCATAACATATTTTACACTCAGAATGCAAACACTCCAGAAGTCTAGTGCCCTACATAGTACTGTAGTTAGGGAGCAATTTTGGAAACAGCTCTTGTTTAACTGTTTTATATGAGTTTAACAGGTTGCTATGTCTACTGTGTTACCAAACAGCTGCCAGCTCACTTATCTACAAAAGCAGAAAAAGAGCCATTAGAGGCCTCCTTCTCACCACTTGTTGAAATCACAAATGTTATCACAGGCTATATTTATGCTTTGTGGAGAATTTGATTGATTGTTAAATGTGGAAATACTGTAATTTTAGCACATGGCAGTAGGGGCACCCAAAACTCATTTCCTGTATATTGTAATATATGTATATTATATATTATATACTGTATATATATATGTATATATATATATATATATATATATATATATATATATATATATATATATATATATATATATATATATATATGTATATATATATAAATGTGTGATCAACACTTGCACCTTCTGTGATTTTGCTCCATTATTTGGGAAATCAGGAAGCAGCAGCACTAAACAGTGCTGCCAACTTGGTGACTTTCTCGCTTGATTTAGCGACTTTTCAGACCCTCTTAGCGGCTTATAAATATATTGGGGGCTATTCAAAATGCACGCGTTAATAACAAGTTAACGCAAATTCCTTTTAACGGCACTAATTATTTTAACGCGCACTCACATTCTGTGATTTAGCTCTATGGTTTGAGAAATCAGGAAGCTGCAGCTGTAACGTTGTGATACAGTGTCGCTAATTTGGCGACTTTTTGCTAGATTAAGTGACTTTGCCTGCAGCGGAGACGAGACGGCGGAACGGGAGCGGGTCGGGTCTTATAATACATCCATGAATGGGAGTGAATGTAGAGGACTGCATTGGGATTGGGATCCCACGGGACCCAACACAAATATCGTGGGAGCGGGGGGTTTTAATAGGGGCTGGGAGCGGGCGGTCCAAAAATAGACAGCGGGTCACGGGATTTAGGAGCGCTGCTCCTGATCAGTGCTGTCAATCTATTGAGAATCAATCTAATGTTTGCCGTGCGGCACACACAAGCTGCGGGAACAGGCAAGAGCAAAACACACACACTTCGGGAGCAGGCGGTAATGGTCAGAAATCCCCCGGGAACGGGCAAGAGCGGGATTAAAAAAACAGTGCAGGGCTCTAAGCGGATGGCTAGCAGAAACAAAGCTACTTGAGCAAAAAATGGATAAAGAAAAGGATCTTTTGAATGGCAAGTTGAGTTTTAAAGCCCTTCCAGATGATTCTCACCACAAGACTAAAATTATTTGCATGTAGGGCCTACTGTCGATGTGAACTGAGTTACTAAAGGAGTAGTAGCATTTTAGTAGTACATTTAGAACAGATAAAACGTGTGACCAATTTGTAATTATTGGGGAGTTAGCTAGGACACTCAGTCATGCCATTAATCACGATTAAAAATTTGAATCGACCTAATATACAGGTATATCCAACCTGGGTGTTAACAGGGTTTATGTGGGTTTTACTGCATCTACACTTGTGTTTGACTCAGTGTTTGAACAGTCGAGATAAGAACATTGCAGTAAAGCAAACAAAGGAGCCCCATCCACATTGCTGCGATTTTACTTTGTTGTCTCTTTCCTCTCTGCATGTTAACATGCAACTGTTTAACAGCAGTAAAATCACAAAAGCTGTACCTCATTAAGCAAATAGCTGTCACACTGAATAGTGTGTCGTGACAAATATAATAACAAATAGTGCTTCTCGTTTTGAGTGATGAGATTTTTAGCACATGTGTGCGCACACACACACACACACACACACACACACACACACACACACACAAATGCCTAAGTGATATTTCCACTGCATACTGTACACTACAAATGCCCCCACACAATCACTGAAACCAAGCCAGGTGCATTGATGACTCCAAAAGCACTTCGACTGTAGGTGTGAATGAGAGCATGACTGTGTGTGTGTGTGTGTGTGTGTGTGTGTGTGTGTGTGTGTGTGTGTGTGTGTGCAGTAGACTGGAATCCTGTCCACTGTGTTTTCCTGCTTTCTGCCCAATGCACATTGGGATTGGCTCCAGCCATTGGACATGGATGACACTTATAATGAAGTAGAATGAAAACAGATGTTTACTGTCATTGTGGAAAGGTAGTACTGTCCTAGCATTGAGAAGTTAAGCACACATAATGCGATTTTTCCATATGGCTGCTGATAATGATTGTTTCTGACACATATAAATGTAGTGTGCACAAACTGCATATGAAGACAACCTTGATCGGTGCATTATGAAATCATGTAATCATGTGAATCATGTAAAGTAAAAATGGGGTTTATATACAGATTAAATAAATGACTTTGTTAGCATCGTTAGAATATGAGGCATGCAGTGAAATGGAAGCCAAATGTGTGCACCGTCTAACAAGGCTAAGATAAAAGCTGCCCTCTACTAACTGTCCATCACCTCCTGTTGTCCCCGCACTTTGTCACATAGCTTGCTCATGAAAGTGAAGTAACACATACAGAGGGTGGTATTCTTAAAAAAAAAACAAAAAAAACACTGTAGGTCTTTTTTTAGCTGGATGGCCAACAGAGTTGGCTTGTTATCTCAAAGTTAGAGCTCATGTCCTTCTCGACATAGTGAGTCGTACTGATTGGTGTGTGCAGAAGGGGGCCGGATCTAAGGATATAGCCTGAACCCCCCATGTTGATGTTCTCCTGCTGACAGGAAACAAAGAAAAGAGGCAACAACTTTGAATGCATTGAAAGAGACACATGGCTATCTACACTTACTTGGCTATTTACGTATATCTGAATGTGACCTTATACAGGCTTAGCTCATCTTTTTACAATATAAATATACAGTATGTGAAAACCCTAACTTTAATGTTTGACACAAGTTTTAGCAGGGGTCAAGTTATTAAGGAAATTGCTTTAATTAATGACTCTTAGAATATATATTTTTATCTTTTTATTTATTGATTTCCCCATTTTTGAGCTCAAACCAAAGGAAATGGCGGACTTGGTTGAAATGTGAAAGAACAACAGTGGCAAAAAACAACTAATGAATCACTCATTCTCATTGGCTCATTGCCCGCCAATGTGGCAGGGAGATTGACAGTTTCATCTGCCAATGGCAGAATTCACCCGCATTTGGTGTTAATTTCAGGACCTGGTCAACAGCCATGCTGCACTCCGAGACTGTACTTAGGCACAGCACTGCTTTGAGCTAAATGCTAATGTCTACTTAAGAAAACACATGCAAATAGACAAATAACAAGCAAATTAAGAATACATCTTCATTAATTTGACAACACATGCGCAGCATTTAGCAAACAAGCTGCTAATACACACAACACAACCAAATACATAAACGCGCTGCAAACACAGAAACGATGCAAAATGAAAAGCACACAAACCCCAAAATCAAATGCTACAGAAAACGCTGCATCCAGTTAACACAACGGAAGCAAGGTTATGTCAAAGAGAATTTTTTAATTAGATTTTTAATAAGTGTTCTACTTTTCAGTAACATATATGGGCTAACTAACTAGCAAGCTCTTGTAGAAGTCAGTCTCTAACACTGTAGCCACGTAAACCTGTTGCTCTTTTATAATACTGTAAAAGACTAGGGCCAAACGTAAAAATGAATATGCACGTTTTTATGTTGCCTCTTTACTACACTTTTCTCCCCATTTCCAAAACAAACCTCTCATCTGTGTGTTCTCTCTCTCTCTCTCTCTCTCTCTCTCTCTCTCTCTCTCTCTCTCTCTCTCTCTCTCTCTCTCTCTCTCTCTCTCTCCCCCCCCGTGGGGTCGAAAATCAAGCTGTTCCACTTAGCGCTCCCCCTAGAGGCCTGGAGAACTTCCATTGTGTAAACTGAATGCAGAGTTTTTCTGTTGCATTTGTTTTCGGGGTTTGTGTGCTTTACATTTTGCATTATTTCTGTATTTGCAGCGCATTTATGTTTTTGGTTGTGTTGTGTGTTTGCTAAATGCTGTGCATGTGTTGTCAAATTCATAAAGACATTTTCTTAATTTGCTTGTGTTTTGTCTATTTGCATGTGTTTTTTTGAGTTGCAGTGCGTTTGCCCCTGTCGGCCACCGTAAATGTCAGCATGCTAACATGCTCACAATAAAAATGCTTACATGCTGATGTTTAGCAGGTCATAATTACGATGGTCACTGTTAAGGAAAAACTCAGGAGCAGCACAACTTATTTCACATACGTGAAGAAAATTCGGGAGACCTTGACGAATTACACAGGAGCATTTAATGAACACTCAATTGAGGAGAATTTAGGATTACACAGTACAGTTTGGTGCCATCCCAACTTCTGAAGTTCCTGTTTTCCTGAAGGTGTATTTTAAACTCCTACTGGAGGCTTTAAGTTTAGCTGAACTTTTAGGGTAAACAAAGATTTTGCGGGCGCCCAAATATCTCAGCACAGACTAAATGTGTTATGTGTTTATTTCCTCCATGGTCTTGGCAGGGTGAGCAGCTCTGTCTTGTCATACATCTGTTACGTCTCCCGTCATCTATGGAGGCACAAAGTTGAAGTATTCCTCTGCCTGAAAAGGTTATGAGGTTATGTTGGACACTGACCTGAATGACACCTGGGTACCATTGTCTCAACATGCATATGTAACCAGACACGTGGAGGGGTGTCGGCTAAATTGTGTTATGTAAAATATCGACAACACCACCATGGGACTTTCACCCAAAGAATAAGCTTGGGATTAAAACCTAATTCCTTACTTTTAACGACTCATTTGTTTTTAAACCAGGGGTTCCCTCGATCACAGGCAAGTCCACAATTAAAAACTTAGAGACGTAGATTCCAAAAAATATAAATATACTGTATTAAAACAATCAGAACAAAATATACACATCAACTAAGATAAGAAGGAAAATTAAAGTTGTAAAAACACTAATGCCTGGGATTTAAAATAATCAGAAACAACAATATAAAACAACCTTTATATTTTGTTATTTCTGATTATTTATATTTTTTGGGTGAAAGTCCCATGGTGGCCTTTGTCGATATTTTTACCTGTAATACAATTTAGCCGACATCCCTCCATGCGTCCGGTTACACATAGCATGAGTTCATAAGATGGAAATTCCACAACAGTCACCATCCTAGTTTAGCATATTAGCATGCTAACATTTGCTTATTAGCACTAAACACAAAGTACAGTTGAGGCTGATGGGAATGTCATCAGTTCTGCAGGTATTTGGTCAGACACCAAAGTGTTGGACACATACAACTTTGACCTGATGTGATGATGGAGCTAGATAAAAAGTCAGGACTTCGCCAGAGTGATTAGGCTCCACCCTCTGGGGACCATGAGTGTATGTACAAAATGTCATGGTAATACATCTCATAGTTTTTGAGATATATCAGTCTGAGCCAAAGTGGGAGGTAGACCAACCGTCCAACATCCAAGACAAATACACATTCAATTTAGCCTAGAAATCTAGATGCACCCTAGCGGTAGCAAATGTAATTTGCAGCAAGGGTCAGTCTAGCAACTCTCCGTTGGCTTGCAAGCTGGAAAAACCAAACTTTAGTCAGGCCAATCACATCGTGTATAGAGTCGGTGGGCGGGCTTAACATACTGACGGCAGAGTTGCAACGGTTCTGCGTGAATTCCCTGCTACTTGAAAACAAAGAAGATGGCTGCTGCTGCTGCTGGCGAACAGCGGTCTTTCGAAAAGCTTTGGCCGCGACTCTGGAAGACTTGGAGTTAAGCTTTTCTTTGAGAAAAGAACAAAGAACGGCACTGAAGTCATTCTTAAAAAAGTAAGATGTGTTTGGAGTTTTGCCGACCGGATACGGCAAAAGTTTAATCTATCAACTAGCGTTGCTCTGGTTGGTTGTAGCACTATCCTATTGCGTGCAGAGTGAATTTGAAAGACAACCGTTTATCCCACCCCTCGGATTGAGCCCTGCCAATGGTGAGTTCCCAGACCCAACATCTTGATGTGGGTCTGGCTTGTAAATTAGCATCTACACCACTTTTATGTTCCTTGATAAAGTGTCCCCCTAATTTGTGTCCACGTGTCTGCACTGCAGTGGGAAAAATACACAGTTGACAGCAAAATGTTTCATCATTGACCCACACTCAGCTAATGAGCTTGGTTTGGCAAACACAGCTAGGAATACAATTAGCATTGCATCTCTGCACGGCTCTGTCAATGTGATCCTATTGTGACCTAACTGAACAAGTGGCTTTTTTTTACGGGACTTGAGACAGGCCTTGGACTTGGATCTTATAAATTGTGACGTGAGAAAAAGAGTTCACATGTTCTGTACTTTTCACCTTTGCTGATTGCACTGTAGAAGACCACAGGGCTAATTAGTCTCTCTGAAGTGATTGATATCAAGGATGTAGACATGCCAAATGAGTAAAGCCTGTGATGACTCACGAGCCAGGATTGCGCATTGAAGTCTGTAGAATTGTACAAAAATGTCAGATGCTGTAGAAAAGTGTTTGATATCTCACAGTCATTGATGGTTACTTTATTATGATAGCACATGGTGAGAATAATAGCATGTGTTGAAAATTGATATAACCCATTCCTTTCGGTTATTTATTTATGTATTTACTAATACATACCAATGTTCCGAGTTTGATTTAAGTGAATTGAACACTACAGGGATGCTGGTATTTTTTTAGATTCACGCTGACTGACTTATGTGATTGGTATTTTAAAAATGACACTGACTGGAGAGCTACATTTGCTACAATACTGCCACCAAAAAACTCACAACATTTCTTATTCACAGCCGCACATGTTCTCAACAACAGGATATCAATTGATTTTGTTGACCCCATGGCCTTCCCCTTAGCGCCACCACCATCAACTCCAACTTTGGCTTAAAAATAGAAAGTCAAATTCTGGCACTTAACTGTAGTTAAATAAAAATAAATTCCACACAGCACTGTATTGACTATGAAAGTGATGGTTAACTAGGGAAATGATTGGACCTTGTCAGAGATGTGCTCTCTTGAATACTTGATGGATGCCTGATTACATGTCTGCTAAAAGGGAGGATGCATCTCATCATTGATGACGCATCCTAAAGCGATGTAAATGATCTGTTCTCTCAAAGATGTGTGGATCGCTCCAGTGATCCGAACCCTGGGAAAATATCACCTCTCTCCATTGCATATCAGCATTTAAAATAACACTGACACAACTAACTAACACAACATGTGAACGTGAAAGGAATGCCATGTCATGTAACGCATACAGTAGCTATAAGAAACGTTATATATATATTTCCATAATGCATCAACAACAGAACCTGGCTACCGTAACTTACCAGCTGGAGAAGTTGGTAAGAAGGGTGTGTATTTTTACACATGACAGTTTGATTTCACTAGATACCTAGGAGCCAGTCTTGTCTAAATCTAAACAGGGCAAAGGCTTTGTTAGGCCAAGCTCCTGGCTTTGTTGTTATTGTATTGGGAATCCTCTGGAGGCAAATGTGTCTCCTTCACTTATCATTGTTTCATTGCTTTAGGGAATTACTCCAGCACTGGCTCTGAACGCAGCCCAATACAGGGTTTTTCTTTCTTTTCCCACCTCTTTGTGAATAGTTTCAGCTTTGACTATTCTCTACTTCCTGCCGTTCTGATGAAGTGTGTAGGGGCTCCAGATTTGTTCTTGTTTCTTTTAGTTAACTTCACTAATTCATGTTTTTAGATTAATACTGGATCAAAGGACTATGAAATGTAAAATGCGTCGCTTGTAGTGACAAACTCACAGATGAATATTGCCTGACCTATTGAGCTCTATTAAACGTTTAGCAGCTTTCAGCTCATTGTTTTGTTTTTATGGACCTCAGCTTTAAAGGGATAGTTCGGATCTTTTGAAGAGGGGTTGAATGAGTTACCTATCCATGGTCAGTGTATTACCTACAGTAGATGGTAAGTGGAAGTTGCTGAGGTAGTTAAACAACTCCACAGTGGCAAAGCCCCAGGGATTGATGAGATCCGTCCAGAAATGCTTAAAGCTCTGGGTGTGGAGGGGTTGTCTTGGTTGACACGCCTCTTCAACATTGCGTGGAAGTCGGGGACGGTGCCTAAGGAGTGGCAGACCGGGGTGGTGGTTCCCCTTTTCAAAAAGGGGGACCAGAGGGTGTGTGCCAATTACAGGGGTATCACACTTCTCAGCCTCCCCGGTAAAGTCTACTCCAAGGTGCTGGAAAGGAGGGTTCGGTCGATAGTCGAACCTCAGGTTGAAGAGGAACAATGCGGATTCCGTCCTGGTCGTGGAACAACGGACCAGATCTTTACTCTCGCAAGGATCCTGGAGGGAGCCTGGGAGTATGCCCAACCGGTCTACATGTGCTTTGTGGATCTGGAGAAGGCGTATGACCGGGTCCCCCGGGAGACACTGTGGGAGGTGCTGCGGGAGTATGGGGTGAGGGGGTCCCTTCTCAGGGCCATCCAATCTCTGTACGACCAAAGCGAGAGCTGTGTCCGGGTTCTCGGCAGTAAGTCGGACTCGTTTCAGGTGAGAGTTGGCCTCCGCCAGGGCTGCGCTTTGTCACCAATCCTGTTTGTAGTATTTATGGACAGGATATCGAGGCGTAGTCGGGGTGGAGAGGGGTTGCAGTTTGGTGAGCTGGGGATCTCATCGCTGCTTTTTGCAGATGATGTGGTCCTGATGGCATCGTCGGCCTGTGACCTTCAGCACTCACTGGATCGGTTCACAGCCGAGTGTGAAGCGGCTGGGATGAGGATCAGCACCTCTAAATCTGAGGCCATGGTTCTCAGCAGGAAACCGATGGAGTGCCTTCTCCAGGTAGGGAATGAGTCTTTACCCCAAGTGAAGGAGTTCAAGTACCTTGGAGTCTTGTTCGCGAGTGAGGGAACAATGGAGCGGGAGATTGGTCGGAGAATCGGCGCAGCGGGTGCGGTATTACACTCAATTTATCGCACCGTTGTGACGAAAAGAGAGCTGAGCTCTCAATCTACCGGTCAGTTTTCGTTCCTACCCTCACCTATGGTCATGAAGGCTGGGTCATGACCGAAAGAACGAGATCCAGGGTACAAGCGGCCGAAATGGGTTTCCTCAGGAGGGTGGCTGGCGTCTCCCTTAGAGATAGGGTGAGAAGCTCAGTCATCCGTGAGGAGCTCGGAGTAGAGCCGCTGCTCCTTCGCGTCGAAAGGAGCCAGTTGAGGTGGTTCGGGCATCTGGTAAGGATGCCCCCTGGGCGCCTCCCTAGGGAGGTTTTCCAGGCACGTCCAGCTGGGAGGAGGCCTCGGGGAAGACCCAGGACTAGGTGGAGGGATTATATCTCCAACCTGGCCTGGGAACGCCTCGGGATCCCCCAGTCAGAGCTGGTTAATGTGGCTCGGGAAAGGGAAGTTTGGGGTCCCCTGCTGGAGCTGCTACCCCCGCGACCCGTTACCAGATAAGCGGAAGAAGATGATGATGATGATGAGATGGTGGTGTAGTTTGGAGAAGCAGACAGGAGTCCCGACACGAGGAAAAAATTCAGTATCAGTTTAAGTGTACGCTATTTTTCGCATTTTATTTTCACCGCTTTAGCTTTCCGTCAAACAGCCCTTTCCAACAGGGAACTGAAGGCCGTTATATCGATCTATTCAAAGCCACTAGACTCCCTTGACAAAAACAGTAATTTTACCTTGCAGAACATCGATAGAGGCAGCAATAGACCAACAACTGCGTGTTCTGCGAGTTAAAATTACGTAAGGAGTCTGTTTGCTTTGAAGAGAGCATAGTCTTATACAATGGCTTCAGTTTCCCATCGGAAAGGGCTGTCTAATGGCAAGGTAAAGCGGTACAACTATTCTAAATAAAGCATACACTTAAACAGATATTGATTTTTATTAGGTGGACCTTATTGACTAAAAAATCTTTAGCTGCTGGCCCCGTCAACAGCAGTACCTTGCTTACCTTCCATTGCTTACATTTGTCTGCTTCTCCAAACTGGGGGCGTGCCGACCGCCATCTACTATAGGTAATACACTGACTATGGATAAGTACCTCATACAACCCCACTTTAAAAGATCCAAACTATCCCTTTAATGTTGTGGTTTACTGTAACTGCTTACGGTTCTGTAACACGCGGGAGGAAAGAAAAAAACGACTAAAGCAAGCGTGACAAGCGGGATGCGAACCCCACTCTCCTGGGTGAAAGTCCTGTGTTTGACCATCTACCACCCCAACCAACCTCCTTACGTGGAAATTCGCCCTTACATACTACTCGCTAAATCCTATCTAACTGCTGCTCTCCCCGGTGCGTTACACAAACACGCTGAAAGACGCCTTTTTCGTCGCATCAGACGCTGACAGCCACTGACAGCCACTGAGCCACTGTCCAAACGTCCTTATTTTACAAGTTCGGAATGAGAACGGGTTGAGAATCCTGGCGGGAGTGTGGCTTTAAGACATGAATATGCCAACACTTGTACCATCTGGCTATAATGTGTCTCAGACCACCTCTTGCAGTAATTGGATTTCAATCTGTTCTTAAGACCTCTTGTTTTACATCTGCTTTCTTCAGTGCAAATCCCTATCAAGATATCATTTGATTGCTCAAAATGCATGTCAACATAAATGAGTCAACACTGAACTGGGTAGATGGCATAACAAGTGTACTGTATAGTTAATATGTTACTTTCACAGTCAATAATTTGCAGAGAACATGACAGAATAATAAAGGGTATGCACAGTTTGCCTCAGTGATAGCGCTGCAGTAAAGTTCGGTGGTCATCAAAATCAATAGATTTCTTCGTTTGCTGTGTAAATATTCATACCATGTCATCTCTATCCAGCCATTATTTTTTTAGAACAACCACTTGGTTAGAGGATAACACAAAACAAATAGATGAGCCGAGGTCACTTCCTTGCAGAAACAACAAGAACAGTAAATCAGCAGATCAAAGATTAATCTTTAATTCATCGTATCTTTATCCGATACGCAATCACTTTCATTCCCAGGTGCATGCTGTTTGAGATAAACATGCAAATGATCCCCAGTCTGCAGCTGCGCAATTAGTTTGCGTCCTAATTGTCTGTTATAGGATTTCCTAAAATCACTTATTTCAACAAAGCATTTAATGAAAAGGTATTACAAAGTATATTTTCATCTCCTCTGTGATTGCTTTATCATTTTCAATAGCTATTTACCCTCTCCAATTTCTGCTTTTTATCCTCTTTTTAACCCCTTTATTGGGGTTCTGAGGCTTGTTATAAACATCTCAGAGGCCCTTGTGGCCTGGGTACATACTAACCATCTCACTGCCCAATAAAATGAGATCTGTACCCTTATTCACACCAAGGTCTTGTAGCTCCATCTCTCCCACAATGAGAGAAAACGGCCACAAGGCTGGCAGATCTGGTCCATGGGCAAGAGGTTCAATTACTTCAGTTGTCATGGAGCAATAAATGACAAATTAAGTGGCTGGCACCGAACACTGCTTGAAGAAGGCTGTATCAGAATACTAATGTCAGCTGTGTCTGACAGGGGGTAAAGAGAGAGAGACAGTTTCCTTGCCAAAAGTTTGGCAAAGGAAAATCAGACAACTTTTTTTTCTCCAGCAGAATATATTCTCTCCTCCTTGACCTCGATTTAGAATAATTAGACCTGTTGGTTTCTTAGTCGCTTGAAAGATAGTACAGTGATGTTTTAATTGGTATTTAAAAGAACATCTTCTTTAGATATACAATACAACAGCTGTGTGTATTGTTCAGTCGTGTTCATTTAGATTAAGGCCTCTGTCTTGTTATATTGTTTTCAGCAGTCCCTGATCTTTGCTACAACAGACTGGAACAGGCATTGTAATCCTGTAATTAGTGGAGTCTACAGAATTTAGACACTGGCTAATAAAAGTGCTCTGTTGTGCCAGTTTTCATCACATTAAAAAGCTAAAGGTCTATAGCCACACTAGCGGCCCTGGCTTTAATCCTCATTACACACCAGAAAACAAAATCGTAGAATGAAGAATGAAGACATTTTTGCTACTCTTAAATCCTTTCCACTAGTGGGACAAGATATGTGAATTCTGGCCTGATGGTGGCATCACAGGAAACACTATGTTCATATCTAAAATAAAATGGCTTTATCCACTTAGGACATCTCAGACTCAGCTCGTCAGGCTCAGCTCCACATGTATCAGACTTAAAAGGTCCCATATTTTAAAGAGTGAGATTTCCATGTCCTTTATGATTATAAAGCAGTTGGAGGTGCTATATAAATGCTGCGAAAGTATCAAAACACTCAATCCAAAGAGAAATGCAAGACAGCCCTCATTTCGAAACTGTGCGTTTTAAACGTGCTGTCAGGACTTCCGTACAGTTGTGATGTCACAACTATACTATATTAAGGTAGTAAGTGCCGCCCGCTACAGTGTCGTTATAGTCATTCCCCGGCTGCAATGACGGTGAGCTGGAAACGCTGACCAATCAGAGCAGACTGGGCTTTTTCAGGAGGGGGCTTAAAGAGACAGGTGCTAAAATGGAGCGTTTCAGACAAATACAGGTATATTCAGACAGACAGTATGGGGAAAGAAATGCAGTGTTTTTATATCATAGCATGTAAACATGTTCTAGTAGAAACCCAAAATACAAGTATGGACCTGAAAATCAGCATAATATGGGACCTTTAAAGTCACTGTGTAATAGAAGTTAGAACGTCTTTATCTGTAATGTGTCATATTACTGAGTGAATCGGACCAAAAGGGCAGGAATATCTTGAAAGCATGTACAGCGGCTTGATGTGGAGCTGTAGTGAGAGACCGCTGTAGAGGACTGTTGGCCTCCACCCACTCCTCCCTCACCCTCCTCATTAGATCAGCAGGAGGAGGACCAGGGAGAACTGAATACATTAGCTTTGCATGGTTGGAAATATAAACAAAGTTTTTGCCAACTGAGATCCAAACAAACATCTCCTACTATGATATCCCTCTGCTACTACTAGACCCACAAGCTAACAGTCAAGTGTGCTTTAATATGATAGCGGGTTAGCTAGTTGACCCGAATCACATTTAAATGGATAAATGGATGTATACGCCCCCGAGGTCAAGATCAAAAATGTTGTAAAAAAGGTTTTAGCAACAAGAGATGCATGGGTAACACTTTACAATAAGGTACACAAAAAAATAGGTAGTTAATGATTAGTTACTGTTTTTGAAAGAGTAACGAATGATTAGTTACTCTTTTTTCAGAAGGGTAGTTACTGTTTTTACTTTTGAAAAACAGTAATCATTCATTACCCTTCTGAAAAACAGTAACTAATCATTCATTACCCTTCTGAAAAACAGTAACTACCCTTCTGAAAAACAGTAACTAATCATTCGTTACCCTTCTGAAAAACAGTAACTAATCATTCATTACCCTTCTGAAAAACAGTAACTACCCTTCTGAAAAACAGTAACTAATCATTCGTTACCCTTCTGAAAAAGGGTAACTAATCATTCATTACCCTTCTGAAAAACAGTAACTACCCTTCTGAAAAACAGTAACTAATCATTCGTTACCCTTCTGAAAAAGGGTAACTACCCTTCTGAAAAACAGTAACTAATCATTCGTTACTCTTTCAAAAACAGTAACTAATCATTAACTACCTATTTTTTTTGTGTACCTTATTGTAAAGGGTTACCGATGCATGATAAACAGGGAAACAGGATTCGAGCTTGGGTAACGTATTTTTCATTTCACTGTCTTTAAAAATGCATTAATGGATTTTTTGGGCACTAATGTCAGGCCTCTAGCGTGGTTAAAAATAAGGATTTAAAACCAGAGCAGTGTTAGAAGTTTCTGAGCTAATGTGATTGATGCTGAGCACACAGTAGTCGATTAATAGTCAACCCTTAATCTGCTTCTTGTTAATTCCCCATTTTGTGCACCGCTAAATAATCAAAACTGAATCGCTAGATCTTGCAGGCAATTGCATTTACTGTCTCCAGTCCTGCCAGCCTTAAAGAACAGATGCAGGGTTGTGCTTTTGCTTGAAAACAAAGTTTCATCAAGAGTCATCTTATATCACCGCAGGATACAGACAGACCCCACTGACATCTTTTACGCCTCCCTATCCTTCATCGTATCACTGAATTTAAATGCATGTTGTTCAGAAAACATTGAGGTTGCTGACCTCCACTCCCCTGTTTCCTTTATTCTCTCCACTCGTTTTTCTTATGTGATTTATTACCGTGCATTCTGCTCGGTACATTTCACCCTGTTCAGCAGACAGACAGTGTAACTGAGTCATGCTGCAGCAGTTTTGTAAGGGTACCACAACGTTTGCACTGGGACTGTGAACTTACATCCCCAAGGTGAACTCCAGGGACATCCTGCCGGGCTACCCAAGGTGACAGCTGAGCAAAGTATGCCACGCACACACTGGGAATATTCTGCGGTAAAATGAAGGAAGGCGTCACACGGATGAGATTCATTCATCTTAATAAAGTTGACCATCAAACTGATGTGTCTGCAGAGGTGCTAGTTAGTGGAGGAAATGCAGGGAGACAGAGAGAGGAGAGGAGCTAAGCAGACAGGGCTGTGAGAGAGGCTTCTCAAACGTAAACACAATGTTCTTTTCCCACCATTTCTGTGAATAGAAAAGTACCTGTCTACCTGTTGGCAACATTCTGTGACAGAAAAGCTTCTTTTTGTAGAACTACTGCAAAGCACATTTTAATTTGACTCCCAAATGCTTGACAGCACAATTATTCTTTTAAGTAAAAATCTGTCACACACTTTCAAGAAACGTGTTTTGCTACTCCACATCACTGGCTGACATTCTGCAGCACAACAGAGTTTCAAAGTGTAGTCACTTCACAAAGGCTGTTACATTATTCGTTTAAACACCACCTGTCTGTAAAGTCATCCCCTTAAGATGTCTTCGCCAAACAGAATAATGCATTTTATGCTGCAGTGCAGTTTGTCTGTAATAAATACTGGGTTGTTAGCAAAAGCAATAAACAATCAAGGAAAGTAGCCACCAACAGAAGCTCAAATTGGTGGTTACACTTTACTTGAAGGTATCTACATAAGAGTGACATGACACTGTCATGAACGTGTCATAAACATTATAAACAAGTCATAAACATTTATGACATAACGCTTCTTTTAGTAAGTGTCATTCGGTTTTTGTCATGACAAGTTAGGGTTAGGGTTAGGGTTCATGTGTCATGAATGTGTCATGACAGTGTCATGTGTTCATGACAGTGTCATGTCACTCTTATGTAGATACCTTCAAGTAAAGTGTTACCAAATTGGTGGTCGATCAACCATCGACCCGCACAAGTGGTTTTCCCGACAAGAAACACGGCATGGAAAAAAGGTGTAGTGCAACACCTCGTACCTCCTTATCCAACCAGCTGCTCCATTCCCTCTAATATTTAAAACTATCACAAAAAAAGTCCAAACCCGTCTCTTGATGTAGACAGATTTTTTTGCCTCCGCCCTGGCGACAGCTGTGGCCGGGGAGGCATTATGTGTTTGGATTGTCCGTCCGTACCATTCTTGTGAAAGCCATATCTCAGGAACGCCTTGAGGTAACGTCTTTAAATTTGGCACAAATTTCTACTTGGACTCAAGTGATTAGATTTTGGTGGTCAAAGGTCAAGGCCACTGTGATAACTCAAGAATTTTTATGCTAATTATGACAACATTTCACACAAATGCCCAATAAGTGATGAAATGTTTTATCCAAAAGGTCAAAGGTGAACTTCACTGTGATATCATAATGTTCAGCAAAAACACTTTTCTGGCCATTATTCAACACCATAACTCAGGAACAGGAGGGGAGACATTTGGTCGGACACTGAATTGGTGACACTAATCTTGGGTGCCCACCTTGAAAATGTGGTGTTGTATAAATCTTCTGTGCTGCCGGGTTATAGATGTGTGTGAAGCATCAATGTTTTGCCAAAAAATACACTCGATATTGTTCATTAAATTGCTTTCAAGTCACATGAAAGGCATATGAGTCTGGACCCAAATGGATGTAAATGGCAACTTAACTGGTTGGCGGAGGCATATAACCGCAAGGCAGTAATTCTAGTTGAGTTAGCAGTTAGTCTCTAACCTTGGTGACTTCACAATAGGTGCCTGCAAATTAGTGGCAAGTTGATAGCTTTAAAGGCATGGACAGCAGCAGCACAAAGTGTTCAGGTTGCATTAGTCTCGCATTGCCAGACCTTCCTCCACAGCGCTGTGGAGGAAGGTCTGGCGAGTCAAGACAGCATTCCGGGATGGGAGAAAAACTTGCTCTGGTTTATTGGTATCTCTTTAAACCAATCACAATCATCATGGGCGGCGCTAAGCGCCGGACGGAGCAACGGTGCCTCTGCAAAATAGCCTCGGGAAAGGACTTGTGTACGTACAAAGGTTGTTTTAGTCGTTCAACAGAAAACTCAGATTGGACAGATAGTCTAGCTAGCTGTCTGGATTTACCCTGCAGAGATCTGAGGAGCAGTTAACTATAGTCCTCATAAATCGACCAGAGTTTAGAATGCCAACACAAAGAAAGTGGAAGGTGACGGACATCCGGCCGAAATGAAAGACATTTGGCGGAATTTGCGGCACCTGATCCCGGAAGTGGAACGTTGTGGATATAGACTAAGGTTGCATTAACACTTGTTGTTTTGTGACTAAAGTTGGTGCTTGACTAGCTCATATCAATCAATCAATCAATCAAGCTTTATTTGTCATTGCAAGAATACAGTGTATTAAAAACAACAAAATTCAAGGTGCTACTCCAGATCAGTGCTTTTAAAAAGATAAATAATCAATAAAATATGTAACGAACAAACACCCCCCCCATCCCTTACATACATTTCACTCTCTCTTTTCTCTCTTCCACACACACTCACCCACTCACATATACAGCACATGTATTTTGAATACAGGCAATTGACTGACACCCTCCCATCCCTCCCACACAACACACACCCTCCTGCACACATACTATGTATAAAATAGCAGCAACAGCAACTTCAGCATAAGAAGAAAAAATTCACAGATGAGATAATCATATGTTTTAATGTGACAAATGCTACTTTTGATAGACTTGTACCAAAGTAAGGGAAATAATAACATATTTATTTCACAGTGCTGTTGCCAGTAATGGTCCTTTAGCCATGTGGAGTATTATAGTGTTTCAGCAGTTTAAACATTATGTATGTCTGTACCCACATGTGTTTTTATTACATTTACTACAGATACAGGTGAGCAGTGAGGCCACTAGCTTTAAGATAAAAGTGCTACCAGAAATGCAGGGATTGAACAAAACTACAGAACCCATGTGCCACTGGTGCGCCTAGCTACTCAAAGCTCATCATAGTGAGCTTTTAAAAAAATAATGTTTTCTCTGTAGTCTGTTGCATGACCTCTCACGTTGAAGACAGTTTGGTAGAGAAAGGAGAATTTCATGCGATGGTGCTGCTCCCAACACAATGGTTAAGCACAGTTATCCACTACTATAAGGGTGCAACAACAAGGTGCACGGCCAGTGTGGTTAACGTGTCCCTCTGTATACCATGCCTGTGGGGAAGAGGCATGAGCACCACACATTATACCAAATTAAAACAAGATGACAGTTTGAGACGACTTTAAGTGGAGCAACGTCATCAAAATCAGTGCCTTTGTGTGACAGGGAAAAGAATGGCAAGATAATGTATGGTTCCATGCAGCAGCTATTGTATCGCAGCACTGGCCTCACGCCATTTCACTTGAGTTGTATATTATCCTTCTGCAATATTCACATCTCATCACTGCAGATTAATCTTCGCCCGGCTTTGGTTCCTTAATAACAATCCGATCCTCCCGGTGCAGATCGTGCCTCTGTGGAAATATCATGGGAGGCCAACAGCTGGCTGCAGTTCATCTCTTGTCGCCTCACATTTCCAGCCACATCAATATTGGACAAGTCTGTTCAAGTTCAGGGGCTGTTTGAGATTGTAGCACTTAAACAGATGGCCATCCTCTGCAGGGATGAGCCAAATCAGATTTTTTTTCTCCCTGCAGTTCATTGTCTTGAAGATTTTGTGCACTCAGTTGTTTCCTAGCAGATATGTTGGTTCTTCAACAACTGAGGATAGTGATCAAATCTAGAGCAAATGATGTGTGTGTGTGTGTGTGTGTGTGTGTGTGTGTGTGTGTGTTTGTGTGCGTGCGTATTTGTTTCTATGAGATCTCTGTTTAATATCTTTAAAAGATTTTATATCAGAGCAGAAAGTAAAGTGGATACTCACGTGATGACAGAGCACATAAAATATCATATGGCATACACAGGCACGCACACACACACATGCAATCTTCCACAGCATTAAGAGTTAGACATACAGCCCATTCTTTAGAGGTATCACCATGGAAACTGGACAGGAGTGAAAAGCCTGTACTACAGTGGGATGGAGCAATGGCATGACAGCCTCCTGGTCCTACACTGTGACATTTATATGAAATTGTTTCACACCGTGTACAAACTATATCTGTCAACTCCTCTAAAATGCAAAAATGTATAGATTCCTACTGTTGCATCTTTTGCTTTGCTTTGTCCACTCTAGTACCACTGAATGAATGCAGTTCTGAGTTGTTAGAAGGGCTCAGTGATCAGAAACAAGCGACAGTGATAACTAATGAAAATTCCTCAGCAACACTATTCAGTTATACATCAGTAGCCAAAAAAGTTCTCATGTTGCTTCAATGGCTATATTAAAGGTATTACCTAAATTCTTTCATTCTTCAGAAAGTCAGCTTCCCCCTCCAGACATGTTTTAGGCCATAAATATTCTCTAATTTAAATAATTTGTGCCTGATATGTCCCCTTTATTTTGATTGCCCATTGATCTTACTCAAATAACTATTAACCAACATAAAGTAGTTGTCTAATGGTGTCACTTGTCTATTTGGTGTTACTTTGGAGACTATGAAGCCCAAAGAGAGTTACCTTATCTCAGCACTACTTTTCCATATGCAGATGATCTTACAGGTGTAGTTTGTAGTGATGAACCCACAGAGAGTTATCCCCTGACTCTACAGTTCCCCTCAGTTCTACGCAGGTTCATAACGTCTTTCAGCTTGTTGTTGTGGTTCACTGTTACATTACTTATTGTTGTTTCTAGACACAGCAGGCAAAAAGCTCTGATAAAGCAACTGTACACTACCTGCACAGCACTTAACAGCAGACAGACAAAGTTAGGAAATAGCTGATGTACATACGTAATGGTGTATTTAGCTGCTAAAGAGGCAGCTGTTTACCTCAGGAGCTGGGGGAGACCAAACCAGAGCCAAAAGAAAAGAGCACTTTGGGCTTAGTCAAGTGCACGGAAACAAGACTCCAAATAAATGCTAGATGTGTAAAACATATTATCAACTTCATAGGGTGATGTCAGTGTGTGTTTACAGCTTGTTTCCTGTGTTCCCAAGTGGACAAAAAATCTGTTAATTAATCTTTTAATGTTTATTTTGTATTGTTTATTAAGGATCTCCATTAGTCATCACCATAGCGAAGACTGTTCTTCCTGGGGTCCAACACAAAACAAACATAAGCAAATATTATAAAGCAACATAGATATCGTTATATCAGAACAATGAAAACATCCTGAATTTTATGAAACAAAAGCCACCGTAGCATGATTTTTGTGAAAAAAAAAAAAAAGAAAGCAATAACAATAACCCACTCTATACTTCTTTTACAATCCTCTTGTCATAATTTTTTTCTGCCACAAACTTAAACGTTGTTTCGTTGCTGGTCTGGTGTGCAGGATTTAGTGACTGTCGGAGCGGACGGGTCATGCCGTGCTCCTGTATCGGGCGGTGGCACACAACTTGCATTTTACTTTGGATCATCTTTTGCTATTTCAAAGTGCACCCACACTTTAGATTTTCTTTTCCTAGACATTTTCAGGTAAAGATTTAAATTCCTGCAGCCAAGATGCTCATCCATCGTTCCCGGATCATGGAAAGTGAAACTTAAATCTGTCATGAGTGGTTGGATTTACTCACGCACTTATAAAGATTTATTAAAAGCTTCTTTCTTTGCACATTTTTATTTACAGCGTTACTTGTTGATATTTATGTCATAATATGCTGTATGTAAGAGCCAATTAGTGCCCTTGGTATAAATAGGAACCAATCTTTGGTTCCTCGGGTGCAACCCAGAAGTACATACAGTTTTTGACCACACGCGCACAACACCACAACACTACACAGGCATACATACAAGCAGTGATTTGTCTGGAAACCCTGAAGAAGATGAATGAAGATCTCATGGAAATAAATGGAACCAAAGGTTTTAACTGCAAATATGACTTGGACTTTCATTGATCAAAAAGGTAAAAAGTGTGTCAATTACTCTACCCGTGGAACAGCACCTCAAGGGCTTAAAGCTTGGGCTTAGACTCTACTACTACTACTGTATATTAACTTATTGGGAAAAAAACAGGTAGTTATGTGTAGGAAGGAGGACAACAGAAAGGAATAACAAGAAGGAATAACGTGTGCATTGGTTGAAGGTTATGTATGTTTGGTGATTGACAGGAATCTAAGCCTATCTCACTCAACCGTGCTTACTGCCGCTTCTTCATCTCCCTCCTCAACCCGACCCCTGTTTTCCCAAATTTGGATTTTCTGGCTCCAATAACTGACAAAGTTGGCCACAAGAGGCAAACCAAATCACAAGAGGATCCCTTAATCACAGACTGATTTCTCTGGTAAAAGATGTCGTCACAAGTTATTTGAATTTCAGAATCTTCAGATGCAGAACTTTTTACGCAGTGCTCATTCTCTAAATATAGTACTGGAGGGGAAATGTAACCGAGGAACAGTTTGCACATAACTAATTACCTGCCTTATGCACAATTCAGGCATTGTCAGAGTTTTTCTTAATTAGCACATAGTGTGTTAGCTTGACTGCTTCATGTTGTTGTGTCTCACTGACAACAGAGACTGCAAAGAAGATTGGAAGGAAACAAAATGGTATAGTGAAAAACAGGAGGATTTAGCAGTGGCCTCTTTTGAGTCAGCCTGATGTGCCCTCCAAAACTGAGTTTAGGGTTATCCCAACCCCATTTGTAATCCTAAACCCCAACCCTCTATCCTCTCCATATTTTAAGTGTTACTGTAATCCCCAAATTAACCCCTACTCTAAATTTTCACTTATCCTTTTCACATAATGTTGTATAATGACTGCAGACTTGTAACTAGTAAATGTAATCACTTAATTGGACTCTCCAAGTAAACTGTGGGCAGATTACACGTCTCTAATGTCGTGTGTGGATATCAGCATATCCACACATATTTCAAATGTTTTAAATAAGAGAAGGGCAGACTCCAGCTAGACACTGTAACTGTAAAATTGTCATATCAACCAAAATCTTGCCCAACTTTTCTGAAGCAGTCATCTGCACAATCAGTGAGCATTCAATCTGAACCAAGGAGATTGTATTATTACCATATCCATTAAACACGTCTGTCATTCTAGTCTTTCGTATCCTTTTGTATCCTTTTAGAACCTACAGTACTAAATTATCTGTGATTTGCAACATTAGCTTGGTATCTCATCTGGACAAAGCAAGGCTGATAAACTCTGGAGATCCATTAGAGAATTATATAGCTTGGCCTTAGTGCACTGAATTACTGAATGAATGTCTTTCTTTTAGTGCAACCGACTATGTCCCTCTTGACAAACCTCTTTTCTTTTGGTAAGAAAGTAAAAAAGTCCAAAAAATACCTTTCATTTAATATGTTGAATAACGTTTTGAATAACTGTGCTGTATTTCTATTATGAGGGGCTGGTTTCTTGTCCCTGCTTTTCTTCCAGTGCATGCTGGACTAGGCACCATTCATCTTTGATCCTAAAAAAACATTAGGACCATAACTGAATAACTATTTATATTACGCTGATTATTTTTTACATTACCTTTTGAAGGGGACATATCATGTCATGCTTGTGCACATACATTTGGGTATCTGAAGTGCCTACCAACCCACAAACTGAAATAAGACATCCCAGTCACTTTTTGTGGGTTGCCTAGAGCTGACAACATGGGATTTAACAAGCCATTCAGATTTGGCTCCCGTTCCTATGTCACAAGCAAGCTCAGAATATACTGGCCCCCATCTGAGTATCTCCACCCACAGCTTGAGAACTACACCCAGGCCCCCAGTGCTCAGCCCCTCCGCTGATTTTTTCCAGTGGCCACTCACGGTATTGCAACTAAAAATCCCCCTGCGACACAGAAAGGATTTCCTCATTGGCCAGCATTGTAAAAGAGCCTGAGGCATTATGGGAGTAACACTACTGCGCATAGTCAGTGGTCACATATCACAGAAGTAAACCCAGACTGACTGAGCAACTCTCATGGAAGTAAACAGGGCTCCACTATTAATGTTGCATTCAGGTCTTATAATACATCCATGACTATACCTTCGCAAAGGTGTGTCACATTTTTCTCTCAGGCCAATCACAGCAGACTGGGTTTCTTGAGAGGGGGGGGCTTAAAGAGACGGGTGCTAAAACGGAGTGTTTCAGACAGAGTTATATTCAGACAGACAGTATGAGAAAACAAAGTGTTTTTTGAATATTAAAGTATGTTCTAATAGAAATCCGAAATAAAAGTTTGAACTCTGATAAGCTGATAGGGCACAATATTATCATTCATTTGGAGTCGTGTTTCTGTCCACCTGATGAATGTAAGTCCAATATTGACTCTCCTTTTAACTTTTGGTCTCCACACTCCTGAGGGAAATATCTGGCTCTTTAGCTGCTAAACCACCCACTATGTTAGGCAGGTAGGTGCTAACTTTTTCTTCATGTCATTTGGTGATGGGATGGTAGCGGTGAAAGTAAACCAAACATAAAAAGTTGCGTGTCAGAAAACTAAAATGATGAACTGAAAGATGCCCTCTGCAGAGCTGAAGAGAACTACAGAGTTGGGTAAGAGGGAGACCTTTCACATACAAGTAGTCATGTGAGCCATTGTAAATATACAAATGTTGACTAGGGCAGCTTTAAGTATACTTTAACTGTTCTTTCATATTTAGGACTGGTCAAAGATATTTCTTGGACAATCCAAGGCCCCAAAAACACATTATTATATTTTCCCCAGTAAAGTACAGTTGGTCTACCCATGCAACCAGAGCCCAAATTAAATAATACCAACATGTAGCATTATACATAAAAAAAAAAAAAAATCACTGAACATTTGGCATCTATCAAAATGGGTTACTTAAGGTCTCTGTCTAAATGAAAAGCCTATGTTGTAGATGTATTTCTTGTTGTAAATATTATTGGAATTGAATTAAGGACTGCAATATTTAATCCTCAGTCCAATGCATGTAGCCTTTAGCTCTACCTTATGTGTGTTTGTTCAAAAAATGAACTATGAAGCTTGAAACAGATATGAAAGAATAATACAGATACCATCGCAGTTCCAAGTAAATAACTGTGACCTTAGAAGCGACATTTTTTTTTTCAGGGTTGAGGTATTTAATGGCTGTTTTGATATGCAGCATCAGGACATACTGTATGTGTTTGTGCAGTGTGTGTGTGTGTGTGTGTGTGTGTGTGTGTGTGTGTGTGTGTGTGTGTGTGTGTGTGTGTGTGTGTGTGTGTGTGTGTGTGTGTGTGCACTCAGAAATATGTGTGGGAGTGTAAAGAGAAAGGAAAACAGCCAGCGCGGGATAGACACTGTAGCACACATTGCTTCTCGCTGTAGGGATTCATCTATGCATCTATATTTCTTGGTATCTACATCCAGGTTACTTATATCTACATACATCAGGAAAGAGTCTGTAGTGACTCATAAATTGTCCATCCAGTAAATAACAGTAAATCTCAGCATGCCTTGCCAACATTGATGAGCAGAAAATGGGATGAGCAGCATTAGGAGAAGATAAATCCCCACATCTGAAGGATTATGGTTATGTTGACAAATGCAAAGCGCTTTTCAAATAGAAATGTAATTTCATGGTGAATATTAAAGTCAGTAAAAGGTGATCTTTTGGGAGTTCTAACACATGCTGTATTACAATGTACTACTTTCAGTTTCCATTCTGATGGGTGTCAGTTTTTTTCTCTCCTGATTGCTGGAATTGTATAGACAGTGTGCGAAATATATAGTACTATGGCTTTGGCTTTCGGGGAAGCTCAAAGAGAGGACTGACTGTGACTCTTGTTGCAAAGAAACATTCATAGCTGCAAGCATGCAGGCCTATTTGCTTTATGTCAGCACATCTGATATATAGGGCTGGGTATCGCCACCGATTTCCTAAAACCGATTCAATTCCGATTCACAAGGTCATGATTCGATTTGATTTCCGATTTGATTTGATACGTTATGGATTCAATCAGGGATATTTCAGTTACTATACCAATTTTGCTCGGAAATGAAAGACATTCTCAGAGAACTAATGTTGTAAATTGTACAAGGTACCCTCTTTAGTAATGGTGCACTATTAAAAATATGAATGTTGATGTTAAGACTTGAGCCCAAAGCAGCTACATAGAGACAGAAAAACTGCTTTCTTTAGTGCATGGGGTGTGATGCAGAGATGCTATACCTAAAGCCATACATCTGCGAAAACAGCCAATGCCAGTTTTTGCCTCGCCAAATTTTAGCCTAACTTTGGAACGATATTTAGCATGACATGGATTCCCTAGATCAGGGCTCTTCAAAGTTTTTTTAAGTCAAGGACCCCTTATCTAAAAAGAGAGATGGAACTGGGACCTCCTACAGATGTTAAACATACATGTGACACACATCTGTGGGTGGCCTTAGTGACTACCTTGACTATAGGCCAGTAAGCAGTGGGGATTTATCTTTGCTAATAATATGTTGGATTCATGTTAAGACTTTTTACATTTTTGAAAAAACTTTCAAAAATTAACAATGATTTGGAGGCCCCCCTGCATTGACTCTGAGGACCCCCCTAGGGGGTCCCGGACCCCCTGTTGAAGATCCCTGCCCTAGATCATCTAGTTTCATATGATCCCAATAACTCTAGCTTTAAAACGGAGCCTCTTAAAAGATGGATCTTAGGATTTTATGAATTGATATTGGATCATTCAAATGAAGATCAGTTTGAATCGGAAAATGAATGGCCACATCAAACCTCCACACGGGTATCAAAACCAAACATCGCAGTATGATACCATACAGCCAATTTAGGTAGGACACAGTATACTCTGCATTTTCCTATTTTGTTGCCACGCTTCGATTGTGATGGAAAGAATTGCATGCATGCCGGTATCTTTTTTTTTTTTTTTTTTAAAGTGAATTCACTTTAAAAAAAAGAGTGATGATTCGATACTAGCCTCATTTTACGCATGATCCATGATAAAGATACAGAAAATAGAAATGCATGGCAAAACATAGCATACTGTCAATACTTTACAGACCCCACCAAAAATCCACAAATCATGTCTTCAGGCTTGGCTCCTCATGTCTTATTAAGAGGAGCCAAGCCGCCCCCTGTAGTTCACACCCTGCTTATAGGGAGGATGCTAATGGTCTGCTGTCTTTAAGGTTTATTCATTATTATGGCTTTTTTTTGCAACTCATCCTGGCTTTTTTGTGACTATTTCTAACATTCATAATAATGAACATGTACAATACACACATTGTGTATTTCCCCTACAGTACAATATGCCCTGCTTGATTAAGTTTATTTGCTATCAGCTTCATGTCTGTGTCACTCACCCTGAAATCATTTTTTAATTTATCCATGCTAAGCAACAATCAGGAACGTGGGTCTTGTGGCCATTAGCATGCCATTCAGCATCCATGTGTGTGTCGCCTAATAGACAGCAATGATAATAGAGGCTTGTCTGTGTTCTCTCGACACAGCGTTGACCACTGAGTGAATTATCCAGCTGACAGAGAGCAGCAGCACAGCTCGGCCTGTTAATATGCCAATGAGAGCTCATGGCTCCCGTGCCAGTCTGAGGCATGCTGGCATGGTGCAGCTGCCTATCACCTAATTGGGAATCATTTAGCTGCAGCTTGACCTACATTCAGAGCAGTGCAAAGGGGGACCACCTATGTGAATGTTTTTATTAGCAATCCAAAGCTAATAGCTTGGGAATTAGAATTAATTGCTGTGTGAAAAGAGTTTATATCATTGTCCTCTTCTACATGTGCAGTAAAGTGCTTTAGAGTGGGTCAGAGGAGGGCTTTAGTGAAGAACTACACTGCCTTTTGTTAGAAAACATTTCATTTACCAGCAAGATGTTGGCTAACATTGGAAGTTTCTGATATTAGGGCTTTGCATAGAGTCAGGCCACCTCTTCTATTTTCAGTTTGACATTTTGGGAAATATTATTTAGATGAGAAGATTGATACCACTGTCATGTCTGTACCATAAATATGAAGCAGCCAGCTAGCTTAGCTTAGCATAAAGACTGGAAACATGGAGAAGGGTTAACTTCTATAAAAAAAACAGACTTCTTATTGCAACCAGTGGAGTTGGTGCCTAAATGCAACCCAACTGCAACCATTTTGAGGGTGTGTCATAGGCTAGTAATCTGTAATCTGTAAGGTATCTGTAAGTGTTTACAGTCTCCGTGCTAAGCTAAATATGAAGCTAGCTAGCCAGCAGCAGATGGACAGAATAGCTTCACATTTAGCTTCATATTTACTGTACAGACATGAGAGTGGTATTTATCTCATTGTTTAACTGAAAAAAAGGAAATAAGCATATATTCCTAAATGCCTACTATTCTTCTTAATATTTTTGCATTGATCTCTGTGTAGTAAGATCTATCAGAATAGCTAGACGATGTGTGTGCTAGACAGAAATGTTTTAACCACTCACTGCAGTCTTGGACAGAACTGGTAGTGAATAATTTGTCATATTGCCTGGGGTGAGGGTTTCAGTGCTTATGTTTTGCTGAGGCTCAAAATTGTCTGAAAAACAACTCTCATGTCTCCTGTGATTTCTGTCTCTGCATCAGGCCGACTGTCTTTTATTTTTCCAACCTTCCAAATTTCCCCCTATGTTTAATGTTTTTGTCATTTATATTTTATCATTTTTGTTTTGGCTAACAATTACATTCATCCTCTTCTTTTTTAAATAACATTTTGTAACTTTTTGTTATCAACACCCAAAGAACTAAACTGAAACAAACTATAAATAAAAAAGAGCCCGACTGTTTATGTTAATAGCTGATACTACTTGAAGCCTAAAACAATTCCCAGACCAATTGAGAAGATATTTTCTTAACACTTCAAACTCTAGAGGTTTCCAGCGATAAACAATGAGTCATTCTAGCTGAGAGGAAGAAGTGTATCATCAAATTGAAATAGGATGTATTAGCCTCAAATACAAATGTATTACACAGTATACACATACAATACATCAGCTGGAACTGAAGTGTAGTTTCCACATTTGCACGTTGCAGCCTTTGTACAGGACACTTAAATTCACTTCAGGGTAAACCGGTTGAGATGTAGTTTAAACTGTTAACATAAAGTGAGGACAAGATCGGGCTGATGCCAGATGCCCACTTTATTACCTTGGCCAGTAGCCACTGACTCACTGAATAATGACTTACACTTGTCAAGAGGAAACAAGGCTATTCTTAGATAGCTATTGTAATCAAGAGATCTGAATTCATTTTATATTTATCCGCTTGTGTCTAGATTGAAAAGGACTTCCTGAGCCATTAAAGTTGAGGAAAGATGGTGATCATGCCTCAGGCAAAATCCAACTGTATGCAGCGCTCAACCCTAAGCCGCTCTGTTGGCGGCTATCCAAGCTATGCTAGCCAATGACTCACATCTCTAAGAGCTCCAACCAGAACAGCCAACGTTTCCTCAATATTCCTGATTAAACCTGAATGCCCACTCAGCTCAGTTGGCCAAAAAGGCTTTTATTCTTTTCTTCTATGCTAGGACGTGAAACTGAGCCTGTTTTAGTTTACTGCCTCAGAATTGCAGATATTTAAACTTTATCTCACCCATGGAGAAATGGGAAAAGGCCGCATCTGCTCAGTGTGAGTGGAACACGTTTAAAATGCAAGACAGTGTTTTGTTGACCTGGGAGACATGCAGTACTGCCAAGCTATAAAACATTGATTCCAATTTAATGACTCTCAACTTCATCGAGACTTCATCACACTTCTGAAGAGAGCTGGCATTGAGTTAATTGACTTTGTTTTGACATTGTGTATTTAAGAAATTAGTGGGCCTCCTTGTCCAGGGAGACTGACACTGAGTTGAAAAGCTGTTTGAAATCTTTTACAAAAACGCTGGAGAGGGTGTGATAATTGGTCGGCTAATTGGAAGACATGAGGATGTGGTTGAAATCAAAAAGGTGACCTTTTGGTTACTAGACAGCAGTTTTTCTAATAACTAGAACAACTTACTACCACAAATATACAAACAGGTACTTTAGTCAGCCTGTCTGTGCTGCGTCAGTCCTCATCATTTTTTTTTAGCTTTAGTAGCCACATAGCCTGGCTCTATGGATGGAAATGTCGTTGGGTTGGTCGGTTGGTCGGTTCATCACTTTGGTCCAAACTGAAATATCTCAACCACTATTGGATTGATTGCAAGAGAATTTGGTTCAGATATTAATGAGTGAATTCTTCTGACTTTGGTGATCCTCTGACTCAAACACCACCGTAAATTACACATTTGTGGTTTTGAGTGAAATATCTTACCGTACCATTGGATGGATTGCCATGACATTTAATATACACATTCATGTTCCCCTCAAAACAAATTGTTATCACTTTGGTGATCCCCTGACTTTTCCTTTACTGCCAACATCAGGTCAAAACCTTTAATTGTCCAATATGTTTACGATCAAATACCTACAGAGAGACATTCCCATCAGCGTCAGCTCTGCTTTGTGTTTATTGCTAATTAATGTTAGCATGCAAACACGCTAAACTAAGATGATGAACACGGTAAATATTATACCTGCTAAACATTAGCATGTTAGCATTGTCATTGTGAGCATGTTAGCACGCTAGCATTAGCATTTAACTCAAAGCTAGATGGCATGGCATCCGGAAAAACGCTGTGGTGGCCAATCAAATATTTACACATCCTTATACCTAAACAACAGAATAGGTTGATTTCCAATGACTCCCAAAACGACATATATGACAGTTGTATTTACTGCTGCGATGGCATGGTTTTAAACATGTGACCGTTCTATTAACGTAACGGGCGCCATTTTAAACACGTAGTTAATGTTGTGAAATGGAACTAGTAAAGTTACTTAGAGTTAGGTAATCATCAGGGATTGGCTTAAAATTAGTCACGTAAGACTACTAAAATAAGGACGTAACTGCATCACGGACTAAGGTTCGTAACAGTCAAGTAATTTCAAAAATGACCATTGACTTTTGGTTTTACTTTTTTTTTTGGTTTCCTGTGTTTGTTTGACCCATAAACCACCCCAATTTGTCTCCTTGTGGAATTTGTTGCTCTTATACTTTGTCACCTCACTTCTTTGTTTGCTGCCACGATAATTATTATGGCCACAAGAGGTCGCCGCATAACAGCAAACATATATATGGGTATTTATGAGTTGCTTGCACAATCAACCTATACGGTCGTTTTTTTAGGTGAGGACAGTCTGTCAAATACATATATTCTTTGTACATAGTCACATGAAGATCTTATTTCTACTGTTTACCTCAGTTGCAATGGAAGAAAAAAAATAACTGCCACTGTGATAACTTTTTAAACATCCTGTGTCAGGGTATTATGGCATCTGGTAAGCCTTCAAATTCACAGATCGTACCCAAACTGGACTTTCTGGATCAAATTTCATTGTCTCACCGGTAGCTGAAGCAACACACCTCCATCTGTTTTAACACAGGGCTGTTTAGTGTTGTTAAATATAATATAGGAGAGCGCTCCAAAATATACAGCAGAGCAGAGGACATTCAACAAATGTCATTAGAACAATTCATACTGTGTGGTATTCTGGTTTCCATCATTTGGCGTTTCACATCTCACTACTTCAACCCATTCTTAATGATGAGTGTTGAAGATTCACAAACTCAGTGATGTTTCTGTGTCACTTCAACTCTGTAGTGTCAGTAGAACACATTCATATAATGAATTTTAGATGAAGTGTGGCTTTAGAGGGCTGATCTGGAGCAAGTCATATGGGCTCAAATGTTTCAGTTTTCAGTTATACTACGACATTTAAGAGAGAAAAGTTCCAGATATACCACCCTCGGCTGTCAATGCAAAAATATTGAGGAGAGCCTTACTAAAAAATTACAGTTAAGACCCCATGAAATAGAAATTATAGTCTATTCCATGGTAAGCTGCTCCATATTAATAAAAAACGTGACTGCAACTTAGTGAATTGCAGAGTAAGAGTGCACTTTATGTAAGCTACAGTAGGTGACAGTTCAAGCAAAGTGCTGGAAAAGGCAGTACCTGACTAAAGTGTTTGTGGAGGAGGCAATAAAAAACAGAAAAAGGTCATCATACAGTGTGGTTGTTTTTTTTAACAAACTTGCTAGGAGGGATAGTGTATCTCTCCATGTCAATGTGCTTTTTGATTGGTAGCATACAAATATAGGTTAGACAAACATTAGACAACATTTGCATACATGCTATTTTGGGAATGAGTTTTCAGTGCATTACCACACGTGTTACATCACATTATCAGGGGCGATTCCAGGATTTTTTAAGTGAGTTAGCACAGGGGCAACCAATAATCAGTCTGGGGGGGCCAGGGGATTTTATCAGAATACAGCCTAGAAAATCTGCTTAGAAATATAGTTAAATGTTGGATAGGATAGAACAACACAATGTAATTTTACTAAATAAAACACATCACATTCATTATTAATTTCGCTTGTTTTTATTTTCAACAAATTGTGTATCCCAATAGGCCTACAATACACATTTACTATGGGCTCATAAGGAAAAAAAAACCTGTCATATGACAAGGGCTGGGAAGTTTTTTTTCTTCACAGAACCGTATAAAAATGAGGTGCAATACACTTACAATAAACTTGCCTCAAACCTCAACACAGAAAATCTTGCTGTACACAGTTTTCAGATAATAGGTATCAAAACAGAAATAAAGTGCAATACAGAATTTATTTCTTACAGCAACAAGTGCTCTGCAGTGAGTTCAATATGTTCTACTTCTAAACTGGCCTCAACATTTCAAGTATATATCTATTTACCAAAGGCAGCAATTGGTAGAACAGGCAGCAAAGTGACTCTGAGCCAATGGAAATCAAATTTGTCAGATTGACAGCACTCTAGCCCAATGGATTGGGGTGGGGTGGGGGGGCTAGACCCCACACTATACCTCCATCACACTATACCTCCTGGCCGAGCAGAAAAATTTGTTTTATAATTGGCACAATTTGGATCCTCTGCCGTAGTCTAAAAAGATCTTTCAAACAGCAAATTGCAAACAGAGACAAAAACTTTGACACTGATGCATTTGCCGCAGACTAAACATAATGATAAAAAATTAGCAGCTAGTTGTATCAGGTTCTCTGAGGTGTACATGAATCTGCACACTGATGGTATAAGCAGATATATACTGTATAATGTTTAAAGCACAGCAGAAATAACCTGGCACAACTCTCAAAGTTTTGAATTTCCGTTGTTAATTGTGAAATAATTAACAACTGAAATTCAAAATCTCGTCTGACTATTATGAACGACACAAATCCTTCAAAAACCCTAAATGCTATTTCAGTCCTAAACAAAGGCTATATGAGTCCTCATTTTAGTTTAAGAGGTCATAAGCTTTCTATTTGATGCCGTCTGGACTATTCATCCTGTGTTTATAGTGAGGAGACCTATATAATAATAGCGCCATACCTTTTTTTAAAAGGTGCATTTATTTATGTATTGACAGGTCTGTAGAGGGAACGCAAAAACGCCTTTTATTGTCTCAGTAACTGCAGCTCAGTTCATTTTATGGCGTCTTTGGATTTCAGCTGGGATAAACTGGCAATGTGGAAAACACAACAGAGGAGGCAAGAGATGTTGAAGAGACCAAGGTTGCAAGTGCTCTGCCAACTGCTGTACACACAGCGAGAGAGAGAGAGAGAGAGAGAGAGAGAGAGAGAGAGAGGGCTATCGGTTCAACCAGTCAACAAACCAAATTTATATTGACTGCACTTACAGGTTTGACTCTTTCAATTGCAATAATTGGAGAAAACAAGTCCACAATGTAGCCTTTCCCCTTGACAGTTTGTACAGAGAACTCCCAGATTCAACCCCCCCTCCTTAGCTCATTTTGCATTTGAACATTGTTGACGTTTTTTTTATTAAGGCCTCTGAAGCAGTGTGCAAAGTTCAGCTTTTGAATTAGACAATAGAGTGTTTATAACTAATCTTCCTGTTAAAGCAGAGAGCAAACAGAGCCATATCTTTTTTCCAGTAAGGAAAACATAACCTTTTAATGAGCTGTGATTTTAAATTTAAGGCTCTCTGAATGGTCACTCCGCTGTGAAACTTGACCTAACTATACACAGAGAAAACAGAAATCTTAAAGTCATTTCTGCATGAAATCAGCTTTTGTGATTCAACACAATAATCTAATCCAACATATTTTACAATTATATTATAGTGATGTTTCAAGCAGGCACTTGTGTTGTTGATGTTCATTAAGTTGAATATGCAGTGTTTGAAAATGGGAATAATTCATTATAAGATGTATGATATATAATAAAATGCAGAATGGCAGATGTCAGATGGCTGGATGAGAGGACTGCTCTATATTTTTGAATGGTCTTTGGTGCTTTTAGGTTGTAGAATCCTTTACAAATAGATGTTATTTTATATAAAGGGTTTGCAAAAAAGTCATGTTCTGTTCATGGCGAACAGTACGCTGTACAATGGTTCAACCAGACTGGCAACTGAAAGGGCAGAAAGAGACAAAGATCCCTCTGAGCAACAGTTCAATCAGAATACAAGAAACCAGCAGTTGCTGGATAAAGAAACTGGAAGATTAGCATCAAAATGTGTGCAGATTTAAATAGGAACAGGCAAGTGTGTCAAGTGCACAATAATGGCTATAACTAGCTGGAATCAACAGGCAACGTGTTGCTTTAGCAAAGCTATGTCACAATGGAAATAGTAGGTTGGTCTGGGTTTAGCACTATAATATAATATACTACTAATATAACAGGTGATTCCAAACTTCTGAATGGCAGTGTATATCTCTATGTGGAGGTGAACGTAGTGCATGTAAGTGATGCATTGTCTGACATACTGTAATATAGATGTTTCTATACACTGTATTATGTTGCTTTGTGCATTTCAAGATATATGAGTGCATTCATATTTTGTGTGCAAGCAATAATAGGCATTATGATATTAATATCAGGCCATGATGCAGCATTTTTCCATTTAATTGACAACATTCAGACCACACTAACACGGAAAACTAAGAGGGGTCTTTGAATCAGCAAAGTGCTTGTAATGTAATAAGCACTCTCTTCTAAATGGAGTCTTGACTCCATTTAAAAGAGGGCAAAAAATATGTGTGCACTCTTGCTTAAGGCTTTCATCTTGCATATAAATCACTCCAGCTGAAAGTGGGTGTTTGAGCCCCACAGATTTCAGGTCTTGGAGCGCGCACTGTATCAGCTGCCAAGGCTGCATTAATGACAGCGATGTGCCACGACTTCATGATGTAAATTAAGCCAATTCCAAATATTCCGAGAGCTGTGTGTTGTGAATGTTGAAATGAAGCCTTTTTTTGGCTGATTTAGAAAACTTACACATGGTTCTCTTTTTCTCTCCCTTGCCTATCCTGTTTTCTGTTTTCTGTCTAGATACGGCGGCAGCTGAGTGCTCTGACGTTGTACAGGTGTGAGCAGTCGGTTCTGGATTACTGCCATGCCCACCTGTCGCTGCACCTCAACATGGGCATGGAGCCCCCAACTCAGGCACTGGGAGGTCCCAGGCAAGCCAAGTACCACCCCGGCCTCATGGCTCCCCTCCCCTCCGAGCCTGCGCTGCCTTGCCCCCAGACCCACTCCCTCCACCAGTGAGCTGCGCCCACTGTGAGGCTCTGTGTTCAAACTACTGTATGTCTGTTGCACAGAATCATGGGACCGATGAAACACAAGGCTGCGTGGGAGGGAACTGGGACTGGTAAAGAAGCAAAGGAGACAATTAATCTACTGCAGAGCATCTTGGACCCAGGGTAATGAAAATGAAAATAGTTCTCAGTGAAAATAAAAGGGTGCAGCAGTATTGATTACTGAGCTTCTGACCCACCTGACCCGCAATGTCCTCAATAGGCAAAGGAGGCTGAGCAGCAGCATTGTTTCCACATTCTGCTCTGCCTCTTAAGGCTAATAATTTAATGATTTGTTAATCTTATTAAAACATATTTCCTCGACTGATCCTTATCTGGGCACCCCTCCGCTGCGTCAGGTAAGGTAATCAAATGCAAAATGCTATTAACAGAGCAGGGGAACAGCATGATGAGCAATTGAGTAGCAGAACAAATGAAAGCTCAGCCAAGCTCAAAGGTTTTCTGCTGCTTTTTTCTGATCACCCTGTCAGTCAGAGGTGTCTCTCTCTAACTCACGTCCCCGTGGCGCTTCTCATCTCGAGAGATGAGCCACCCAAATGAAATTACCCAGGATGAGAGAAACAAGTCAGAAAACAACAGACAGTGATTGTCATATAAAATGTACAGCCTACACATCTTGCCGGCAGTAAGTATAATTTACATGGTGACCTTTGATTTCCTAAATGATTTAGGATGTATAATTAATTTAATCGAGCTAAGAAATAAACAGATGAAAAATAAATAACAGCTCTCGGTGCACTGGGATGTGCGGGTATTTACTTTTCACCATCCATTTAAATCACTCTAGTTAATGGTTTTTGTTTTGGAAATGTGTTCTTTGATGAATTATCTGATTGTGCACTCATATATCTACATGTGTGTGCTTTTTACAAGATGTTACATCATAATATATGGTAAATAAACTGTGGTAAATGCCCAGTCACATTGTCATTCATCAAGATGACTGGTATCAACCCAACCAACTGTTTGCTGTATTTAAACAGCAGCATATGTGGTTAAGACTGAAGAGCACAGCGCTGATGGCAAGACTGCTAAAAATCATGTGTGTTGTTTTTGCCTTAGTGATCAAGACCCTGATGGTAACTTCCACTTGCTTTTTTCCCTCCTGTGACTGTGTGTGACCGTTATCTGACGTAATACAGTATACTCCACTTTCTGAATTCGCCTAATGGACTTCCATGTTGCTTCCAGGAAAAGAAAAAAACTTTTGTACAAAACAATACCCAATTAAGGTCCTGGGTATTAATAGACAACAGCTACATGTTCTTCACACACAAATAGTGTGCCATGAAACTGGTGAAAGCTAAATGTATTTAATTGGCACGTTTGTCAGCTGGGAATTGACCATTAGTTAAACAAGCCCCCTCAATAGCAATTGTCCAGTCATAGTTAGGCAACCGTAAAAAGGTGCACCAGGCCTGTCAAGCTTTATTGTTGTGCGTAGTGCTGTAACACCGGGAACACACCAATCGTGCCTGATCGCGCGCCTGGCTGTTCATACCAGTCGTGCATTTCTGTTTGTGTGTGTGTGTGTGTGTGTGTGTGTGTGTGTGTGTGTGTGTGTGTGTGTGTGTGTGTGTGTGTGTGTGTGCCTGATCGCGTGTCTCGCTGTACACACATGGCTGAGAGGTCAAGACAGCCAAAAAAGTTTTATTTTGACATTTATTTTATTTTGTAAAGTATCCGGCTGCACTGTAGCCTTCCTGTATGTGATTAAACGATCGTTGCAGTACGCGGGCCGGTGCAACTGCTCCGCGCCTGATCGCAGCCAATTGGATAACGTGGGCGCCGAAATGAAAATAGCTCCGCTTCATGGTGCTTCCGCGTGCAGTGTGTTTCTGGCGTACGAGTGATACTCAGCATTTAAAGAACAAGTCGTCCAAACCATAAGACCATATAGGTTGTTCATTCATAGAGTGTTTCATTAATTTGTGCCCCTAGCGGGGGCAGAAAAAACTACCCACAGGAGCGTTTTCTGTCCTCATATCTGAACGTAACCGTTGCAGTTTTAAACAGGTCATTAACATGAAACGGTTTTAGCTTGGTTAGGTTTAGGCCCAAACACTACTTGGTTAGGTTTAGGCAACACAACTACTTAGTTAAGTTTAGAAAAAGATTCTGGTTTGGGGGAGGACAGTCTCTTAAAGAATTAGGAGGGTTGTGTCTTTTTGTCTAGTCTTTCATAGACCATAAACGCAAGAGCAAAATTGATAAAAGTGTGTTTTCCTGCTCTAACGTTAGCATGCCTGGCTAACTAGCTTACTGGCTAAAGTGTTGTTTTCGAGGCCAAGGAGTATTTCATTAGTTAACTACATTTGTGGGGTACGTTAGACAGAAAGCCCTCTTCACGACTAGCACGTCCACTGTGTAATATATCCCACTGCATGGCCGCAGGTCCTAGATATTAATGTGTAGGGTACGCTAATGTTAGCAGCTCTGTCCTGCCCCTGTTCTACTGCTGGATTTTGGGACGTTTACACTCCAGCAAACCCGTTACCAGAGATAGGATTATGTTCAGCAAACACACTCATCTGAAAAACAAAAGAAAAATGTCTTGGAAATGTATCTTTAGCCTCAGTCTTTTAGCATGTAGCCATCAAATCAAGCGTTTAAAAAAGGTCAGCTGGAAACTTCAAAAAGTTCCCCGGAGTAAGCGTTTTAATCAATTAATGTAGCAAATGTTTAATTTTGAAGCTTAATTAGCTGGCTTGCTACAGGTGATACAATCTGCCAGCAACAGTTTCAGCTTCATTTCAGTTGGGAAAATCAATAGTCGCCAGATAGAATGGAGAAGCTTCTTGTACCACTGTCTGAAATCTTGGAGCGACTGATTTAAAAATGACTAAGAAGTTTGAGTGGTAAATTGGTCCTGGTTTCATAGTGTTGTGTGAGAACAGAGAGCTTGACAGGCGTGGCAAAAGTAACTAAGGGGGCAGAGCTTAGCAAGTGGTCAATTCAAAGTTGCTGAGTGGCTTTTTACAATATTGATTTGATAATAAAACAAAATTCTTTTGAACATGTGACATAAATGAAATTGTCCTTATATCTATTTATTATATGTTTGCTTTTTATGTTTTTTTATAGAAACTTTATTTTCCTTGTATTTCCTTGTTTGTTTGTTTTTTTGGTGGACGGGGACATATTATAAAACATAATATTAAACATAATATGTAATATATGTAATCTGAATATTTTAAAGCTGACTGTATAAAATCAGTCATCCAACATCATAGTCGCAAATGAATGACACATTGATTGTGTACAACTGCACACTTGTATGTTGGATTTTCAATGATTCCTCAATAACAGATATTTTGTAAATGCTCCGCCTGGTTTTCCTCTGTAGAAAGAAAAGAAAAAATAGGCAGTGCAGAAGATATATCTGCTTATGACAACACGTTCTGACATATGACAGATTCACGCTGCTGTAGAATTTATTGCTCTGTAGCCGCACACACGGAACAGTTTAACGACACTGATAGATTGCATACACTGCACTCACTTTAAGTGTCCAGAAGAGCGTCGGGTGAGAGAATCAGGATAGGGAGGAGCGTCAGATACAACAGCATAGCATTCAGACTTATGTGTTCACAAGCATTTACACTAACAGGCTGATGACTCATGATGCCTCAATCGATAACCACTTCTGGAGCTGTTCTGTCTCTGCACCTTTACTAGGAAAATAATTATCACCCACGGCATGTCTTAAATCAACTGTGTGACTCATAGAAACAGAAGCGAAGTACAAGATATTTTCATTCTGGGAGTTTGCCTAAACCAGGAGGGTTGGTATGTGGAAAAAGTTTTCTAATCGAGAAATGCTGTCATCTGAAGTCCCTGAAATTACTCAACCTGTAATAGACTGAAACAGCCTGAAAAACAGTGTTCAGAATTGTGTGCATGCACGCTCATATCAGAGGGTCACTTGGGAAAAACATTTTTCCAAGCCCGCACAGTGAAGGAGCAACAAGTTGCTAAGTTCGATTTTTATTTAAGGGGCTACCGGAGGAGTTTTGGGATCTTTAGTCAAAATAGACTTGACCCTACCTTTGCCAGCAATACATGTTTCTATGACCCTCCAAAATGATTGGGATAAAAGGCATGATCCTCCCCAACAACTTATTGATGCCTTCATGACTGGTTTGCGCTTGGCAAAGATGTACAGATAGCCACTGTTTTTTACAATCATGACATACACGACTTAACCTCTCCTTTCTCATCTTACACATCACACCAAGATGGTGGCCATTTCAGTAGACTTATTCACAAACATTGTTGTGGAAACACAATAAGCATGGAAACTAAATGCACACTTCCTGCATTCCTGCATTAATGCATTACTTCAAATACTAAGTTACTCCTCTAGTAAACTAGTTCACATGAAATAAAACAACAAAACATTGAGACCATTCAACAAAGCATACTGGGTAATAACAAATTCAACACATGAACTGGTTGCTATGGACTCGTCACTAGGCTTCCTCAGTCATTGTATATTTTAGCTGTTTTCTACTTGTTCGTCTATATATTAAAACTGGTATCCCATATTCGGGATTCAGTATGTTGTCCCGGAACTAGAGATGTTCCGATACCGATCGGTATCGGCTCCGATACTGCCTAAAACGCTGGTATCGGTATCGGGAAGTACTGGAGTTTATGCAACGATGCGATACCACGAGTAAAGCCCTAAAGAAAATCTACGTTAAAGTAGTTTATTTATGTTGGAACCATTCTTTTTCAATTGTTTGTCTCTCAAAAAAACAAAATCCATATCCAAGACACCACATGGCTTGTCTTCATAGGGTACCAGCAACTCCTCCAACACTCTCTGGACTCCTCGTAATTTTGGAGCGTCAACATTATCTATAAAAAAATCAATTTTTCCTCACCCGACAGGGTCTGGAGTGAAACTCTTAGGTTTTTGTGCTTCCAGCTAGCGGTCCGTATTTTCGTCCTCAGCTCATTGTGATCCATTTTTTGAATCTGTGCGCATTCACAAGAGCTTAAATAGCTTGTTGTTCACAATAGTCCTACCTGTGATCGTGGGGGGAGGGTCAGGTGTGGTGCATCATGGGGGTGGGGGATGGTGCGATTTTTGTTGGGTCAGACCCATCTGCTAGAGATGGGGGGCCGAGACTGAGAGCTAAATGGAAAAATATGCACCAAACAAGCCACTAAAAAAGTATGTAACCCCCCCCCCCCAGACTAAAAAACATTGGGTGACCCTCCCCTCAACAAAGAATAAAAAGACATGACCCTCCCCTATTTTCCTCCGGTGGTCCATTCCATAAATACTGAACGGTCCCTAACTGTAATTTCCAGAAATTAAAAGTGTTATGGTAATAGCAAGAGACGATTTTTTTAGGTTTGTTATTCACTTGACATTTTATCTATTTGGACACATATTGGTCTTTCTGACTATCTGTAGGCACTTCTTTTGAAAGCGGACACAAGCTATTTTCTCCCTCTTCGGAGCTGTCAAAGTAAGCTAGACAATGTAACACTTCATATTATGTGGGCTTAAAATCCTCTCATCCCTCATTCTGTTCCATTGATTTCATCCAGTGATCTTGGACGTCATCGAGAGAGCTCTCTATATTTACAAGACTCATAAAAGCACAATAAACTAAAGGGTAGAAGAAGTGTTAAAAAGGCACGATACCTCCTTCATTTTATGTACTTTCTGCACTTCTTTTCAAACGGCTACGTGACTCAAATACAGTAACTCTGTACTCTTCTTGTTTACTTAAATCACCTAGAATACTATAAAATTGGGCCAGATGTTTTGGCTCTTGGCATAGTCTAACCTATATTCCTCTTATGAATGCAGAGTGGTTGGCATAACACAAAAAAAGTGGGAATATAATTCTTAACAGATGCACGGTTCATATCAAACTTGCAGGGTGAAAGCTAAACACGCTTTCATGTTCGGCTGCACTTCAGGCAGTGGCATATTTATCTGGAAACAAGCAGCTTTGTCTCACCCACCAGTTGATGGTGTATTTTGAAGTATTTTGATTTAAGCTCAAGTTTCTGTCTGTCTTCTTGCCGTGTCATTTTAGAGTTGTGTTGCGACTGCTGGCGGGCAGGGCAGCTGTAAAAGCTCTTGATTTCCCTGGGGAGTTACCCTGCTGCTATGCCCACACTTTGAGATTACCTTTACCACCTCACAAGCCCACTATGACACTGGTGCTGCTAGTTTATTTTTAAACTCAAGGCAATACTTTCCTGATACATTTCAGAGTCAAAGGTGTGGCCACTTTTAATGACTCCCAATGACTCATAACTCTGTTTGTCTTGTTTTAAAGTTGTTTTAATGAGGGATGCTTTTGAAGTGGAAAGTTTTATGACTCCCACATTCGTATTCAACTACCTAATCCTCCATTTTACAAGTTAAAACTATGTTAGAGTAGGCCTAGTATGGCATTTTTCTGCAATGTGATGGGAAAAAGATTCCTGGGTATAACCCAGTAATTTTAACAGACTCATTGTTTAGGGGCTGTACACAAATGATTGGGGTGGTGAGGGGGCCCCAACCTTATGTTTCACTTTGTTAAAAAGCAATTCATGTTTTCTTTGAACCCAAATTCTTGACTCAGAATAAACTGCATCACCGTCCCCACACACATGACAAAATTATTATAACAGTTTTAACATAGTACAATTTGATTAATGGTGTACCACAATTTAAACCTTAAAATCTTAACGGAACTTCTAATGTGCGCCACAGTGTACACATTAATAAACCCCTGACACAGAAACAGAATTGTTGTTCTTTGCGGCAAAGTGCACCTTTATAAATCATGGCCCAGCTGAAAGCGGTATTTTTGATGTAATAATAGATGTAACTATTAACTATATTGGGAAGGAAGGTTGAAATAAAGTATGAATGAATGAGAAAGAAATGAGAAGAAAGTGAAAGATTCTCCCCTGCTCTCCCCAAAAAACTCAGACTGCCAGACCTCCAACCAAAATTTAAGTTACAATATCCTCTTCCACACCCCAACCACCCCCGCCCACCCCCATTTGCTGCTATTTAAATAGTTTCAGAATCTATCTCCCTCAATGCCACATTCAGGGTTAAAAATACAAATCAATTATGATAAATAGAGCCATAGTTAGGGCGGTATTGTGCTGTGTGGTTTATATAAAAGCCTGACTTTACCAGACACGTGCTCGCTGCAGGATTATAGTTGCGGTATGTGCTATATAATGTGAAAATCCTCCATCAAGCCCCATCCATACATGTAGCTAATCTAGTTTCACATTCAGCTGCAGTTCAGATGACAGGTCAATTGGGTCGGCTTACTCCAAGGACTTCTATTAAATACATTCTTCACCAGTGGCCTCTATGCCGATTCACAGATACTATGTATACGTTTATGTGTGACAGGTTGTGTTCCCATATCATTTCTTTTTTCAGAAAAGCTCAAAGAAAAGGGAGGACTCCTGTAGCACTAAATTGCCACTTCAATGAAAGGAATAACCGGAAGTCGCTCTCATAATTCATGCAAGGTATATGGAGTTATGAATAAACCATTAGTGTTTCTATTGAATGTTTAATTAACTGTGTATGTATTTAAGGATTTCTATAACTCCATTGTTTCTTAAGGTGTTACGTCTGTGGTTAGTCTCCCTTTGCATAATAATTATAGGCCTATTGGTCACCATGCGCTGCTGGGTGCACAGATTGGTATTTGTTCTGAGGAAAAAGGTTGCTAGGCAATCCATTGAGATCTAAGAAAAGGTCTGTTTGAGATGTGGCGAAGACAGAGAGCTGGCAGTTGCTGGGTAAATTGCAAGTAGACAATCAAAGTCATATCACACTGAGCTGGGAAGCAGAAGGAGAGCTGTTTACCTCTCATCCTCAACCGCGCGCGGCAGCAAGTGGTTGATATCCACAGGCGCTGCCGTGAACAATTAAGTACACTCCATAAAGTAGTCAGTGATTGATTATTTGATTTTAAAGAAGAACAAAAAAAAGAAGGGAAAAGCTTAACATTCATCACACTCTATTCAGGATAATACGTGCTTATATCCATGACTGACATAGTGAGAAAAGCTTGGGATGTGGCTTTGAGCAAACTGCTTTGATTTTGAGTGGGACAAGTGAAGGAGGTGGCATAATTGGGTTCACACACTGTGGAGTGACTTCCAACCCCCAACTCCCCCCTCCCTGGCAACTGAAAAAAGCCACCCATAATAAATAATGGGCTGTTGATGAAACAGCACAAATGTCTTACACCCGACCAACTTCACCCACTGACATGGCACGACGGGGCAGATTGAATTTAGCTGTCTTTCAACTTAATACACAGGTGTGGCTGTGTGCCCTGCGGAGTGTGGGGGGGATTTATGGCTGGGAAGACTGTAGCTGTCATGTCCCTGCAGGAGCAGCAGCAGCAGCACTGCTCGCCATCTCTGCCAAGGCGCAGTTTACTCTGACAGCACTGCCCTTGCATCCCAATGAGCTAGCAAGCAGGAAATGGATAATGTTACAGCCCTGCATCATGTATCCTGGGATATGAGCTCAATTAACTCAACATAAGCACTGTCAATGGGGATCAAAGCAGATGCAGGCCTCACATCCAGCTGTGTCCATATTTACAGTTTATGTAACAAAGTAAGAGCCACAATAAGCCGTATCGGACCAATGTGATTGATAGCTCAGATGTTGAATTTTTTTGTTTCACAGCTCTCGTTTGTGCCTGTAATCCATCTTTTAGTGTCTGTGAGCACCGGCTGGGGCATAAGGGGTGATCTCGGGGGCCAGGAATAAAACCAGAGGATGCTCCATCAATTTTAGCTTGCTACACTGATTTACATCTCCCTGGCAGAAGGCAATTCATGACTTGCAGAAATCCAGCATTTTCCCCCTATTTTTCCACATGGCTGGGATTCTATCACGGCAGATCTAATCAAGAACTTCAAGAAAGGCTACTGGAAGGATGGCTGCGGATCATGTTTAATCAGCGAGCGTGGCTATTTAATCAGAAGTGAATTATAATACGGAACCTGGTTAAGTAACAGGAAGATCTCTGCCTGCTATAAGAGCTCGTATTGATGAGTGACGGTCAGGGGAGCTTCAGCAAGAAAGGCTCTTTGTAACTGGCAGGGTTTCACCCGGGAGTAATCTTTTTTTTTTGTTAAACACAAACACCTGGCAGGAGGGAAATCCATTAGAGACATCTGAGCTGGGTGCACACCACTCCATGTATTGCTCTTGTCTCTTTGAAACCAGATCCTTTTTTTTGTTTTCATAACAGCTTGATGACACATTTCATAACTCGGAAATTCCTTTTAGTGTCACGTGCATTATCTAACTGGCTGCATATCAAAGTCCAGAATAAAAGCATTTGGATTGGAAATAAAGTGTTTGGAAATGTATTCAGCAACCAAAATGTATTGTATTGACATCACTACTCTTGTCATACAAACGTGTAATGAAGCTGTTACACACAGCTAATGCTCTTTTATAAATGTGCCAGTAGCCTGCAATGAACATGTTAAACACTGCATGTGTAGCCAAAATCCAAACATAATTTATTTTCATTTGAGGATATGAGGCTGTCCTCCCCCCATTCTCCTGTTTTTATTAATTTACTCACTAAATTAATCTACAGCTAATCTCCTGGTTCTCTATTATGTTGAGGAGAGTCGCACAATTCATTTAGAATCATTTAAATATATAAAAAGGATTGTAAATGAGCAAATGCAGCTGGAAATGATTCTTTTAATTGCTGTTAAGTCTAGACAGTACGGCTATTGGTTCATATTTATACAAGGAATACAAATGTTGTGTACTGTAGTTGTATTTACTCTGTAGTGTAATGTTCTGTGGAGTTAGAAGCCTTCCTTACAGAGACTGTCTAATGTCTTCTTATCTGTCTTTTGGAGTCTTTGGATACTGGGGCATGTTGTTTGTGTGTAAAGCCGAGGGGCACCGTGTGGCCGTATAAGACATTATTCATTCTGGTACTCTCACATACATAGATTCTCCTTTCACATATATATATTTTCACTCGCAATTGTTGTGCCTCACAAAAACCGCAAATATCTCCAATATTACAGCGGAGCCGGAGACTGTTGACTGGTGCATCAGGGCTGCAAAATGATATATTACATCAAGCAAGGCCCCTCGCACATACACGCTGACACAGGAACACACACACACACACACACCTGTACACACTACAGGTGAATAGGGTACAAAAAAAATCTAATAGATATCATCATCAAACTTTTTACTTACATAAAGACCAATGTTTTTGTATTACAAGTTTTCTGAAATGTTATGTTTGAATTGCTAGGCAAATTAGGCATATCTAATTAAATATGCACTCGTTTGCATACATTTCGAAAACAGAATCCAAACACTGGTTTCAAAATTCTTGACATATTAGAGTCAGAGGTTTTTACAGAGGGAATCTTTTTTTATCACTCCATAAATTCAGAAAATACTGTCAACAGCCAGAAAGAAATCTTTTTATCCATGTTTTTAGGAATAAAATGTTATATAAATCAGGCTATGAATGATATATGAATAAACTCCTGTGTAAAAACCTTCAGAATATAGAAAGGAATAAAACTGAAAAGCCTGGTGTAATTGCTACTGAAGTGGAGATTTCTGGCTTAGAGTACGAGAAAAAACTAATTTTGAGAAAACGGCCTTTAAAGATATGGTTTGTACAATTCCATAACATTTTATTGGAAACCACTATTTACAGACATATCTAATCATATCCTTAGCATCCATGATGTTGTATCATATATATGCATATACATTTTAAAATAATCCCTAAATTCATTTTCACTGGACCTTCAATTGTCTCCATGTTCATAACAATTCTGTTCTAACTTTCATATTTTTGCAGCTGCTCTACTTGCAGACAGTTCACTTAATTGGGACCTGAGTAGTAGTTTCTTATGGTCATCTGCATTGTCATTTTTTGGAAAATGTCCTTCGAATCCTATGATTGTTCTGACTGTGTAATCGTTTAATCTCTTGTGCATATTTCTGTATAGATTTTTACAAAAAAACAATAATTTGACCTCTAATGGAAGCTTTGAATGCTTCCCATCTTCCACATGCAGAAGTTTCACATGTGTTTGTTTCAAAAAATAAATTGATTTGCTTGCCTAGGAACTCTAATGATGAGTCCCGAAGCCATCCTGTTAGAAGACGCCATTAGGGAGGATCGCTCACTATTTTGTGTTAAATTAACGATGCTGCTGCATCGTCACAAATAACTACACTGGGGTATATTGGCAATCTGTAATCTAAGGAAGCAGTTGTGCAGACACCAAAAAGTAATCAATGAGTGAGTAGTGTGTACCAGAATAGCATGATAAGATATGGAGCTCTGATTAAGGTGTCTCTCTAAATATCCAGCAGGTTTAGGTCTTTCATATACTCTTGTATCAATTTCCTAGATTTGGCGTGCATGTTATCAGTACCTGTAGAATGATCTTTCACTGAGTCCAATTTGCAATTCATATTGCCTCATACAACCAAGACTTTTCCTTGTAATGGAGTATTTTTATATAACTGTATTGCTACTGTGAATTGAATAAAGGATGTGCATACTTCCTCCACCACTGAATGAAATGGCACCAAAAAAATGACATATGGCTTTTTAATTGGAAGATACTGATTTAATTAACACTAGGCAAATGAATTGATCGCCTCTATTAACTAGTTCTCTCTGACTGAATTAAAAAACAAGTGGCAATTTCCCAAAAGAGCTTTTCATAAATGTGGGTGGACAAAAATGTGGTGGAGCCATATGTCTTGTTCTATAGTCAAAAAGAAAGAGACACATCTGTTTTACACACAGGGATACAGTCAGCGTGTCCCAGTTCCATACTAAGTACAACTGCCTATACACTACATGATAATTGTCTTAGAATATTGTTTTTTCCATTAGCAGACAAAAAGATCAACATACTTAACTGTTTCATACTAACATGAAAGGATGTGTGCAGTTGCATGTTAATCAAACTGCTACTTCAAAAAGCCAGCACAAATTATGTATTTCCAAGGATTTGATATTTATGTTTTTATTGCTGGGGCGTTCACAAAGCTGTTTCCCCATCGCCCACAATTTGTTTATCTTTTTTTTCCGAGCACGTGAAAAACGCTAGATACTAGATCAGATCCGCAAGACGTGTCAATGCCCTGTTTTTGCCTTATTCTTTTGGAATTGGCTTACCATTTTTCTTACCCTAACTCTAACCAATCCCCACTCCTCGATCCTAAACCTAACTACGTCGACACGTCTAGCAGATCTGATCTAGCATTTACCATGTAAAACTCCTCCATTGTCTTTGTTCATTGCATTGTGGGAGAACAGTGTCCATCAACAGCACACTCAAAAAGCAAGAGTTCTTTAGTATGCATCCTGACCGGTTTGAGTAAACTTCACTTTTTTTTTCCAGTGTGAACACTCCACATGATGAGATGTAGTATGTGGTGTGGATTTGGGACACAGCTTATAACTGGGCTTTGGATTTGGCATCACCACACCTGGGACCAGCATGCACTAACAAGGGATTGAGTGAGATGAAGCATTAATTTTTTTTAACTGTGGCTTAGCCTTGCACTTGTTTTCTCGTGTTATTGAAAGATTAAAGGAGACCTATTATGCTTTTTCCGTATTTAAGAGTGTGAGCCAAAACCTCAGATTTCACGCTTTTCTGAACGCTCTGGTTTCAACAGTTTTTTTCTACTCTCGGCTCTATGTGATGTCACTCCAGGCCGGTTTTCTATATATGGACATCTGATCAAGGCCTGATGCTGCAGCATTTACATTACATACACTGCTACATGTAGCTACATGCTAACGTCAGGGAAAACTGTAATCTTGGGTGCAGATGTTAATTGCTTACCAAATCCGAATTACATTGCTGGTGGAACATGTCCGATTGTTTGGTATTTGGTGTAAAAGCCTTTATTGGTGGTTTTAGACAGTAGAAAGTGCTACTACATTCCATTACAATCCACTGCTCACTACATGTAGCTACATGCTAACGTCAGGGAAAACCTGCAATCTTGGTTGCAGATGTTGTTAAAGGAGAATTCCGTTCAATTTCAACCCATAGCTCTGTTGTTTGTAAATTTGGAGTGCTGTCAGTAGCGAGAAAAACGAACCACGCCGTGGTTATTTCCATAGTAATGACTGTAGCAACAAGCTGTAACCTGACACCACACATAGACTGTATATAAGAATGGACCAACAGATCCCGTTGCTCTGGACGGAGACCAGTGAAGGCCGTTAGAAGCACTTTTCCGGTGAGCGCTGAGCGTTACTGCGCAGCCTCCAACTGAGAGAGACAACGTGTCTGAAAGTTGTAAGTCTTCTGGTAGCTGTGCCAAGAGAAATCTCAATCATTCCCAATCTTGCAGAGATGGAGAGCGTAGGTATATGTAAGGAGATAACATAGGCACAGGCTAATTTTTGCTAACTAAAATTATAGTTAACAATAGTAATTACACTTAAACAGCTAATGTAAGTCGAAACTGCCTGCGCGCTTCTCCTGTACTATACGGTAATTCCTCTACTATGCGACAGTAAGTCCCGTGGTTATGACACAATCGTTAGCCTATTTTTATAAAAACGTCTGCTACGGAGCCATAACGTGAGGTACAAGGTAATGGAGCCTTTTATACATTGTCGTGTTTCTTTAGAAATAAACAATGGACAAATAGAGTCTTTAAACTCTTCAGATGTAAAGTTATTCTCTGTCAAAGTGACGTCAAATTGAATGGCAGTCAATGGGATGCTAACGGGGGGTGATCGCTTTGTAGCATTAAAATGGCGCAATAGGAGGTTCGCGGTCCGAGGAGAAGCTTACCCCCTTGACACCACACCACAGCTCAGCCTGCAGAGTGGCCGGCTGGAGTTCAAAAGTTCAACAGCTTATGTGCATGCATAAGGTAACCATGGCAACACTGAAGATTCACAGACTTTTTTTTTTTTTTTTACTCACAGACTGTCAGCTGAGCTGAGAGAGAAAGGAAAAAGTAGAGTAAGTAAAGTAAAGTAAAGTTGAATTAAGTAAATTGTAAGAATAAGTAAATTGGACAGTTCTATAATATATTGCTAACACCTGTCTGTTATCAGTGGTTTTATAATATAACAGTACACATTTCATTTGTGCTTTTGTGTCTTTACTTCAACAACATCAAAAAGGAAATTACAATATCACAATCTAGACACAATCAATGTAAAGTATGTACAGTGCAGTGTGTGGTTTTATACATAATCATGCCGCAACATAGTCTGAAGTGTATAAAGATAAAGAGCTTCTCTCTGCTTTCGCCAACAAGCTCCACCGTTGCAATGGTTACCTTATGTGCATGCGCGATAGCTGTTGAACTTTTGAACTCCAGCCGGCCACTCTGCAGGCTGAGCTGTGGTGTGGTGTCAGGTTACAGCTTGTTGCTACATTCATTACTATTGAAATAACCACGGCAAATCGTTTTTTGGGGGGGAAATACGTTTTGGAATATTGGATTGTATGAGTTCGGCAATCGACTAGTGTGGACTTCACTAGAAACCAGGAAACAAACAGAGGTGTGGATTAACACAACTTTTATGCATTTCTGTCACAGCTACTGCAGTCAAATTGGCTGTGTTCCCTCGGTAGGAATAACTGCACATGGGTAGGCACTTGTAATGACATTTCAAACATGTTTAGAGGCTAAAAACAAGTTTAAAACCTGCCCTGTTTAAGCCTGTTGGCTGCTAACTCTAGCAGGAGGATAACACGGTGTAGGCAGCACCGATTGTTTTCATTTTTCTCGCTACTGACAGCACTCCAAATTTACAAACAACAGAGCTACGGGTTGAAATCGACCGGAATTCTCCTTTAATTGTTTACCAAATCACATTCTTCCTGGAACCTGTCCGGTTGTGTAATATTTGGTTTAAAAGACGTCATTGGTGATTTTTACTGCCGAGATTTCAGAAATATGAAAAGGCTGACCAGTCGGAGCAGACTGGGCTGTTTCGGGAGGGGAGCTTAAAGAGACAGGCACTTCAACAGTGCTCCTCAGAGGGTGAATACAGGTGCAGCCGCCATGGCCAGTATGAGAAAAATAAAGCATTTTTTGAACATTAAAGCATGTAAATATAAAAATATAAAAAATTAGTATAATAGGTCCCCTTTAAAATTTCATAATCAGTGACAATTTTATGTACGCTTTACTGAATATCTACATGTAGTTATCAATTAATAGATAAAGGCCTTATGTAACCAGTACTCATTTATTATGTGCATGGTATTAGTAAAACACTTTGGTGAGTGAACTTGTTCCCACTTGAAGTCCTGTGTAATTAGCATGAGCAGCAGTAGTCACCTTGGCTGAACAGACGAATTAAAGAGCGCCGTCTTCAGAAAACCAAACTGGTGAGATCTCTAGATGTGCAGTGCATGAACACCACAGGATTCAGAATCAAAGATGTTGCTAAATCTCAAGGATTTCCACTGTGTGTCTATACCAAACCCAATAACTGTGAAATGCTTTGATGTTTGCTCAGGTGGCTGTTAAAACATTGTGCTCCCCTCATACTGGTTTTCTCTGCCAGCGTGTACCTGAAAAGTTGGCTGTTTGATTGAACTTTTGCACTAAATGTCAGAGACATTTAAAAAAAAAAAAAAAATCAAATATTTAAAGCAGCCATATTATGCTCATTTTCAGGTTCATAATTGTATTTTAAGGTTGTACCAGAATAAGTTTACATGGTTTAATTTTCAAAAAACACCATATTTGTGTTGTACTGCACTGCTCTCTCTCACTGCTGCAGATCCTCTTTTCAGCTGGTCTCTGTTTTAGCTACAGAGTGAGACCTCTTTTCTTCTTCTTCTTCTGTACTATCTTTGATTGCACTGCACATGCCCAGTAGCTCAGATGTAGATCATGTCAGCTAGCTAGCTCCATAGACAGTAAAAGAAAGGCTGTTTCTACAACTTCGGTCAGTTACAAGGCAGGATTAGCTGGGAGACTTCTAAATGAGGGCGCACATGTAAGTAGTTCTTTTGTAGATTATGGTGAACTTGTGTGTGTTGTAGTAGTGCTTTGCTATTGAGAACGAGGTAGCATGCTAGCGTTAGCATGCTAGCTTTAGCCATAGCGTTAGCATGCTAATGCTACGAGCTAATGGTTGCGGTTAGCCTGCTCGTTTCGGCTTGTGACGTCACAAGCCGTGCCGATTTTGAACAGCTCACCCAGAGACTGAAGGCAGGACACGTTCAGAAACCGTATCTCACTCTAAACAGCATGGATGGATTTTTTTCAAAGTTTGTATGTGTGTGGAAGCACCAGAGACACAAAATAACACCCCAAATCCCAGAAAAAGTGATTTTTTCATAATATGGGCACTTTAAAAAGCACTTTATGCAGGAGAATATTGAGCGAAAGGGATGATTTTTACAAACACTCTCAAATGCTGCTAATTTCCTATTTAGACATCAGCAGTACATCAGTGTCTTGCAAGGATGGCACCTTGCACAAAAACAAGATAATAACATTTCACAGCTGTGCATGCCCACACTGGTAAGAGGCATGAATGAAGAGAAATGCATTCTTCTCTGTCAGAGGAAGGAAATCTAAATTGTCAGTCCTCTTTCAGTGCTGGCACATTGTAGTATCTTGTATCTAGGCTATTTAAAATGTTCCTACATGAGGAACCTCTCACTCCTGTCAGCTCCAGAGATCACCCACACAATCTCTACGTCTCTCTGTCTGACCTGAGTAACAGCTCACACACACACACACACACACACACACACACACACACACACACATACACACACAGCTTCCCCGCCACCCAGACTTATGCACATCCATCATAATTATGCACAGCAGGAATTCAAATAGCTCTTCGTACTTCAGAGCAGAGGCACATTGCACCAATTTTCCTCCACATAATACAGCACAAACAAAACAAGGAACATAAAAAATATCTATTTTGGTTATATTTGTTTACTGACTATGACATTGGAAATGCTTCAGTTAATTCGGCAGAAATCTTGGAGAGAAAAAAAAATCTATTTGTGCTTCCTGTGGTTGCTTTATCCACCTTGTAAGCATCACATGAAGCAGTTGCCGCACAAAAAATTTGGAATACCTGGAGGCTATACTGAGTTGCTATGCAAAGCCATATCCACCGTCATAACCTGTGTGGGATATGTCACTTTTTCTGTGACATTTTTCACTCATCTGAAGAAGAGCTTCAAGCTGCGCTTTCCTGCCAGCGTCATATCTCCTTTCTCAATTGCATCTGAGACTGAGTTGACCTATGGGCAGTACGCATCTATCTCCACCGGTGCCATGTTATGTAGGGGTAACAGGAGTGACGGATAAAGAAACAGAGATACTTGAGGGAGAAATGGTGGATCAGCATTGCTGTGCAGAAAAACAGCCTGCGCTCTCTACACTCAACCCAGCACCGTCTGTTTTTGTTGAACAATTTAATTTCTTTTAAAAATCCATTTACTTAATTATATCTCCTTGAAATATAATATCATTTGGAATTAAATGAACACATGATTTGATTGACAGGCTTCACAGACCATCTCCAGCTGTTTAAGGACCCCTCGGGTGTGTGGGGTGGTTGTGCGCGTGTCCTCTTTATATTTCATGTGTTGTACATGGCCTTGAATATACTGCACTGTTTAGTGCAGGGGATAACAGGATTAGACTAAATGTAGCTCTGTAAAATTAAATTGTGCAGTTTACATGCAGAGTTTGGCTACTGCGACTACGGCTCTGTCTTCAAGTCTTAGGGTGACATACTTGGCCATAGGGCATCACACAAAACACCCAGTGATGAAAAAAAGATAGGATTTCGTTTCTAAAAAATGGGATTATTCTCAATCTAATTTACTGCTAATCTGTTTTGATATTTCTTTCAGCGAGACCCTAAGTGTTACACGAGATGTAAGATTCAATCATCAAGAACGTGATGGTTTCCATGTAGGTCATTTGCTTCTCCGTCGCAGTAAGTATATATACAGCATAGGAAAGTAAAATGCACACTTGATGTCACTGTAGGGACTGGGAAGGAAAGGGGAAGGAAGGAAATATGAGAATCATAAATGTGTATCACAAATCATAAAGTTTTAACTCCTTGAAAGTGGAAGGTTGGATGAAACTCGTGGGAGATTAAGTGAGATTAAAAATGCCTAATACCTGGCAGCTCATCATTGGGCAGCTTTCCATGAAGCGGTGACACCAGAGGTGACTTTGACACAAAGAGTAGAGCTGTGGATGACACTCTGTCATGTGGGAGCAGGCCTTTTTTTTTTGTCAATTTCAGTGCAACAACGTCTGATAAGCTGGGAAAGAAGCGGCCATTGGGCTCTTGGATGTAAACATGGATCCTAAATTCTTTGTTGATATAGTATTTGGTTTATGAAAACTGCTGTGTCCACAGTACAGATCTAACGGATACTGTATGGCCAGTACATCATATTGACCATAGGCTCCTATTATTACTGTAACACCACTGAAGTTTCACACTTTAAATTGGATTTATGAAAACAGCAATCTTTCTATGTGAACCAAGTCATTCTTTATTCTGGGTTCTTTTATAAATATCCATTGCAACCTATAAGACCAGCTCTACATTCAACGTGTCGCTGATCACAGTGGGCTGCACAGCACTTCCACACACTGTAAATGTTGGCTCTATATCTTAAAGTTTCATTGACCTGGGCACAGCCAGTCCATGTTCAATTTCCCCCCACAGTAATGTTCCCCTGAATGAAATGAGTTTGTGAAATTGAGAATATAGGAAACCATTTTGGAGAGATAAAATTATTTTTGGTACAGTGAGAGCAAAGCGTATATCCTCTTCTAAGTGATTTCAGGGCTACGGAAAATCAATAGCGCTCTAGTTGCATTTCTGCCAAGTTGATGGAGGTGGTTGAGTACAGGTGCAGAGATAGATCAAGTTGGAAATCAATCAAATCCAAAACATTCCATTTGAAAGGCAAGGAATGTAGGGCACTAAAGTGAGCAGGAGTCATGTTGGATAGCATACAACATCTTGTCTAGGAAGATAGAAGGTTAGTTTTACAGTGTGGTTCAATTACTTAAAACTTTAACCTGTTGTTTTCTAAAAACTCAACAAAATGATCTGTTTTTCTAATCTTCTGTAGAGAATTAAAGTATTTTTAAGACAATAATAGGCCTACATTTACATATCTGGTGGTGGGGTAGGTATTGAAGTGCTTGAGTATGTAATTTAACATCCCCAGCACTTAAACTGTCTCAAGTAGAAATAGAAGTGTTTCCTTTATTTTTTTATTTCAGCCTCAAGTGACAAGACAGATTTATTTTCTCTCCAGTTTATTTCCCTTTGTTTTGATGTATTTCAGGCAAGAATAATGCCTTATACTGTGCCGATACCTTTATCACTGGACGTGACCTTTTGTTGGGTTGAGAAAAAGACCAACACTTGCCTGTGAAATGTCACAATGCTATCCTGGATGTCTCTGTAATTGTATTTTGGGCAGGTGAAAAAACAAACAAAGAGAAAAAGAATAGTGTGGGGAGCACAGAGGTGTAAACATGCAGGGATACAGGAAGTCATCTCCTGTGTGTGTTCATGTGCAAACATTGAGATACTGGGCACTTTGTTGGTACACAGTTGTTTTGATAACATTGAAAAATGTAATTCAAATTTGAACAATTTACATTTTGTTAACACAGATTCAGTGGAAATTACATTCTTGTAGTCAGAGCTGATGGCACTGCGCAAGTTCTGTATTTGTGTCTCCTTTATGTAATCTGTGAGAAAACATACATTTTGTAAATTAAGGTAACTGCATGTCTTTGTTTTACAGAACACTAAACACCAGCAACAAAAGTGAAAAGGATTCTGGGTGATGAGGGACATCATTCTTAATTTCTGGTAGCAACCTCTACAGGGTGTCCAGTCAGAACACAGAAACCAGGCTTGTCAAGGTCATTCAAAGATTTATTTTACATTAAGTCTTCACACCCACAACACAGAACAGAGATGGATCAGGTGAATGAAAGCTTGGGAGCTAGGGTGTGGTTCTGAAATAAACAACAAAAAGTAAGACAATTCAATGTCCTATGAAAACATGCAATTAGCATAGCTAACATTACATCCTGACCTGTTAAGCTAATACACAGCCTGAGGCTAAGCAACATGGCTAACAATGAAACAAATAAGAAAGCTAGCATATTAGCAACTAGCATGTCCTAGCATTAACATAGCAACATGGCTAACAATGAAACAAATAAGAAAGCTAGCATATTAGCAACTAGCATGTCCTAGCATTAACATCATCACCACTGTGCCATTGGTCAGGTTCTCTTTCTCCTTTTGCCACTTCTGACGTGTCTGTAGCATTGGCAGGTACTGGCGTACAAATCTGGCCCAAAACTGGTCAGCCAGGATTTGACTGTGCCTCCATCTAGACATCCGAGGACACGTAACCCAGAGGTTTGGAATTAAGTATGCCTTCAATCTCTACCAAGACTGTCCTGAGCACCACTTCTGGCACAGTCTGTGCTCCAAGAACTGTGTACAGTGCTGCCTTAATGGATCGTATTTCCCGTTCCCATGAGCCGCCGAAGTGGGGAGCACTTGGTGGGTTGTAGTGGAAATCAATCTGTTGGGCAGCCAGCTCTTTCAGGGCTGGCTGGAGGACCTGGAATGCCTCTTTCAGTTCCTTGTCACCGCCCCTGAAGTTTGTTCCTCTGTTACAAAGGATCTCATGTGGCTTTCCTCTCCTGGTGGGTCTGTCCACATAGAGGGTTTCAGTAGTGGAGCTGGTTGGTTTGGCACTCACTGAAAACCTGGTAGTGCTCTTCATGGAAGTGGCGGTCTTACCTCCACCTGTGTTCACCTCATGAAGGATCTCCAGATGCCGCTTGTCACATTTCTTACATTTGGCCCTCAAAGTGCATTCGGCTGACAAGTGTTCCTTCCGCACTTCAGCATCTCTGATTGGACCGGATCCACTTTCCGATCTGCTCCGTAGTGAGGATCTGGAAGTTTGCACACTGATTCAGATAGTGTTGAGTGGTGTTACAAAAGGGACAGAATTTCTTGGGCTTTTTGCTGGGCCGATCTGAACCACTTGATTTTGGTTCTAACTGGGATGCTTTTGGCTCACTGCTGTGGACCTGGGCTTTGACTGGCGGTCCTTGCGTTGTTCTTTGGAGCACTGGCATTCCTTGCTGTAGTCAACATTGAACTGTGAAACATCCACCTGCACCCTTGCCTCATATTCTAGCCATTCAGCTAGATCAAGAAGAGTGGGAATGAGAGTTCTTATGGGATTCACATATCTCCTGAAGCTAGCTCTTAAATCATGAGGCAACTTTCCTAGGAGTCTTGAAACATGGGATCCACACCACAGCTTGGAGACGTCTCCATGCACTGTGAAATCGGTGTGCATGGAGATAGCCCTGGCCCCAGGGCTATGATGCCTCAAACGTGAGTAGTACACTTGTTGCTCCTTCATTTCCTCTAGACAGCGCCTTAATACTGTATTCTCTACAGCGAGGATACGTAGTCACCTCTCAAGGCCTGTAGCATCTGATCTTCTCCGTCTGAGTCTGCGTGTGTTGCGGGTGACTGACTCCTCTGTTGTTTGTCATTGGTGAGGCTCAAAGACACAGAATAGGAGATGAACACTAAGAAAAGGCAAGATTCAAAATGATGCCAAAATATCACACAATAACTTTAATTAGATACCAAATACCAAATACAAAGATTGCATTGTGAGAAAATGCACAAAAAAAGACATTTTTTTAAATCAACTAGCTTTTAAAACCAGTTAAACTAAGCAGTAAAAAAAAAAGAAAGTAATGTACCAAGAAGTACTGTTAAAAATGTGTATGACTGTGTGGAATGTTTTCTTAAACTTTAGAAAATACTGGCAGAAACGTGACAGTGTTTTGTGACTGTGCTCTAAGCTCTGTGCCAGATGTCAGGCTCCACCACTTAGCTCCCGAGGTCAGAGAAATTGAGCAGATATGTACGTGACAAGTAGGAATAGCTGTTTGTGCGAGGAGCCATAATTGCGCCGATAGGAACCATTACCTGTCCTTCCCAGGTGAGATTATCAAGTCAATGGTCTTCAACTAATGACCAGAACATTTAGCCCAGACCTCTACGAGCTGCTCAGTGCCTGAGTGGCAGAGAGGAAATCTGTCTGAGATGAAGCACCAATCAGCCTTTTCTACAGCTACTGCTTGGAAACCTATGGACAAATGAATGGCATTTATAGCAGCAGGAAGTGAAGAGTCAGTCCCTTGTCAGAAGAATAATGATCCACAGCTCAACGTTAAATCTTTTGATCAAATATTGCTGTCGAAAGAATCTCTTAGAGTCTTCATAGTGCTAGTTTATATTCACTGAAATGCTTCTGCTTCCTAAAAGATGAGCGCGAAGGAATTCATTTCTAAAATGTTTCCTCAAACCAGCTCTTATCAATATTTTTATACAAACAATTGATAAAAAATGCTGTGAAATGGGTCACTTGTAGTGACAAGCCCACAGTGAATCATCACCTGACTTTGCTTTTCCCCTCAGCCTGATCTGATCTCACAGAAATACGTGAAATGACCACGACTACTCAACACCACGTTATGTACCGGCACAACCTGTTCTCACTCCCAACTCGTAAAATACTGACGCTTGGACAGTGGCTCTCAGCGTCAGATACCGACGCAAAAATCACTCCTTTAGCGTCTGCATGGAACGCACCGGGCCCTTATACTCTATGTTATGTTACACACTTTCACTGGCAATCACATCATAGCCACGCCCTAAAACACCCCCTGCTTTATCGCCGATTTTGAAATCAACGAGACCATAATTCAAAAAATGAACATCATTCTGTATTGCAGAAGACCTAAAACTAGCGACTGAGACCATAAACTCATTATGAAAATGTTTACTGAGGTAATAAATCAAGTGAGAAGTGGGTCACTTTCTCATAGACTTCTACAGAAACCGAACTCCTTTTGCAACCGCACATGTCGCCCCCTGCTGGAATTCAGATAGAATGCAGGTTTAAGGCACTTCATGCATAAGGCATGCGTTGTCCATTAATATTAACAGTCTATGTATAATATGCAGGATTATCCTAAAAAACAATGTATAGACTAATAGACTGAATCCCCACGCAAAACACAAAAATCACTTTAGGGTAGACAAATGGCAGGTGATTTGAATTGTGGAGATATGTAAAATCAGCAAACTTGTTTATTACTGTTATCATTTACAGCCGTAACTGTAACGTTTAATAGGTAAACATGGTTGTCCGACCTATGTGACGTTTCTGCTGTGCTTATTTGCTGTATTGTTTTGCTTTGCTAGCATCTTTGATAAACCAAATCTAGCGTTACGAACAGCGACATCTTACCACAGCATTATGCTAATGTTGTTTCCATCTTATTGCACTGCCCTTAAATAAAAAAAGAAACAGTTGAACCAGGTAATAATATAGGTTTACTTACATATTATTTTACATGTTAAACCCAAAGTCTAAGCTTCTTAATTTATGAACATGGGTACTTAGTCTCCATGGGAAAAAAATGTAGTTAGCAAATTCACAGTACAACAAAGTAACCAGTTTTTCGCAGAAACGCTGAAGACTGCTTAGTTTTATGGCTGCTAATGGTCTGTTAGTCAAAATACCAATATACAGAGATAATTTTGGAAATCATGAGTGTTTCCCTTTTAGAAAATATTCAGGAAATGTCTTTAAGAATGCCATCATACACGTGAGTAGCAAGTTTAGATTGATAGATAGTTAAAGATCTGTCTTAACAAAGCCGTCATCCCCGCTGCCTGGTTTCATGTTGGAGTCCTACAGTAGATGCGATTAGATGGATGATGAAAAGAATGATGCAAAAGAGCAGCTTTTGTATCCGGTAAGGCTTTAATAGCACCACATCTGCTCACCTCAAAACACGAGCGAACCATAATCTCACACCTGCTGTTGGCTTTCGCTCAACTGCACCAGCAGATAAATCTCAAGGACTGGCACACACATGCACACGTGCAGACATATATACACACCCATACTGTCAGTGTGGTGCAAACGTCTGAGGCCAAACATCTGGAACTAATGCTCAAGAAGAGCCTCTCTGACTTTATTGAGTTATTCTCCTCCTGAGAAGAACTGCATTTGGTCGACACTTTAGAGCCTCGACATCGTGCATCGCCCTGACGCAGCGGTACATAAAGTGTAGCTGGTTCTGTTTTTGAGGACTAAAATAAATATTGTTATGTTTCCAAGGCAATCCTGTTTACTCGGTCTAATCCAACTCAGATTTGCAGACTCGAAGACCGGTCTCAGAGGCAGTTTGAGGATTACCCAGTTTGAGTTTTATAGACACCACTTGCTGGTTTTGGCCAGAGCCGGGGATTGCATATTCAATTCAAACAACTGTGGTCAGTGACATTTTTATACTAAAATGTTTGTTGTTTACACCACACACATTACACACAGGGCTGGCATGATGAAAGAATGAGGAAGAATAACTGCAACTAAGAACTCAATCCAGCACAAGCAGCATGTGCCATGCAATTGTAGTCAACACTCGGGGGGCCCGCAGTCTCACATGGCTTCTGAAGGCTGTCAGTGTTTGATATTTACCAGTGTATCTACATCTGTTCCTCTTGTCTGTGCGGGTATAAGAAGTTTTTGTGCTGCAGCTGGAATTTCACTTTTCATATAGCCAGCTTTGCCAACATGTCTTTCTGTCTAGCTTCCTGCTGTCTGTTCCACCGCCCAGTAAGTCTTTCAGACAACAGTCTGTATCATGTCCGAGGTTTAGCTTGAAACAAAATGAAATAAATGAACTGGTTCTGTAGGTCTGCTGAACATTGCAACTTTAGGTTAAGTCATTATAGGTAGAAATGCAGCAGATAAATTACTTCCCCCTCATCCACTTACACAGCATTCATCAGAGAGTAGAATACATTAAAGCTAATTGAGCATTTTTGCCATTTGGGCTGTATTAATTGAAAAGCCATCACTGCCAGCCATGCACCAAATGACCACATTAACTGTCAACATTATGTTTGACATCCTACTCAATGAAGTAGTGCTCGGGGAGCCCGCAGTGGGCTCTTAGAAACATCAGGTGAGAGAGAGAGAGGAGCCATGCTGAGCTTGTGTTGTAGGTGGTCGGGCCTAAAGTCAAATAACAAATTTCTTTCTCTTTGCGTCACTGGTGCTAATCACCAATGGATGGATTTGCCATGTCATCCAGGATTTGTGTCTGCCGAGATGAAATAGTACAAACTTTCCATAGTGTAAGTTCAGACGGAAATGAAACAGAAAACAGAAAATGAGCCCCGCAGTCTATTTAGAGATGTGCTCTTACAAGCTGTTTTCCCCCATTTGCACCTCATTTCTGTTCGTAGCGCATCTATCATATCATATATTCCGCCTGTGAGATATTTTCACCCTTGTTGCTCTTTGGGTCTCACCCTGTTTGAGTATCTGAGCCTGTGTTCAGAGTAGGTAGCCTAGGGAATAAAATGCAGATTGCTGTCTCCTTTGGTACTCACTGCAGTACACCCACTCATGCGCAGCCCTGTGCACTGTTGCTTGTAAGATGACAACAGTGCTTAATTTTAACATAAAGGTATATGCCTGATCCCTCTAGATTCTTTGACTTGTATATTTGCTCAAGGATTATGTGGCACTGTGCTCTGTAGAGTGTGCTGCAGACAAAAATAGCTGAAGCATTACATTTAAAACTGCTTAGCTTTTTTTATAATGCTTAAAAACAAATCAAGATGAATAAGCACACAAACCCATTTTACTGACAGAGAGAAGCAAATACTGCTTTCTGAATGAAATGCAAATTCTAACCCATCAGTCATACAATAGTTACATAATGGGATGTGATGATAACTTTGTAATAACAAAAACGTGTGTGAGTAAATAAACCAAAAACAGAAAGAAATACAACTGAGTAAAGGGTTCAACCCTGTATTAACACACCTTCCCTTAGTGATATAAAAAACCAACAGCATCTAAAACTTTTAAATGCATTTGAACATCATATTTTGAATAATAGATAATGAGTTAGTCTTATATTCATACTGCAGCACGTAGTGCCCCGTGTGACTGGGTCCCTGGTGTGAAAAAACGTTATCCTTAATACCACCTAGAACATTCATGAAGCTGCCAAATGTCTCCAAGGAAATTTATATGTGAATATGCCTTGGAGACATGAGCCTCTGATGAGTCTTTCTTCACTGAACCTCATTTCCATGTTGGCGTCCCTGGTAACGGTGAATGGTAACTGGAAGAGACAGACAGTGCTAATATGGGGAATATAGGTGTCGGGTGCATGGTGGTGGTGCATTTTTGGTATTTCTGTGGGTAGGAGGCCAGGACGCACATAAAAACAGGTTAGGAACAGGAAGAATTCATTATCATTATTTATCAGTGGGTAAGTGAGGGGTGGAAGAAAAAAATCACGGCCAATCCTCTCATCTCTTTTAAAAGTCAAACTCCCTTTGACGCACTAACAGTTCGGTAACGGGGGTGGGTAGTGCAGAGGAACGTCTCCCAAGAGGAAACTTGAGTGAAGTTATAATGGCTCCATTTAAATTGTGAGAGTGTTTCTGGACATATCAAATGTCCAGCATTCACCATGTTTTCATTTGCAGTTATTAAATACACTATAGTACAATACATTCAAAGAATGTGATAAGTATTTTGCATGTTGTCTTTATTATGTTACATACTTGTTATGTTAAAGGGGTTGCATAATGAACAACCATTGAAGTATAAAACGAACTGGATACAACGTTTGAGTCAGGAGCCAGTTCATTCCTATGAAGGTCCTCAGTGGCACATGAAGCTCCATCATTGAGCCAAAACCGCGTATAAAATTACACGGATGTTAGGCACTGCTTCTGCACTGTGTGGCCCATAGAGCAGGTGCACTAGAGACTTCTGCTGGCCGAACAAACTATTCCGATTTAGTGCTCCGCTAACTTGAATAGGGATTTAATGACATACCTTATTTATTCAGGGAAGGTTCTCTGAGAGGAAGCCTCTCTTTTGCAGGATCGCTCTGATAACATTCATACAGTTACATACATTCACACCTAGAAGCTGCCCAGTACAACCACAGCCTGATCTGCTGGCCACTGAGCAGCTCCACAAGAGCGGATGGGGTTAAGGGCACTTCAGTGGTGGTAATGAAGGGGGTGGTAATGCTGCTCTTTTCACTTTCACACAGATTTGATCAAACCCACGACCTCCCGGTCACAAGCTTGCTTCTCTAAGCTTTAGACCACGACTCCCGGTCACAAGCTCGCTTTTCTATGCTTAAAGCCGCCTGCGCATGATCCGCGGCAAAACCGCGAGTTGGTGCGGAGCGAAAAGGCAAAGCGCAGCGCAGGAACGTTCTGGAATTGGTTGCGCCTTGAAAGGTCAGCGGCAACGAGGTCAAAGTTGAAATAATTTTAACTTATTCCGGCAATTCCGAGTGCCTAGTTGGGCGGAACGGCTCTCCCCATAGGAAAACAGCAGAATGGCCATGTGTAGGCAGTTTTAGGCCACCACTCCTGGTCACAAGCTCGCTTCTCTAAGCTTTAGGCCACCACTGTAAGGAAGTCTATGGAAAAAAGTATTTTTGGGCCAGAGGGCATCACGTGACGGGCCGGGAAGTTGTAATTCCACTGTTTGGCCACTACAGTATGTCCAATGCACTTCTTGGGGTCCTGTGACCAACCCACAGAGAATTATCACCCAACCCTGCAGTTCCTGTCAGCTCTACTGAGCATTTTAATGTTCTTGAGCTCATTGGTTGTTTTTTTTTTTGGCCTGCGACTCATTGGTCTCACTTCCAGACACAGCAGGTATAGCAACTAGTTGGTGAATATAGCGGAGCATTTAGCCGCTAAAGAGCCTAAAACACCTTGAACAGTGCCTCAACTTGAAATGACCACATCTTTTTTTTGAGTGGAAAATCCCAATCAGTTAGTTATTTCACTAATCAGGATCATCCTTAAATATATAATTATATAATGTATAGTTAAATGCCAGATAAACATGTAGAATAAAAAATATGGAGATGCCATTATGGGCTAACAGACCTGCTCAAACCTTCAGAAAAATGTGAGGTCCACAGACAATTTTCCAACAGTCAGGTTGTAATCCTATTATATCAGGCACTCTGCTCAGACAAATGAAATCATCTGCTGAAACTGGAGAGAAGCCAAGTTTACATAAATAAATTAAGCAACAGATTCACTTCCACCCCCTTCAGTGATTGCACCTGGATTCCCTAAACAGAAAAACAGCATAATTTCACTGATAAGGGCCTCTAAATAAATTGCACTCAAATTGTATTTGATTCAAATGAGTCTTAGTGTTTTGGACCTTTGTAAAATTTGTAATGCATTGGTCATGTTATGCATACTTTTTATTCCTTCAAAGTAAATACAGGGAAAGTAAGAAAAAATACTATTTTCACAGTATATAGTAGTAGTAGTAGTAGTAGTGGTAGATAGTAGTAGTAGATAGTAGTAGACAGACTAACAGGTTGTTTAAATCAGTGATTCCCAACCAGGCGTATTTGTGCCTTAGGGGGAACCTCTACAGTTGCCGCAGGGTATGAGGAAGGCAAGGCAAGGCAGCTTTATTTATACTTCACATTTCAGAAACAAGGCAATTGAAAGTGCTTTACATAAAACATTATGAAAAATTAGCAAGGACAAACTGCTCAATTTAATTTGAAAAAAGAAAGATTTTTTCAAAATATATAGCCAATATAAACTTGAGTCAGCTGTAACACCTCACTATGTTGTGATTAAGCATGCCTGATACTACTGAACTAGTTGGCAAGCAAGCAGGGATGTCTATTGGCATAAGCTAAAAGTAATGAATAAACTGTTCAAATTGCCTAAAAGTGTAGCTAAAAGTAAAACAGTTAAAAAAGGTAGCTGAGTAATGATTACACAGTTGAAATTGTTATATATTATATTGCTATACAGAAGTTAGCTTAGTAGGCTAATAGAAAAATGGCTATAGTTAGCTGAGTAATAGATGTATGGCTATTAGCTAAGTAGCTCATGGATAAACAGTTGAAATAGTTCGCTAAAAGTAATGGATAAATGGTTGCCTTAGCTAAATAATGTGTAACTGGTTTAAATAGATATTATTAAAGTAAATGGTCAAAAGTAATGGATACATGGTTATAATAGTTAGCAAAAAGTAACTAATTGGAGAACCTAATGGATAAACTGTTGAAATAGATTCCACTCAGTAGTTATGTAAATGTAAATTTGACAGTTTAACGTAATGGAAAAAAAATTACTGTAACAATCAGTGTTGTAGTTTAGTCACCAACTGTCAATTCAGGGTCCCCAGTGTTCGAGTCCGAGTCCAAGTCTGAGTCACCAATAGTCCAAGTTGAGTCCGAGTCGAGTCACCATTACCTGAGTTCGAGTCTGAGTCGAGTCACGAGTCCAGAGAATAGCATCTCGAGTCTGAGTCCAGGACTCAAGTACTCCATCGCTGACCCCTGCATGAAACAGTTACAGACTAAATATATAACAAAATCTTATATAAACATTTTTATGAGCTATTACACATAAAAGTACTCAGAAACTTCATCCAACTCCAGAGTCCTATTTTATGAATGCTCCAGTTAGATTTAATAAATCCCAAGTCAGAGTCCAAGTCCAAGTCATCAGTGCGCGAGTCCAAGTCGAGTCAGGAGTCCAGAGAATAGCGACTCGAGTCAAGTCCGAGTCCAGGACTCCATGGGTACTCTGTCCCTGATAGCAACAACAATCGTAGTGTGAACATCTAGTTTTAAATCAATTCAAATTAACACGATGGCTGGTTTCAATAATGAAGTCCTTGAATTCATCTGACAAGGCTGTGGTGGTAGCCTTCATTAGACAAAAAAGACCCATGTTGATAGCATGGTATTAATGCGGGCACACACTCATTACACACACACTCGCAAAGTGTCAAAGCGGGAGTGCATAACAAGGTCTGAAAGAGTTAATCAGCTTTAGCTTCAAGGTAGCGGCCTGTTTCAACAGGCAAGTGTGAATGGATGGGGCTGTTTGATCGCTCATTATCCAGGTGCGCTGCTCCAAGGTTGCAGTGTTATTGCATCTTGACTAATTATGTAAAGTCAATATCAAAGTCTTTTCACATCTAAATTCATTATTCTTGGCAAGGACCTTTTCCCACTGCTACATTCATTAATGCTACACTATGAAAATCCTGGGACTTTAATACAACCACGATCCTATCCCTGTACTCCGTCTGAGCTTTTAAGTCATGAATGTCCCTTAATGGAAGGGTATCTGGCTGGCTTTGGAAAGAAAACTTTAAACTGTTTGTTTTGGTGGGACTGAATGTTGCTCAAAACCAGACTGAAGCCACAATATGTTTAACTGTCCGTGGCTGTGTGTGTGTCTGCATGAACGCGTGTGTAAGTTAGTGTGCAGTGTTAGCTTTATTCCTAAAATCGTCACTTTCATCTCCCCAAATAGGCCACAATAGATTATTGGAATTTCTAAAAAATCCAAAGTCCCTAAAAATGCAAGAATACTGTGGCAAACATGCTATTATCTTGGCCCTGAAGAAATTACAGTATGTGATATATTAAAAAAAGGAATTGAAATGAGGACTTCACTGACACTGTCAGAATTCCCATTAGTGACCAAAAAAAAATGAAAGATCTTCCATCAAAGGCTGAGATGACAGCATTGCATCATTCACTTCCACCAGCTGGAACTGCCTTTTTTTCTTCACAAACCTCAGATTACTTCTTATCTGTAGTTCTACACCGTAATACTTGAATATCTCCCTCTATTTCACCTGATTGTTTAACGCACCCGTGGAGAACAATTTTCAACGATGAAAAAGAAAAACACACCTCCCTTTATAGTCACTTATCCCACTGAGGGATAGCTTTCCTGATTTGAAAAGTAGATTTCATCACCAGTGAGTAAACACTGTTGTCACTGAAGCACTTGCTTTCTTTTTCTTTGACCTGCAATACGCAAACTATATCAAATGTGAAGGAATGATCCCAAGTGTATTGCATTTTAATGCCGTTATTACAGCATACGAGGACAATTAGTTCATCAGCAGAAAAGAGGAGATCATTTCCAACGGCTCAGCTCCATTTAATGGCAGTCCCAGGGATGCTGGCACAGCAGAATTAAACCCTGTACCAAAAGAGTGCAACAGTGGATGGCATTTAGAACCATAAACAGCTACTTATAAGTTATGATTGTGTAGGCAATTTACATAAAGAGCCACTGTACTTAGTAAAAGAAAATTGGTGTGAGAATGCTTAAACAAAAGAGCGTGATTGGCTTCTTTAATCATAGAAAATATGTTGCCATGCAAAATCACTCTTGAACTGAATTTATATTTAACAAGGTAATTTACAATAACAGCAGGCATTTCTGCGGACAGGCTTAAGTCGGATGCTGCCGCTTTATTATATTCTGTAATGTTCTATCATAAAAAAAAAGGTAAGTTGGTCGAGATCAGATGATGTATAGCTTCAGCAACACCCATTCCAAGACATCTATTATTCTTTGACAGTTTCACGGTTGTCGGGCCACCCATAATGATATCCGATGGGTCAACTTGAAATTCGACAGGTGAGACGGTATGTCATCGTGACATAAGGACAATGGGAGCAGCATGAGGGGTGATAGCAAGAAAAATTGATTTAGGGGCATTTCTTTCGCCAACATTTTTAGCAGGCGTGAAGATCATCCTCACATATGTCCACTGGATGGACATTTCAGAGATGATAGATTTTAGCAGAACGAGCTTTAAAGGATTATTTTGTCTGTTTTCTTTTGTCTCCCATGCTACTATTGCAGAATGTTTTTTATTTGTGTGCTGAAATGTTGGTATAGTTAGTAGAAGAACCTTGATGTTTAAATATAAAACTGTGCAAAAGTTCTACATGATATATGCTATCAGTTCAAAATAATGACTGAGCTAACCTCCAGCTGTGAGAAGCTTGACACAGCCTCAGTCACTTTGAAAAGAAGACATACACACTCCTGAGAGAGTTACGTCAATGCTTGAGTTGCCATGGCTGCATGGCGAAATCTCTGATGTTTATTCCCCCTCCCCAATGCTTTCAAAACGGCAAGACAGGAGATACTAATCAAACTCAAAGTTCTTTTAGTACCATGAAGAATCATGTAGCCTTTGCTGCCGCCTCCTTGTTCTTGTCACTCCTTAAAAATGATAAATGATTTTGCAATGTGTTAAATAAATTAGCTGGAACGTTGCGAGACAAGGAGAGCGCCGATCTGTGGGTGGGAGCTGATAAAGGTGTCCTTGAGATATTTCATGCAAGAAAATCACAGTGGATTAAAACAAACGATTGCAAATAGCTGTTCGGTGGAGGTGAAAACGCGTCCCGTGATTCGCCTGCGGTATCTCTTATTGCTCAGTTCCAGTCACTAACCCTAACCCACCAATTAACTAAATCAAACTACAGTAGCTGCAAGCAGAACTGTGAAAGCCTTTTTCTGTTTCATACACAGCAGGTCGTGAACATGCAAACATGTCAAATTTGTCTCTCTGTCGTGTTGTAAATTACAGGGGGGCAAACAAATCAACGATTATGGAGAACATGTTTTCCCAAAAATAGTCAAAATAGTCATTTAAGGCCCTGTCAATCAGCTTCCTACTATGAGTAATGTTGTTTTCGATCAAACAGTTTAGGTTATTTGACAAGAGAGATTTCTGTATTTCTTTTGTTTCTCTGTGCCCTTATCGCAGGTTTGAAGTGGACGGGGCTCACTTGGAAAAAGGTGATGTCCTGTACTTCTGTGCATCAGCTGTCAATCAAACCGGATCAGACCACTCTCACAGTCCTGATGAAGAGTTCTTGGGGTAAAGTCTTAACAAATAGAGAAATAAGTTTCAGGGGCTTTAAAGGTCCAATGTGTAGGAATTTGTCCCATCTAGCATTGAGATCATATGTCGCAATCAACTCTCTCGCGCCACGCAGTTCAAAGTACGTATTACAGCTACGGTAGCCTTCACGCTTCAAAAAGCCGGTCTCTTGCTCTTTTCAATATCCTTTTTCTTTTTCTGGGCAAAGAAGAAGACTCCTGTTCTTGAAATTTGGATTTTGAATACGTGTGGTCCTCCATGTTTCCTTCTTCAAACTTGCCGTGGCCGGGAAGCGACGATACCCATTAGCAGCATTAGCAGCACCTGTGAGTTTATCATGTGACAGCGAAAATGCGAAAGGCGGAGCAGTATGTCCTGTATTTCCCTTACCGACTAACGTATTTCAAGATGGTGCATGAATATTGAGCGTCTACCCCAGTTCATGCGAATGCAAATGTAAAATTTCAAGCCAAAAGGAATACTTGGAATTGATGGTGGTGGTAAATATTCATGAAAAAGGACAAGTTTGTGAACGGGCAACACGGATTTTGATAATGAACAACTAAACACGTTACACACTGGACCTTTAAGTCTTTAGCTGTTCTTTCATGGAAACTCCTCTGGAAAACAGCAATTGCTTATAAATCCCTTTTATATAATAATTTAAATTCTTTTTCAAACACTTGAAAAAAAAAAAGCTAATACTCAGACCCTCTCTGTGGTGATGAAACTTGTACGAAATAGTGTAAAAAGGATGTGTGTATTTTCTTGTTGGAAATTAAGCAGTAATGTAATGTGCTACACCTAATTGACCAATTTTCTCTGCTTAAAACTAACTGTAACGTCTGGAGTGATAGTTGAAAACTTTTCTAACTATATTTCACTCAGGTTTTTTTGTTTTTTTGTTCTGTCACGACCAGCAGCAACAGTTTCGTAATATTGTTGTGGTATAAAAAACACCCACTCACACACAATACGGATAGATACACAAAGAAGCACAGATAACAGACTCAAAAAACCAAACACATTTCCCAGAGAAGGAAATCCACGAGCACACACAAACAGCTGACATGTTGTCTCTGTGGAAGCCTGATGTGCTGAAATCGGTCCAAATGCACTGTCACAGACTTCATTCTATACTAAAGTGTTTCAGCACTATGGGCAGTGTTGGGGAGTAACGGAATACATGTATTACAAATTATGAGTAACTGTATTCCGTTATAGTTACAATTTAAATAGTTGGTATTTAGAATACAGTTACATTGTTGAAATCAATGGATTACATACTTCTCTGTTTCACGAGTTTATTCACTCTCGCAACTCCATGCATTTCCCAGAAGCCCCAATACTGTATGAAAATGAAAAAATTAGCTATTTGCGTAACCACTGAGGTAGTGATGGAGCCGGAACCGGCACCACAGAGCCAAGGCAGGAATGCGTTTCTATCTTGGAAATTCAAACACCATTTCACATTAAAGAAAGAGAAGTGAGAACAAAATATAACTGTGCAGTGCAACCTCTGCTTGCCAGCAACCAACCTCCTTTCAGCGTCCAAATTACTCCACCTCCAACCTGAAGAAGCATCTTAAAGTAAGTTGTTTTTTTAATTAGCCAAGTGTAGTCGTCTGCTGTAGTTTTACTGGTCACCTTGCTATTTTATAGTTGAAGTGTGACTTTACATTCTTCTACGTGCTAATTTACTAGCCCTAGAGCCTTTGAAAGACTGACTAGCCCCGTTTGACATGCTAGCTAACGTTAGCTAAAATTAGCTCGTGGTAGCTTAGACTTCTTAGATTTCTGTAGTATGCAGTTCGGGACTACAAATACAAAAATGTATCTGCTTGTTCATGTACACATTCAGCCAGTTGGAACAGAAGAACACACCAGAATAGGCCTGTTTAGTAAGCTGTATGTGATGGCCACATTCCTACACTTATAAAATGCAATTCAATGTGGAAGTAATCCAAGTATTCAGAATACGTTACTCAGATTGAGTAACGTAACGGAATACGTTACAAATTACATTTTTGGGCATGTATTCTGTATTCTGTAATGGAATACGTTTTGAAAGTATCCTTCCTAACACTGACTATGGGCAGTACTTCAGCACCACGGACAGAAGAAGACAAGGTTTATTTAAAGAGATTGAATCCCTCCAAAGAGGCTGAAATGGGCGGTTATTGCATACATGGAGCGGTCGGTGTCATTTTTCGCTCCAATGAGCTCTGTGTCCTCTCGCTTAAGGTCAATAAGCTTCTGGTCAGTTTTGTGCCTCTTCCCAAATCCATTAAGAGTCGGTCGTGTATTTTTTGGTTGGGTGGAAACAACACAATTACGATGGGAACCTGCGAGATGTAAAAATAGCCCAGAATTTACACGTTTGCTAAATGAATGCTTGAAGAAGTAGTTAATAATGTGTAAAGTGGTCTTCATTTCTCCACCTCACATATGCTATAAATTGCAGTTATAAAACATAATATTCTCTCTGGTGTTCGTGGAATATATTTTTATTCCCTCTCCTAAATGTGTTATTAATGTACAAGTGAAACACCCTCAAGGAATCATAGGAGGCATGGCCATATCTTAGATTAGAAAAGGAGGAAAGAGAGAGAAAGAAATTTGCAATAAAACCAAAGTAAATCCCTCTGATACCATTTGGCAGACGGTTGCTTGATATACCTCAGGCTGGATATTAAAAATCGCAGAAGGGCTGTCCAACTGACAACTTAATCCATTTAGAGACACTGAGTAAGCAGCAGCAAGCTGAGTCAGGGTCAGTGTACACAGAGGTCTGTCAGTTCTCACGTGAGGCACATTAAGTTTATCTCTCATCTATTCCACACGCTTAAGAGTCTGACAAAAACAGCAGGCAATCAGAAGAAAAACACAATTATCCTGTTTTGAAATCATGATGATTAAAACATATCAAAACATGAAAGTAAGGACATCGCTGTGTTGATGTAAAAATATATAATGCATAATCCTTGGATTGCGAAGGGTAGAGAAAAATACCTTTTGAAAACGGAGCAGTTTAATATGTTAATTAATAAGGCCATGATCCAAGGTAGAGCAAGATTGGCTGGGGACACAGCGGCCTCGCTGACTCTCCTATTAGTACCCGCAGAAGAAAGGAGGAAGAGATTTGGTGAAAATGGAATATACAGTGTGGTGGCTTAGATAACAAAGAAGCTGTGAACTTTTGGCGCTACCGCAGAGAGAAAAGTGATGTAGAAGCTGGGAACAAGTCTGATTATAAAAAAAGATGATGTGATGGACTTTCACAAGTAAAGTTCCAGCCATTAGAGAAAATATAGAACTACCTGTGCCCTCCCCCAATGTCTCAATATAGCTTCTTCAAGAGAATTTACTTTAAAAAGGTGATATATAGCTCCATGGTTTATAGTTTGACACTGAAGTAATATCCTACCTGATGACATTAGCTCCTAGCTACACAGAAATGTTTGATCTGACCAGCTTACCGTGGTGGAAGAATTATTCAGATCCTTTACTGAAATAAAAGTACTAATACCACATCGTGCAAATACTCCACTACAAGTCATTGTGCAGTGAAATGTTCCCTGTCAGTGTTTTACTATTATATATGATGTTTTTTGGATCAATATACTGCTGCAATAATGCGTATGTTGCATTTTATTGCTGTAGATGTTTATGTTTGGGCTAGTTTTAACTCCTTTATATACTGTTGGGTAGTTTAACCAACAGAATTGAAAGGTAATGCATCATATTCCATAAGATACTGTACTCTGAGAACCATGTATTTATAAAAAATCTACTTTTCATCAGCTAAAAAAAAAACAGCCCTGTTTTTAGCTTTTTGACGATGCATTTTCCAGCTGATCCAAGATGCTTTTTAAATTGTTTATTTAGCTTAAAGTTGTGGTAAGCAATTTATTTTGAGTGTTGTTGGGCAATAATTTCATAATAACATATTAGCGTATTGTAATTCAAGTGGTCTGAGAGAAGAGTAGACTTCTACACCTCCTCTTGGCTCTGTTTTCTAGCTTTAGTAAATCTAGCCCGTGACGGAAGATTTTGGCCAATCACAGGTCATTTCAGATAGAGAAAGTGTTCCTATTGGCTGTTCTGCACATTGCATATGCCGGTGCGACAGAGACGGGAGAGGGAGAGCTGCAGGAAGAGGTCTCACTCTACTTCAAATCCTGTTTGGTTTTGCTTTCTAACCACTGTAAGTTTAAGAAGTAGAGGAATGTTCTCAACCCATCAAGGAACTATTCATACTTCAGTTCATCACATACATTTAATATCAACACATCTGGACATACGTGGTTCTCACTGGACAGGAAGGGAATTTGTCTCTGAGATGTAGTGGAGTGGAAGTATAAAGTTGCATAAAACAGAAATACTCAAGTAAAGAACAAGTACCTTGAATTTATACTTAAGGGCAGTACTTTAGTAAATGTACTTAGTTACATTCCACCACTAGCTTAGTATGCTAGTATGCTAGTGTGCTTATTTATTACTGTATGTACTGTACAGAATGGATCTGTTATGAACATTTTTGACAGTCATAAGCATGAAACCTTTAGGGTATAGTTTTACATTTTGGGAAATACACTTTATTTGATTTCCTGCCAAGAGTGAGATGAGAAGATTGACAACACTCTGACAGAGAGTGATGTCAATATTTTCATCTTACTCTTGGAAGGAATATGCATATTTTTCCAAAAGGTCAAACTATTCCTGTAATGGAAATCCAGAGAAATCACTTAAAGTGTAAAGTATTTGGGACTGATGATGTGCCAGTAATCAAAGCAATTAGCTTACCTCCTCAACTACTACTTTTTCAAAAGTATTTTATGAAGTTAAAAAGAAGAGGTTACTGGTTGCTCTGTATACTCAAACTTAGTTCAAACAAGTGTCTGGTGCTCTTGGAAAACACCGAATCAAACAGGATGAACAGGAAGGCAATCCAGGCACTCCAGAATGACAATGAAGAAGGACATTTAAAAAGCCTTTATTCAACAGGGCTTTAAAGGTTTTATTTTTTTATTTAGCCACTATAATAAAGCCTTTTTAATATTTCCTTCCTCGTCATTTTGAAGTGCCTTCCTGTTTATACTATTTTATGATGTTGTTTCCATTCAAGGCAAAAAAGGGGTGTTCAAACCAGTGTACTGTGTTAAATCTGTGTTTGAATAAATATGTTTTTCTATAATGGTTAGTACAATTTCAAATGTGTAATTTTTCAGCCACAGCTTGTTGTTGTTGAGAGCAAATCATTGTGTGCAATGTTGTTAAAACCTGTTCATATCCACCTCTTTTTGTTTGATTTTTCGCCTATGCGCCATATCCAAATGGAAACGCTTCTAACAGAAGAACCACAAGGCCATAAAGCATGTATGAGGCTTCATCTGAAACCTATATTCTTTTAGTTTCGGGAAATGTGTTCATTTAGCATGTGGTTAAAACACAAACTAAACTACATCAGTTAGTGTTTGGAGTTATTATTGGCCTAGACTAGTCAAACTATGTGATAGCATAATTCTGGATGGATGGATGGATGGATGGGTGGATGGATGGATGGATGGATGGATGGATGGATGGATGGATGGATGGATGGATGGATGGATGGGTGGATGGATGATTGGAGATGGATGGATGGATGGATGGATGGGTGGATGGATGATTGGAGATAAATGGATGGATGGATGGATGATTGGAGATGGATGATGGATGGATGGATGGATGAATGGATGGATAGATTTACATGAAAGTCAAAGTACAACTCTTTTGTTAGCCGTTGCATCACAAAACCTAGATGCTAACGACAGTTTCTCAGGCGTACAAGACACAACACAAGATTGTTTGTACTGATCCTTTGAGTATCAAATCCTCCAAACTGTGCAGTCATACAGTTGGTAATGTTTGCTTACAGTGACTCATATTGACAGGGGCAAACAGTCAATTCATTTAAGCGTTTCAAAAATATCAGCTCTGACAGGTGTCATTGTACACCATGTACTGACTTCATCTTACCCAGAGAGAGAGAGCGAGAGAGAGAAAGAGGGAGAGGGAGAGAGAGAGAGAGAGAGGTGAGTGGGTGGGTGATGGTGGGGGTGGAGAGGACCACATTGTTTGGACTCTTTGTGTCTCTTGTCTCTCACAACCCTGTCCCTGATGAGATCCAATTTTTGAACCAGACAATATAATCTGCTAGTTCAATACTGCCATCTTCTGGGTAACGTTGCCTGTTGTACTGTCATAAGCATCCCCTACTTTTCTCCACACAACCTGTTAACATTCCCAGCCCGTCCAATCATGATGCTTCCTCTCCCCAACTTTAAACTTAAACTTTAAACCAATGACAAAACACATTGTTGACACAGACAATTTAAATGTAGAGAAAGGATTTGTCTTTCTACTACAGGAGTGGATTTAACCAATTATTTTATTCCTGGTGAACTCATCTCCACTTAGCCCTACAGTTAGTGAGATTGTGTTACTATGGTGATGGATGCATGTAATTGTGCATGTAAACTATGCCAAGCAAAGTTAGAAATCTAAACATTTCCTTAGAAATTTGAAACTAATTCTAATGTTGTCACCTGTATGTATACTGTATCATATCTACATCATATATTTTGTTGCATATATAATAGCAGAGGTTTACTCTGTATCCTTGAAGGAATTGTTTCCTTAAAATAACATACGGTGATATACAGTACATAATTAAAAGATCAGCATTGTCCGGAGATTGTCAGATAATTGTTTAGCCACACCATGTTGGCCCATGCTAACTATGTAACAGTTTGGTGGAGTGGTGAACAGATAAATATGAAGAATGGTTATCAAACTTGCTAACTTCTGGGCTAACCAGCTATTGCTAAACAGCTTATCATACACGTTGCAGGTTTCAGAGAACTGAACACAATTTTTTGTGCTTACTTGTGTTTTGCTTTTTTGTTTCATAATGAAGGTTATGTGGTACACCATATATGTGAATACATTCAGATTATCAGCTGCAAACAGTTTTGTAAATTACTTCTACGTACATTATTAATTAAAAGATTTATGGATGATTTGGAATAAGTAAGAAAAAGAAAATGTCCTTCATATTTGCTCATTATGAAATATTTACACTTCAAATGAGTGCTGCAAAACATTTTGTAAATGACTTGTAAATTATTAACTTATACAGCTATTGTTTGTAAAACATAAGGGAAACTGAAAAAAGCACGTCACATAAACTCAGCATAAAAAGAAACGCCCCTTTTTCAGGACACTGTATTAAACATACTTCAAAATAACTTTAGAGATCTTCATTGTAAAGGGTTTAAACACTGTTTTCCATGCTTGTTCAATGAACCATAAACAATTAATGGACATGCACCTGTTGAATGATCGAAAAGACAATAACAGCTTTCAGGCGGTAGGCAATTAAGGTCAAAGTTATAAGAAAATTAGGTAAGTAAAGAGACCTTTCTACTGACTCTGAAAAACACCAAAAAAAAGACACCCAGGGTTCCTGCTAATCTGCGTGAACGTGCCTAATGGCCCTGACACACCAACCCGATAATCGGCCGTCGGACAGTCTGGCGAGGTCAGCGACTTGAGTCTGTCCGGTGTGTTCCGTGCCGTCATCCTTCGGAGGAGCTGTCGGCCTTCATTTTGGCTGACCTGACTTGCTGAGTCGGAGGGCAGGTAGTCGGACTCACTCCACCAATCAGATTGCTGGAGTGCTAACCCGGAAATAACGAGCGGGATGAGTGACGAACGCCTCTCAAAATCTGACGAAAATCTTTTAAACTGACCTTTTCGTAAAATACGAGATCGTATTTCGAACAAGCCGCCATTACTATCGGCTGGAGAAGCCAGACCCACGTGACGCATTGTCATTTCCGGTTTTCATTTGTTTGTATTACGTCTCGCGCACGGGCAGAACGTACGCTCAAGACGGCATCGCTTTGGTGCGTTCCGAGGCACTTTTTGGATCTCGGGGAGCTGACTGATCAGTCCGAGTTGGTGTGTCAGGGGCTTTAGGCATGGTGCAAGGAGGCATGAGGACTGCAGATGTGGCCAGGGCAATACATTGCAATGTCCCTACTGTGAGACGCCTAAGACAGCGCTACAGGGAGACAGGAAGCACAGCTGATCGTCCTCTCAGTGGCAGACCACTTGTAACAACACTTGCATAGGATCGGTACATCCGAATATCACACCTGCGGGACAGGTACAGGATGGCAACAACAACCGCAAGAACTGGCCAGTCTGGTGCAGTACATGAGGAGGAGATGCACTGCAGTACTTAATGCAGCTGGTGGCCACACCAGATACTGAGGGCTTTTGATTTTGACCCCCCCCCTCTTTGTCCAGGGACACATTATTCCATTTCTGTTAGTCACATGTCTGTGAAAATTGTTCAGTTTATGTCTTACTTGTTTTTAAATTTATGAGTATTTACACGGTTCACACATTGTACATCACTGATAATGTCTTAAATACAAGTACCTACCCAACTTTTCTGAAGTTGTTATCGTGTGGAGTGTTTTTTCTTTGAATAAAAATTTAAATGCTTTTAAAGATGCATTCATTAATTTTTTCCAAACTACAACACCAGCTGACAGATTTGATCCTGACATAAGCTGACAAAGCTTTTAACTCAAGGCTGTTATTATTCAATGTTTTCACCCTCTCGTAGTAAATCAGCAACAAAGTGTTTCTTGTCCGCCCACACATCATCCCGCTTGGATAGACTGCGTTTAGTAACGTGTCATATTTCAGGATATCCCCATCAGTTAACCTGGGACAACCCCTCTGGAAGACTTTGATGCAACTGATGGTGAGACCAAGTTAAACAGGTCTGAATGAACCATAACACTGCTGAATGAACATTTACTACTCTTGAAAATGTCTTTGTCAACTGTAAAGCAGAAGGCAGCCAGAAACGTCCAGATATTGGCAGGTGATTGGCTCTAATTCACATTCTTACTTTGACAGATGTGCTAAAGGTCCTCATGAGGCTGTTTTTGAGGTGTTATATCCACAGAGATACTTGAGATTCTTTTTGCAGACTCTAGAAAATAGAGCAATCATCTGGATCAGAGGAGGAGAACTGGAGAGGTGAGATCAGAATAAACAAGAAAAGTACTAACAGATGAAGTAGCAGTAATGCATTTAGTTGTTGTACCATTAATAGTAGTTGTAGTGGTAACTGTGGAGGCAGCAGTAACTGCATGCAGACAGAGTGTAAAAAAAGAAAGAAATATATATCCTCTTCTGGTTTTTATAGTAGTGTCCTGAAATCCCAGAATTTCACGGCTGCTGTTTAAAATATAAACATTGAAGTGTGAGGACACACCAGCTCTGTAACAAAATTAGGATGTATATCTTTAACTTCATATAAGTTGGACTCCTGTCACTGACCGGTGAGTCCACTTTCTTTGCTGAAAGCTGATCTGGAACCAGCTGAGCATGGTTCCACCAGCAATATATTGCTGGAGGATGTGTGAACACCAGAGAATGTAAAAAAAAATAAGGTCAAAAGCCACAATATGAGAAACAGAACATGACAGGTAAATATAAATAGGCAACAAAACAACAACAACAAAAGGCAAGATAAATAAATCAGTCATTCTGAATATTTTGTTTCCATGCAATTACAAAAAATATAAAAGTTAAATAATGACATATGCTATAAAAGGTACAAGTAAAAGTACGCCAACAAGTACATCTACATGAGTAAATGTACTTAACATACAGTAGTTACATTCCACCACTGGTTGTGTTATACTGAAACACTTCAGGATAAATCCACATTTCAATTATTTTAGGGAAATTTAGGAACGAGCTGGTAGACCATTAATCATGAAAGTCTTTCCAAAACTTGTAAACAAACTCATATGCAACATAAATGTTCTGTTATCATAAATGAATGAAAGAATAACTATTGTAAGTCACATTTAATGATATTTTGACATTTTCTTCTCTGCAAACCAAGTTTGATGATTAAAACATTTGCACACTGACTCAAATTCAAATGCAATGCAACCACCAGACCATTATTGCTTTAAAAGTTATGTTTCCATAACTAAAACTAAAGTAACTGCTTTATGGCCCTGTAGTAATAAAATGGAAAAGTCAGCATTCGCAAAGCAAACTGTGCGCTCAGACAGAATGCTGTCTGTGGGGGAGTGGATTAACAGGATTAATTATTATTATTATTATTATTAATTAATGTTTCTGTGGTGAACAGAAATCATGTGTATGTAGTGGAGAAAAAACCCATCGGTCTCTCATTATAGGTTGTTCACCTCAGAGGGGACTGTCAACTACAGCTCGTATTTAAACCCAAATTTAAATTTAAAGGTCCCATGGCATGAAAAATTTACTTTATGAGGTTTTTTTTTAACATTAATATGAGTTCCCCTAGCCTGCCTATGGTCCCCCAGTGGCTAGAAATGGTGATAGGTGTAAACCAAGCCCTGGGTATCCTGCTCCACCTTTGAGAAAAAGTAAGCTCAGATGGGCCGATCTGGAATCTCTCCCTTATGTTGTCATAAGGGGCAAGGTTACCTCCCCTTTCTCAGCTTTGCCCATCCAGAAAATGTGGCCCGCCCATGAGAAAGAGAGAGTGAAGCATGGCAGTTGGTCAAGGCCACACCCCCACCCTCCACCTTGCCCGGCCTCTCTCCTCCTCAATAGCATTTAAAGCTACAGACACAGAATTGGCACGTCCTAAGGAAAGCTCCTCGTGGGACTGGCTGTAATGGCTGTAATTCTGCACCACGGCTGAATTTCGGGAAAAAGACTTCAGATACAGTATTAGGGGATCACTGAGGCCTATATAAAAGCATCCAAAAAGCAGCATGTCATAGGACCTTTAACTTTTTACTTGAAAATCAGACATGTCATTTGGATAAGCAGGTCAATGAGTTTATATGATCCCCTACAATTCCTGATACTGAATACTGGTGTCAGATTTTGAGGGTAAATAAGGAGAACCCAATGTTAAACAGTAAGAGATACATCCTGCTATTTATTTGATTAGAGTTTTAATGCTGATGTGCCCTGGTGCGATGACCAAATAGTACAGGTGGAAATGTACACAAAATGGTTCACGAGGGGTGTTAATTTTACAGGTGCACGAGTGCATTCACTCACCATCCATCCATCCATCTTCATCCGCTTATCCGGTATCGGGTCGCGGGGGTAGCAGCTCCAGCAGGGGACCCCAAACTTCCCTTTCCCGAGCCACATTAACCAGCTCCGACTGGGGGATCCCGAGGCGTTCCCAGGCCAGGTTGGAGATATAATCCCTCCACCTAGTCCTGGGTCTTCCCCGAGGCCTCCTCCCAGCTGGACGTGCCTGGAACACCTCCCTAGGGAGGCGCCCAGGGGGCATCCTTACCAGATGCCCGAACCACCTCAACTGGCTCCTTTCGACGCGAAGGAGCAGCGGCTCTACTCCGAGCTCCTCACGGATGACTGAGCTTCTCACCCTATCTCTAAGGGAGACGCCAGCCACCCTCCTGAGGAAACCCATTTCGGCCGCTTGTACCCTGGATCTTGTTCTTTCGGTCATGACCCAGCCTTCATGACCATAGGTGAGGGTAGGAACGAAAACTGACCGGTAGATTGAGAGCTTTGCCTTCTGGCTCAGCTCTCTTTTCGTCACAACGGTGCGATAAATTGAATGTAATACCGCACCCGCTGCGCCGATTCTCCGACCAATCTCCCGCTCCATTGTCCCCTCACTCACGAACAAGATCCCAAGTTACTTGAACTCCTTCACTTGGGGTAAGGACTCATTCCCTACCTGGAGAAGGCACTCCATCGGTTTCCTGTTGAGAACCATGGCCTCCGATTTAGAGGTGCTGATCCTCATCCCAGCTGCTTCACACTCGTCTGCGAACCGATCCAGTGAGTGTTGGAGGTCATAGGCCGATGATGCCATCAGGACCACATCATCCGCAAAAAGCAGCGATGAGATCCCCAGCTCACCAAACTGCAACCCCTCTCCACCCTGACTATGCCTCGATATCCTGTCCATAAATACTACAAACAGGATTGGTGACAAAGCGCAGCCCTGGTGGAGGCCAACCCTCACCTGAAACGAGTCAGACTTACTGCCAAGAACCCGGACACAGCTCTCGCTTTGGTCGTACAGAGATTGGATGGCCCTGAGAAGGGACCCCCTCACCCCATACTCCCGCAGCACCTCCCACAGTATCTCCCGGGGGACCCGGTCATACGCCTTCTCCAGATCCACAAAGCACATGTAGACCGGTTGGGCATACTCCCAGGCTCCCTCCAGGATCCTTGCAAGAGTAAAGATCTGGTCCGTTGTTCCACGACCAGGACAGAATCCGCATTGTTCCTCTTCAACCTGAGGTTCGACTATCGACCGAACCCTCCTTTCCAGCACCTTGGAGTAGACTTTACCGGGGAGGCTGAGAAGTGTGATACCCCTGTAATTGGCACACACCCTCTGGTCCCCCTTTTTGAAAAGGGGAACCACCACCCCGGTCTGCCACTCCTTAGGCACCGTCCCCGACTTCCACGCAATGTTGAAGAGGCGTGTCAACCAAGACAACCCTTCCACACCCAGAGCTTTAAGCATTTCTGGACGGATCTCATCAATCCCTGGGGCTTTGCCACTGTGGAGTTGTTTAACTACCTCAGCAACTTCCACCAGGGAAATTGACGACAATCCCCCATCATCCTCCAGCTCTGCCTCTACCATAGAGGGCGTATTAGTCGGATTTAGGAGTTCCTCAAAGTGCTCCTTCCACCGCCCTATTACCTCCTCAGTTGAGGTCAACAGCGTCCCATCCTTACTGTACACAGCTTGGATGGTTCCACGCTTCCCCCTCCTGAGGTGGCGAACGGTTTTCCAGAAGCACCTTGGTGCCGACCGAAAGTCCTTCTCCATGTCTTCTCCGAACTTTTCCCACACCCGCTGCTTTGCCTCTTTCACGGCAGAGGCTGCAGCCCTTCGGTACCTTGCAACTGCCTCCAGAGTCCTCTGGGATAATATCCCGGAAAGACTCCTTCTTCAGTCGGAAGGCTTCCCTGACCACCGGTGTCCACCACGGTGTTCGTGGGTTACCGCCCCTTGAGGCACCTAAGACCCTAAGACCACAGCTCCCCGCCGCAGTTTCAGCAATGGAAACTTTGAACATTGTCCACTCGGGTTCAATGCCCCCAGGCTCCACAGGGATGCACGAAAAGCTCCGCCGGAGGTGTGAGTTGAAAGTCTGTCGGACATCCAGACGTTCCCAATTCACCCGCACTACCCGTTTGGGTTTACCAGGTCTGTCCAGAGTCTTCCCCCACCCTCTGACCCAACTCACCACCAGATGGTGATCAATTGACAGCTCTGCCCCTCTCTTCACCCGAGTGTACAAAACATACGGCCTCAGATCAGATGAAACGATTATAAAATCGATCATTGACCTTTGGCCTAGGGTGCTCTGGTACCAACTACACTTATGAGCATCCCTATGTTCGAACATGGTGTTCGTTATAGACAATCCATGACTAGCACAGAAGTCCAACAACAAACAACCACTCTGGTTTAGATCAGGGAGGCCGTTCCTCCCAATCACGCCTCTCCATGTGTCTCCATCATTGCCCACGTGCGCGTTGAAGTCCCCCAGCAGAACTATGGAGTCCCCCACTGGAGCCCCATACAGGACTCCATTCAAGGTCTCCAAGAAGGCCGAATACTCCGAACTCTTGTTTGGTGCATACGCACAAACAACAGTCAGAGTTTCCCCCCCCACAACCCGCAGGCGTAGGGAGGCGACCCTCTCGTCCACCGGGGTAAACTCCAATGTAGTGGCGCTCAGCCGGGGACTTGTGAGTATCCCCACACCCGCCCGGCGCCTCACACCCTGGGAAACTCCGGAGAAGAAAAGAGTCCAACCCCTATCCAGGAGTATGGTTTCAGAACCAAGACTGTGCGTAGAGGTAAGCCCCACCAGATCCAACTGGTAGCGCTCCACCTCCCGCACAAGTTCCGGCTCCTTCCCCCACAGAGAGGTGACGTTCCACGTCCCCAGAGCCAGCGTCTGCTGCCCGGGTCTGGTCCGTCGAGGCCCCTGACCTTCACTGCCACCCATGTGGCAGCGCACCCGACCCCAGCGGTTCCTCCCACAGGTGGTGGGCCCATGGGGTTAGAGAGAGGTGCCACGTAGCTTTTTCGGGCTGTGCCCGGCCGGGCTCCGTGGCAAACCCGGCCACCAGGCGCTCGCTGACGGGCCCTCCATCTGGGCCTGGCTCCAGACGGGGGCCCCGGGCTTCCTCCGGGCAGGGTCACATCATCTCTACCTCATTCACTCACATCATTCTTAAATGATCAAGCTGCTGTTACTGTTAAAAAGGATCAAACAAATGATGATCTTGTGGTTGACGTGCAGTCTGTTAGTTAATTCACCAACATAGATTAATTGAGATGATATGAATCCCGACAGATTATTCACCGCACGGTTTAGGATAAATTTAAGAGCTCTGTAGCAATGACATTCACACATTTCTTCATTTTTTTAAGATTATTTTTTTGGCATTTTTAGGCTTTATTATTGATAGGACAGCTTAGACATGAAAGGGGAGAGAGAGGGGGAATGACATGCAGCAAACGGCCGCCGGTCGAAACCAAACCTGTGGGTGCTGCGCCAGGGCCCCCTACCAGGTGAGATACCCAGGCGCCCGACATTCACATATTTCTTTACAATAATGTTACCTCTGAACATGTAAAAGGCTAATATATAACTTAAGCTTTCACATTTAAAACAATGACATGCATAATTGGGTATAAATATATAGACAAAATTCAAATATGCTGACCGTCGTTAGGTGAGAAATCCCCCGGCAAAACCATCATTTTTCAATTTTGAGTTTTGGGCTATTTTACTTCCTCAGACTATTGGCGAAAAATACATCTAAAATACACGTTTATGTGTATGTTTTTATTTTACTGCACTTTGTGTATTTGCACCTGTGAATTTCTCCTAAATTCAGCAAAAGTTTTAAAACTTTAGATAATGCCTCATTTGCATATTGTTGTGTCTTTAGTTGCAGTGCTGCGTTGCCGATGTGTGAAGGAGAAACTCTGCTGACACTGATCTTGAGTATAAAAAGGTTTATTACATCAAAGATTTCAGCATCAATTACGAGCCCTGCAGAGCTCGGAGAGACGACAGACCTGATCTTCCAAAATGGTCGCTCTCCCGTTTTGCTGTTAACACATGGTATATATTCTGTGCATTGTATAACCTAAAGTGGGGGTGTGAGTATATGCTTGGAGTAGGGAACTGACCATTTAAGGCCTTATACATGGTATAGCTCCTACAGAATATCTTCTGTCTTAGGGGGCCCCTTCTAATGTTAGCAGTTTCCAAATGTTTCAGCAACAGTAGGGTAAAGTTCATAGGAATTCCCTTATATGGCAAACCTTAAGTCAAAGTTGTAAACCTTCAGATACCACAATATTTTAACAAAACATTTCAGAAAACTTTTAATACAAAAATATATGTCTTAATGTAAGTAATTAACTGGGAAAGGTTCATGTTGATATCTGTTAGTTTCATTATGTCTTGCAAAATGTCTGATATTTTATAATTCATATCTTCAAAGGTCGTTTTCTCGAAATGGGTTTTTCTCACACTCTGGCCAGAAATCTCCACTTCAGTAGCACTTACATACACCAAACTTTCCAGATACATTCCTATCTATATTCCGAAGGTTTTTACAGAGGGGTTTGTTCAGATATCATTCATAAATCATTCCTAAATTATGTAACAATTTATACCTAAAAAACGTGGCGAAAATGGATTTTTCATGGCTGTTGACACCATATTCTGATTTATGCAGTGATAAAAGGAGATATCCAAAATCCCCTCTGTAAAAACATTTGACTCTAATATGTCAACAAAATAAAAGAAGAATTTTGAACCTGGCTTTTTTCCAATGTTCAGATTTCTGCTCTGGAAATGTATACAAATTAGTGCATATTTAACAAGATAATGCTTAATTTCCATATTTAAACATAAAATTCCAGAAAACTTGTAATACAAAAGATATTTGTCTTAATGTAACTAATCAACTGGGGAAGTTTCATGGTAATATCTATTAGTTCATTCTTTTTTCCTATTCACCTGCAGTGTCTCCCCTTAGATGACCTACATGTGAATGCCATCAGATCTCCTGAAGTCAGAGAACAGCCGGTATCAGCTGGGTGAAATGAGGGCAAAGCCAACATCCAGACCTGACCCAGCTATCTTTTGTAAAAGAAACAAGAGCAGTTAAGGTCAGTAATGCAGCATATCCAGACAAGCCACAGCCAGAACTGCTATCTGATATTCAAATTAAAACCCTCATAGCGCACTGACTAACAACCTGGCTCACATAATATGCCACAGTGATAATGAATGGACAATTTAGGCATTTGTGTAGGGAAATTCTCTCTTTCGCTAACTAGTACTGCCAGCTCTTTGCCCTCCTGTACTGTAAAAGGAAAACTCAAGGTAAGACACAGTTCAACAGTTCTGATACGGATTCATTAACCTTCTTAAGGTTTTGGTTGTCGTGTCAGAAAGTATAGCTCAGAATGGAGAAATACTTCGCACATCTATTAGATGAGGAAGGTGCGTAGGAGAGGGATGAGTAGGTCAAAAGTTGCAAAGAAACTCCTGCACACTGTCTAACTTGCAAAGTTTAATTTTATGGCTAGCACTTGTTATGTAGAAGCCTTACAGGCCATGTAGGCATATAGTTGTGTGACTGTCTGTTGAGTGAAGGTTTGGGAAAAGGCAGCAGATAGATGAAAAAGACGTCCACATCAAAGCTGCTGCCCTAGCAGCATCATGTGAATGTCCTCTTTCCTGCTTCTCCAAATCAGGCGTGTGCCGATTACTCGACGCTATCTACTGTAGGTAATACACTGACTATGGATAAGGTACCTCATACAACCCCACTTCAAAAAATCCAAACTATCCCTTTAAGTAATGTATAACTATAATGCATTATTGATGATGACATTGCATTACAATGCAGGATGTATCATGAATTAAGAAATGAACAAGTCACTATGAATTTGCTCTATATCATTAATTAACAATTGTTAATTACTTAATTTTTTTGTTTTTATTAATTCATGCCACTAAATTAGCTGGAAACCAGTAATATAGGAAATGTTATTTGAGACCTATGCATTTGATCAATATGTCTGAGAGCAGAACCTGTTCTCATAGAAATATGCTATATAAGCTGTTTTTATTAAACTGGTCCCATGCAAACAAATACATGTTGCTGCATACAGTCTTTAGTAATGTTGACACAATCAGATTACTAACAATCAATTGTTCTATGTTCTCCTACAACATAGGGTCAGTTTCAATTAGTTTTAAGTCATCTTTAAGTCAAACAAACTCTAATCCATCCACGCACTTACAGGTGACTGAAGGGAATTTCATCTGTGACTTTTAACACTAGCGAAGTTAGAGAATACAAACACTGATCACAGACTACATGCAGCAGTCTAAACACTGCTTCAGCCAAGATAGAAATTCAGTTGGTTATAGAAATATGTAGCTTTTCTTCAATATTTATGTCAGAACTTGTGGTGCCCCGATGTCGAATCCTTCTTTAGGGCTGCTCTCACATGCATTGGGCTGGTGATAAAAAAAAAAATCAGGTATCATACTTTGCATACTTTGCATAACCATATTTTACCGGTGGTGTTTCTATCTTTCTTTTCCTTTATCAGGTAAAGTTGGGGTTAAGAAAGACCTGGCCAAGAAGGTGACATAAAAAACAATGTTACAACAATGCATACAATACAAAATCAACTCTAATAAATAACTTTCAAACCACATAAGTAGGCCCACACATACAATGTCCTATTAGGATGCATTGAGGTATGAAGTGCATAATAGCAGCAAACAATGTAATGCATTGCTTGAAGAGTATACAATTCCGTTTTCAGGACAGAATATGTAATTAAGCCACTTGTATTTGTAGTGTTTCATTATATAGAAATAATATTTTTAAGGAACTGGTTTACTTTATGATAGAAGAGTGACTTACATAACAGATACTGTATAAAATGACAATTACATGGCTACATTGGAGAGAAAGCCCTGAAAGAATGGAAGCTAGACGGTTCTTGGGTCACTGAGTGAGAGAACAGTAGGGGGGTACTTCTTATGGGAGGACTCGTGGAGACGCATTCCTCCCATAGTTTTGGGACACCTCTTCAGCCCGTGCATACGTCAGATCTGCTCGGAGTGAATAAAAGGAGATGGGGACTCCAAAAGAGGGAGAGAAAGAACTCATCGACTCACTGCCAGGTCTTGTGTTTGATAGAGAGATTTCACTCAGGAAAGATTAAAGATTACTTAACTTCTGAAGATGTGGAAAGTCTTTGTGATCCTCTGTGTTACACATGTGGGGAAATAATCACTGTTCATTCATAAGCTGCTTTTCTAGCTGTTATAAGAGGACCGTTTTTGGAAGCAAACATTTGATTAGAAATGTCTATTTTATCTCAGGTGTCAGCCTCATGTCCAAAGGACTGTCAATGTCCCCCTGACAACCCCAGATGTGCAGCTGGAGTCAGTCTCATGCTGGATGGATGTGGATGCTGTAAATGTACAATGACTTTTGCTCTGTTCCCTTCTCTTCTTTTTTATTATTTTACTCCTCTCATGTCAAACCACCTCACTACTTTCTCTGTTTCTCTAAAGCAGCCAAATCAGATGGAAGAACATATAGTACAACAAGAAGATTTACCAGAATGGGGAAATATTCCAGCCAAACTGCAAACACCAGTGCACTTGCATGGACGGTGCTGTTGTGTCTCCCTCACGCTGTCCAAACTGGGCTGCGCCAAGCCCAAGCGGGTCAAGGTGCAGGGACGGTGCTGTGAACAGCTAGTCTGTCCTGAGGAGGCAAAGACAGAGAGCTCTGTGGTGAAGAAACGCAGAAAAAGCAAGACAAAAACAGACCGTCTGAAGACGACCTTACCAACAAGAATGAGCTGGCTCCTGTGTGGAGAGGAAAATCAAATTCATTACCTGGTGAGTATTTTTTGCACAGTATCCTTTCTGGTGTCACTGCTAAAGAGAAAGACAAATATATAAGGAAATGTATGTGAGATTACAAACGTAGAGACATGTACATGAGATGTCTTGCCTTTAAACTCTTCTAAAGCTTGTTTTTTTATCTCTGTGCAGCTTTCCGGAGTCACCCAACAGGCCACATGTTGGTCAGAGGAGTCGAGTGTGTGTCTCAAACCACAGTACAGGAGTATCCACCAGGGTGACCAACAGCAACACTCAGTGCAAACTGGTATAAGAGACTCAGATCTGTGAAGTCCGACCATGCAACCAAAACACCTTTACCAGATTGAAGGTACATTCCACACTTTATTTATTCTTTAGCATGATACAATTTAATTATTTCATTTGATGGTGGTTTGTAATCTTAATCTAATGTAAGCATTATGTGTCTTAGATCTTAAAGCTTTAGTTTGTAACTTTTTTTTATAATAATGGACATCCGTTAATATTCAAACAATTACCTAATGAGTTGATACAAAACTAATTTAAGACAGCTTCACAAAACTCAGTATTTCTCAGTATGTCTATGTTTACAAAATGGTGTAGTCTGGCGACTTTCGCGCGCAGAAGCTTGAGTGAACATAATTACCTCTTCTGAAGAGTCCATCATGTTTTTTTAATCCTCCGTGTCCTCCTTGGGTGTGGGTGATGCACGATCACGGAAGGCTTGCATCATGTGGATGCAACGACAGTGTTGTTGTCATTACTTAGAACTCCTCATGGGAAGACAGAAGCTACGCACTATAGCTTTAACCATGAATAACATTACAATTTACATGTGCTTTTGATGTCTTCCCTCTAACAGAAAGGTCAGAAATGTAACCACATAGAAAAGGCCAGACGTCCAGTTAAACTGTCCCACGCAGGCTGCTGTAGCCTGAAAAAGTTCCAACCAAGGTACTGTGGGTCGTGCTCTGATGGCCAATGCTGCAGGCCTTACCGATCCCAGACGTTACCTGTCCACTTCCGATGCAAACATGAAGAGATCCTCGGCAGGATGGTGATGATGATTGAGTCTTGCAAATGTAACTTAAACTGCAAAGGCAGCAATGAAAAGACACCTGTCCGCTACGGACTTTTGAACGATATTCATAAACTGAAAATGTAAAGTTCTGAACAGAAGACCCCTTAAAGATGCAGTAGGTAAGACTTACTACATGAAGCAGGTCATTTAAAAAAAATCTGGCTCCTCTGGCACCACCTACAGCCTGTAGTGTGATTTGCAAAAATCCACCCCTCCCTGTTCAGATGCTCCAATCAGGGCCAGGGGGGGTGTTTAACTGCATGTCAATCACTGCTCGGGCACACGCATTTCATAGCGTCCTCCCCTCCCCCTTCCCTGCGCACAAGCTGCAGATAGGTTTCCTCCAACGGGGTAAGCGAGCATCCGGAAAACGTACCTCCTATGGGGAAATTCTGAGGCTAACAAGCCATCACCTCCCGTTAGCATCCCATTAACTCCCATTCATTTTGGCGTCACTTTGACAGCGAATAACTTTACATCTGAAGCGTTTAAAGACTCTATTTGTCCATTGTTTATTTCTAAAGAAACACGACAATGTATAAAAGGCTCCATTACCTTGTATCTCACATTATGGCCCCGTAGCAGTAGGCTAACGATTGGGTCATCATAACCATGCGACTTACTGTCGCACAGTAGAGAAATTACCGTATAGTCAGGAGAAGCTTGTATTTCTTTACAGATTCAGATTTCTCTTGGCACAGCTACCAGAAGACTTACACATTTCAGACAGGTTGCTCACGTCACATCTACGTCGTCAAGCTCAGTTTGAGGCTGCGCAGCAACACTCAGCCATCACCGGGAAAGTCTAATATCCTTCACTGGTCTCTGTCGAAGTCAGATGTGTCCATTTCTTTCACTGTCTATGGTTTCCTCCCCTTCCCCCCTGTTCACACGCGCTCTATCGTGCACAGCTCTCCCTTGTGGGGGGAGGGGCTTAGGAGACCGTTTGGGCTTTAGCAGAAAGGAGGGAGGGACTGAGAAGATGTCGATGTTAAAAAAATGTTGGCTAAGTCCTGGATCTTCACAATCCTACCTACAGCACCTTTACGCTTATTTTAATTTATTAAAATTAAATTAAGATTTAAAAGTAGAACCAACACTGTTGGTACTGTTTGTTTTCTGCAAAACTTGTAATGTTTATTGGTGTACAGCAATTTGTCAAACTAGTTTCCTTATCTGATTGACTAAAGGATGTTTTATATATTATTTTATTTGAAAAAGACAACTTCATATGTACATTTATTTTTTGGATCACTTTTTTTTAAACCTAAAACTCTTATTTGATAGTGGAATGCCTTTAATTTGAATCAATTAAAGCTATAGTGCGTAGTTTCTGCCACCCCTATGAGAAATTCTAAGTAATGACAACAAAACTAATGGCACGTCGCATGATACAAGCCTTCCACATTACATTAATTCATTTCAGGAGTTTTAATTCTAAACAGCCAAACTGGTAATGAATAGACAAATTTCTTTTTTTTCTGGAACGTATTTAATGAGGAATGGAATCAATTGTTTCATGTTTAACTAGTGCCTTCTTGTCCCTTTTAATATTCCTCTCCTTCCTCTTCCTCCTCGCCCCTCACCCTCAACAGAGTAGACTCCAACCTCCTTGTAATCCTTCTCCAGAGCCGCCATGTCCTCTCTGGCTTCAGAGAACTCTCCCTCCTCCATACCCTCACCCACATACCAGTGAACATAGGCCCGCTTAGCGTAAATCAGATCAAACTTGTGGTCCAGCCAAGCCCAGGCCTCTGCAATAGTGGTACTGTACTGTAGTGTATGCGATAAAGAAAAAAAATACATGTTGCGTACTCACTCTGAATGAATGCAGTAGAAGGTTTACAATCTACAAATAGAGACAAGCAAGCGGGAAAATCAAAGCCCAAGCCATGGTGAAACAGAGAAATATTGCAAATTACTTTATAAAACCAAGCAGCAGCAGCCGGTCTTATGTAAGTTACAATGAAGATGACTCTTGATGAAGAGACGGCTGATGCGGTACCACTAGCTCAAGTTGCGGCAGGCAGCATTTCTGTTGTAAGCCAGTTTTACTTTCAAATACTGTAGTTTTTATTGTTTTATTATATCTGGCTTGCAAACTTCAATTATTTTAATTTAAGTCTGCATTTTATAATGTTATGATCCAGTTTGTTTGTACTGTAATTTGTAATGTTTTATTATTTCTGCCTTGCAAACTTTAATTATTTTGATTCAAGTCTGCACAAATTATTTTTTTTTAACCTTTATTTATTCAGGGAAGGTTCACTGAGAGGCAGCCTCTCTTTTGCAGGAACGCCCTGATCACATTCACACAGTTACACATTCATACCTGGAAGCTGCCCAGTACAACCACAGTCTGATCTGCTGGCCACTGAGCAGCTCCACTGGAGCGGTTGGTGTAATGGGGACTCTTACTGGTTATGGAATTAGTCACCGATATGGGGTGTCTAGTCAGGACACGGAAGGCAGGGATATTCTTTGAAGGTTTTAATATATACTTTCTAATACAGATGCACAGGCACTATATCTTGAGCACTTTACAGTGTAGGTGTGGTTCTATAGGAAACAGAAATAAACATCAATGTTAACTAACATAAACACAATTGAGGCTAATGACTCCCTAGTTACTTAAATATACAGTGCTCAACATGTCCTGAAAACAGAAACTACAATAAGAATGCCATAAAGCTATACAATGGAGATAAAGGCTGTCACTTACTGTTAACTCGATAATAAATTGCTAATATTAACTTATCTATATAATATAATTGTAACTTACTTGTGGTCACTGACGCACACAAACACCAACTGAAACTTAACTGATAAACTGAAACTCAACTGACAGCCCTCTGCAAGCCAGGGCATGTCTCAACATGTTAGGAAAAGGGGGCGTGGCCTGAACGAACACTCGCTGTCCATGCTCTGTCCATGCTCACAGCACTTGAGCCTTTTGCACAGTTGGGGTTAAGTGCCTTGCTCAAGGGCACCTCAGTGGTGGTAATGAGGGAGGGACAAGCGCTGCTCTTTCACTTTCCCCACCCAGATTTTATCCTGTTAGTCTGGCGATTGAACCGACGACCTCCCAGTCACAAGCTTGCATCTCTTACCTTTAGGCCACCACTGCCCAAATATAATTATAATTTTATGAGTCAGTTTGTTTGCAAAAACTGTAGTTTGTATTGTTTATTTCCTCTGCCTAGCAAATGGAAAACAAAAAGGCCTATTTTAATTCAGATTGGCATTCTAAAATGTTATGGAATTGTTTTGGCCTCTCTGCCTGTAGCAATTAGCCCACAAATAGTATGTCCTGTCAATAAAATAAAGACCAAAAAAAGCCCCCCAAAAAAATCACTTGAGGGCTTGACTTTATAAAAAACGTACCTATAGCGTCTATATATTTAGTGAGAGTTTACCGATGACAGTGGGCTCCAGGTCCACAAAGAGCCCTGGGGCTGTGCTTTCCATCTCCAGTCTCGCTGAAGAAGGTGCTAGAGGAATCGTCTCCTCCTACGCAAGTCTTGTCACTGAGCATCTGTCCGTCTGGCTGTATCCCGTGTTCCAGGCAGTAAAGCTCCCAGCAAGCATTGCCAATCTGGACACCAGCCTAAAGAACGTGGATGGAGATACACTCATGCTGTGGAAAGAAAAGAACAGGAGGTTATTTTACTGTATGCTCACTCACGCTGGAGGAAAAGAGTAATTTGTAACAGTTGCCATTACATATTGCCACACATCTTTATGTTTAAACCATGTCTAACTAGATGCTTGAGATCATCATCATTATCACACTTCAAAAGCTAAGGTCCAAATGGAGAATACCACAACATCTTGACCAAGTCACCCAACCCATGCTGCACATTTATTTACAGTCTTAAAATGAATCTGACTAGTCTCGCTTTGCCAGACCTTCCTCCACAGTGCTGCAGAGGAGGGTCTGGCTAGTCCACACAGCATTCCAGGATGGGAGAAAGACGTGCTCTGGTTTGGCATTTCTTTAAAACAATCACAATCGTCATGGGCGGCACTAAGAACCCGACAGAGCCACAGTGCCGCTGCAAAATAGCCTCGGGAAGGAACTTGTTTTGGTGGTCGTGCAACAGAAAACTCAGATTGGACAGATAGTCTGGCTAGCTGTCTGGATTTACCCTGGAGAGATCTGAGGAGCAGTTAACCATAGTCCTCAGAAATCGATGAGCTGGCAATCCCGGAAGTTGAACGTCTTGGATATAGACTAGTTCAGACCAACAAATAGCTGATTATCCATGTATAAAATATGATTAAGGCAGAAAAAGGGCTGCCAGCTCTCAGGTGACTGTCAGACTCACGCAACTGACACGTTTCACACGCCACACCTCACTTTTCTCACACAGAGAAAATCTGATTAATAACTATATCTATAACTGGATACATGTGCGCTACAGACTGCCTATTGGTAATGTCATGGCCCGGCTCCCTTGGGCACATTGTGGGATCAGTAAGAACGGTCCTGAGGAAGAGCTGTGTGAACTGTTTTCAATGTGTCTCCAACACGCCTGTTGATGTGCAGAAGAAACTGTGTAGAATAATGAATCAAAACGGCTCTGTAGTTACAGCAGTCTGATGAAATGACACCAGCTGACAGGAAGTAAACATGGACAGTGTCTATATATTTGATAAGATATTGCTCACATTTCTGTTGTTAAGAAATAAAGGATTCACTTCAGACTGTCTCTGACTACGGACATGCAGTATTTCAAAAACTAAACGTAATGCAATGTTACATTATACCCTCTATATCTCTCTCAGACCTCGATTAATTAGGCCTAAAAACTAACTAATAAATCAATAAGTTGTTGCAGCCATAAATTACACATTAATGTTTGCAAATTTATGTTTCTGTTCCTGCAGCTATAACAGTATGTGCCTGATCAGGAGTCCATTTAATCAGATAGAAATTGTCAAGTAAAAATTATGGAAAAAGCATCATAAACCACCAAACACAAAACAGCGAGTTAGCACGCAGACCGTGAGTCTGAACAAACCTGCAGAATGAACAAAAAGGATCTTTGCTGATTGACAATATTCTCCAGATGCCCATTAGCAGGATGCTAAATTTAAAGGTGCCCTAAGCGATGTCACGCGTTTTTTAGGCTACGACATTTTTTGTCACATACAGCAAACATCTCCTCACTATCCGCGAGCTGCCTGTCCCCTGAACACACTGTAAAGAACTGTGGTCTCTGTAGATAGCACAGGCTCCACAAATGGCAACAAAAACAAACTGCGCCAACCTGCACCATGAAACACATACAGTGAGGAAAATAAGTATTTGAACACCCTGCTATTTTGCAAGTTCTCCCACTTAGAAATCATGGAGGGGTCTGAAATTGTCATCGTAGGTGCATGTCCACTGTGAGAGACATAATCTAAAAAAAAAAATGCAGAAATCACAACATATGATTTTTTAACTATTTATTTGTATGATACAGCTGCAAATAAGTATTTGAACACCTGTCTATCAGCTAGAATTCTGACCCTCAAAGACCTGTTAGTCTGCCTTTAAAATGTCCACCTCCACTCCATTTATTATCCTAAATTAGATGCCCTGTTTGAGGTCGTTAGCTGCATAAAGACACCTGTCCACCCCATACAATCAGTAAGAATCCAACTACTAACATGGCCAAGACCAAAGAGCTGTCCAAAGACACTAGAGACAAAATTGTACACCTCCACAAGGCTGGAAAGGGCTACGGGGAAATTGCCAAGCAGCTTGGTGAAAAAAGGTCCACTGTTGGAGTAATCATTAGAAAATGGAAGAAGCTAAACATGACTGTCAATCTCCCTCGGACTGGGGCTCCATGCAAGATCTCACCTCGTGGGGTCTCAATGATCCTAAGAAAGGTGAGAAATCAGCCCAGAACTACACGGGAGGAGCTGGTCAATGACCTGAAAAGAGCTGGGACCACCGTTTCCAAGGTTACTGTTGGTAATACACTAAGACGTCATGGTTTGAAATCATGCATGGCACGGAAGGTTCCCCTGCTTAAACCAGCACATGTCAAGGCCCGTCTTAAGTTTGCCAATGACCATTTGGATGATCCAGAGGAGTCATGGGAGAAAGTCATGTGGTCAGATGAGACCAAAATAGAACTTTTTGGTCATAATTCCACTAACCGTGTTTGGAGGAAGAAGAATGATGAGTACCATCCCAAGAACACCATCCCTACTGTGAAGCATGGGGGTGGTAGCGTCATGCTTTGGGGGTGTTAAAGGTGTTTTGGGGTGCACATGGGACAGGGCGATTGCACTGTATTAAGGAGAGGATGACCGGGGCCATGTATTGCGAGATTTTGGGGAACAACCTCCTTCCCTCAGTTAGAGCATTGAAGATGGGTCGAGGCTGGGTCTTCCAACATGACAATGACCCGAAGCACACAGCCAGGATAACCAAGGAGTGGCTCTGTAAGAAGCATATCAAGGTTCTGGCGTGGCCTAGCCAGTCTCCAGACCTAAACCCAATAGAGAATCTTTGGAGGGAGCTCAAACTCCGTGTTTCTCAGCGACAGCCCAGAAACCTGACTGATCTAGAGAAGATCTGTGTGGAGGAGTGGGCCAAAATCCCTCCTGCAGTGTGTGCAAACCTGGTGAAAATCTACAGGAAACGTTTGACCTCTGTAATTGCGAACAAAGGCTACTGTTCCAAATATTAACATTGATTTTCTCAGGTGTTCAAATACTTATTTGCAGCTGTATCATACAAATAAATAGTAAATAAATCATACATTGTGATTTCTGGATTTTTTTTTTTAGATTATGTCTCTCACAGTGGACATGCACCTATGATGACAATTTCAGACCCCTCCATGATTTCTAAGTGGGAGAACTTGCAAAATAGCAGGGTGTTCAAATACTTATTTTCCTCACTGTATATATATATATATATATATATATATATATATATATATATATATATATATATATATGTGTGTGTGTGTGTGTGTTATGGTGCCAAATCATAACATTAGTTATCTCAACCAGAATCATTGAAAGCAGCCACAGTCTAAAGGTCAACTGCAGCACTAGTGTCAGTGTTCAGTTTTTTAGCAGTAAAAAGTACAGTATACTTTATTCAGATTCTAATAATTCTATTCAAGATGAGGCCTAGCACAATATTAGGTTGCCTTTTTTCCAGATTAGAGCAATAGCCCCTCTAAATGTCTGTGCACGTCCCTATGTATAATTAATAATGATGGTGAAGACAGCTCCAATGTCCCTAGAACTGCATATTATGCATTGTAACCTATTTTATTTTATACAGTATATGATTGTAACACAATTAACTTTACTCTAAACCACACTCCGGAGCAGAAGGTGGCAGTAATGCACCAATGACCTGGATGCCAACCGCTGTAATGTAATACTACACCAAGAAGAAAAGAAGGAAGAAGAAGGAGGAGGAGGACAGAAGGAGGGTAGTTTGAAAGCAAAGCGGCAATTTCTGTCAACATGTAAATAAACCAAATTACCTGACAAGACCAAAGTGAGCGTTCACTGTCAGTAAGATTCCGTTTTCTGCAAATTAGCAGAGACTAATCGTTGATGTTTTATTGCCGTCTTCTCGAGACTAACGTTAAATAAACTTGGGACGCTAGCTAGCTAACGTTATGTTAGCTGCTGCTGCTGGCTGTCTTTAACTTTTATTTCCGCTAAATATTGACCCAGTGTACCTCAACATTGGGTTATTTCATCGCCGTAGCCTAACACAACCTGTCAAAATGGCGAGTGTGCATGAAAGTTTGTATTTCAACCCTATGATGACGAACGGAGTGGTCCATGCTAACGTGTTTGGTATCAAAGACTGGGTGACTCCGTATAAAATCTCCGTCCTGGCGCTGCTGTACGACATGACTGCGTCCAAAATCACACTGCCAGAAAGGAGACGACTTAACAAACTCATCCTGCCCTTGCAGCAGGTTGGTTTCATTAATGCAGTTATCTTGCATACCGCTGTGTTGTAGCAGGTGTTTCATAGTTGTATCTTTTGTTTCTTGTGGGGTGTTCAGGGTCCAGACCTGACTCTTGGCCAATTCCTGAAGGCTGTGGAGGAATGTTGCCCTCAGACTGCATATGCTGTCAAACTCAGGTATGCTGCTTCAGTATCAATATTAGGGTAACTAAACGCTACTAACTACTGGTGCTAAGTTCAGGAAAATTGGACCACATAATTGTAATGTAGCCTCTCCAAATCCTACCCCTCGTCCAAGTCGTGAGAGGTGGAAACAGGTAAAGTACGGGATTGCTGGGCAGGGCGAAGTATGATGCATGGCTCTGCCACCTGGGCTGCTACGTTAACCATGAAGGCCAGCCTGGATCTACATGGAAACATGCTGATTAACGGGGCTCTGGTAAAGCTAGGTGGACCACACATCCGCTTAGTGGAATAGAAACGATTCCAGAAACGTTCATGAAAACCATATAGCAAGGTTTGGAAGTGGAAGGTGTCTCTCCCTCAGACAAGCATGATGCTGTACAATAGGGCTGGGCGATAGGGAGAAAATCAGATATCACGAAATTCTTGACCAAATACCTCGATATCGATAGTGCGGCGATATTCTAGGGTTGACAATTGGTGCTTTAACAAAATATCTTCACACTTAGATTTTAGATAAATAATCATCAGTAATGTGGACATAATGTCTAAGTGGGGAAAAGGCAAATAATAAAACAGCTAGAACAGTCTGGTAAGTTGAGAAAAGTACATCACTTTACTGTAACGCAGCCTTTAAAACCAGTAAAAGACAACACTTATGTCATGTCACGATATTACGATATCCAAAATTTAAGATGACATCTAGTCCCGTATCACGATATTGATATAATATCGATATATCGCCCAGCCCTACTGCACAACAAAAGCCGAAAGGAAGTTGTGCAGCTGATCTCCCTCCTTACAACCAAACACACTGCAAGGATTGGCGCCTGGAACATCCGAACAATGTACCAAGCCACTAAAGCCTCACAGATAGCAGAAAATCACTAAATAAGAACCAATTGAAACACAAATCAAACGCAGGAAATGGGGCTGGATAGGGCATTCCCTGAGGAAACCTCCCTCGACCACAACCAGACAGGCCTTAACCTGGAACCCACAAGGGGTAGAAAAAAAAAACAGGAAAACCCAGAGATGGTCTGTGGAGGCACAAGTCAAGGAAACGTCATCATTCTTTAAGGAAGCAGAGAAGACCGGCCAACACCGAACCAGCTGGAGAAAGTTCATGAATGACCTATGCTCCCCAAAGAGCAAAATAGTTTAAATGAATTGTAATGTAGCCTTTTAGCGATGACATCTACTGACTGATGTAATAACCGCGGTCCCAGACGATACAATTTCAGGATAATGTTAAAATATTGACGTTGTCTAGTTTCTGAGGCTGTTTTTCCTCTTTCACAGGCTGCATGAAATGGCAGACGGAGAGCTGAAAGACATGGAGTACTTCTTTTCCACTCTTCCCACTCCATTCTCTGCTTTTGATTCAGAGGCTTATAAAACCAGTGTCGTGGGTGAGTAGCCCACACACGATTTGTCAGCTCTTAAAGTCTGATTACAACTTGTGAAACGTCTGTGTTATTCTCATTAAGAAGACTTGCGTTAAGCTACACCTCACTTGTTTGTTTGTTTGTTTTAGGTCTTTTCATGAGACACATGCTCCTGGCCTACAACAAGCTGTCTTTCAGTCAGGTCTACAAGCTGTACAAGTCCCTGCAGCATTACTACCACAGTCACTACGCCAAGCCTACCGATGGCCAGGTGAGTTTGCCAGTGCTGGTTGCTGACGATTCCGACATGGACCTCACCAGCACCGAGGATACTGTTGGGGATAGAATAGACAGAGAGGAGTTGGACACCCCGCTGCACGAGTCAGAGCTTCGGTTAGTGATGCTGTTCTTGGATCAAATCTTTTGATTTAGTGTAACATATTTTACTTTAGGGGGGGGAAAACGAGTGTTTCAACCTCATCTTCAAAATGTCGACCTTATTTTTTGGTTGTCTGCACCTACTACTTTGTAAAATGTCTATGATAATCGGAAAGACTTTTATTTTAATGTTAATGCACCGGGACTATTGTTAAACGCAGATCTCATGTCTTTGTTGTTTTGGCTCTTCTCTAGAAATGACAATACTCCGAGCAGAGGTCCCCTGTCACAAAAACAAGCAGAATACTTTCTTGCAAAACAGGTGAGTGTTTAAATCAAGGCCGGAATTAACTGAAGGGCATTAGTAGGGGTGTGCAAAAAAAAAAAACGATTCACATTCGTGTCGCGATTCAAGCTCTACCGATTCAAAATCGATTCATAGAATTCCAAAAATCGATTCATATATATATATTTTTTGTTTTGTTTTGTAATGCCGTGTATACTATTGTCCTGAAATTAGTTTAGCTCGCCATTCCCATAGATGGCACTGCGTCAAATTCACACTGACGCCTGGGCACTGTTGTCATCAATCAAAAGAAGAACGAGTGCAGCAGAAGTAGTTTAGTCAGCGCAAACAATGGCAAACCTCACAGAAAGAATGATTCAACCTGCTCCATCCTCATTGAAGGCGAGAGTTTGGGCACATTTCGGCTTTTATAACCTCGAGGGGAAGACGGAACTTGATAGGAATCGTGCTATATGCAGGCTTTGCAAAGCGAAAGTTAAGTATTTTGGAAACACCACAAACTTGAGAACTCACATGGTACGCTATCATCCAGAGATTAACATTAAAAACATGGAAGAACAACAACCTAAAGTACCTAACATGCCAGTCAACCAACGCACTCTCTTTCAATGCTCTAAACTCCCACCCAACTCTAAACGAAAAGCTCTTTTTATTTAACAGTTTAATTTATACTTGAATTAAATGTATTTGAAAGCTGGCCAAAGCTTGGCACTTTGCAGTTTTTAGTTGAAAAAGTTTCTATTTTTGTATGAAGACATATAAAGTAATATCAAACTACATTTAATTTGTTGCGTTTCTTTTCTTTTAAATTGTATGTGTACTGCAATCACATGGGGAAAAGTAACTACATTCATATACAGTGAATTGCTTTTTTTAATCTAGAATCGTTTTTGAACGTCATCTTGCAAGGTTTCCGCATGGTCTTAAAAAGTCTAAAATTTCAAAATCAAAATTTTAGGCCTTTAAAAAGTCTTAAATTAGTTGAGCATTGGGTTCTAGGTCTTAAATAATAAATGTTTTTTTTTTTTTTTTTTTTTTTATTCCGTGGTGTTGTAGTTCTTTCTTTCGCTCGTCCAAATATAATTAGCTGTATATGAAGAGATTATTATTACTCTGTGTCGCTTTTATTCAATTTGAATACATGTATTTATCTTTGAAAGTACTTTTGTGACTCTGCATTTCGTTTTACTTTAATGTCGTGATATAGGTCTTACATTTCATTCATAAAGGTCTTAAAGTCTTCAGTTTGACGTGGTAAAACCTGCAGAAACCCTGTCTTGGTCAAACCAGCAGATTTGACACAATAGGTAAAAAAAGAACCACACATCAAGAGTTTCAAATCTAGATGTGCTTTTGTATCCCTTATAGGGATACTTTGCCGATATTCAACCAACTTTGTATCATAATAATGTTGGTAGTACGTGTAAAGGAACTATGGTGAACTTCCCTCCATCTTCCCGGGTGCCCAGATCTCCCTACTCGCAGGCCAGCAGAAAAACCTCTAATGGCGGGTTTGACGCAAAACGCGTCACTTGGAGGTTTGATGCTGGCCCTAGGGCCTGTTGCTTGAACTACAGACTGTACTTTGGCATACGGACACAAAGAGTATAGAAGCGAATCGGGAGAGAAAGAGCCGTCCCTCTCTCTTTCTCAAACTCTGACCCAACTCAGATCAAGCTGTAAAACTAGGCAGTGCTGATCAAATATAAACAAGAATTCTGTTACTGTATTGCCTGTTTCCTGCCTAAAATGTTTTCATCAACATGTTTTAGTTCACTGTTTAACTGTTATATACGAGATCGTTTGTTACCAGCACCGACAATTCCTACTGCATGGACAGCCCAGTTTAATGAAAAGCCCCTCTTTCCGGCGGTGAAATACTTTTTTAAGGGGCTTTTTACAGTTTCTTTTTTTTTTCCAACATCTTTCTACAGGCATATCTTCTAAAGAACGATGAGAACAAAGCCCTGAAGCCGGCTGCGCTGCAGGAAGAGCTCAACAACATGCTGAAGTTTAACCCTGATTTTGCTGAGGCGGTGAGCTCCATCCACTTAACTTTCCCTGCTATATTAACCCTTCTACCAGAGGGGGGGGGAGTATGTTCTTTATCAGCGCTGTGTTTTTCACTCTCTCTCCTCAGCATTACCTGAACTACCTGAACAGCATGAGAGTCCAGGACATCTTCCTCTCCGCCCACAGTCTCTTGCATTATTTTGACCGCCTCATCTTGTCTGGAAGCGAGGGAAAGAGCAACGGGGACGAGGGCTACGGCCGAAGTCTCCGCTACGCTGCTCTCAACCTGGCAAGCCTGCACTGTCGCTTCGGCCACTAGTGAGTACAAGACCTGCTGGAGTTCCTACAAAGAGTGGATGTGTATAAAACATGGCTCCCTTTCTCTTTTTCCTCAGTCAGCAGGCTGATCTGGCTCTACAGGAAGCTATCCGCATTGCCCAGGAGTCCAATGATCATGTGTGCTTACAGCACTGTCTGGTAAAATTCTACTGTTATTATTTTACTGCGTGTCACTGTTGCATCATGATCGATGGTTCATTATGTCTAAATTTAATGAGTGTGCCTTAGTTTATTTCTGCCTGAATTTAATATGAGTGTGCCTTAGTTTATTTCTGCCCGAATTAATGAGTGTGCCTAGTTTATTTCTGCCTGTCTCTTTGTGTTCCACATCAGAGTTGGCTCTACACACTGGAACAGATGAAGGGATCTGACAGCACTGTGTTGACTGAGGATTCAGTGAAAATGGCTGCCCATTTCTGCCTGCCAGTGAGTGCTACGTGAGCTCTTAAAACAGAATGCCTATATTAAAAGGGCTATGGCTGTTTATTGTAATCATTATTTCATAATTGCCTTGGCTCACTTTTCCCAGTGGTTTTAGTTTGCCAAACTTTTAACACAAAATGCTGTAAACTTCACGTAGCAAACCAAATGAAATTAGACACCATCATGCGATGGGATCGCTATCAAATTAGGTAATACATTGCACCGGAAGTTTACCAGAGCACCTCAACATTATATATGTTCATCACTGAATTTTAAACATGGTTGCATTTAAAAAAGAAAAGAAAATGCTCATTAATGAGAACAAATGTGCAAAGTAGAGGTATTTGAAATAATGTATAGAGTAGAGTAAGAAAGACTTTTTAAAACCTTAATTTTATTTATTGAATTTCCTTTATCACAGCAATTAGAGACAATATGATATATACATTTTATATACATACATTTTATATATATATATATATATATATATATATATATATATATATATATATATTCGTTTTCTTTTGTTTTTTCTACCAATGAGTCACATTAACAATGTTTTCTGTGTATACGGTACCACTGACGGCGACTCATAATATCCGTTTCTAGCAAAATAGTTTGTGACAGTAATAAAAAGTTTTCAGGTGTGTTGCAATTCTCAACTGCATAATTCTAAAATAAGCAGAAATGCTTAAATACCTGTTGCATTGATTCAGTGAACTGTACTCTTAGAAAAAAAAGCATTATGCTAATATGAGGCAGCTGCTTTTCTGAGGACTTATTATGTGATTTAGTGTTTTGCACTTTGTCAGCAAGGGCCGCATTTTCTGTTTTTAAAGGTGAGTTTAGGAGCCAGTTAGCGCTCAGGGGAGAATTAGGAACCAATCTTTGGTTAGTCAGGTGTTCCACCGGAAGCACAGACAGTTTTTGACCACCACACCACCGCAGACCACACAGCCATACGCATACCAATACAGTCACACACAGTCACCGTTTGTGTACTGGTTTGAACTAGAGATGTGGTATCGGCTCCGATACTGCCTAAAACGCTGGTATCGGTATCGGGAAGTACTGGAGTTTATGCACCGATCCGATACCACGTAATAAAGCCCTAAAGAAAATCTACATTAAAGTAGTTTTTTTATGTTCTTTTTCCGTTATAACTGACTGTCAAACTGCATAATAAAAGAAAGTTCTGTGGCATTCATTGTTCATGTTTCACCAAGAGCCTGAGCCAGACCGACAACAAAGATAGAAATCATATCACATCCATACAGGGATAGTAGTATACAGTTGTTAAAACATAATAAAATATGACACACTGGTATCGGATCGGTACTCGGTATCGGTCGATAACGCGAGTTCAGGTATCAGAATCGGTATCGGGAAGAAAAAAATGGTATCGGGCCATCTCTACTTTGAACTGCAAATACGACTTGAACTTTATTTGATCAAACAAGGTAAAAAAAAAAGTGCATCAACCATTCAGCCCGTGGTACAGCAAGCTTGGGCTTAGCCTCTACAGCGAGAATGTAGAGAACAACTTAAAAAGTCAGTTTGGCTCTTTGCATTAGGAGTTTTGTCAATTAAAACTGCTTGTGAAAACTAAACTGAGCCAAAGCAATCATGAAATACGGGAATAGAGGTGTTCTTCATGTTAATTATATACAGTAACAGCTGTTCCATGGTGGGCATTAGATAAACATGTTAGTTGCAATTCAGCACCTCTCATTAGGAATTCTAGCTAATTGTTCTAACGTTTTTTTCTTTAAGTAAATATTCCTTCATAAAAATAACATGCAGGAATACAGAGAACGCTTCAAATATGAAGCAAGATTGCAAAAGAAAACACAGCTTGCCACACATCATAAAAGCAACATAGAAAGCATCATCCAGCAGTTATTGTACGTCTGCATATGTTATTTTTGACATGTATTGTCCACCACACTGATAAAATTGTAATTTTCCCCCCTGGGGATCAATAAAGTATATATTATTATTATTATTATTATTATCCTCAGTGCAATAATGTATCAGTTACATATGCAATATCTGTTATTTATTCACTGCTGCTACTTATATATTCACACTGTACTTTATGTTTATGCTGTACTTATGTTCACCCTGCACTACATTAGCATTTGTACATTCCATTGTTTTAGCTAATCTTTTAACCCAGTCTAACTTTAAACCTAATCTTACTTTACTTCTACATAACTTTTTATTTCTTGCACTGTTGCTATGTTACTTTATACACTTATTAGTCTCTATCCACGACGTTCCACTTCCGGGATTGCTCTGGTGCCGCAGGAAATTCCGCCGGATGCATTTCTTTGTGTGGGAATTCTAAACTCCGGTGGATTTCTGAGCACTATGGTTCACTGCTCCTCAGATCTCTGCAGGGTAAATTCAGACAGCCTGTCTAGACTATCTGTCCGATCTGAGTTTTCATTCGCACGACTAAAACAACTTTGGAACGTACACATGTTCCACCAAAACAAGTTCCTTCCCGAGGCTATTTATCAGCGGCTCCGTGCGGAGCAAAGCGCCACCCGCGAGGATTGTGATTGGTTTAAAGAAATGCCAATAAACCAGAGCACCTTTTTCTCCCTTCCCATAATGCTGTGTGGACTAGCCAGACCCTCCTCCGCAGCGCTGTGGAGGAAGGTCTGGCAAAGCGAGACCATACACGTTTTGACTAGCTCTTTTCTTACTTAACCTTGAATCGGACTTTCCCTGAGGGGATAAATAACGTATTCTGATTCTGATTCTCCCTGCTGTAGTACCTGGCATCTCTGGGCATTCAGTCTCTGGTCCAGCAGGGGGCGACACAGGGTAAGACAGCCCACAAACTGATGGATGCACTGAAGGACACGGACATCCTGCACTGGAAGCACAGTCTGTCGGAGCTGATCGAGATCAGCCTGGCTCAGACTACGTCCATATGGAGGATGTTCGGCAAGAGGTCAGCCTCTTCAACTCGCCACCCCGACACACAGTTGTCAGTTGTGTTCACTGTTACTGACAGTAAATCAGCTCTGTGAAACACGGTTAAAAATGTCAAATGTTTATATGCACGGATTAACATTTCGGACATCTAATGTACAAGACAAACCTGTCATGAGCATCAAAAAACAAGTTTAGGTGTAAAACTACATGACTCCGAAGTGTCTGCATGACCAGCACTTTTTCCTCAAAGTCCATTACGTGCCTGTGTCTCTTGCAGCACCATGGCTCTGCAGCAGGCCCAGCTGCTTCTCAACATGAGCAGTCTGGAGCCAGTCAACTTCGGGGTCCAGCAGAACAACACCGAGGCGTTCGCCGTGGCTCTGTGCCACCTGGCCGAGCTGCACGCTGAGCAGGTAACACATTTAATTTGATCTCATCTGTGTGCTTTCCGGCCCGCTGCTGCAATATCCATTAGTCAGTTGACCCAGCTTTGCGGGAAGGTAATTAACATCGATCAGGTCTTCATGGGCAGAGTTCAACATGTATATGTTTGCTTCTGTTGCAGGGCCTGTACTGTGCAGTTTCTGAGATTCTCCAGCATCTGAAAGAACAGTTTCCTCCTCACTCGCATCATGCCAAGGTGTGTTCTCTCAGCCATACTGTATTATTCAGTGCTGCCCTATAAAGGCAGAGAGCAGTATCTGCAGAAAGAAAGAGGTGGAGAAAGGTTATCAGGTTGGCTGGCAAATTGTGGAACATATAGGGAATTTGTAATGCCTCTATTTGATGTCTTTTTAGGCTCATTTTGTAACCCAACAAATCATCGCCATAGAACCTTTATGATAACTGATGATTTTGCTTTGTGACGGCACCTTCTATATCAGTGGTTCCCAACCTTTTTTCCTTGGCGCCCCCCCTACTTATGTCTAAGAAAAGCTGAGCCCCCCCTCCGAAACCGAAGTTGAGGTAACTCTCGAGATAGAGCCTTACTTTCTTTTTTGATACAGAGGAGTTATCAGCACTTATATGTTTCTCCACTATGTTTCGTTCATAAAATAGTGATGCCGTGGCGGCAGGAAAAATGAGGATGATAGCAGCTAGCAGCTGACCTGATGACAGCAAGGGCCACAGGTTAAGAGGTCCCGGAGGTTTGGCCTACTAAGTAGCCTGCTTACAATTTTAAGCGAGAACAAAAATATATAGTTTTTATACAGACTTTTGTATACATTATATATTGTAGTGTATTATCATAATTTGTTTAACATGTGCAAATATTTTTTTTTTACCTCAACATCAAACCAGATAAAGACTTGCGCACCCCCTGTGATCTTTGCCGCCCCCCTGAGGGGTCCCCAGACCCCAGGTTGGGAACCACTGTTCTATATAACCAACTCAGAGAGAACTTACTGAAGTTACGCTGGGTTTTTAGCTTTTGTTTTGTAGTTACTGCTATTTTCACATGCTTATTTCATTGCATAATATTTTTGTCAAAAAGTCTGATTCCATTCTTTAGTCCATTTTATTGTGTTTGTAGCGCAGAGGTGAAAACTTGCTTGCTTTATTCTGCGGTGCTTGATATAATGTAGTAGAATCCATGATGGGGAAATGTAAAAACAATTACGTGAACTGTTTTTTGTTTCGTTACCCTAAATTGTCCCAATTCAGCTCTGGATGCTGTGCGATCTGAAAATCCAGTTTGAGAGACATATGAACGAAGGGAAATACCATTTGGCAGAGCCACTAGTCACGGCGATCTCCGCCTTAAACAAAACAGAAGGTCTCTACAGGTAACGCCAAGGCACAAATCTTCAGTTCCAATCGTAACGATGGCTGTCTCACACGTGTTATTTGTGTCAGTAGCTGTCACAGTGTTTGTGCGTTTGCCGACAGGAAAGCTCAAGTTCTGAAGGCTCTGAACCGGAGCACTGAGGCGTACAGCATCTTACAGCGGCTGCAGGTGCACTGTGAGAAGACTAAACGTACCGAGGTGGTCATCAGGTAGACACTTGATCATTTCTGATACCATGATTACTAGGGGGAGGGGGGGGGATCCCAAATCATATGTATTGTGAATTTTGTTTTTACCAATGATTCACCTAAATATTTTCTGTTTATACGGTACCGCTGATGGCGACTACATTATATCCGTTTTCAGCAAAAGAGTGCGGAAACAGAAAATGCAGAAAATCCATGTTATGAACTTCTTTACAAATGGAATTAAATGTCAGACTGACTGACTGACGTGACGTGCATTCTTTTTAGAAAACAATTCGTTTTTAGAAATGTCTCATGATCAATTATCTCTAGAAGTGTATTATTTAAAGTGCTCATTTTATGCTTTTTGGCTTTTTCCCTTTCCTTTATTGTGTTATGTATCTTTTGTTTGCACGTTATAGGTTTACAAAGTGAAAAAGCCCAAAGTCCACCCCAAAACACAACACACAAACTGCTCCAAACCGCTCTATTGTAGTCCAGCCTTTACTTCCGTGACGAACGTGCGTCACTTTGTAACACACGTTATAATGCTCACCTAGCTGCTAGCGTGGCACTCCCTCATACTCTGCTTCTGACTGGCTAGTAGTCCTTACCTAGCTACTGCGCATATGCGACTCTCAACAAAGATGGAACAGAAGTGAGATGCCTCACTCTGTAGCTAAAACAGAGAGCTCGACACACAGGGTGAAAAGAGGAGCTGCAGCAATGTGCAGTACAACAAAAATATTAATTAATGAATTTTTTGAAAATTAAACCATGTAAACCTATTCTGGTACAACCTCTAAATACAATTATGAACCTGAAGATGAGCATAATATGAGCACTTCAACTTTTGTTTCTGTTAAAGAAGGAAAAGAATACTTCTAGAATCGCAATAAGTGAAAATCGCAATACAAATCGAATCGGTACCCATGTATCCTGAAAGAATCGATTGGGACAAAAGCATATCGTCCCAGCCCTAATGATTACCTCTTTCCTGGATTGTAGAGGAGAGTGAACTCACCTAAACTTCTAAACGTCTACCTTCTTTGTTTTTTATGTGTGGAATCGTACCGACTGTACTCGCCAAAAATTTTCGGTACCAATTAGGGTTGGGCGGTAATACGGTATACCGCAGGGTCTTAAAAATAGCAACAGTATCAGTTTCAATACCGTCATTAAAAAAAATGCAATGCACTTATATAGGAGACAAGGATTAAATATTAAATATCATTTATGTAATTATGTGTGGTTGTCATCACGTGACAGTGTGGAGGAGAAAGTAGTTTTTTTGTAAGTTATGTTATTATTGTTTCAGTATTAGTGTTTGGTATTCAGTTTCTGAACGGTGCACAAGCCAACAGTTTGGTGACGCCGTCTGAGCCTTACGTCATCATTTTTAATTAGTCACGGTAATACCGTATACCGCGGTAAAATAGGGAGGAGGCTTGACGGTATCAAAATTTGGATACCGCCCAACCCTAGTACCAATGCGTGACTTCGATACCGGTTCCTGAACGCTACTTTTTTCAGTACCAATTTTATGAAATCCATTTTAACAACAACAAAAAAAATGACAACATCACACAAATCTTTTTATTTATTTTTCAGCTCCTGTGCGTAACTTGCGAGTTTTTCCTGCCTGCCTGCCTCTACGGCATATAATGTTAGACAGCCAATCACCAGCATTATTAGATCTTGGTAGAAGCATGCTGCATGCTTATTGGCACACTGATTCTAATCAGATTTACTCCTATAGGTATTGAAATTTGATATCGAATGACCGAGGCATTTTTCGATACTCAATACTTAGGAAGCAGTTCGGTCAGTGCCTAGAAAGTATTGAATTTGGTACCCATCCCTCCTTTGACATCACTGCCTGTTTACGTCTGATACAGAGTTATGCTTTCCACCGCTGAGCTCCACTGGGAGTCGTCTGGCTTCTCCACAGCTCTTCCTCTCCTCCTGCAGGCATTGGCTCTGGCTAGACAGCACCACCTTCAGTCCCTGGCCTCAGAGACCATCCTCCACCTGGCCTTCACTCAGGTCAGCCACAACAGGAAGACAGACTTCACTCAAACACTGTTACAGCTCTCCATATATGCAAATCAGTGGTGGACTGTAACTAAATACATCTACTCCAGTACTGTACTTAAGTACAAATGTTGAGGCACTTGCACTTTACTAGTCTTTTCATGCTACTTTCTACTTCTACTCCACTACATTTCAGTTCCCTCCACTACCTTAATCTGACAGCTTTAGTTACTAGTTACAAAAAAAACACTTGGTTTCTAAAATACGATTTTTTTTCATACGTTATAAATTAAACTACTCAACAATATAACGGCCTACAAGTCCAGCTGAAATGATTGGCCGATTAAACAGTTGATTAGTTTAGATCGTTTCCCGTTTCTAAAGTGCGAGGATTTTCACAGTGTGGTATTAGCACTTTTACTTAAGTAAAGGATCTGAATATTTATTCCTCCACTGATGCAAATCAATCACCATAGCCTTTTATTGAATTGCAGTATAGCTGGTGTACACGCAAAATAAAATCAAAGCCACACAACGCGCATGGTTTCTTTATTGTCTTTGTTTCCTCTCCTCCTTCCCTGCAGCTGATGTTGGGGATTCCTGAGCGCGCTCTGAGTGTTCTGCACGAAGCCATCGAGCCTGTTCTGGCCCACGGCTCGCTCATGGACAAGGGCCGAGCCCTGCTGCTGACGGCCCGCTGTCAGATGGCAGTGGCTGGGTTCAGGCCAAATGGACAAGCACAAGCAGGTAACACCCTCGCCACCCCCCCCCCCTCCTGCCGCAGAACACTGCTCCCTATCTCTAAGTGTTGTACGTACAGCCATTTTTTACACACTGCTGCTTGTTGTCTCGCTGCAGATTTGCATTTGGTGGTTTTGGCTATCGACACGCTAAATGAGGCAACAGCCTATTTCTCCAAGCTGAACTGTAAGGAGCGGCTGCGGGACGTCCACTACCTGCAGGCCCAGCTCCACCGCTCTCTGGGGCAAACCTCACAGTGCAACAAAAGTGCCATGCTCTTCCGGCTGCTGGACCAGGAGCTGCAATCACCAGCACCACCGGTCTCCATGCGACTGTAACTGCTCCCTGTCCAACAACAGACTAGACACAAAGGACACAACACCTCCTCTAACCACTAGATGGTGACGAAGATCTGTCCTGCTCCATCAGCACTAAAGCATTTCATTTGTTGACATTCAGAGCAATTCTGCACTGTGCTCTGAACTCTTTGCACGCAATGCCTGGGTAATAATCATTAGACAGGACAATGTCAGTAGTCATAAACAAGGCTGAGTTACCAGTAGACCCAAGAATAGATCAGTTGTCTCTTCACTGGTGGTCAGGTAGATTTGAGTGATGGCCTAATGATAAACATAATGTGTTTTTTTTAATACTTCAGCCACAGCAACAGTCCAGGTCTGTCAGACAGACATAACATGCCATGCGACAGCGTGGTAGAAACATGGAAGGTTTATCAGGAGCTGTCTCAGCCGGTGCTGATTTAACCACCTCTTTTTGATGGACGAGGGTAATATCACAGTTAGCTACAAGATGAATGTGTTTCAGTGGCCCGGATGATTCATATTTCGCCAGAAGAATACAGATGAAGCGGGAATCCGGAGGAGGAAATCACTATCGTAATGGACCCACGATGACATAACACCAGATACTGTTGCTGTATTCCGCTAATGTCTGAAATGATTTGTGAAAAAGATTTTTGGCTGATAACATTACATTTCGGTGTCCTGACGGGCCTGTGATCCATTACCCGCTGCACTTCTTTCAAGAAAATAAACGACTTGCTTAATCTTGTTTAGGTTTCAGTTAATCTGACACAATAACAGGAATAATTGTTGGGTGATGGATCTGCAGTGGGAATATCTCTGCAGTAGAGTTTAGTTATACTTTCACTAATATTTAAAGTTGCCCGTATCTTCCTGAGCAAGCATCTCAAATGTGGAGTGTCTGATAGGAGCCCTCGAGACCTGTTGACAAGAATTGTTTTCCGTCTCGTTTACCATCTGTGCCAGTCCCCTGAAAGTACCTGTTTACTGGGTTAAAGTGCTACATTTGGCTTCGTGTCCTTTGCTGTATAAACAGATGGATTACAGTGATATGTAGTAAAAGCAGGCCTGTTTTCTATGTAAATATCACACAGAGTCATAACACCCCGCTTTCACAAGTGAGGTCTTTTCACTGTTGCTTGTTGCGATGTGGCTTCAGGCACGGGGCCATATGGTACCTGTATTTACATGTTTGTCTTTATTACAACTGACAGTGTGTAAAGTATGTAGGCCAATTCACATGGTCAGTTTAGGATGAACTGATGATCCTCATAACACACTTTAAAAGGAGTGTGTGCGAGCATGCGTGTTTTGTGTAAACGGGGCAGAGTTTATGGTGTTCAGTTCATGCTTTTACCCAGAGAGTCTTTATGTTGCCGGTATAATTTGCTGCTGCGGGATTCAAACCACTAATTGTTATCCATCAAGTTGCACAGAATCAGAGCTTTCTATTTGAATTTGACGCTCTACTGGTTACACAAAGTGCTTTTAATGCAGCAGAGCAATTTACATGAGTTGAGAACGTTCTATCACCTGTGAGATTGTACATGTCTTTCAAATCTGAACAAATGAAAAAAAGCAGCTAAAAATATATATATTTTTTAAGCTCAAAAGTTATGAATGACAAAAATGACATTTTTGAGATTGCAGCTGGTTACTTGATTTTTCATTTTCTCGAAGAGCACACATGGGTGGACATATTTACTGAATACTGATTGAAAGTCACTGGAGAGTGAAAATAAAACAGGGTCAGTCTCTTCAGGGGTCCTGAGTCCTGCACACATTTTGTTTACCTCATTTGACCGTAGTTGAACTTCCGTCCTAAAAATAAAAAAAATCTTTGTTCATTATTCCCTCCACCCAGGATGTTATGTGTTATGTTTGTTTGTCAGCAGGATTACGTAAAAATGACTGGCCTGATTTTCATGAAACTTGGTGGAAGGATGTAGCATGGGCCATTACATTTTGGAGAGGATCTGAATCACGGGGAGGGGGGGGCGGTGAATTATTTTTCACTTTCCTAAACATTGCGAGATAGGGCATGGACTTGGCGGAGGTCTACGCTCTCCAAATACCCTTTTAGTTGTGTATGTTTTAGTGCTGAAACAATGAGTTGATTAATTGGTTAGTCAATAGACAAAATTAATTGACTCTTTTAAGTCAATCAAGCAAAAATGCCAAACATTCCCTGTGCCAGCTGCTTTTCTGTTGTTGTGCCCTGTATTCAGTGTATTTGCCACAATACATATTATATGATCTGATATAGCCACAAACTAATAAAAGAAAGAAAGTGTATTCTTATTTCATGCCTAATATTCTAGTTACAGAAACAGCACAGAAATACCCAGAGGGTCCGTGTGGTAAAATATAACATCTTTGTTCAAAATGTTTAATAACAAGCATGGCAACAAACATGGCATAAGAACAATGCATGTTTAGAAAAATATATCTGCAAATGTATTTTTCAAAATACACTATACATTCACCTAACCTCTACTCGATATTAAACATTTACAATTCTAAAGTAATAGTTTTCACTATAGAGTCACGGTAGAAAACAACACGGTCAGTTTCCTCTTAATAATGTTCGCTTCAGGATCAACTTACACCAGGAGAACGATTTCGGTATAAAACAGGCGAACAACCTGAGGTGTCCTTATTTTTAATTGGTATAGGTCTAGTTTTTAAATTGATGGTTTTTCACCAGTTTGACATGAAAACAACCCCCCCCCTCCCCCATTCTCAGACAAATTGTCCAATTATTCACAATAGCTTTTTCCTTAGACAATAAAATAAATGAAAAAAGTACATGGACAACCTACAGCCAACTCAGATTCTTACCTAAAAAATACATAGTGATGAAACCTTATCATTGGTACTTACTTGGTTGTTTTTAATATGTTGGATACTGTCATATATATGACAGGTTTATTATATAAAGCAGATGGTATTTTGGGCCTCCCCCAGAACATGCCCAGTAGTGATGATACAGGAATCAAACTAGGTGCAACCTCTTATTTTACTTCAAAACTCAAAAATATAAGGGTTAGGGTTAGAAAAAATGAAATGAAATGCTGAATAACTGAGTTTGAGTAAAAGAGGTTTTGGAATGGAGTCCTTTTCCATGTTTGAGTGAACATTAAGTGGTGGCTGTGTCTCCATAGCTTAAACACTGCTTTGAGTCTTCAGTGCAGGCACCTTTGTATTGTGGCTCTTCCCGAGTGTCTTTGAGGAGACTGTCCAGACTGAGAGGAGCACAGAAGGCCCTGAAGTCACGGTCAGTACCCGGCTGGATAGCCTCCTTTCCTGGGGTCGGACTCGGCACAGAGACGCTCTCCCTGCCGCACCACCGCTTGGACCACGGAGTCTGGAGTCGGCAGCAGCTGTGTTACATGGTTCTTCTGGACCAGACCATCCACAACACTCTGCCATGGTATCATTATTACACAAACACAAACACATAGAGTCTTTTGCAGCAGGTTAAGGTGTTACTGGTCCATGATAGAGGTCAATAAATTATAGTCATTAATTATGTATTGTTTAACGTTAACATTTCTGATTGTTTTCTAATGTACGCCGAATTATCTTCTACCTTTCTGGCAGCCAGCACACTATGAAAATCAACTTGCGTGAATCTGAAACTTGGTCGAGATGGGTAATCTATCGAAGAAAACACTTGGTCACCTTTATTTATTATCATTGTACAGACCGTCATGGTGCCCAGAGGATGAATCCTAATGACTTTGGTGATCTTGCTTTTCATCTAGCGCCCACTTAAGGTAGACATTTGTGTTTTTTAGTGAAATAATTCCACAACTATTGGATGGGATGTCATGAGATTTGTAGTCTCGCTTTGCCAGACCATCCACACGCTGCGGCAGAGCAGAGGAGGTTCTGGCTACTCCACACAGCATTCGGGGATGAGAAAAAAACGTGCTCTGGTTTATTGGCATTTCGTTAATCCAATCACAATCGTCACGGTGCCGCTGCAAAATAGTTGTGCAAGAGAAAACTCCGATTGGACTGATAGTCCAGCTAGCTGTCTCAATTTACTATGCAGAGATCTGAGAAGAAGTTAACCATAGTCCTCATAAATCTACCAGAGTTTAAAATTCCAACAAAAAGGAAAGCGGAAGGAAACGGAAATCGGCGAAAAGACATGCATCCGGCGGAATTTCCTGCGGCACCGGAGCAATCCCGGAAGTGGAACGTCAAGGATATAGACTATGAGATTTGGTAAAGACATTCATGTCCCCCTAGCCTGGGAACCAGTCAAATCTGTGAGCTCATGTTTGATTCCCCACTTCAAGCGGGCCAGACCCTGTCCGGGCCAATCGTAGGCATGTATCTCATGGGTCAAGTTTAATATGATGACTGACAGTTTGGCTTGGCGCAAAATACGTAATTGCGTCAATTTTGGCTCTCACGCCTGGGACACTACGGCAAACATAAAGATAACTTAGTCCATACCGGAAGCTCAGCGCCACATTATTATGAATCCCCCTTTCTTTCTTAGCAAGACCCACCCTGCGTAGCATTCAAACGCTAGGATTGGTCAGGCGTCGATGCTCGCATCAGGTACCGGAACCTGAAATGTTCAGGTCATATCCCCTGACCAATGGGCTATCCTGACATTAACCACTGGAGGTCAGTGCCTAACCTCAACCAATCAGGCTGCTACACAGGGCGGGTCCTGCCAAGAAACCAAGTTGGATTTATACTAACGTGTATATGCCATTCTTGTTAGCTTGTTACTTGTTAGTAGGGCTAGGCGATATGGAGAAAATCAAATATCACGATATTTTTGACCAAACACCTCAATGTCGATATTGCAACGATATTGTAAGGTTGACAATTGGTGTTTTCACAAAATATCTTCCACATTTAGATTTTAGATAAATAACCATCATAATGTGGATATAATGACTAAAGGCAAATAATAGAACAGCTAGAACAGTCTGGTAAATTCAGAAAATGACATCACTTAATGCTTAATGCAGCCTTTGAAACCAGGAAAAGACTAAACTTACCATGTAACGTTTGTTAGCATAAGCAGGTTAACATTGTTGTTGAGCATGTTAGCATACTGACTTTAACATTTAGCTTAAACAACAGCTAGGCCTAAATGGAGTCGCAGTTTTGTTTACATTTTGTTATGCGTCCCAATCGGCGACAGCCATGGCCGGAGGCATTACGTTTTTGGGTTTGTTCGTCTGTCCCATTCTTGTGAAAGCGATATCTCAGGACCCCCTGGAGGGAATTTCTTCAAATTTGGCACATATGTCTACTTGGACTCAAGAGTGAACTGATTAGATTTTGGGGGTCCAAGGTCAGGATCACTGTACCATAACTCAAGAATTCCTATGCTAATTATGACATGTCATGCAAATGTCTGATAGGATAAAATGATGAAGTGATGACATTTTATATCCAAAAGATCAACTTGACTGTGACATCATAATGTTCTGCGAAAACACTTTTCTGGCCATTATTCAACGCCATGACTCCAGAACAAAAGGGGACATTGTGACCATATTTCACATTTAGTCAAGACTGAATTGGTGACACTAATCTTGGGTGCCAACCTTGAAAATGTGTATGTATAGATCATCTGTGCTGCCGGGTTGAAGATGTGTGTTAAGCATCCATGTTTTGCCCAAAAATACACTTAATACCTTTTATTCAATTCCTTCAAAGTCTTCACTTACATATATTTTATGAGTCTGGACAGACATGAATGTTAACTACAACTTGACTGGTTGGCGGAGGCATATAACTGCAAGGCAGTAATTCTAGTTTTTTTATTCGAAATAACGTTATCATCCTGTGATAATGCAGATGAGAGCTGGATTGTTTGTTCTTTGTTAGTGCATCTAGATGCTTACATACAATCTTAGACAAAAGGCAAATGCATACCTAACAAGTGAATATATTACTAAAGTTAAGGTATGTCTTTTTCTTCGTCTTCCATGTTTCAAGTCTTTGCAAGTTGATTTTCATACTGACATCAATGGTTGCCTGTTCGTTCGGAAATCAGTCAAAAACACATGGTATGCTTTGAAAAATACTGTAAGTTTGTAGTCAAATTAGTACGTAGTGACTCTTTAACAGCTGTTTAGCCATTTCATATATTTCAAATGTTGTTTTGCGTCCTACGTCTCCATGTGTGACCCACCTTTTCAAAGCCCTGCTCCACTACTGTCATATTTGGGTTGAGCTGATTGTGAACCCGTGGCTCGGTCACAGCTTTCTTTAGGTCATAGTTGAAGAACAAGGAGTTTAGGATGACCTGTTTCAGCCAGAAAAGAAAAATACTTTAAATAACTGACTGTGTGTGTGTGTGTGTGTGTGTGTGTGTGTGTGTGTGTCAGCTGGATGGAGAGGATGCGTGTGAATGAATCAGACTTACTAAGGCCGTGGCTGTGGTGATTTTTGTGCCCCCGGACGCTCCTACAACCATTTTCACTTTGTTGTCTTTGTCAAAGATGATAGTCGGACACATGGAAGACAGCGGCCTCTTGCCTGTAACACATAAACAGAATGTGGCTACGACTTCTTAAAGGATAAATGTGTACTTTTTACCTTGTGCTTTAATGGTCCATATGCAGCGTTTTAACAGCCAAAAGGTGTTAATTTGACACATATTTAAAATGTAAACAAAGAACAGCAGTGAGCCAAAGTGGGGGATTGGAAATTAGTGTGTGTGTGTGTGTGTGTGTGTGTGTGTGTGTGTGTGTGTGTGTGTGTTTGTGTGTGTGTGTTATGCGCATATCTCTTGAACTGTTAGTCCGATGGATTTCAAACTTGTGTCACAGGTGTCTTGCTACGGGCACGAGTAAGTGCAGTGTCAAGTATGACGTTGTCTGGATTAGAAATGCAAAAGATATCGTTAAATATATATCAGTAAAAGAAGCACACATTGGCTTTTGCCGCTGGCCACACCCCCTCTCACACTGCACACTGAGTGAGCACTTTGGCAGCTAAAATGTGACATACACCTCAGACCCACAAAAATGTGCAAAGTAGCACTACGTGCAGAACGCTTTACAACCTTAATACATCCATGTTTACAACAGCGCGGGGGGTTACCGCCTTTGACTATTTTCCTGCTTCCAACGTTAGCTACATTATTGCTGGATATACCAAACTAACTTTTCTTCACTTTCCTGGAGCACGAGCGGATAGCTGAAAGGAACAATAAGGTTGGCGAAAAAAAGGCGCTACGCTTTTCCTTGTCTATTTTTTAGCTAAGAGGAAACTCAACAAAAAGCCATTTGCCAACACTAAATATCAAACAAAAGCCAGACACTATATAGCATTAAGTTGCTGTGAGCTGTAGCCTACGTTCACCACTTCTAACTAGAGGCAGAATATAAAGTAATCTCGGAGATTATTCCTTCACAGCGCTGTACAATGCGAGAAAATCTCAGAGCTGAACCGGGCAGACACAGCACTTTTCTTCAGACTCACCCCGGGTTAATTAAGTATACTGCTAACTACCAACATTACCGTCGCCAAAATACCCACGCAAATCAAATCCCCTACTTCACCGCTAACCGTCAAGCCACTAAACCTGTATGGAAATTAACACCTCTGCCAAAATGTTAAATTCGTTAACGATCATACGACACAAGACAACACCGTCTCTCTCTCTCTTTCTCGCTATCTCGCAGATAGGTACTGATTAGCTCTCATAACGGGCCAGGTGGGTAGCGCACTGCCATGAGTCTATGAGGCTAATGTCTGATTACTCCACATTGTCATTGTGATATTTTGTGATTACGTTCTGAATCTGCAACGTTCTCTGTCAGCTATCAGTAAGTTAGTAGTAGGGTATACAGGGGAGTTGCACATGAAGTGGTTTGGGGTCCTTCTGTAAGTAATTTTGGGGTACAATTTGGTTTTGAAGAATTCTACAAGCAGCAATACCACAGGCCAATCAATCGGCCCGTTCCAAACAGGCACATTTTCAATGGGCACTGCACTAGTTGCTTTAAAAATAGAGGAGTATGATGCTGTTTGTGAGCTAAAGCTTTCAGAGTTCCTGATGAAGACAAATGCAAGAACAAGTGAAGATAACCTCAGCATCAGCCTCACTAGAGGAAGGGTCATCCTCTTTGTGATTGGGGAAGCAAGGGGTTTAATTCAGAAAAGCACTGCTATCCATCAACAAAGACATGTGTCCAAAAGGCATAACCTAAACTGGGGGTTGGAGTAACACAAGTTTGATAAATCAGTCCAGCCACACCTGGTTGAATGAAATTGTTGGGTGAAGGAGGGATTCCAAAGCCGTTGGTCATGTACGGAGAGCTGAAGTCGTCCATTTCATCGTTGAAAATGATTCCAGTCGATCGAGACATGACTTTCGAACCAAAGCTGGGGAAATGAAAGATTAGCTTTTTAATCAGAGATTGATAAAAAAAGTCACAGATGATAATCAGCAAAACTGTTTTCTTTCTGACAGGCAGATTCAGGAAATGTTTTATTCGGAAGGAAAGTCTATTTTTCAACTTGTTACTATAGATTGATGGTGCTGGTGGCCGCCACAGCGCTTCCGTCCTCAGCTATGACCGACAGGTGAGCCGTCCCGTGGTTGTCTGGGACAAAGTAGTCTGGCTCGTAGTAGCTGTCTGGGTGGGTGGTGTCGTCTGTAATTTTACTCCTGATGCCATCAGCAAAGTAGTCTGAGGTCATGTTTAGGAGGAGCTGAGGAGAGCAGAACAAGTCAGTCAGAGCAGACGTTCCTGACAGTTTGTCATTAGATTAGATTTTTACTGCACATAAGAAAATACATAATAGATCCGTCAAAAGGGGAACAAGATACATACAGTATATAGTGAAAAATAGAAAATAAAATGGTAACTGAAATGTGCAGGAGGAGCCAAAAAAAAACAAACATAGGGGCTTATTAGGTATCAGCTATCCTAGTGTAAGACATTAATTTAAAATAGAAAGTAGTACAAAATATGTTACACAGCTAAAGAAAAGGCATAATTAATCAGGTATTAAAAATATGAATGTTGGATAAATTATGACAGAGAAAAATTATGATGTTGCATTGCTTAACTGGAACAACAAAAAAAGAGATGGTTTGCTTCTTGGTAAACTGTTCCAACGTGAAAATCGTACATGGTAAACAATGGCAGAGCACTTGTCCTGGCCTTTGTAACAATACAGAAAACACTACTCCAATCTTCTCAAATCTGGTCACACTAAAACTGCCCCTATAAAACTGCACAGTAGATAGCAGGCGACGGCTGTGATCATACTAGGTACAGAGAAGCTAGAAAGCTCCGAAATAAAGCTCCGACGTGTAATAATAATAACATTAAGGCTTACATCAGTAATATTGAGATAACGTGGGTCCCCGAGTCTGCTCCTCTTGGCATAGGCAAAACGAAAAGCCTCTAGGATCCGATGGTACGTCAGAGTCTTTTTCTCTGCCGTAGACACGCTTGTGTCTGTGAAGTTGTACCCTGCAAAATAATCACAGGAAAGACATGTCTGCAGCACATGAAGAATCACATTTTTCGGCCTAATCGGGTAATGATTCTTTTCCATGATTGTTGCTAAAAACCCATTTCAGTCGGTGGTAGGTCACTGTGAAATCTCAATTCAAATAACACAAACCCTTTTAGCAATACAAACATGGGATTGTGTTCCTCCAGTTTCATTTAAGAACACAATAAATCTTATCCCTCATTTGGAATTAATGATGCCACGTTTTATTTAATGCATGACTAAAGATCTCTGACTGAACAGATGGGGGAGGGGGGGGGTTGATGGTGAATTAAATTTGGCAAGCAGAACTGAGTCGCAGCTCTGTTTTCTGCTTCCAAAGCAGGCGGAGAAATATTCCAGGGACGACCTGGGGAAACCTGACACCTTTTCTTCTGCATGGCTGCACATGCACTTGGCCAGGCTGCTCACCATCCACTATGTTGAGTATGAGTGCCAGCACAGGGCCACTGGAGGGGGCGTCTGGGACATACATGGTGTATTCCCCAAGGTTCAGCTTCAAAGGGTTCTCATTCAGCACAGGTTGGTACTCCAACAAATCATCCAGGGTGATAATGCCGCCTGGAACCAGCACAGAAGTGTGAATTTAAAATGAAGAATAATGCTCAAATGAATGATTGTCAGTCATTGTGCTATTTCCATAAAATCTTATAAGAATGAATAACTAGTTTGGGTTCTATAATGGGAAGTTTGGTTCTATTCACTATCTCTAAAGACAACAATGAAGAAGAAAACAACATAAGACCTGCAGCCTGGATGTCCTTGATGATGCTCCGTGCCATCGACCCGTTATAAAACACATCAGGCCCCTCCTCTGCTATCCTTTGGTACGTGTCGGCCAGCTTTGGAAATTTAACAATATCGTTTTCCTTCAGTATTTTTTTTTGAGAATCACAAAACACCTCACTGGAAGATGATAAAAGAAAAATAAGTAAACCAGTTAAATTGTAGAAGTGTTTAAGTCTGTAGAAAATTAAAGGCATTACCAGTAGATTTGAAAATGTCCTGCTTTAGCCCCCGTGGATATATTAAAGGAGAAATCCGGCGCAAAATGAACCTAGGGGTTAATAACACATGTGTACCGAGTCAACCGTTCTCTGGGATATGTTTTCATGCTAATCAAATGTGACCAGTTTTAGCGCAAACCGCTAATAAGCTTATAGCGCTAGTCGTCGGGGCACGGATAAAGTAAAAAGAAATCACTATTTCTATGCCACTAAAAAGGCTCAAAATAGCACCACACTTCCACGGTAGCATAATGAGGGTCCCTACATGTAAACCGAAGCATTGAGAACTTTGTAAGTGTACAGACAGTTTATTAAAAAGATTTAAAGTTTATTGACCCTTTGCACGTGACGTCACGCTCCACTCGCGCAAATTATGAACGCCATGACGGACGGCGGAAGAGCTATGCTGTAGATGGACGGCAAGCTAAACTCGTACGTTTTCGTTCGTGTTTGTGTTCTCACATTCACAATGTGCAGAGTAATCCTCACCAACACAAGCATGTGTATGTATTGCCTTTCTGTTTCAAATGGAAATGAGTGATAAATAAAATGATCCTCAACCAGCTAGCTGCCGTGCTAACCAGCTAACAGGTCCAACCCGATGATGACCCACATAACTAGCTAACATCGGTTATTCACTGACCTGCTACATATCCAAAAAGAAAGCCGTTCCATTGATCATTTAACTTAACACACATACAAAAAATATCGGTTAAATTAAAGATGACATTGCACGAAAACTAGCTCAAAAACGAATTAAATGCGGGTCTGCGGAGCTCCTACCCCGGCTAGCTGACGAGCTAGCTGCAGCTAGCTTCGGACGGCTCGCTAGCTGCTGCCCATCGCGTCGTAATATCCACCGGTCAAATCTAAACATAGGCTACACAGCGAATATAATCACAGATAAGAAGATGGTTAGATGTTACAGTTATGTGTGGTTACTACTGATCATAGACACTCCATGATTTACTGTATGGATTATTAACGTGTGATAGATAATTAATGACTGCACTTCCAAGAGCTGGGATGTGTTCAGGCATCCATTAGCTAGGAAGTTGTATTGGCACACCCAGTGAACAACGGTATGGGTAGCCACGACCGACCATGTCCTCTAAAAACATGGGCTACGTGTTATATAATTCTTTACTTAAAGGAGAATTCCGGTCAATTTTTACGTTAGTCTTGATCGCTATGCTACGCGAGTACTTTCGATAGAAAAAAACCCGACCCGAATCAGTGCAGGTAACACGGAGAAGCTGCAGCTACGTACTACAAGCGTCCACTGAGCTAAAACGGCAGTGGTCGGGGCAAGTTTTAGAGTGCCTTTGTGCCTCTTAACAGATACAAAATGCAATTAATATGTCTGTGCCACATGAACAGGGCCCTTACGTGTCAACAAATGCGTTTTCAACTCAGACATACATTGTTTAAATTCACCTACCCTGGTCCCTGTCTCGATCCTGCTGGTAGCTAGCTTGCCCTGCTAGCTGATAGCCGTTAGCTGCCGTCCGGTGAGTGCCGTCCAGCTACTACCACACTACTGTTTTTTTTAGGGGGGAATAAACTTCAAGACGTGACATGACCTGTCCTCTGGAGGACATAGCCACACCACCGCCGCTCCGCGGATTATTATTGGGATGATTATCACAGAAGCCTGTCTGAATACACTCACCGGACGGCAGCTAACGGCTATCAGCTAGCAGGGCAAGCTAGCTACCAGCAGGATCGAGACAGGGACCAGGGTAGGTGAATTTAAACAATGTCTGAGTTGAAAACGCATCTTGTTGACACGTAAGGGCCCTGTTCATGTGGCTCAGACATATTAATTGCATTTTGTGTCTGTTAAGAGGCACAAAGGCACTCTAAAACTTGCCCCGACCACTGCCGTTTTAGCTCAGTGGACGCTTGTAGTACAGTAGCTGTAGCTATAGAATAGATATTAATACAAAATAAACCCTAGATTGATGTCTTATCTTTGCCATTATGAGGTACCTCCCTCCACCGTTAGCATAGCATCACGTACCTCTAACCCAGCCAGCTACAAAGAACTGGTTAGCATCCACACTTTTAAAAGCTTTGAGATCAGCACCAGTATATGGGGATATCCCGTTTACCACATAGTGGTACAGATCATGTGGACTGAAGTCGGGCAGACTCTGTGATTTAATGAGGTCCGTGAAAACGGAGGGAGAACGAATTAAGGGTCGGTATCCAATCCTGCTATCTCCAACTTCTCCAAATACTGCTCTTTGTGAGCACCTACCAGATGCCCTACCTCGACCGATAACGGCACGACTTGTTGTTCAATAGAAGAAGCCATATAAAGCCACAAATACAGTTTATTTAGTGTTATGTATTTCAAACTGATTGAAACTATGAAACTTTCCGCTCGTCCACTACTGTTTAGCCTGTGCTTCCGCCGTCCGTCATGGCGCCGTCACGTGGTCGTGTGACGTGTTTGCAAAGGGTCAATAAAGACAGTACCGTTCGCGTATACAGGCGGGCGCCATATTGGGAAAACAGTCACGATCAGTCAAACGACGAACGCCGTGCAACCAGTAACCAGTAACATAGCTCAAGCACGACGTTCTGATTGTACTGATCGTAACTGTTTTCCCAAGATGGCGCCTGCCTGTATCCGTGAACGGTAACCCTAACCCTTGAGCCTTGTTAGTGGTATAGAAATAGCGATTTTTTTTATACTTTATCCGTGCCCCGATGACTAGCGTTATAAGCTAATTAGCGGTTTGCGCTAAAACTGGTCACATTCGATTAGTATGACAACATATCCCAGAGAACGGTCGACTCGGTACATGTGTTATTAACCCCTAGGTTCATTTTGCGCCGGATTTGTCCTTTAAGAGATGTAGATACGGCATCTCCAGTCAACCTTGCTGCCAATTTGTTTCAGTGGACACTCGCGGTACTGCAACTAAAACATCCCCTTGCAGCCCATTCAAATGAATGGCCGCCATCTGGGAGTACACTATCCACTTTTTGTAATACATCCATGGAAGACTAGAAACGGGGGGGAAAAGGATAGCTTGCTTCTGTCCAAAGTTTTAAAAAAAAAATGCATTTACAAGTACTTCTAAAGTTTAATGATGAGGTGCTGGTAGTGTTTTTCACACCTTGGGACAGAGCCAGTGGTTTCCCCGTTTCCAGTCTGCATGCTATGCTATGCTACTCTAAGCAAACCATGTCCTGACTGTAGCGTCATATCTAATCTTCTCATCTAACTCTCAGCAAGAAAGAGAAAAAGAGTATTTCCCAAAATATCAAACTATTCCTTTTAAGTTGTCATTGTAAATTATTGGACAAATTGTCATACCAAATTCAAGTCATAAAAATATAAAAAGGCAGCAGAGTCAGTGAAGCCAGTAGCAGCTGTTCAGTTTAGCTGGTATTTTCTGCCTTTAATTGTTCATCCTCACCACATGTTGGCGTCTCTTTGAATGGAATCTTTGCTCTTGAAGATGGCATGAGCCAAAGCTTTTCCTATAGGAAATCCATTTCGAGCCAAGGCGATGCTGGGCTCAAACAGGTCTTTCCATGGCAGCCTGCCATGCCTCTTGTGGGCCATCTCGTAACCGCGGATCTCCCCGGGAATGGCTATGGACAATCCACCTGTCATGTAGAAACAGCAGTACCACTATTATGAAACTCTTTCTCTCTGTCCACTGTCTGACTGGAGGACCAGCACACTAAGAAAACACTGTGCGACTTCTATAGATGCTACAGTGTTGAGTACATCCAGTTATTTTATGTTTATGTAACCAGCAGCAGGGGCAGGGGAAGATATAGCAAGGTTGGTAAGGATGATGGAACACTCCAGAGAGCCTGGATGGATAGATTTGAGACAAGAACATTTATCATCTCTAAATTCCTCTCCAGCTCTTGATACAACATTAGAGTCAAGTTATAGTAGCTGCAATAGTCAGATCTGCAGTATAGACTGTAAAATAATGGATGGGTCTGATAATGAAGCCAATGCAGAAGTGCCTTAAACCTGCATTCTATCCAATTTCCAGCAGGGGGTGACTCCACTGGTTGCAAAAAGATATGTTTTTATAGAAATCTATTAAAAATGACCCTAGTTATCACTTGATTTATTACCTCAAACATTTTCATAATGAGTTTATGGTCTCAATCGCTAATGATGTTCATTTAGTAAGTTATGGTCCCATTTATTTTAAATTTGACGATGAAGCTACACGCTGACCTGTCAATCAGGACAGAGGCTTAGCAATGCTAACCACGGCACTATGTACATTAAAATAGATGTGAACTTGTTTTCGGGTGTGTTTTTTATCTCAAACTTTGACTCTATCACTGTGTGTTTTCACTTCATCAAAGTTGATTGTAACATTTTGGTCGCCTAAAAATGTCATGTTCAGCGCTTTGCCAACCAGGCTAGATAGCTACCGCTAGCGTTAGCTGTTAACTTAAGGAAAAGTTTGCCGATTTACTGTGTACTGTCGTACATTCAGATGAATGGTGCCAATACCCGGAGGTCCGTGTTAACCCGCCGGATGACTCGCTTCAGAAGGGTTGAAAATTGGCAACTTTACCTCTTTAGCGTTTAGCTTAGCACAGCGCCTTTGCAATCATAACCAACACTGGCTTGGCCACGTCATCCTCTCCTGCTTCACCCTCTTGCCCAAAAATCGCCACATCCGGTTTAAAAATACCAAGATGGCTACGGCCAAATTGCCAAACTCGACTCGACCTGGGAAATACTCCAACAGCTCGAGGCTAATAGCCTACCTGTACGAGAAAGCTTGGTATTGTTGCCAAACATATCTTCAGTGGCGTTCATCGGCGCCGTCTCCCTCGCATCGATGGTTTCCACCTTCCCTATTGAGCATAAAATAAGGTCAGATTGCCACTTGTGTTTTTGCTTTTGTTGAGAAGTTATAACTAGGGTGACCAGGGACCGGGACAGTCCCGATTCTGAGTTGCGTGTCCCGAGTCCCGACAAAAGCCTGTCAGGACACTAAAATGTCCCGGTTTACACCAACCACTATGAAATTGTCCCGGTTGTCATTGATTACATAGCCGACGTGGTCTTATTATAGCCCAATCATTAACTAAACCCATGTAGAAAGACTAATAAAGCGTCCATTGTATGATTTTAACGAACGTTTTAACCAGTCCCTCCAGGTCTGCTGGAAAGTCAGCGGACGAGCGTTGGGTGGAAATGTCCGCGCATTTCAAAAGCAGGGAGATTCCGCTCAAAAATGTAGGTCTCCTTTGTCAGTTTGCCATGTGTCTACCGGGCACAAATGCTCCCGTTGAGTGGATCTTTTCGCTCATGAACAACACATGGACTGACGAGAGGGACCGCATGACCATTCCCACGTTAAAGACGATACTCGTCACACGGACCAATCTTGCTGACACCTGTGTGCAGTTTGATTATTGAGCAAATTCACTCCTCTAACAAATATACGTAATCAATGTTTCCAATAGGGAAGCTGTCTGCTCTATCAAATGAGATTACATTTGTGTGTGTGTGTGTGTGTGTGTGTGTGTGTGTATATGTGTTGTTGGTTAGAATAACACTGGTAACACTTTACGGTAAGGGTACATGAATTATCATGAATTCATGCATGAATTAATTGAGGCCTATGTATTATTATGCATTATGTAATTAATGATTTATGTGTTACTGCATTCCTTAATACCCCATGAATCATCAGGAATTGATGTGTTCATAGTCTGTCATTTGTGACCTCATACATGAACAAAAAATTTGGTCATCACTGCGCAAATTCTGATTTGAGCACAACTTGTGCATAATATGTAATGATGGGTTTTTTTTGGTTTTTTTTGTTGATGTGTTGTTCATGAGGTCATGAATGAGAGGCTATGAACTCATGTCAATTCCTGATGATTCGTAAGATATAAAGGAATGAAGTAATGCACAAATCATGAATTAATTCATGCATGAATTCATAATTCATGTACCCTTACCATAAAGTGTTACCATAACTTTAGTTCAAGCCTGTGGCAACAGTTCCAAATAATTCATTTAGTGCCATGCAATGAAAAATACCTTTTCACAGTTTTTCACAAGTTGTGAGTGAGTGGGTGCATTTTCCAAAAGAATGCTTTAATTCTGAAAAATAAAGTTGGTCCCACACGAAACTCTCTCAATGTCTTTTAATATTATTTCTTAGATATGTAGGCTACATACCAAGAAAATTCATGAATATTAACTGAGATTGTGTTGTGAGCAGTAGGCCTATGTGTGCTGTTGGCAAAATTGTGTCTAATCTGTCTGTGTCTATGTCTGACCTGGGCTGGCACATGTTTACGTTAAAGAGTGTGTGCGTGCATGAGCACTACGGTCACGCACAAAGTGTTCCGGTTTTAGTTCCGGGAAATCTGGTCACCCTAGTTATAACCAATGATGGGCCACTCACCTGTGGAAGCGTCATAGATGACAAAGAAGAGCCCTCCCCCGATGCCCATGCTGTGAGCGTTCAAAAGGCCGACACATAGCAAGGCAGCGATAGAAGCATCCACGGCAGAACCGTTTTTCTTCAAAATGTCCCTGAAAACACAAAAAATACGACCAATTAGTAGAAGCCGGCACTCGCATATGCACATGCAAAAACAGAGCATACTACTGTATGTCACAAGTCTGAGAGCATCAGAGTCTTCTTACCTGCCCACTTCTGAACACTTTCCAGCATCAGCAGCCACAGCAGCCTTTGAGTAGAAGTGGTCCATGGGGGGAGGTGTGTTATTCTTCCCCAAGCCCATGAACACCCCCAGGAACAGGCTCACTGCAGCCACCAGAAGGACCACCAGACCAGCAATCAGGGACTTCCCAACCATTTTCCTGCCCGGGGAAAATCAACACCTCACAGTCAGACACAATCCTTCAGCTCAGAAACAAGAGTGTCCTCTGCTCCAAACAGCACCTATCATTTTCAGAGTGGTAGCCAAACCTTTACATGAATAACAATGGGGAAAAAAGGCGCATCATATTTTCTTTCTGTGAAAGGGAGAGCAGAAGGTTCACTCACCTGTGGTGTATTTGCACAGATAGATGGAAAATATTGGACAAAAAGAGGAGAGAAGAAGGGGATTGGCTGCCTGAGTGTGTGTCAGCAGTAATGACAAGGTGTTTACAATGACCAGCTTTACTCATTGGTGATGCTGTGAACATGATGACAGGTGTCATACTGGATAATAAGCATGTGCTTCATTTGGACATGTTTTTGAAAGTTACAGACAGAAAAATGGACAACAAGAGAGAAAAGTACATAGATGAAGATGTGAACAAGAAGGGTAACGAAAGCTTTCTTCTCTAACCAATTTATGTTTGACCTCTTGGGAACATTAGCACCGAAGCAAAAAGGTTTGAAATTCTTGCACATTCAATAAAATTTTGTTTTTTAAACTACCACTTTTTCAAATGATGGATGCCTCCCTTTCCTCACTTTGGAGAGAAACTCTTGAGGTTTTTTTTCTAGTCCTATATAACTTTCCATTTTGCTCTGATATCAATCCTCCAGGCTATGCCAAAGTGAAAGTGAGAGAGTGATCTGTTTACAGATGGCAGCAGCAGCATTCATCCCTGGACTCTGGGCTTTGCATGACTGGCTCAGCCGGCAACGTTGCCGTGCTCAGTAGCCGTGTCGCAGTCTATTTGGCTTATACTGCAGGCATCCTCAGAGCGATTGAGATGCCTGAGCCTTCGCCTAGCAGCACAGGACCTGTCGGTGACAGAACCCTCTCAACAGCAAATACCCTTCTGTGGTACCTCCGCTAGTCCAGCCACACTCCTGTTGCTAGGCCATACTGATAAAGCACTGTCAAAGGAGCCTGTGGGCTGCCGCTGTTGCTGTGATTGTGTCCAAATCTAATCACTACTATCCTGTTCTGGATCTCCCAGGTTCAGAGCCGCCCCGAGGAGGGGAGTTTATGTAATGGACAGAGCTGATTTATAGCGGAAGACGACAATTACATATCTGTTTGTTGCAGGTCACAAAAGCCCTCCAGCCTTTGTGCACACGTCACTGACACTGCATGGGTGCTGTTTTATGAAATATCAGCTGGAGCTGGTTCATATTTGTATCCCTCAGCTAGAGGCCTATACGTTTCATTTTGACTTTGCTGGGAGGGGTACAGTCCCACACACCGCCGTCTCCCTCCAATTGTTTTCACACAATAAAAGGGGAAGGTGTGTCTGTGCCTCTATACTCCGCAGCAAATCAGATCACGCACTGCTGTTGTTCCTCGGTGGCAGGTGAAACGCAGCCTGCAGAAACACTTACAGCAGAGAGATGGCCACAATGGGAATGGAGGTGATGTCATGTGTTTTTATCGGTGGCTGCAGTCCTTTAATGATAGGGAGTCATAGACAGACTGTTGCATGTGCTGCGACTACGAGTTGGAAATGCAGCTTCTTCTTTCTACGCAATGATGGACGAATGTGTTTTTCGATGTATTGCGTGGATGGCTGGATGGTGAAAGAAAAACGTTTTCTATCCCATGTTCCCTAGTCTCACATTAGGTCTGGCTAGTCCACACAGCATTCCAGGATTGGGGGTAAACATGCTCTGGTTTATTGCCATTTCTTAAACCAATCACAAACATCTTGGGTGGTGCTAAGCGCCAGATGGAAACACAGTGCCGCTGCAAAAAAATAGCCTCGGGAAGGAACTTGTTTTGGTGGAACATGTACGTTCAAAAGTTATTTTAGTCGTGCAACAGAAAACTCAGATTGGACAGATAGTCTAGCTAGCTGTCTGGATTTACCCTGCAGAGATCTGAGGAGCAGTTAACCATAGTCCTCATAAATCCACCGGAGTTTAAAATTACAACCCCCAGGGCTAGCCGTCTGATATAGAGGCATCAGTATTAAATTGAGAGAGTGAGTTTCATAACTGGTTAAAAACTCCTTGTAGTCGCGTTAAATAGCAATCCACTCCACTTCCGTGTTTTGATGCAAACTTTACCGGAGTACACATAAACCATACTCCCAACCACCTTTTCAAGTGGCCTCGGGCTTCAACTGTGTCCTGGTATGATACGCAGTGTTCACACTAATCAAACAAACTGTGCCTTTGGCGTCAAGTGTACTCAAGTCGGATCTGGGCCCGGGTCCCTGATGTGGTTTTAGAATATCTTGCCAAAGGACTGCAGTTGAAAAGTAGCCAGCTGGCTAACCTTGTCACATTTACAGATTAATGTGTGTTATAAATAAATAAAAATGAGGAAGGCACAAAGGAAAGGAAATATTACCCAGTAGTTAAGAGTAAAACAGTAGGTTTACTTTTGTGTAGAATAAAAGTGCTTTTCTGTTTTCCTGCTCTGTTAAAAAAAAAACATTCCAAGGTTGGGGGACTCTCAAGAGACATATTTAAAAAAAATAGATTAAAAAAATAAAAGGTCTAAATTTAACGCGAAAAAATATCACACATTAAGAAATGGGAGAATCAAAAAACAACAAACTGACCGAGCAATAAATAGTATTAGGACACTGCAAGGGAATTTAACGATAGACCCGCTGGAAATAAATACATGCTTCAAAGATTTTTATCTTTGTCAGAAGCGATCCAAAATATGAATAGTGGTAAGGCACCTGGGCTGGATGGGTTGCCCATAGAATTTTATAAAACATTTAAAACTAAATTAGTAGAGCCACTTCTAAATATGTTTAAAGAATGCTTCCTGGAAGGAACTCTTCCACCCACTATTAGATTAGCTCTAACAAACCCTCATCCAAAAACCAGGCAAACCATCCACAGAGTGCTCGTCGTTTAGGTCAATCAGTCTGATGTGTAGTGACACTAAAATACTTTGTAAAATGCTAGCAAGAAGATTAGATCCACAACTCCCTAAACTCATACATAATGATCAGAATGGGTTTGTAAATCGCCACGGTTTCCATAACATCAGAAGAGTCCTTAATAAATTACATGAAAAAGCTGGTGGTAAGGACACAGCAATACTGTCATTAGATGCCCAACAGGCATTTGACAGAATAGAATGGCACTACCTTTTTAAATTGCTACCACGATTCGGATTTGGAGAGGGATTTCTTAGATGGATTCGTGTTCTCTACACAAACCCAGTAGCAGAGATTCTGACCAATAGTATTGTCTCAAAACCGTTCAACTTACAGCGTTCAACCCAACAAGGCTGTCCACTATCACCAATGCTATTCACTTTAGCTATTGAACCTCTCGCTATGGGTGTCAGAGCCCATGATGGCCTCACGGGCATCCAGATAGGTGAGCAAGTGTGGTGTCTTAAATAGTAGTGCTGTGATGCTGTATGAAGAGGAATCCGCCGACACTGATCTTGATTATAAAAAGGTTTATTACAAGCAAAGATTCAGCATCAATTTTACAAGCTCCTGCAGGAAGCTTGGAGAACGACCAACTCAAATTCTTCCAAAAGTCGTTCTGCCTTTCCTTTGTGTGAGCAACATATATATCTTATGCATTGTATGACCTAACGTGGGAGGGTGTATGTGTTAGTATATGAACTGGCCAATCGTAGCCTGTTATCTGGCACAACTCCAAAAAAGGTATCTTCTGTCTTGGGGAGGCCCCTACTCATGTTAACACTTTCCAGATGTTCTCAGTGCATGTAGTGTAGAGTTCATAGGACTCCCTTATAACAAACCTTTAAGCAAAGTTTATAGAAAGTTATAGAATGGTCATATACTACACAAGAACATAGGATATCTTTGTATGCCGATGACATCATCCTTTTTCTGACCAGGCTTAAGGACAGTATTCCAAATCTAATCATATTAATTTAACAATTTGGAGAGTTCTCTGGATATAAAATACATTTTTCTAAATCATCACTGTTATTTTTAAATAAAAATGAACGTCTGACACCATCTATAGACACCGTTTACAAATACAAAAAATTGTTTTACTTATTTAGGGGTTCAAATTACACCTGAAATCAAAACTATTATATCTTCAAATTATGACTCGCTAACAGAAAGAATAACAGACATTAAATCGCTTGACAGTAATGCCGATTTCAATGATCGGCCGTATTAATATGATCAAAATGGATATACTGCCAAAATTCCTGTACCTTTTTCAATCAATCCCAATCCCGCTTCCTAAATGTTTTTTTGATAAAATTAACAACATTCTTGCTAAATTCATTTGGAACAATAAAAAAGCTAGGCTGCGATTGAAGTTGCTTTACTTGCCGTCTGAGAGAGGTGGCCTTCGTCTCCCAAACCTGCGGTGGTATTACTGGTCTGCTCAATTACACCTTTTATTTTGGCTCAGGCATTTTTCCAGCTTGGGTAAATATTGAGCATCACTACTTTTTCAGTTATTTATTCGTTTTTATTTACTTCTTGTTTTATTTGTACAATTACTTAATTTGTTTTTCATCTTTTGATTGTTTTGTTGTATAGTACACTTATACATTATTTCATTATTTTTATTGCTGCGGTCATTGTTATTTGTATGTTTTCTATATGTGAAAAACTTAATTACAAAAGTATTGTTTAAAAAAAAAAAAAAAAACACATTAAGAAATGTCCCTTACAGAATCTAACAACAACATAAGAGCAGGAAAGACAGTTATATTTATAGCATGTGTTGTAAAAAGTAGTTAATTTATCAGCATTGCCTGGAGAGTCAAAGCACTGACAAAACAAATTAGTAGCATCGGGCTGATAGATTAAATGAAGGGCCCCGGCAATCATAATTCCAACATCTAGGAAAATATGCAGCATCAGGCCCGGGTCCAGGGAGGATATCGTGCAACCAGGAGAAATATTTGTTAGAGAGCATCAACCGCCCTGCTCCACTAAACAAGTGGACGCCTGAATCATAGCAGAAAATAAGGTCAAATCAGGATCAAAGTCCTTAAGGCCACAATGATGGGACCTACAAATAGAAACGCACTACATCACAATCACAAACCTCCGTTTGATGGGACCTACAAATAGAAACGCACTACATCACAATCACAAACCTCTGTTTGATAAGACTGAATCCCATGAAGAAGAAAAGCTATGTTTATGTTTACGATAATATTTAGTTTCTGAAAGTGTAGGTGTGGAGGCTGCTGTGAAATATCTGAACTGAGAGCTGTCTCTTGTGCAGGATGCATACCATAATGGCCCCCCCATCAATGACCCTTTAGGGTCCCTAGAGCACGATACCGATTCATATGACAGAAACACACTCCGAGACATGGATGTCGTTCAAAGAATGACAATGACTGAGTCGAGTTGTGACAGGTGCAAACAGGATTTGGCGACTTGTGCAGTGGCTGACTGACAGCATGCATGCCAAAAGACAAATTCATATTTTTACAGGGCCAATGGCAAAGCACATATTTAGACAACTGGAGAAAAAAGACCAACTTTCAGTTCATCTGAAGGATAGGAAACATGGGCTACCCCTCAGGACTCAAACACAAGCTGAGCGTTTTCATGTCTAGTCACTTGGAGGACTTCAGCATGGATTATCAGGTTGTGCATTGGACATAGTCGCATGGTTGCCTAAAACAGTGGTTCCCAATGTGGGGGCCGGGGACCGCCAGGGGTCCTTAAGGGGGTTCCAGGGGTCCGCAGAAAAAAGGGGAATAATTAGTTTTCACTATAAGGCAAGGCAACTTTATTTATATAGCACATTTCAGAATCAAGGGAATTCAGAGTGCTTTACATAAAACACTAAAGAGCAGTTAAAACCAATTAAAGAGAAAATAAAAGCAGCTCAAATAGAATAAGACCGGTATAAAATACAAGAATAATATTACAGTGATGAGACCAGGTTCCATTCAGCCCAGGGTTATTTGTTCTGGGAGATGAGTCAATCCTAAGCGGGATGGATAAGCACATAAGAAGCTGGGTCCTCCAGACTAGTTTAATGGTAGCCAGACAGATTCTTTTAAGAGGATGGAGGAATGAAGGGGTGCCATCAATCCAGGAGTGGGCTTGTGAGATGGCTAAGGGTGGCTGCGTTTGGAAAGATGTCATACAAACGGTTTTCCAGGTTGGATGTCTATACTAGAAAATGGGGAAAGTACCTGAGCTTTCTGGAGAGCTCCTAAGAAGCTTTGTGCTGGGGAGAGAAGTGTATGATGGGCTTATGGTGTTGTTATTTATACATATGTTTACTTGGTTTATGGTTTATTGTCTATTCTGTTACTATTTTGTTGTATGTTCGTGAATATTGTAGTTGCTGTGTCATCTTTTCTTGATTTTTGTCTGGGTGAGTGGTGATGACAATAAAAATGGTTAAATGAACTTTTTTCTTTTTTTTTAGAGCATCAAAAAGAAAAGTCTTCAGATTCCATCCTTAAGTAACACAATGACTGAGAATGTATGACTATTTTTGGTCATGGGTTTCATACACTCTGTAATAAAACATCTAACAGCAAAAATCCTATCAGACAGAAGACCCTGGGACAACAATATTATTAAAAGGGGGACCGTGGTCTAATGTGTGTCAGTTTAGGGGTCCTTGACGTGAAAAAGTTTAGGAGCCACTGGCCTAAAACAACACTGACATCGCATCTTTTATTCTCCCTTGTTGCAGAGGGGAATTTAAGCCTGGGAGGAGAGACGCGTAACGGGAACCGGATGCAGCGATTGGTCGGACGCTCCACGTTGTTCCAACCTAAACAGCAGCGTAAAGCCGAGACGGGCAGGAGGATGAAGCAGCCGGAGCATCCTCATCATCCGAGCCAGGCGCACGTAGCCGGCGGTGAAGGAAAAAAAAATATCTAAATAGCAACGTGCATGTTAGAGTGGTGATAAATTAGCCTGTCGAGGGAAAGTGTGTGTGTGGTTGTGCACCGGATCCAGACAGCTACGCAGCGCCAGACAGCACGGCGCTGTTTTTTACCATCCACTGATCAGGAGCATCTGAAAAAACGGATCATGGGTTTGTCCTTTTTGTAATATTGTCTGCGCTACAACATAAAAACAACAACACCATGGGTTCCAGACTGAGCAGGCAGAGCAGCCTGGACAATGAGAATTTCTCCAAAAAGCGACGCAAGCTTCTAGATAGCACCGGAGAGAGCGAGTGCAGGGGCAGCCGAGGCGGCGGGGACTTTCTGTTTGCGCTGATGCTGAAATCGGACAAACTGCCCGGGATGCTGCGGAGGACCAACCACAGCCCGTACGTGAGGCGAGTGGCGTGGATCAAAGAGATCCAGAAGCTGCTCCGGGACCGCAGGATAGAGCAGGCAACCGACGTGCTCAAACTACTGAGGAAGGTAAGGAGAAAGTGCACGCAGCATCTCGGCCTGAAGTCAGATCTGTTTACACGCGCACTGCTGCTTTAAGCCTGCTCTGATGCTCGTGCGGTCGTATCCTCAAAACACCCCAAAGCAACAGATGGAGAACAAGCAGAGCAGGTGTGTGTGTGTGTGTGTGTGTGTGTGTGTGTGTGTGTGTGTGTGTGTGTGTGTGTGTGTCTACGCACTTCAGTGTGTTCTGCAAGTCCTAAATCTTGCAGTGCAGCCTATGCTCTGCACCTACTGACCTCTGACCCTAGCCCCCCCCCCCCATCTGCGTGCATGGCCTCGCTGCTTCGGCAACTTACTGCCAGAAGCATTTTGTTTTGATAGAAAGTACGCAACAGATTGGGCAGAGTGTTGCACCTGTGACACAAGTTGTTTCAGTGGCAGACAGAGCTGTGACTCACATCAGCGTTCACTCTCACTGTGGGTAAGCTGCTAAATGAGGAAATGGTCAAACTGTCATTGCATTATCCTAAATGGCATTGTCTTTGGATGGGATCTGGATATATATGGATACAGATTCCACAAACACAAACAGAGCCCCATCCCCTCCTCCACCATCCTCTCCTTACTCCATTTGCCCTTGTTTGTTCCACTATGGCCAGAGTCTCATCTCTCCTCAGATTGTTCTAACTCTGCCATCAGAGCGACTCCATCCCTCTCCACTCCTAATGTCTCTCCCTCTCTCTCTCTCTCTCTCTCTCTCTCTCTCTCTCTTTCTCTCTCTCTGAATGAATGTCAGAAAAACAATATTGCCAAAGCATCAGGGATAATAAGATGAGAAAAATACATACATACAATTCATTGAGTAACATGTCTCTCTCCCTCTCTCTCTCTCTCTCTCTCTCTCTCTCTCTCTCTCTCTCTCTCTCTCTCTCTCTCTCTCTCTCTCTCTCTCTCTCTCTCTCTCTCTCTCTCTCTCTCTCTCTCTCTTTTATAGACTGCTCCAGCAGCAACAATGTTAAGCCCTGGAGTCCTGTATTTCCCAATACAAAAGATTATTCTCCTCCAAAAGGATTTATTAAGTCTATTTGAAAAATAAAGGTCACAGAAATGAAATTCTACACCGCTGTCATACATAGCTTACTTGCACATTGCTTTTTGTGTGAAAACCTTGTGACTTTTGGTGATATTCATAGAAGAATTACTAACTAACTAATTGTTATGGCTAATAAAGATCTATAAAACTCAAAGCCAAAAACACAGCCGTTTTTATTCTTTTCTTAAAAGATTTAGTTGCAGTGTATTTGATGTTGTCTTCCTTGACTGTGACAATAGTTACAAGTAGGTATTGTAGTCCTGACCTAGAACAGTGGTTCCCAAAGTGGGGTCTGTGGACCCCCAGGGGTCAATGAGGGGTTGCAAGGGGTCCCCAGCGTAACGGGAAATCTTTTTTTGTTACCATAATTAATCACTGTAATTCCATCCAAAAGTAACACAGTGACACAATGTATGACTATTTTGGTCATGGGTTTCATATAGAGGTGCAACGATGAATCGATTAATCGATTAGTTGTCAACTATTAAATTAATCGCCAACTATTTTGATAATCGATTAATCGTTTGAGTCATTTTTTTATTAAAAAAAAATAAGATTTCTCTGATTCCAGCTTGTTAAATGTGAATATCTTCTAGTTTCTTCTCTTCTTTGTGACAGTAAATTGAATATCTTTTGAGGACGTCCTCTTAGGCTTTGGGAAACACTGATCCACATTTTTCACCATGTTTTGACATTTTTATAGATCAAACAACTAATCGATTAATCGAGAAAATAATCAACAGATTAATCGACTATGAAAATAATCGTTATTTGCAGCCCTAGTTTCATACACTTTCTGTAATAAAATCCGATCAGAAATCTTATCAAATGGGGCTCCATGGTGAAATTAGTGTCTGTTTAGGGATCCTTCAAGTGACAAAGTTTGGGAACCACTGACCTAGAATATGTAACACTATATACTGTACTATACTATACTGTATACTGAGTAAAGGATGTTGCATCCTAATCAGAGGTTTGTTTTTAAAGCCGTTTCTCACCTGGCTGCTGTGGGATATGTAGCACTTAAAGCTTTGTAAAATAATATGTAGGTGTATGGAAGTTGTGACAGCAGCCTTGGCAATCCCATTTGTTTGCTTGCCCTCAGGTGCCCCTCTGTCTTTTAGCTGTTGGCCAATCCAGCGTTAATTACTCTGAAGCCGAGGAGATAAACTGGCCGGCCTTGGCTCCATGACAGCCACGTCACCTGGGACATGGGCTCGCTCCTTTTTAAATGAGCTCCACTCTTATTAAATGAGCCTTCCTTTGCCTTTCCTCGCAGCATTTGCAGGCAGATATCTGAGAGATTCTGCTCTCTGAATTCAAAAGGCGTTTGTGGCAGATTTAATTGATGCGTAACAGTGAGCCCTGCTCCTGATTTGAAAAAAAGATCTGAGCTCTGCTGCAGATATGGGGAAGGATTCATGGCTTCACGCCACGCTCGCACATGACAATTGATCGTGTCTAAACTAGATATTTTTATACCTTGTTTCTCAGAACCCCCCCCCCCCCCCCCTTCCCGCCTTGGGTTCAGTCTGTGTTTACTGTAGCCCTCGTTAAAAGGGGAGCCAGTAATGTGGAGCTGCCAGCCTCCCACTCAAACTCTCTATTACAATCAATGCAGATAGTGTTCGTGAGAAAAGACGTGTGCAGGTGTGTGCTCACAGTATGTGCCTGTCTCAAAGGGTTGGCTTCCCTTATTAAAGTTGCATGGGCTGTATAAGTGCTTGTCATCGTTTGCCTCGTTAGGACCTCGAGGATGGACGTGTTGATGGAGGCGCATTTACACGGCTACAGCGCTGCTTGTCTCACCGCACTCAAAAGGTCATCTGAAATCTCCTCTTATTTTCAGTCGCTTTGATTTGTTTTTACCGCTCCTCCTCATATTTATGAGTAAGCTGCCATGGCAGCTGTCAGTTCTGACCTCCTTGCAGATGTACTTATGTGCTGCACAAATCACATTTACTCAAAATCTCACGTTTAAAAGTGTCACTGCCATATTTGTATGAGGTGAAAGGAATAATAAACCAAGAAAAATACCCTAAATGTGGATAGAGAGATACAAATGTGGTCAAAATAGCATACAGCCAGGGGATTAAATGCTTTTTTGAGTTTTTTTTCCAGAAGGGGTTTGAAAATAGAATACTCTCCTCATAGTTGAGGATGTATAGTCCAGGAAATCGCCTATAAATAACCCAAATCTACAAGTTTTTTTTTTTTTTACATCTGATCAGATTTGGGTCAGGAGTTGTCTTGTTTGTGCAAACGGTATACGTGCTGTGGCATGTTGGGATATGCGTGGCTCCGTGCCATGTTGTTATTAAATATGCCAAAACCCTGCGTTCCCTGTGACTCCACCTAGATCTCCCTTCCCTACTGTAGATGGAAAAAGCTCCTGTCTCCTTGAATGAATAATTAAAACAAACACTTTTTTTACCTTTCCATCTGGAGTCACATTGCCCTCGACACAGCAGGGCCCTGGTTCCATCACTAATGTACTTTTTTCTTCAGGTCCAAAGTCACATTTTTACTTTTTCACACTTTCAGTTACCTGCTTATAATTACTGCAGGACTGACAGGTTTTTAAACAAAAATATAATTTCATCCTCAGCTGTGATTATGATGCCTCTTTCATCTTGTCTGCTTTGGTAGGATCTTGGTTTGGAAGGCGCCTCGCTCAACGACATCTTGTACAAAAACGCTGCCTTCCTCAACCTGGTGGACCCCATCTCACACGAGCTGCTGCTCAGCCTGGCTCGAGAGATGCAGTGTCCTAAGAAGGTCAGCCTACTTTTTTCTTCCTTTCCGTAACACTCGCAGTCAGAGTATCCACAGATCCAAAGCTGGTATTCTGCAAAACAAAGCCGTCCTAAAAAGCACTGATGGTTTCCTTTTTGTTGAATAATGAGTTCTCACGGTCAATGAAAATCCAATCTGAGGATGTTATCGACTTCTACGGACGGATGAAAGAAATCCTGCAGACACACGTTACTTATGAGCAGCTGGAAATAGAAACGGCTGTTTAATTATTATCAATTCCTAGATATATACTGTTGTTTAATTTTCTTTCTGCCATTTAGTTCAATGCAGTTTGTTGCATTTATGGAACTAAGTCTTGAGCTATCCTACCTGAAAACTCCTTAAACTGGAGTAACTAGCAGCAAAATTACAAGTCATAAGGAATCGATGAGGAATCATGTTTTGTGCACAGAAAGAAATTCATAGCTCAGTGTGTCTCAAGCTCCAACGGTGAATATTATATTGGTTTCGATGTAGCCAATGGCCACCAGCAGCCACAACATGGCTGATGAACTGAAATTACCAGCGGCTGTGTCGAATCTCACCTCTCCCGTGTACTTCCTGTGTTTTCCACACCGATGCACACTGCACGTGATTAGATTTTCTCGCTCCAGCAAGGCAGCTAAGTGATGTTTTGTTCAGGAGTAGCTCAAGGTGTCACTAATAATAACAAATAAATAATCTTTTTTTTCTGTTGATGTGAAAGATATTGCGATACAGGTTGGTACGTTTTAGAAAATGGAAGAAACTTAAAGGGACAGTTCACACCAAAATCAAAAAATACATCTTTTTCCTTTTACCTTTAGTGCTCTTTATCAAGTCTAGATTGTTTTGGTGTGAGTTGCCCAGTGTTGGAGATATAGGCCGTAGAGATGTCTGCCTCTTCTCCAATATAATGGAACTAGATGGCACTCGGCTTGTGGTGCTCAAAGTGCCAAAAAGAAATGCATTTGAAAAACTCAACAGCAAAGTCTCTTTCCAGAAATCATGACCCGGTTACTCAACATAATCCACAGATCTGGTTGTGAGCAGTTTCATGTAGGAACTATTTTCTATCCACCAAACTACACCCGCCAACCACCACCACATAAACACCACCACTCAACACCCGCCAACCACCACTGCTCATGGACGAGAGGCTTGTGCTTGTGACAGCGCGAGATGTAAACATTAACGCCGTCCTCCTCGGCTGAGCTGTAGCGTTTGCTAGCTTAGGTGAGCTAGCAGTACGGGTGAACTACAGTTATAGCTCAGCCGAGGATGACAAGCCTCTCGTCCATGAGTACACTTCCTTCTGCGCGGTGATACAAGTGGCGGGTGTAATTCGGTAAACAGAAAATAGTTCCTACATGAAACTGCTCACAACCAAGTCAGTTGATTACCTTGAGTAACCGGGTCATGATTTCTGGAAAGAGACTTTACTGTTGAGTTTTTCAAATGCATTTTTTTTGGCACTTTGAGCACCACAAGCCGAGTGCCATCTAGTTCCATTATATTGGAGAAAAGGAAGACATATCTACGACCTATATCTCTCCAACACTGGGCAACTCACACCAAAACAATCTAGATTGATAAATAGCACTAAACATAAGAGCAACAATATGTATTTTTGATTTGGGGGTGAACTGTCCCTTTAAATCCCAGATAGTGTGAAATAATGAAAAGTAAAGATATTTTGTCTTCCACACACAAGCAGAAAATCTAATATTGAAAGCTAGTCTCTTTGTTCTGTGTGCCCTTATTATTATTATTATCATTATTTTTTTTTTGCTCTGTTCTCCAGGATGCGGACACCATAAAGTCCTCTGATAAGATCTGCAGACAGCTGATCTACCACCTGACCCCGCACTCAAAGTGGCTAAGGCAGAGCATGTCCAGACGGAAATCCCAGGCCTGGTAAGCCCTTCTGTCCAGACATCCAGTGTGTAATAAATCTGCAGCTCCGCACAACAGAGAGCAGGGCTCGGCTCCGTGTCCAGCTTTACAGATTTCCATCTTTGTAGCTGACATTGAACTATAGGACGGAGCTGGCCACAGGCTGACTTGAGCGGTACACAATGGTAATCATCTTTCTTTTATTAGTGCTAAGATCCGTGAAGTGGATGTGGGTAGCCACTGGGCTCTCTCTCTCTGTGTGTGTGTGTCTCTCTCTCTCTCTCTCTCTCTCTCTCTCTCTCTTCAAACGTGGCACAACAACAAATCTGTCCATCTCTTTGCTGAAGAAAAGCTGGGAGGATTGTGTTATAATGTAATTACACATCGTCTTGAGGAAGGAGTGAATTGCTTTTGATTTGCAAATGATGAATAGAGAATTAGCTTGTGTACAAATAGTTTTGTTCGTGTGTGCCCAGGTGTTGCTCAGTAATTCTATTCATAACCAGGCTATCGTAGTTCTTTCCATCTTCGCATGTAATTGCTTATTCTGCAGCAGGCTATAGACGCTGCAAATAATGCATCCATTTTCCGAGGGGGAAAATAATCTCAGGATTGAGAGGGAGACAGTGTGAACACGGTGAGATGAGACAGGTTCATTGTGAGTCAGTCGGAGGTATCAACTCGCAGTATCAGAGGAAAAGCGATATGAGACATATTCTCAGGGATCAGACACTTCACTGTGGAGCTGCACGAGCAGGGCATTTAACTCAGCCCAGAAGAGGAAAGACACAGGATTTAACTGGCACTGACAGCATCTCTGAAAATGTGCAGATATATACGATTGCTAAATTCCTAGCTGATTTATTTTTTACTTAGTCGTGTTGTTAGCCTCGTAAACCTGTAGAGAGAGAGAGAGAGAGAGAGAGAGAGAGAGAGAGAGAGAGAGAGAGAGAGAGACGGTCTGACACTGGCTGAGACAGCAGGAGCAACATGAATCATTAAAACAAAAATCTACCCTAAAACAGAATATTAATACAGTTGGTGTTGTCAGCTCTGACAGCTTCATCTGCCACTGTGTTCACGAACAAACATCTGTCACAGCTAGAAAGAGACGAGCCAGGCCAGTCTATAGAAAACTTAATTTCTGGGGACACTTTTTTTTCTGGTTTAGCACTTTTTTAATAGCAGCTGTGTAAGACTTTAAATTCTGACACAAATATTCCCTGGGTGCACAGTTATTTTACCATTTATTGCTATTAAAGAGAGCCGTACAGCTCCGGCTGTAGTGTATTGTAGCCTGGTGGCCATGGGAAGGTTCAGAGGTTGTTTGTGTTAAAACAGTTGGACATTTTGGGAAGTAAACTTATTTGCTTTCTAGTTGAAAATGAGAGACGATCAATGCCACTGTCATGTCTGTACTGTAAATATGAAGCTAGAGCCTGCAGACAGTTAGCTTAGCTTAGCATTGATTCTGGAAACTACCGATGGTAACAAAATCTGCCTAGCAGCACATCTAAAGCTCCCTATATAACAACGCTTTATTGCGGCCTTGTTGAATTCTCGATTCTGATTGGTCAAACACGGCATTCTACGGTGTGTTATTTCTGTATAACAGACCGTTGGTAAGTATAGCAGACCGTTGCCATGGACGGAGTACTGATCACGGAGGACTCTGGAGGAACATTCAATCAATAAAATCGTTTTTATTTTAGAGATTATTATTTGGGCTTTTTGGCCTTTAATGGATAGAACAGCTCTAGACAAGGAAAGTGGGGAGAGGGGGAGGGGGATGACATGCAGCAAAGGGCAGCAGGTTGGAATCAACCTTGGGCCACTGCGGTACGGACTGAGTCTTGCTACATGGGACGTACGCTCACCTGTGAGCTACCAGAGAGCCCCAATAAAATGGTTTTAAAATCAACATTTGTGCTCATACGGAGCGGATCACAGAGGGTGGAGGAAACGGGGATCGCTAACAGCGCTAATGGCAACAGTGCAAACAGTTAGCGCCATGGTTACCTACTCACTGGGGCGACCTGGCTTTCACGGGAGAGCCGTGCTCATCAGCGGTAAAGGTAACTCTCCCGACCGGACTCAGGCGTAAAAGCAGATAACCTCTGTATGAGTAGCCGCGTAATAAGCCCTGTAATAAGCCCTGTAACAAGCAGGATAATGTTGAGCGAGTCGGCCATTATTGCGAATTAGAACCCAAACAGGGTGAGTGCATCAGGTCTTGAATCCACCTGAAGGGGTTCATTATTTATCCCTTACAGATAAGGTCTAATCTGTACAAAAATGTTCTACTTTCAGACAGAGCCAGGCTAGCTGTTCCCCCCTGTGTCCAGTCTTTATGCTAAGCTACGCTAACTGTCTCCTGACTGTAGCTTCATAGTTAGCACATGATATCCATCTTCTCATCTAACTCGAAGCGAAAATCTAAGCGATTAAGCATATTTCCCCAAATGTTGAAAAATTCCCTCATCAAATAAAGATTTAACTGTCCACATTACAGGAAAAGCATGTCATAAATATTCTTTTAGGGTGGATTTTACCTCCCTATACCTTCCATCTTTGTTCAGCAGCAGGCAGACTGCCCTCATCTGTGCAAAATGTAACAATCTAACCTCTGATAGGTTTCTCTGTACTCACAGGAAACAGAAACAGCTCAGTCCATTTTAATGCCACCGGATTGTTCATCCCTTCATTATCCGGCATTAGCACTGAACACCAGTCGTTCTAAATACCATACACACATTCCTGACTGAAATGCCCCACTGAATTAATGTCTGAATCTCACTAATCCTGTTAATTAATCTAACCAGTTTATTTGGGTTTTGCTAGACATGTTTTCTTTGACATTTAATGAAAGAGCTTGACAGTAAGCTTGATGGAAGCAGTGACCCAGAAATGTTGCCGAGGCGCTCCCAACCTTTAGGGTAATTTCAAGTGAGCGTAAAAACTGCCAACACTTTTGTGACCTTTTTTTCTCGTCAATTTTCACACCACTACCTTCCTGTTCCATCAGCCTTTTCTGACCTCACAATCACTTTGTTCCTTTGTCACCTGAACGCTCCAACAAAGAAAAATAAACTACAAAGTAGTGACCTCTTTGAGTTTCCACATTACTTATCTCCATTGACAACCACATCTTAAAATGTCAGTTATTCAGCAGTTCTCATATTAACAGTTCTCATATTCACTAATAAACATTGTATTATGCACTGTAGCATACTATGCATGGTTAACACTTCCTCAGGGGCCCATCACTCATTTAAAAAAAAAGTACAGACTGAGATACAGAAAGGACAAAGTGATCAGTCCAGCTCCTCAGGTTGGGTTTTTGACCAAAGGTTGGGTTTTTATTTTATTTTTTATTTTATTATTTATTTATTTATTTTTGGGGGGGGGCGAGGAGCAAATGGACTCCTGGAAAATACTTATTTACAGTTGAAATAAAATGTGATTTTTATGACAGCTATTATCACCCACCCACTCGTCAACACGTGCATTTGTTTCAAAAAGCATTCTTTTCTTATTTTTCTAAATAGCGCTTCACCTCATCTCAATTAGCATTAGGTAACCCTCCGGACATGAATATTTATGTATATTTATGATAAATAATAAGAGCGATTCCATTGACGCTCGCTGAATTCAAGTGCTGCTTCCTTTTATTAAATCTGTGACACGCAGAAGCTGATGAGCCGCACGCGGAGACAAGAGTCACACTGTGCTTCCTCAGAGTTTAGGTGGGAACACTTAATAGACAGCTTCATTATACAATGCCAATTTATTTGATTACTTAACGGATATTATTACATTACTTTATTGTGCATGGAGATTGACGAGCATCAGCTATTGCCAAAATGTTGATGCTATTTGTGTTGTTACTGGCTTTAGTTCAACACTCTGTGTTGATGTATCTCTGCCTGCTGCTTAGGACATCTGCTTCTCCACATATTCCACATGTGATTTTTTTTTTTATGCATTCGCAGATATTTCTTTGTTAATCTTTTAATCGCGTACCTACTGTATAAACCAGTTCTGTCATTTAAACTGAACCCTGTTGCCAGTGTTCTTGTGGAGTTATCAGTGACACCCTTGTTTTCTGGTGTCAGATTAATCTGGAGGAGGTATGAAAGAGGCTTCCAGAGCAGAACATGCATTTTTTTTCTGAGCTCATTAGGATGAGTGTGTCTGACAAAGGAAGGAGTTGTGTGATCAAAACCTATTCACACCTGCAGGGGAGCCTCAGCCAGGCCAAAGCCATTAGGACTTTTGTGCCTCCAGAGAAGATGAGGGTTCTGCCGTACAAAAGGCCAGACAATAGAGAAGGGGAGGCCTGTGGCTCACAAGACTTTGATAAAGATGCAGCAGCCTTGATGAATGTCTTTATCTCATAGATTTTTGTGCTCAACAGCTGATTAAACTCCCTCTTATCTTGGCTTCATGAGGGGGTTTTATCCTCCTTTTGTGTGTTTTGCAAACTCTCCAAAGCATGACGTTTCTGCTCATCAACCCATCACCTGCTTTTAATTTGAAGTGGTAAATGTTGGCTCAGGGCACATCCATTTTCAACGGCACCAAAAAAAACACTTTAAAGCATGACAAGTGACAGGTACTGCAGTGGGTGTCACAGTAAGTCACTGGGCGCCAGAGGATATTATAATTCACTCTGACACCGAATCAGCACTACAGGCCAATTCAGTAACAGCTCCAGTTCAGAAACAACACATCCTCGGGCTTGTGCTATGAATCCATACACAAAAACAGTTATCCTGCACATATTACTCCCTAACTCACACATTGAATGATGGCTCCCTTAAATGACTGCCATTCACTTTATAAATCACCTCAATATACCGTGTCAAACATGAAAAACAGCACACATCGCAACTGCGGATAGACAATCCTTTAAATGTGTTACTTTAATAATGGAAACTGGTCCTGAATGTTTAATCTGCATTGACATACACACTGATAAACAATCAGGCGAAAACATACGCTTAACTAATGCACGATGATGTGTCGTAAATGCTCACATTAATAAATGATGAAGTCACAATGTGTTCATGTGATCGGCTAACACTAATGCATCATCAGTTAATGACTGTTAATTCACAGTTACTTTTTATTTATTTATTTTTTATTTTATTATTTCAGGACAATGCACATTTGATGAACATGTACAGAAGTACATGTAAAAAGTGCCAGATTGTAGCCCAAGGGCTAATTTCCATCTGTACTTCATACGTTCCTATATATGCCTCCAGATTAGCTGGAATACAGTTAACATAGAAAAGGCCATCTCAGACCCATGGATTTTGATCAGCCTCTCTGAAATCAGAACCAAACATATTCTTATAGAAATCTGACTTTTTATCAGATGCAAACATGTACATGTTGCTAAATGACCCACTGATCAACAGGAACAATATTCAGTAATGTTGACAAGGTCCAATCCGATCCTGACACGACATTATTACCCAGTTTTTTTTATTTCTCGTTTTATTGAACGCTTGACATGTCGGGCCATTCTCCTCTGATTTGTCAACTGGCGCCTGCTAAATGTCTTTGCAACACTCCACTTCTTTCAATACATTTAATACATTTTATTTCCACTCCTTTCACGTTCAGAGAGGCTGATCAAAAGCTTGTATGTGCTATATAACAGCATTCCAGCTCATGTGGTCCCAAAGGCTCTAGATTAACGTATGAAGTAATTTATGACTCAATGGATCACCAAACAAGGATCTTAAGCGTGAAGTTGAACTTGATCATTTATTAATGGTGAGCAATAGGAATTCATTCATCATCATGCATTAGTTAAGCATTACTTAAGCATATGTTGTGTACCCTGATCATAAAGTGTTACCAACAATCATGCACCTGAGAGTTTATTTCAATCAAGTAAGTGCAGTAGTTAATGAAAATAGTTAAAATGTTCAAATATGCCTTATTTATTAATGTTAGAAAAAAATATTCTTGGATCTGCACTTCAGATCCACACAAAAACTAACCATTGTTCCTTTGCCTAACTTTTTTTTAAACCAAATTTCACCAAAATATGTCAACAAGTTTCATAGACATGTCGCTAATTTAAAAAGAAGCATGGTAGGAACCATGGCTTCTTTGCTGTGATAATAACATCATCCTAACAAAGCATTCCCAAAAGATGAATCTCTTTCCTTTCCTCTCTTATAAATAAGTATCAGTCAGCCAAGTATCTTCTATTCCTGTTCTGTTTTATCTTTTTCTAGAACACATCATAGTTTATCTTTTAAGTGTTCTGGCCCTGTGCTATAAGGAGCTCTGTGCTCCTGGCTGTCAGAGCTTTAGACTAAAGCTGCTGGCTCGTTCGGATGTTTTGGCTCCTCTGTTTACACTAGTAAATCCCCATGCTGGAGTCCCTGTGTCAGCCTTCTGCTCCACGCAGGCCCAGTCACCCCCTCTTTTACAACACAGGAAACACAACATAAAACCAGGGCCTTGTTCCCAAGTCACATCCTTTCACCCTCCAGCTAAAACCGAAAACTAGTTTAGTGTATTTTCATGTCATTCAAGTCATCTAAGTAATCCAACTCTGTCTCTTCATTATGTTCAACAGTCTCAAGACAACCCTACAGAAGAAGCTGTCCAGTGACTCGGTGGACCTATCCGGCGTCCCACTGTCCACCCGAGATGTCCGTCAAGTCGCCTTCTACCTCCAGAACAACAGAGACACTGTGATGGCTGTGGACGTCAGCTTCACCGAGCTCCAGGACGACAGCCTGAAGATCCTCCTGCCTCTTCTGGCCTCGCTGCCCAAACTCAGCACCCTGGCTCTCAACGGCAACCGCCTCACGCTTGCTATCCTCAAAGACCTCACCGAGATGCTCAAAGACCCCAAGATGTTCTCCAGCCTGGCCTGGATCGACCTGGGCAACAACGTGGACATCTTCACTATGCCTCAGCCGTTGCTGGTGGCGCTGCGTCGGCGCTGCAGCCTGAAGAGCAGTTTGCCGACTATCTACGAGTACACCGAGGGTCAGCCCTACTGCTATCACCTGGAGACTTCCATCGAGGAGCCCAGCCACTACGAGGAGGAAGAAGAGGAGGACGACGAAGACGAAGAGGACATAGGGAACAAGTTTGAGCTGGAGCCGTGGAGTTTAGGGGAGAAGCAGCTCTCCAAAGACTTCACCCTTCACTACTGTGAGAGGTGATGGGGCATTCCCACTCGGAGGCTCTTTCCACTGTGGTCGACACGTCTTACGTCCCACAGCACTCCGTTACCTCCTTCGCCCTCACACCACGAGCCCCGTCACCCCCTTTGGAGGCACGAGGGACACCACATTGTGAACTTCTCGTCCCGACACGGCTACCAAGCTATCCCTAACCATCTCTGAGTTAACCCACACACGATGAGAGTGAAGCGACGACGGCGGACTTACTGTGTTGGTGGATGGCGCTCTTGGGAACAAGGTGCGGTTTCATTGGAGGGGGGCTGGAAGAGTTAATGAACCGGTGCTCTCTCTCTCTCTCTCTCTCTCTCTCTCTCTCTCTCTCTCTCTCCCTCTATCACTCTATCTCTCTCTCTCTGATAGCGGCATCTGAGGAGCCAATCCCAAGGAGATTTAGATCAGTTGGTTGGATCGAGGAGCAGCATCCCAGCGGTGGCTGAAGTGGAATTGGTTTGGAGTTTGGAAACAGAGGGTCCCTCTGGGTTCTCTACCAGGACTGGGGCTATCTCTGGCAGGCAGGGCCTCGCTCCACATTGTGTGTTCTCTGTTAATCTCTCAACAAAAGCTATGACACAAGTTCAACAGACTATACAGCCGACGACCCGTCACGTGACGCCAGCAAAACTGCTAGGTCAAGACTTTTTGCGTTTTCCCCCCCTTTCCAAATGTCCACTTGTCAATACCCACGCAGCCCTTGTGTAGATGTAAATGAGGACAAAAAAAACATGGTTCTCTTGTGTTTCCACGGGTTATTTTTGTGCACTCTTGGTGAACAAAGCAATCTTAGAAGACAACAGGTAGGACTCAACAATGGCTAGCTGTCACTGATTGTTTTTTTGTACTTGCCTAAATGCTGATATTCACCTCTTTGTTAATTATTGAGCTGTTGTAATCATCACCACAGTGTTTAAGTGCATTTATGACACCACAGCCAAGTGTTGGTATGGGCCACCGAGTCTGAGCAGTGCTGCCCGTCCTACTGCTGTATATCTCTACAAATATGTTGTCATTTCCGTTAATTGATACCGTACTTCTTCAGTGGCCCTATGCTTGTTATGAGACACAGCCATGACTGTTATGTATTAATTATAGTCTGTCTTCTGTAGCACATAATGATTAAGTGAGACTGACTGAAAGCACTTTAAGGGGACTATTTTTTTTTTAAATATATATTTATGTTTCTCTTTGTCATATAATCTGTGTACATTGTTTATTATTAGAGATATTCACAGAGCTCAAGCTGAAGCATACCTCTTTAAGGTGAAATGATGACCAAATGGCTCATGATTGTTAGAAAGTATCATTGACAAAAAAAAAAAAAAATTGTGCATCGCCACATATATAATAAATGTTTAAGTGTGTGTTATATGTGTTTGTAACGGTAAAATGTCTGATTACTACTGTAGTCATTTGTGTTGTTGTTTTGGTGTTTCGTCTATTGTCTGACTCTGTAATTATAATTATAGTGACTCTTATTATGAAACCTCCTGCTGTAAGCTTGAACAGTAAACAAAAAGCGACGTGGCTTATGGGATTACACAATAAGACAGGAAATAGTTCAGTAAATGTAAGTTACAGTCAAAGCAGACACCCTTTCACGTCGAATGTTTTATTTGAATGATGGAGAGCACTGTCCCGTTGGTCCTTGTAGTTTCTTTCGTGTGTCAACGTCAAACTCTTCCTTGTAGCCTGTGTGTACTTGTCTCATTCCAAACACTGACTGCCAATAAAAGACCCCATCCTAACTGAGAAGTGTCTGGATTTGTTTCATTTTGAAGATCTCCAGAATTAAAAAAAAAAAAAGGAATGCATTGAACTGGGTCACAGGCAGAACCTGCAGCTGCCTGACAGAAACAAACAGAGGATTTATTTATTTATGCAGATTAGTCTGTAAATAGGGCAATAAAGGAAATCAGCCGGGACCGTGCTGTTTGGGATTGGTCGCTGGAAGTGCTGTTCCTGTTTCAGAGCCAGCGGATCATCTGTGCCGCTGTGTGCTGTCAGGGAAACGCCTGAGCTGCCGCCGTGTGCCAGTGAACGGCAGGGTGGTCCTCGCATGGGGCCCTACCCATGAGCCTCTCCTGGCAACCTTTTGTTTCTGCTGCCAGACATGGTAATGTGGCATTTGCAACAGGTGCCTCTTATAAGGTCAGGGCACAGTGTGACTGTCACACCACCTGAGGTCCAAATACTATGCGACAGGGCAACAGAGCCCACCCCCAAAATCACCAGGATCTTATTATCTGACCTTTTTTCCCTTCAGGGTTGATTTATTTCCTGGATTTGAAGTAAAATAAGTTATTGATTTGACTTTATTGTTTGAATTGAAAACATTTCCCATGTAGGCCTTTGAGCAGAGACTTTAAAGGAACATGCCGACTTATTTGGATTTTAGCTTATTCACCGTAACCCCCAGAGTTAGACAAGTCGATACATACCCTTCTCATCTCCATGCGTGCTGTAACGCTGTTTGACGCCCCCAGCATTAGCTTAGCCTAGCACAGATCATGCAGGTAACTGGTTTCAACTAGCCGACTTCTCAGAATAAGTGACAAAATAACGCAAACATGTTCCTATTTACATGTTGTGATTTGTATAGTCACAGGGTGTATAAATAATAAGGTCACATGAGACACAGCCATATTCTAACCGTATACTAAGTGGGAACTATAGTCTCAGAAAGTGGAAGCACTGCTACTTGGGCGGAGTGATTAGCGCAACACCGAAAAGTACAGTTACTTCCGTCAACAAAACCAATGTGAATAGCTAGTTAGTAGTGAACGTGACTGGTGATCATGGCATTATTTGTACACCCTGTGACTATACAAATCACAACATGTAAATAGGAACATGTTTGCGTTATTTTGTCATTTATTCGGAGCAGGCGGCTAGTTGGAACCAGTTACCTGCATGATCTGTGCTAGGCTAAGCTAATGCTGGGGGCGTCAAATAGAGTTTAGATTCTCGGCCCAAGCCCGAGCCGTTATTTTCCGCCACATCCTCGGGCTGGGCCGGGCCCGGGTCGGACCCTTGATCAAGCAATTTTTTTTATTTTTTTTTATTCATTACCTTATTATCCTATTTGGGTGGGCAGATAGCTATGCCATAATCAGAAATATTATAAATATATATATAGGCTATATAAAAGTAACAAATGTGTACAAAAGTTAGGCTGCAGTTACAAAATGCAAGCACTTCATGCGCGGAGTCTCCTCCTCTCGCACGCACAATCACACCGGGCCTGCTGTGCTGTATTGTGTATCTTAAGTGCAACATGGAGCTTGAAGATGTAAAGAAAAAAAGAAAAACAGGAGAATTAACTTTGAGCAAGTGTGGAGGAAAGTCGGAGGTATGGAAGCAGTTTAAACAAGTCGTGGGCAGTGACAACAATATGTTGTTCATCGTTTCTTTTTTTTTTTTTACGTTTCTTCATTCGGATCCATTTGCGATCCGTTCCATTCTAAACAAACAGCGCAGTTTACAGGCTTCGTCCTTATTGTATTATTCTAAACAGATTTCTGCAGTTCAAACAACTCTGAATTGTAGTTGAGAACGTCAGTTATAACGGCCCACGTATTAAAAAAATGTCAGGTTTAAATCGGGCTCGGGCTCATAATTACAGTTAATGTGTCGGGCCGGGTCGGGCCGGGCCGGTCTCGGACGCACCGTGCTCAGGCTCGGGCAGGTTCGGGCTTGATTTTTTGGGCCGATCTAAGCTCTAGCGTCAAACAGCGTTACAGCAGGCACGGAGATGAGAAGGGTATGTATCGACTTGTCTAACTCTGGGGGTTACGGTGAATAAGCTAAAGTCCCAATAAGTCGGCGTGTTCCTTTAAAGTGGCTATATGTAACTTTCAGTTTGTGTTGATTCTAGCGGCCGCTTTGGGCAAAAGCGGTAGTGTTTTTACCACACCTGCTGTCGTAAACGTCTTTTCTTCACGGTGCTGTATTGCCCACTGTAGATTAATGAGTTAGCATTACCGTGAGGTCATATAGTCGCAATGAATGTTTTGCTTAAGTTACAGATGCATTGTTGCATTTCAAGTGTTGCATACGGTAACTTAGCCTACTTTGGATGTCTCGTGAGCTAAACCGGGTATCACTGTCACTGTGGTATGAGCCAAAGCATTAGGAGATTGTTGTAGCAACCAACACAGGCTTTTCCGGTGTTAAAAAGAAATCTGTGACCCGTCAGAATGTGTTACTGTAGCGCCGTCTACCTGCCGCAAATCAATCTGTGACTTCGCGGGAAAAATCTGACCCGGGCAGAGGCCTCACTAAAAACTATATAAAAATAGCGTTCTTTTCACTGTTCGTCTCGTTTGATGTTACAGGTCAATTAAGACCATTGTATGAAAAATGACAGAGCTTTAGAAACATTAAAAAGTTACATATAGTCACTTTAAAGTGCATCATATTTCTTCACAAATTTTTCTCCTTTTTGTATGACTTACTATTTAATGTGATTATCTTGCTCCAGCTGCTGCATGCTCTGGCACAAAAATAAAAAATAAATAGTTAACATTAACACAGAGAAGCCGCACATTTTGGCACAGAGGGATAGATTTACAGATTTCAATAGCATTAACCTCGGGGTTGAAGGGATTGACCGACCGGCTGAGGACCACTTTGGTGCATCCAAAGGAAGCACATGCCATTTTTGGCTGTTGTCCTAGATTGCCACCAGGATTTATTGATTTTTGTGATTTTATTTGTGATAATATTATTTCTATTTTTTATGTATTTAACTCTTCATCCACCTATTTTGCTTTCTTTATCGTCCCTACTCTTTGTGACCTTTGTTGTTAAAAGTCCATTTATTTAGCTATTATCGTGTTGAACTCAAGAATGGCACAGAGTAGAATATCCACGTGTTAATATAAAATGTTTTCAAGTAGTATTTTAAAAACCAAAAAGGTTTTAGCCAATTTGTGACTGTTTTAATATAGAACTCATCATGGCATGTGAATCATGTACAAAAACCTATTTTATTTGAATATTATACATAAAATCTATATTTCATTCACTGTATATTCAATACACAGTGCTACAACAGCTTATATAGTAAAGGTGACAGAATAACTCCAGTACTAAGAGTATGAATAACCAGAAAGTTGAACAAGTTATTAACTGAATGAGACCATCTAAAATAGCCTGCTATGTATTTTAAGTCTCAGATATTAACATGAATGTACTATCAAGTCATTTGTATACTGTGAAACATGGAATGAACATTGTTTTACAAAAGAAAGATTCAAATAATAACAAGAGCAGGAAAGAAGCTTCACAGATCTGATATAGTCACAGTTGTTTGTTTGTGCACAGTAAAATCCATCATGTCACAGTTACAGTCACTTCTGTCCAGAGGCCACGTGTTTACCTGCTACATGTTACTGGGAGAGTTCAGTTGCGGTTTTGGGGCAGCAGAAGGTCTCTGTAATGTTCAGGCCCCCCTGTATAACTAATGTCAGTGGCTCTTGGTCTCAGTAACCGGCTGCTTCGCCCATTTTCCTGGCATCAGACACGGCCCAGATGCAGCCGTCCTCCTTCTCCGCGGCATTGACCACGTTGTAGAAATGTTTCGCGGTTTCATGTTTGTGTCCCAGAGCCTTCAGAGCCTCGATAACATCCTGAAAGGGGAAAGAGGAGAGGAGACTCAGATGGAGCAAATATGATGTGTTTTATTATTTTAGCAAACAAATGCATTTAGTGCATTACCTTATCGAAGCTGGGCTCAAACTTCACTGCATTTTGAGAGTCGACAAAAACAACCGGAGCAGCGATTGCCTCCTTGAGGCTCTTTCCAAACCAAAGGTGGTTCATAAGCGCCTGGAAGAGAAAACAGGACAATACATTGCAATCTGGTAAATGGAAAAGTGATGAGTACAGAATGGATTATGGACGCAGTGAAGACACTCGGGAAGACAGCACTTGCTGTGACAACAGTGGGGGGCATTAGTCTGCAGCAATTTATCTTAATGGCACTTAGTGTGATTGCCGCAGACACGTACCGAGGCCATCCCAGCCGTGATCATGCTCCCACCAGTTGATCCAATCACCAGCATCTTGGACTGAGACTTCAGCACAGCGGGGGCCATGGAGGATGGAGGCTGCTCCCCTGACAACACAACAAAAGCATTAGATGACAGACGGCTACAATTCAGACTCATCAATGTGAGAAGAATGAGAAGGCAATTATTCTAAATGCAATCAGCCGAGTGTCTCTAAATGATGTGAATCACAGGCTTGCACAGAGGGTGAAGGGCATTTATTCAACCCTTTGCCTTTGTTCAGCAGCTGACATCAGGCAGAAATGAAAATCTTTTGTTAGACAAATGTCTTTGGGGTTGTAGGGTTCATATTACAAGACTAATGCAGCATTTCCACTGCATGGTACAGTCATCTCCACTTGCTCTTTTTGGGGTTTCCATTGGCAAAAGTTGTGGATAGTACTTGGCAGGGCCTGAAGTTAACTTTTTTGGCCACCAGCCACTGTGGCAGGTGGATTATAAAATCTACTAGCCACACAGGCTTATACCACCCAATTTCTTTTGCCTCATAAAGGTGAAATACCGGAAATGCACGAGCATTTCTCTGAGCCATTCACACGACAGTCACTGCAGTACATTTGTTCTGTACTGCTGTAATAAACCAGCCACTCGCAAACCTTGCCGTTGTCGGTCCACTTATTATTAAAACGTCTTCTTTTACTTTTCTTTGAATCACCCTCATCTTTTCTTTCGCCCCAGTAATGTGCCGCCTCATTTTTCAGCTCAAAATGGCCTACTTGGTTGAGATGTGAAAGACCAACAGTGGCAAAAAACAACTATAGATCACTCAATTCTCATTGGCTACCCGCCAGCATAGAACATAGACTGACAGTTTTACCCGCCGATGGCTAAATTCACCTGCATTTGGCACAGGTGTTAATTTCAGGCCCTGGTAGGCCTACCTAGTACTTTTTTTGGTACTACTTAAAACACTGGAGGCAAGTGATTGGTCACGGGACATCCATTTTTAAAAAGCCAAGTTCACTCAACCTAGATTTTATAAACTGGCAGCCTGCAAAACTCGACATTCGACATCACTAGGCCGCGCAATTAACAAAGTGCAGACATTGTTGCAGATGAAAGGATCCAGCGAGTGTTGCATTGAAGATGATGTCACGGCAGTTTCACGTGATGTCACTATGGCTATCAGCTGAGAATTCCGCCTACACTGAAGGGGTTCTATCCACAGTGAAAAACAAAATAGAGAAAAACACATGGTACCAAAAGTGAGTTGAGCTGAGTCAAACCATGCAGTGGAAATGAGGAAATGAGGCATAAGAGTCTCCAGCCATGCTTGCTGTACTTTGGTACAGCTTTGCTGCTAAATGCTAACATCAGCATGCTTACATTCTCGCATTGACAAATGCTAACATGCTGATGTTTAACAGGTATAACGTTTACCATTCATTATCCTAGTTTAGCCTGTTAGCATGCTAACATTTGCTAATAAGCACTAAACAGAGTAGAGCTGAGGTTGATGGGAATGTCTTTAGTTTTGCATGTATTTGGTCATAAATCAAAGTAATGAAAATTGAAATTCATTCTGTACCTGATGACAGCACTGAATGATAGTTAAAGAGGTTGTTGAGATATTTCTGTCTGGACCAAAGTGAAGGACTGACAGATCAACAGACCGATACTGCCATTCTAAGCAGTGCCACTAGCATGGCTAAAAAGAGGTTGGTGAGCTTAAATATGTCATAAGAAGTTATGTTATACAAAGATCTTTGCTTGCTATCCACTCACAGCACCACCGAAAATATAAACCATCAATTCTGAGGCCTCAGATACAGTAAAGCAGGTACTCTCGCCACTCCTGTAGTATGTATGTACTGTATGTAGGCTAAATACAATTGAAGTACTTCTTGAGCAAGGTTTTTAACCCTGTACCAGTGGACAACTTTGCAAGACCCCTTGGAATAAGGGTGTGTACATTGTGTCCTATTGTGCTCCGAGACTCGGGAACAAACTTCCCCATTCATATTAGGTCCTCCTCTACTGCAGAGATCTTTAAGTCTCGTCTTAAAACACATTTGTATTCTTTGGCGTATGATTTAGTTTAGGGACATTTGTATAGAAGTGTGTTGTTTGTATGATGTTCATTGTGTCTATATTTGTATTGTCTTCCTTTGTTTTTATAACATAATATAACTTTGTACAGCACTTTGTTCAGCCTAGGTTGGTTTTAAATGTGCTCTATAAATAAATTGACTTGACTTGTGTGTGTAGCGTTGAAACCTGTATTACTTGTATTTCAGGAATGTTGAAATGTGTTATGCTGATCTGATTACCAGGAAAGATGTTTTCGACTTTGCCACAGAAGTCAGACAGCTCGTTGTTGAGGATGACTCCAGTGCTCGGAGAGAAGACCTTGGAGCCAAATCTGTGAAGGAAATACATGCAATGAATTGGCTCTTGACATTATGACACTTGTAATACAGACACACTTCACTTTAAAAAAAATAAAAAGTTGAAAAATTGCGCTTTTCTCTAACTGAGGTTTTGGATTTTGATGACTGGAGTCCTATGAAAAGAGAGATTTCTTTCCAAATTTCTTACACAAAAACACTCCTTCCTTAATCTCTTAAATATTCTTAATCCTCTACTTTCAAACCTTTCAAGAGTAAAACTTGATGGTTTATTTCTCACTGTCAAAAGCAGAACACCTTCAAATACTGACATGTGGTTGATGGTGCTGGTGACAGACACAGCAGATCCGTCCTCAGCCAGCACAGACACATGCGTGGTGCCCATGCTGTCCAGATACGGGTCGATGTTGTAATACTGGGGATCATGAGTCGCGTTGCTGCTGATCAAGCTCCGTATGTGCTCGGCAAAGCTATCCTCTGTGAATTTCCTGGCCATCTGTGAGAGATACAGAGGATTTCAAAGGTAAAGTTATGATTGTATTTCAGGCTTCTAGTTGCTTTGTAGGGAAAACAGAAAGGGAATTACAGCCCATTTGAACCCTTTCAGTCCCTGTGCTTTTGCACTACTTCTATTTGTCTGCCTCTCGAACTCTCTTATTCATTTCAAACATTGCATGAATAACTACCCCAATAGGAAAGAGAATAAATATTTGATGTAAGTAGTTGCAGTCAAGATTTATGATGGATTATATACATGTAGAATTTAGGTTTGCCAACATCCAGTTAGAAAATTCATTTATTAGAAAGCTGAAGGTGTCACATATGACAAATCATCACAGTAGTCCAACTAACCAGAGAAAGTTGTGAGGGTTTTGGTGTAACTGACAGCAAACTGATCAAAACTGATCAAATGCAATAATGAACGTTTGCTTAAAGTTACTTCAAGTCAAACCATTTCATTGACAGGGGCCAACACCTGTACCTTCCCCCACGCTAAGAGAGTGGCACGCAACCAAACTTGATTCACACATGTTGAATAGATCACCATAACAACTCAAGGAGGAGATGCTCATAGGGATGTTAATATGTTGATTGACAGCGAGACCAGTCGGTTCACTCAGAAGCATCATCTAAAAGTGGGTGGAAGGCCTGCGTTTAACTGGGTTCTAAGACCATTAGAATCAATGGGAAGTAACTAAGTACATTTACTCAAGTATACTGTACTAGTTATACCTCCCTTTTCCCACTGTATGATACTTTATATTTCTACTCCACTAAATATTAGAGGGAAATTGTACTTTTTACTCCAGCACATTTATCAGACCGATTTTTACGACAAAATCATGTGATCAAAGAAATAAAATATCATGCATTTGTTATAAATTAAACCTCCTAACAGTAAATAAGGTAGTTAAAATCAGCTCCATCTCGACCAGCTACAGCAATTCTGCAAAACAAGTATGTTTACTTTTGATGATGTTTTGAGTACATTTAGCTGAAATACTTTTGTACTCTTAATTAAAGGTCCAATGTGTGGGAATTTCTCCCATCTAGCGTTGAGATCATATATCGCAATCAACTCTCTCGCGCCACGCAGTTCAAAGTACGTATTACAGCTACGGTAGCCTTCACGCTTCAAAAAGCCGGTCTCTTGCTCTTTTCAATATCCTTTTTCTTTCTCTGGGCGAATAAGAACTTGCCAGGGCCGGGAAGCGACGATACCCATTACCAGCATTAGCAGCACCTGTGAGTTTATCATGTGACAGTGAAAACGCGAAAGGCGGAGCAGTATGTCCTGTATGTCCCTTACCGGCTAACGTATTTCAAGATGGCCCATGAATATGGAGCGTCTACCCCAGTTCGTGCGAATGCAAATGTAAGATTTCAAACCAAAAGGAATACTTGGAATTGATGGTGGTGGTAAATATTCATGAAAAAGGACAAGTTTGTGAACGGGCAACACGGATTTTGATAATGGACAACTAAACACATTACACACTGGACCTTTAAGTAACATTTTGAGCATGACTTTGACTTGTAACAGTAGTATTTAAAGTAAGTAGTAGGGCTGGGTACCAAGTTTTGATACTTTTTAGGCACCAAATTGCCTTCTTAGAATGGAGTATCGAAAAATGCCTTGTCATTCAATACCAAATTCCAATACCTAAGGAGTAAATCACAGCAGCATCAGTGAGCCAATAAGCATGCAGCATGCTTCTACCAAGATCTAACAATATTGGTGATTGGCTGTCTAACGTTACACATCGTAGAGGCATGCAGGAGAAATTCTACGTTACACAGAGACGTGTGTGTTGTTGTATTTTGAGAGGCTTGACTACAATGTGTGTCACATAAGTGTAAAGGAGTACCGTGTAATGTTGGAATTGGTTTTTGTTCAAATTTATAATAACAATTTATAAAATTAGTATTGAAAAAAGTATTGTTAAGGAACCGGTATCAAAGTCACGGTGTCGGTCTCAAAAACATTTTAACGATACCCAGCCCTAGTACAGTAAGTAGGCTTTGCTACTTTTAAGTAAAGGACCTATACTTCTTCCACCACTGATTATAAGCCACAACTAGACTTAACTTCCTTATAAATAACTTACTTCTTCTGAGCTGAAGCGTGGATCACGGATGTGTTTCTTTAATCCGTTGGCAAACTTAAAAGCTTCAACAAGGCGATGATAGGTCAGTGTCTTTTGATCACCCATCAGAGATGCTGAATTCAATTTATATCCTGTAAATAAGAGCAATTGTTTAGTTTTCCCCAGTGTATTCCACTTCCAAAGATGTGCAGTATCTAGATGCTTCCCGGACATTAAACACTCCACAGTACAGTATTCACCCCATCATTCTGTCTCCTCATTTAGGTAACTCAAATGCAACAACCTGCAAAACTGCAAGTATTCATTTGTCATTTGTCATGAACACAGCTAACGAGCTTTATTCTGTGATTTGAAAGTGCGGATGAGCAGCAGCTCTGCATTTTGAGTACAGCAGGAACCTTTCATGACGTTCAGGATGAGGCTGAGGATGATGCCTCCTGCAGGGGGTGGGGGGATGTACATCTGGTACGCTCCCAAAGGAACAGCCCACGCATCAGTCACTGTAGCTCTATACGATGCCAGGTCCTGCGCCGTGAGTGTTCCTCCTGGGCAAAAACATTGAAACAAATGGCTCTGCTAAGTAGAACTGAACAAAACACATCTCAGCTCCACATAATCAAGACTTTTAATGGATCCAGGCAGCGCACACTGGAGTCTGTGAGTGATCGCTGCAGTGTTTTACAGACACAACTGATTTGTTCATTTGTAATCAGATCATTGTGCCAGGCGGAGATAGAAAATAGTTGAAAAAAGAGAGCATGATGAAACCCGTCTGACAATACCTGCCTCCTGTATGTCACGGATTAAATCCTCTGCTATTCTTCCCGTGTAAAAAGCGTCTGCCCCGTGGTTTGCTATCATCTCCAACGTGTCGGCCAGTTTCTCAAACTTCACAATATCACCAGTCTTCAGCAAGTTCCCATTCTTATCTGTGTACAACTTCCTAATGTACAAATACAAAGAAAGAAAATATCACTTAAATGTGGAAAGGTAAAATGTTCATTTTGTGCATATTTTTGAGTCATTTTAGGAGGTTCCTTCATACCGTAGAGGCTGGGTCTGGTTCGTATCAACGTATGGGATGTATCGACCTTGGATGGGAGGAATAGGAAACCCTTCTCTGGCCAGTTGAATGGTCGGCTGGAAGAGGGTTGCCCACGGCAACTTCCCATAAAGCCTGTATGCCTGTTCATAACCCCGAATTTCCCCCGGAACCCCAATCCATTGGCTACCTGGGAGTTTGGATAGATAGAGAAAGTAAATATACATTTACTCAAGTTCTGTACTTAAGAAAATGTTGCTACGTCATTACTATTTCCATTTTTTGTCACTTCACATTTAAGCTGGAAATATTCTACTTTTTACTCCACTACATTTATCTCGTAGCTGAAGTTATGAGTAACTATACAGATTCATGTTTTACAGGAAAACATTTCGGTATATGATGAGCTTATGAAATGCAATAGATATAAATGTAACCAGTGGCTTATAAAATAGCAGAGAACAGTTGCAGTCACGTTTCAAGCTGTTAGCCTTTCCACCAAAGAGACATTTCCCCTCTATACTTCGCACATGGTTTCATTTGAATAACTGTAGGAAGTACAAGTATCTAATATTTCACACCAAAAGCAAATATTAGAGAAAAGTCCAAAAAGTAGATGTTATTTTGTTTTTTTTCAAACCTCATTTATCATTTCACGAGCCCTCAGATTTATTGTATCTAGGGGCCTGACCCCTAGTTTGATAACCACTGAACTAAACTAGCTAACTCTATATATAAAGTAGTTAAAACTACAGTAGCTGCGCATCAACCAGCTACAACAATGAAATGCTTTTAACACATTAATGCATCAGTAAACCTAATAATGTAATATATACTAATACTTCAGGAACCATTTTGAGAACTAATGCTTTGATACTTAAAACAGATTTTGCTGATAATATTTCTCTACTTTTAGGACTTTTAATGCAGGACATTCACTTACTGTAAGATGGAGTATTTGTACATTAATGTAATGGTATGTACTTAAATTAAGGATGTGAGTACTTCTTCCACCCTTGGGTTAGCTATGTAAGAAAAGCAGATAATGAAGAGATAATGAACTCTCTTCCATACCAATATCTTTATCCATTTTTACAACAATATTGTTTTTAACTTTTATATTTCTTTTATTTGAATGGTATCATACACTAAGCACATGACGTTGTCATCACTCAGTTACAGATATTTCCTTGTTTACTTACAGTAAAAATAGGCTAACAAGTAGCCTACACGTTGCAACATGATGAATGGTTAGTTTAGGACTCATGTTCCTGGTGTGTGTGTGTGTGTGTGTGTGTGTGTGTGTGTGTGTGTGTGTGTGTGTGTGTGTGTGTGTGTGTGTGTGTGTGTGTGTGTGAGAGAGAGAGAGAGAGAGAGACACAGAGAGTTCAGGACTGTTGGGCCCCATTGTGTATACAATCAGACTCTACTGCTACTCATTCAAGCAAGCATGACAAAGAAGAAACAAAGATGTGCATGTCCAAGAAAGGACTGGCAGTATCTTCAGTCCTACACATAACATACATCTTTCATCTTTGTGCCCTTTTGTATTAAATACAGTTGTCCAGATGTGAGCCATAATGAATTCCTCGAGAGGAGCAGCATATTATCCTTGCTTCCTCCAGCATGATAATGCGAGGAACCTGTACGTGACACACAAGGAAGACAAGAAATGCTCCCAACAAAAGATCCAGGAAAACCTGATGCAGGATTTGATATGCTGCAGCGGTACCTGATATCAGCTGGAAGGTGGTAGGACATGACTTCAGCAGATCAGATTTAAACTTCTCAGGTACAGTTTCTCTGGAGTTGATGATTTTCACTTTGCCTTTGAAAAGAGAAGATATTATCATTTAACTTTGCCTCCACTCGGTAGTTCTGCTGTATTAGAGGGCTGAATAAATGTGGCTGTTACCAGAGCTGTCCATCACTGTGAATATGGATCCCCCTCCGATGCCCATACTCTGTGGGTTCATGACGGAGGTGCACAGCAGCGCAGCGATGGCGCCATCTACCGCTGAACCCCCTTTTTGAAGTATGTCCCTGGAAGATTTCACACTCATCACTGTTCATGCCAATCTATGCCCATTATACTGCGTACCGTATGCCAAGTAAGGAAATGGCGTGTTTATGTTTTGCATAGGCTGATGATATGTAAAGCACATTCAGCCTCCTTGTTTGTTAGTACATATTTTATAGACTTACATCTGATTCACTGAGGCATGTAGAATATAAGTTGTCACTTCGTTACTGAGATCTTTGCTATTACAGTATGGATAGAGAAGTTTGTAGATAGTTTTAGTAAGCGCTAAAGTGCGCTCATTAGGAGAGTGTGTGTTATGTATCTCCATACGCACCTCACTGAGCAGAACAAATGAAAATGTGTGTTTAACACAAGTGTAAAAAGCCACTCACCGTCCAATCTGTGAACATTTCCCAGAGTCTGCGGCCACTGCAGCGCTTGAGAAGGTGCTATCTGGACACTTATTTGTGCGCCTCACACGCACAGCAATACACACAATGACAACAACTACGCAGAGCAGCATCAGTGCGCAACAAGTGTACACCCTCGCCTTTGACCTCGCCATGGTTGATATTATCCAATACCGCTGCGGGGATCATTAAAGTTTCATCATGACTTTAACAGGTTATCTCCTCTGAAACATTACAACTTCACGACTGACTTGGTGACTGGGAGCGGAGCCCAGTTGCCCCATCAGAAGGGGCGTGCACAGCCTGAACAGCCTGGCTCCACCCTCCGCCTGGAGTGCAAAGGGGGTGAGTGGGTGGGCGAGGAGGTTGTGACTTAACTGCTGAGTCATGCCTGAGAATCAGAAATCAGAAAAGGTTTTATTGCTACAGTACACTCACTGTATGTGGAATTTGCCTTGGTGAAAGGATGCATACATAACAAACACACTTCAAAATACAGCCTACTGTAGATCTGTGGTCCCCATGTTTCTTTGATTTTACTGACAAACGCAAACAACCAAAAAGTTATACATATTTTCAGAGGTGTGTTCCAGAAAATGACTCAATTATTTGGGGTAATGTGACTGAGAAAAACAGGTCTTTTTTATTTTTATTTTTATTTTTATTTTTACATAGTTTCCATGTTCCAGATTTGAGAGGATTCTGTATTTTTAATTAGCAAAGTCCCAGTTAACTCAGTTAAAAAAAAAGGCCTTTAAACAGGGGCCCTGCAGCAACAACTTTAAATCTTACCAGTTGGAAAATGTAGGCGATCAAGACTCACGTGGACTCATAGAAACTGTAGAATAACTTTACTCATCTTGAACAAATGCAAAACAGTTGAAGCTCCACACAGTCTAGTCAGGGCCTGTCAGACAGCCACCTATCACTCATTGTGATTGATTGCTGACACACTGCTTTGGGCTAGTTGTTCTATGATTGCGCACGCTCCAGTTAAAGAGGGTCCAGACTTTAACCCTGGTGTGAGAGCCAGTGGGAGGAGTGTATGAGTCCCCAGGAGTGACGTTGGTAGTTGGGCCCTTCTAGGAAAAGTTGGTGTCATATTCTGTCATAAACTATCACCATCAAACTACTGCTCTTTCCCTCCTGTGAGACGCAACCCAGGCAAGTTGCAATGCATCTTGGGAAATGCTGTCTGCAGTTATATCAAACAGAAGTCGATGGGCGAGCCATGAGGCATACGGAAGAGGGAGGCTCTCAATTGAGTCAAGTCAGACTTGAGCAATACCGGATGTAGGGCAATTTCGCCTTCAAAGTAAAATAATTGACCACGGTAGCCAGGTAGCAAACAGACGTTGGGCCAACGTCAATTTTGGTTGGCTACGTTGGCCCAACCTATCTGACAGAAATACAACGTTGGGCCAACGTTGGTATGGTCAGCTGCAATGGCCCAACCTATCTGACAGAAATACAACTTTGGTATGGTCTAGAGCTGCAAAGATTAATCGATTAATCGATTAGTTGTCAACTTTTAAATTAATCGCCAACTATTTTGATAATCGATTAGTCGGTTTGAGTCATTTTTTAAGACAAAAGTAAAAATTCTTTGATTCCAGCTTGTTAAATGTGAATATTTTCTAGTTTCTTCTCTCCTCTGTGACAGTAAACTGTATATCTTTGAGTTGTGGACAAAACAAGACATTTGAGGACTTCATCTTGGGCTTTTGGGAAACACTGATCTAAATTTTTCACCATTTTCTGACATTTTATAGACCAAACAACTAATCGATTAATCGAGAAAATAATCAACAGATTAATCGACTATGAAAATAATCGTTAGTTGCAGCCCTAGTATGGTCAGCTGCAATGGCCCAACTATGGTGAGTCCACTTCCCTCAAATATATGCATGCAGCATTTCATGTTTTACCATTCTTCCCAGTAAACATGGGGAAATAAGTATTTGTCTGGCTCGTTTTTATGACGTTGTTTCCAAGCAATACTATGCATCAAATGTGTAAAATCAGAACGATGTATTTATTAAAGATTACAAAGAAATGACAGGACATCGTATGACAAAAGATGGTTACATAAAATAAAAACAGTAAGAATGGATAACGTTACCTCCACATTCACATTTTGTGTTAAACTGAATATGTAGCATAAGTGGGTAAAATAGAGAGATTCTGAATTTCTCTGCTTTTAGCAGTGCTGCCGCTAATAATTATTTTCATTGTCAATTAATCTGCCAGATATTTTCTTAATTAGTCGATCAATCATTTTGTCTATAAATTGTTGGAAAATAGTAAAAGAGCCCAAGCTGATGTATGTATTGATGTATTGTATGTTGCTTGTTTTATCCCACATTCCAAAGTCCAAAGGAATTCAGTTATATATGTTAATAGCTTATTTTATATGGCAGAGAAAATTGTTACATTATAAAGGCTGTCAAATGAAAAATTAATGAATGATTAATCAATTATCAAAATAGTTGCAGATTAATTTTCTGTCAATTGATGCATTGATTAATACATTCATTCATAATAATTGATTAATCAAGAGTTTCAGCTCCAGTATAGACCTACAGCTATTTCAAAATATATTTTAAACATTCTCAGTGGAATCATTACAGTTATATTAAGCTCCTTGTGCAAGCCTGAAAACAAAAATTGTCTTTTCATTTGTTCGCTGATTACTTTAAAGGTTTCCCTTTAAGGTACAGGGAAACCTGTCCGCAGACAGTTGTGAATCAGGTGAGTGTGACTTCACCCTTTGGACTGATTGGTCAGGTTATCAGTCCCTGCCACATTGCTACTTATGCTCCAAAACTCATGATGAATAAACATGGAACTCAGGCTTTCTGGTCATGTTGGAAGCCAATCCTTGGTGATGCAAAGGTTTCCTGCAAGCATACTTAAAAACAAGGATATTGGTAATATGCTTAAAGGGGAACTCCACCAATTTTACACCGAAAGGTCAGTTCACTTGTCTTGGAGAGTCGCTCAGCATGTGATAACAGTTTGTAAAATCATCTGGATGGAGCTTTTGAAAGAACATGGGAGCAAATGTGTCAGGGAAGGTCTAATGAAAGATGCTACCGCATTGCATTTTGGGAACTGTAGGATGCAGCTTGACACATGCTAGGGTCTAAAATTCAGGATATCTCACCCTGTGCTGCTTTGACTTGCTATTCTTTTTTTTAAATCTGTCTCTTGAAAGTGATTCAATGTGTAATTGTTCCTTTAAGAAGAATAGCTGCAGAGACTTATTGCGTTGAAAGTGTTTTGACTTTTTTATATATATATATATATATATATATATATATATATATATATATATATATATATATATATATATATACACTTTAAGTTGTTGCACCATTGCCTCGCATGGAAATGTGAAGAGTTTTGGAGTTCCAGTGCTTTTGCTGACTGATTTCAACCACAGAATGTATAAAATGTTTATTATTTTTGTATTTCAACACGCTCCTCACTGAGACGTTTATTTTGAAATACCGGAAATATTGTTGCGCATTCCTCTGGTTACTTGACGCTGGGTGTCTTCTCCTGGTGGAGCTTCAGTATTTACAACAATATTGTCTGTAGCCTATCCGACGCTGCTGTCCATCACAGATAGACAGGGAGCCAAACCGTCGCTGGAACAGCTTTCTGATTTTTCTCTGCTATATGATGGCTGTCGGCTCCAGTTAGGACTTCTTTTGCGCATTTTGGAGATATTTCCTATAATGTTGGCGAGTGATATCCGTCTACCTTGTGCACTGCAGTGGTGCGCAGCTTCGCCTGGAGAAACACCTGTGCGCCTCTCCTCTTCCTCTCCACTGGCCACAGTCAGGAATGTTGAGTAGGTATGGATGCAAACCTGTGCACGAATCCACCCACCAAACATCCACGTAGCTCCAGACAAGGAAACATAAGCTCGGTTACTGCGTTCTGCTTGTTTTCCGCGGCTTATTGAACGCTACAGCTCATCAATGTGTTGGTCATCGGTTTGTATGGCAGCTTGGCCCTGGTGGCAGCCGCTCTAGCCATTACATTACGTGATTACATGGAAACAGTGGAGGAAATAAGGCAGGGTGTGTGTGTGTGTGTGTGTGTGTGTGTGTGTGTGTGTGTGTGTGTGTGTGTGTGTGTGTGTGTGTGTGTGTGTGTGTGTGTGTGTGTGTGTGTGTGTTTGAGATGGCTTCATGGTTGGGTTTGATGGCCAGTCTGTCCTAAAAGCAGCGGGAGTGTGTGGAGAATGTGGGGGCGGCTTGATGCTGTCAGACAGGATGTAGGGGAGGATCTATTGGAGCACGATTACCCGACCATTTTTGGTGAGAGAGCATTGTGGAGTTCTGATCACAGTTGACGCATTGCACTCATCGCGTTTCGGCTGCTGGTCCATTATCATTATATAATCACACTCATGTAATCCAGTCCCTTCATTTTTTAACTAAAACAGCATACGATTACACAGACTACAGCTCGCCCCCTCCCTCCCTCCCTCCCTCCCTCCCCCCGAGGATCTATGCAGCTCCTGCTGAGCAACCTATGAATGCCAATTATAATACATGTGGGTGTATCAACACTGTTTAAGTTTACATAATTCACCGTTTTGGTGCGCGCGCCTGTGTGCGTGGTGCGCAAAAATATAAAAGGGAGAGATTTGTGTTAAATGCAGCAATGTGCCAATAGACTCATGGTTTTATACAGTGCAGTACAAGTGTGTGTGCAGTACCGGGTGCAGTCATTTTGAAGTGCACAGTGGGTGGGTGAGTTTCAGCAGGTGTGTTGTTTTGTGGTGCATACAGGATAGGAATTTGCTCCAACTCTGAGGAGGAAGATGTGTTTCACAGACACAAAGCAAGTTGTAATGATACCTCTGCATGCCAACACATTAACAGTAAATAGAATTTGGATGATTCGTGTGTCAATCGCAGCATTCCCTAATCTCTCTCCTCACCTCTCTTTCTTTTGTCTTTGTTTTTCAGAGAACACATTACCCTAAGGCTCGGTGTCTGTCTGCGTTTGTCTGAAAGAACGAGAGAGAGAGCAGCATTAATACGGCACAGCCAGACATCATGCAAGGAGAAACCTTCCCTCGTTGTAGAGTGCTGAAATGTTAGGATCAACGAGCGTGTGTGTCGGATCAAATCAGACTGTTTACCATAGGGGGGGTGATAAGAGCTGCTTGACATTAGACTCACTCACGCCCTGTGTGTGGTTCAAGGCCCCTTTAAATCACGATCAAGAAAAGACGTGTTAACTGATCTCTCATCAGCACCCCACATCAGATTCAGCAATCCAGAAACGAGCCAAGATGGAGTGGTCACTGGACAATGTGAGGGAGATGGTGGCTGGAGGGATGCAGTCTATAAGGGAGTGTGAGATCTGTGCTTTTGCCATAGCCATGTGTGTGCTGCTGCTGTTTATGTGGTATTGTTACAGGGTGGGCCGGGAGCATGGCTCCAGCCCTCTGCGTGGGAGGTATCTGGCTGGGCCCAGCCGAATTGGAGGGGTGGTGGGGGGCTTCATGAGCTCAGACTGCCGTGGCAGGGGGAAAGGAAAGCCTGGATCAATGCTAGAAGAGCAGAACGGCTTCGCTTTCTGCCAATCGTCAGAGTGCTTCCGATGTACCAGCGCCGGAGAGAGTCTGAACCAGAGGCTCTACCACAGCCTGCAGGATTACGCCAAGCGCTACACCTGGTCAGGTATGGGCAGGGTGCATAAAGGAGTCCGTGATCAAGGCCGATACCTTAACAGCAGACCAACCATCCAGCGGCCAGAGGTCTTCTTCCTCCCAGACCTACCGTCAGCCCCTTTCTTCTCCAGAGAAGTACAGAGACACGACGTGGAGCTACTGGAGCAGAGCTTCCCCGCCCTTCTGGCCGAGTTCGAGAGCATCTACCACCAACCTCCAGCACGCAGCGGCTCCTCCCTGCCGCCGGGGTGGAAAGCCAACAACACTCCTCGCGGGCAGTGGTGGACCTACTACCTGGTAAACCAAGGCACCCCTCTGGTTCTCAATGTCAGGAGGTGTCCACGGGCCTGGAGGGTGCTGGGCCAGCTGCGTACCTTCATCGCCAACAACGTGTTCGGAAACGCCTGCTTCTCTGTGCTGACGCCTGGAGCTCTGATCACTGAGCATTACGGTCCGACAAATGTCAGGCTGCGCTGCCACCTGGGTAAGAGAGTGAACTGTTTAGTGAGCTGAAACCGATTCATCCATGTGATGTCTGAGGCTCAGTGTGTAACACAACAGCAAATGATTGCATATTTGAAGCATATTTAACTAGACGAGCAACCCAGTGAATCAGCTGCTGTGGTGTTGAGACTGAAAATCTGGATCCTCTTGGGTCATGATGGCACATGGCTGAAATTCAGTGGCGTATGTGATTATTTATACTGTTTTCACTGCACCTGAGCTTTGATTCTTTTTCCAACTGAAGTTTGTGAGATGGCTATAAATAGGGATGTTTATTGTTGTGTAGACAGGCTCTTTCATTAGATGCTTTAAAACAGAATACTGTAATAATATGGGACACTCTAAGAAGAGGGCATTTTGTCTGGGATATGTCCCCTGGAAGATTGGTGAGCGACATAAAATGCTTTGCTGTCCCATAATGACACATGGCTGGACTTGTTATTTTTCTCTTGCAGGTCTCAGAGTGCCCCCTTCCTGTGAGCTTGTAGTTGGTGGAGAGCCACAGTGCTGGTCTGAGGGCAGCTGTCTGCTTTTTGATGACTCCTTCCTCCACCGGGCCTTCCACGAGGGTAAGACGGGATTAAAACGGTATCTTTTTATTGCACCCTGTCGCTTTTTATGTATTCCTTTAAGGAGGATTGACCTAAAAATTGTATAATCCAACATTACTAAAGAGCCTTTGTGTGCGTGTGCCTGTGCCTGTGCCTGTGCCTGTGCCTGTGCCTGTGCGTGTGCGTGTGCCTGTGCGTGTGTGTGTAGGCGGCGCAGAGGACGGCCCCAGGGTGGTCTTCATGGTGGACCTCTGGCACCCCAATGTGGCCGCTGCTGAGAGACAAGCCTTGGACTACATTTTTACTCCAGGCCGCTTAGAGGACAAGGAAGGGAAATAGGTGTGAGTGAGAAACCATGTCTGACAGAGAGACAGACGGTGTTTAGGGAAGTGTCTGTAGGATTGGGGAGCAACTCTTTTTCTGCTTTCAGACCAGCTCACACATTCACTGTGTACATATTCTCCGTCTTATACAGTATCTCTCATAACTCTTCTTAGCAGATGACCAAACATTGGGCCTCTTTTATCAATCATGTTCGTGTTTCAGCCTGTATTGTTGTGTAAAAGACAGCCACGCTTGAAAGTACCTACTTAAATTCTCCAAAACTTAGTAGGAGCACGATTGTTTAAGCAGCCATTTCATTTTTATTAATGCGTATTGACACCATGGCAGGGACATTTCAGCTTTATTTGTTGTTGTTTTATTTTGAATCTTTGCATTAAAGATGAATGAATGAGTGACTGAACAGTAAAAATTTACCCAGCAAGCAGTTCCCATCAAATATGTTTTTTTTCACATTTTCCTCTAACTTTGGGCCAATTCTGGAGAGCATCTATCTATCTATCTAAGATTCTATCTACAGCTTATATCAGTCTTATTTTGGTTGCTGCTTGAAACAGTTTAGCAGATATGATGACTGTTTTTTAGCGAGCCAAACAATAATGTCTCACCCTCTTGTTGTTATGCTTCACAGCATGTATGGGTCCATACGCTAACCTATTCTATTAGCGATACATGAACTGGAGTCAATGAGCATTTATGGGCCCCAAAAGCTTCCTAACAGTTTAAAAAGATTTTGTGTCAAGTATCAGTGGTATTACTGTACACTAACTCAACGTAATCATTTTAAACTTACCTTAACACCTACATCCATTTTTTGCAAGGGCTAAACAATTTAATCATTCAACTTTTTTTTATATTACTCAACATATACGGTCACACTTGAATTGTTGATTCAAACCGAAACACGATTGTAAGTGGGTTTGCACATTTTTCATTTCTAAAACACCCACTTACAAATGTGGGACCCGTTTTGGACAGTTTGAATTGTCATGAATGAGTGGTAAATCTCATGCTTGCAGAATGGTGACATATGTTCAGTGATTGTAGTGCTTATTTGCATCAAATCACTGCTAAAGTCAAGCTAAAGCTAAGGGATAGTTGCTACAACGCTGGAGGATTTTAGGCCTATACTGTTCAAAAGGTTGTCATAAACACATTAGACCAGATAAGAAAAAAAGTGTAGCTGCATATTGGCTTTACTAATACTGATTAAAGCTATAGTGCGTAGTTTCTGTCTCCCCCATGAGGAATTCTAAGTAATGACAGCAAAACTGTCGGCGCGTCCACATGATACAAGCCTTCCGTGATCGCGTTTCACCCCCACCCCTCCTCCACACAGTTGCTAGTAGCCAAGGAGGACACGGAGGATTAAAAAAACATGATGAACTCTTCAGAAGAGGTTATTATCTTCACTCGATTTTCTGCGCGCAAAAGTCGCCGGACTACACTAGTTTCTGAACATAGCCATACTGAGAAATACAGAGAGAGTTGTGTGGAGCTGATTGTCTTAATGAGCTTTGTAGAAACTCATTTGGCAATGGCTTGAATGTAACGGACGTTCATTAATATCAAAAAGTTACGGACGAAAGCTTTAATGATAAAGAAGCAAATTCTGTAAATGTCATTTTAGTTGCTGACAGGATACACAATTGGGGCTTTATGACTGAACTGTCAACTGGTAATAGATATCTAAATGAAATGAATTGCAGAAAGGGCTATAGCAGTGTGATAATATCTAACGAAATATGAAATAATTACAGACATTCTTCATGTCGTCCATCATATCTATATGCGTTTTGATAGATATGTGATAACAGAGGTCCAATGTTAAACATGACATGAATGTTTACAGACGCAGCTAATGTCATGACTCCTGCCGGTGTGGTAGTTTATTGTGCTCCCCTTTGGAAAAAAATCAATCCTGCTTTCACGAGACATGGTTAGATAAGCACATTTTAGGTCAAATTGTTGTGAGTCAGCCTGTGCTTAACACTGGAGATGAAGCGTTTTTGGTAAATTTACTAAACTCTTGTAATTTGGTTGTATTTGATATCAGGTTTGTATTTCTGTAAATAGGGTTGAGGTGAAAAACAAAAAAAAAAAGAACGGTCTGAGATGATTTGAGATGATTGTCTTCAAAGCTATTAACTATTGTGTTGTCTTGATTTGCAGCTTAAAACGATTGCATTTCGTTCTCAAAAAGCCAATCATTTTGATAGATTCAATTTGTAGATTCTGTAAAATGTTTATGAAGTACTATCTCTGTTGTTCTGTGACGTATTTATTTTACCACATGGGATACATTATTAAAGCCACCATCCTTAATTAGTCAACAACACCTCATGGATATTATGTGCACAGTCTAAAAGGTAGTGGAAATTCATCTTCAGCAGCTTTACAGGTCCAACGCAACTCAAGCTACCCACCTATTCAATTCTAATGTTTACAAAAATGATTTACAAGCTGTTTACAATATCGGACAACGCCAACTCACATTGAGCTGTCCATAATTGGGTTTAAAATCAAGAGTGCTGTTAATCCACTGAAGAGTATGAAAACTGTCATTCCCAAAGCATTTGCTTTAAAGTATACTGTATGATGGGGCAACCATTTTGTTTACATTAGGATTAAGGATTTGTCCTTTAACACATCCTTGTGTGGATTTTGAACAGTATTTCTGTACATTTAATAAATGGTCGAGTGTCTTATTTAACCAGCTGTTGTCAGAGGTGTCACTTTTACACAGATATCACAGATGGGGAAACGAGGTAGACTTCACACTGTATTCGTGTTCTTGAGTCCATTGTGCTGAATCAACCATTCCATTAATTAAACTAATTAAACTACTGCATCTCGCACAGCTTTTACACAATCTCAAATACTGATTAAAACAAACTGAATGGTTCAGAGAAGAATGCAGTCGTCTGCATGCAGTTCTGTTGTCTGCAGAACTGCCACTCCGGTATTGATAATTGACTCTGCGATATAAAGCAAGGGGACAAAATAGATTGCGTTGCCTCTTTCCAGCCAGATGCAGTTTTTTAAAGGCAGTTGTCATTGCTCTGTTTCCTCAGCGGTTATTTCTTGTCAGACCTGCCCTGCCTCTGGAGGACATGAAGCCAGAAGCACTAAAATGCTGAGGCAATAATAAACATCATGTTCAATTCAAAACAGAAGTGTCTACATTACTCATACATTTTGGGTCCATAAAAAATATTTACAGGGGTTGATATTTAGCCTTACATCTGCATCCACAGTCTAAAAAAGAAGTCAATATCCCCCACTGGGAAAAGCCTCGCCCCTTCTGATCACATTGGAGTTTCTCTAAAGGTGCACAGGTGTTGCTACATCTGGAGCCCTGTAGCTTTGGTGAATGGAGGCACGTGCTGATGTGAGGTGGATGCCAATAATAACACGGATCATTTATTTAGAAAGCCCTCAGTGCTTGTATTCATAAGCTGCATGTTTATGGGCACAGGATTGTTATGTTTCAGTGTCACAGCTCTTGAATTATTAAATCAAGCTTAAGTAGTTATTGTTACAATACTGCTCAGTGTAGTAATAGGATACTGTAGCATGTGTATGCACAAGGATTATCATTTGAGCAATATGCACTAACATCACTAACTTATAGAATTTAAATAAGACGTGCATGGGCATAGAGATGTAATAATATGATGAGGCAGTGAAATAATTAGCTGTGGTAGAGTCCAGGGACCTCTAGGTGTAGCTGATGGGTTCCTCAGTGCCCCTGACAAAGTAAAGAATAGTTTCATTTGACTTTAATTTCATTCAAATGCAGAGAACCAGTACATCTACAGAATTTACATACAGTAGACAAAATGTGTGAACACCAGTAAAATGTCATGAAATACAACAGCCATGCAACAAATTATGAAGTTTAGAATCTTCAGTTTAAGTAAAGTTAGTCTGGATCAACCAGGGTATATTTGGATAATTGCCTCACATTAAATACTTTCTCTCAAAACTTTTTTTAGTCTCAAATATTATTATTTTTTGCTATTGGTATGAAAACTTTTTCTCTCAAATATTTTTTTTTCTCTCATGAAATGCTTTTTTGCTATCAGTGTGATAACTTTTTCTCTCAAACATTTTTTTTCTTCTCTCAGATCATTTATTTTCTCGCATGTAATAAAGACACAAATCTAACTCCATATGCCGGGTGTCCCTCACCATCCGCTCTCTGTGTGTTGCCATTCTGTTCGCTTCGGGAAACGACAATAAACTTACACGCTGAAAATGGCAAGTTTTGAAGAAAATTTGGATCGTGCAACAAGGCAGGCATGCTTGGTCCTTTCGGCGAATGATTATAAAGATTTACAAAGAATATGTTTACGGCATTTACTATCTACGTTTTAGGACCGATTGGTGGGGATTGCTGTGGACAAAGTACACACAGCATTACACTGGTAAGAGCAAACTACGTTAAACCATGTATCCAGCTAATTTAAATAGCTCACGTTACTGTATTGTGTGAACAGTAAACTGTAGTTAATATTGTATGTGGCGTTTTATTTTGCGGGGTGCAAATGTTCCACCAAAACAAGCTTCTTCCCGAGACCCTTTTGCAGAGCCACCGTAGCTTCGTCCGGAGCTTAGCACTGCCCAAGAAGATTGTGATTGGTTTAGAGAAATGCGACCCAGAGTGTTTCTTTTTCCAATCCTGGAATGTATGTGTGGTGTATAGCCAGACCTTACTCCTAGAGGTCCCTGTCAATGCGAGACTAAAGTAGACTTTTGAACATAATCCAATTACTTTTTTTGTTCTTTTTTTGTCACTGGTTCACTGAGAGGAAGGCTCTCTTTTGCAGGATCACATTCACACAGTTACACATTCATACCTGGAAGCTGCCCAGTACAACCACAGTCTGATCTGCTGGCCACTGAGCAGCTCCACGGGAGCAGTTACGGTTAAGGGCCTTGCTCAAGGGCACCTCAGTGGTGGTAATGAGGAAGGGACTCTTTCACTTTCCCCACCTAGATTCATCCTGTCGGTCTGGGGATTGAACCGATGACCTCCTGGTCACAAGCTCGCTTTTCCAACCTTTAGGCCACCACTGCCCACTTCGTGGTAATTTGATCAATTACATAATTGACTGGTAATGTGTGCACCACTAAAGCACAATTAAAAACTGAAATGGAAAGGGCCCTTAGGTGGCTCCTGCTTTTTAGCCACTTTTGAGGCTCTGGCCTATAGAGAAGACCCTGTGTCAAAACCAACATTCATATTTCTTTTTGAATTTTGCTTACATGGTGCATATCCTTAAACTAATTTGTATTTAATTAAATGATCACAAACTACAGTAACTCACAGCAAGCCTGGTGCAGGAGTCATCTCAGTGTGGAATTGCTGGTTGGTTTGTGATGGGGGTCTCAATAGGGACCCATGGCTCAGTTTCGCCCCAAGGCCCCACAGCAGTTTCCTCTGGCCCTGGACAGATACAATATGTTGTCAATAACATCTTGTCCAATGGAAAGGACAAAAATGTCAGAAAAAGGTAAAAGTGCAATCTTATACAACACAAAACAACTGACATAGCAAAAATAAATTTAAAAAAATAGAGGTGCGTTAACACTTTGCTGCCACTGTCTCAACAGAAATTCAGCAACGGCTTCCCAAAAGGTTGTTATTGTTGCAGGGGCTGTAGCCTATTCAGTATATTATTTTTATGGATGTTGTATCTACACCCAGAATGATTTTGTCGGTTTCATTTTGCATAGGCCTATTTGTAACCTATGATTGTTATGAAGCAAAATTTCATCTATCTGGGAAAGGTATAGCCTAAAATGTTCACCTAGGCTATTTGGTCTGTATTTGTCAGGGAAAAGTTTGCCGACCACTGGAAGGCTATATATTACTACCGTCCACACCCACGTCATTGCCACGATGCCGGAGACCAGCATTCCCATCAATGAAAAGGTGACGCGCTCTGCAGCGACGTGTGTGCCCTTCTATTCAGCTGTCTGAATGCGCGCGCTCCAAGGTAGCATAACTTCACGCGGGCAGGCTCGGCTATGTGCTAATATGGGACAACAATGGAGAGGAAACGGTGTATGATGTCGATGATCAACCCACCGAGACAGAATAGACCAGATCCGCAACAATGAGCTCCTCTTTTCCAAAATCTGAATCCACGACCTCTTTACTGAAATCCTCCTCTGCGGCGAGGAGACCGACACACCTCCCTGAACGCCCAGCAGAAACAAGCCGGAGAAGTCAGCATCAGCATCAGCACCAGCACCAGCATCACCACCGTCCCGCCGCACTCCACAGCAGCAGCAGCAAAGCCGAGGAGTCCTTCTGGTCGGCCGAGTGTGACATCAGTGCCCGGAGACCCCTGTGCCATCCCTCCCTCGTCGGCAGCCCAGACAGCGGTAGTAATGCTGCAGCCACTCGGGGCAAGTGTAAGTCACATGTCTCCCACAGCCAAGTTCCCGACCCGCCGGAGCCAAACGGCGAGGCGGGCCGAGGTGTGAGGGAGCGCTGCAGGTCATCCACCAAGCCCGCACACCGGCACCACCACCGCAGGAAGCACAACCGGGAGGACCGTCCGCCGGCAGCAGCAGGACCGCCTGAACCGGAGCATCCCCGCCGCTGTCACACGCACACCCGCCCGGTCCCCAGGGTGCCCTCTCTGTCGGACAGCAACGACGACAGGGCTCCTCTCTGTGAGCCGAGGGACCATAAAGGGCTCCGTTTGGCTAACAACGGCGGTAAGGTCAGCAGTCCATCCCCGTCCTCCTGCTCCCCGGTCCCGCTGTCCAGCAGGTCCTCTCGCCGCTCCCGGAGATCCAGTGCTGCTTCTTCTGCATCCGAAATCAATTTACGCACCATCCTCAATTCACTGTTTGGGCAGGTAAGGCCCTAAAATATAGGGAAATTAATGGATCAGCCAGTTGCTTTACATTTTTTGTGAGAATTAAATTACTTCCAGAAAATAGGATAAATAGCCTATAGAGTTTTAGTGTGTGAAGTGCAGGGGTGCTCCTGCAAGCTGTGACAGTGACACCCCAAACCCAAATCCTTATTTATGTAAAACTTAAAAGTCCCATATTATGCTCATTTTCAGGTTCATACTTGTGTTTGGGGTTTCTACTATAACATGTTTACATGCTTTAATGTTCAAAGAACATATTGTTTTTCTGTCTGTCTGTATTCGCCCTCTGTCTGAAACGCTCCGTTTTAGCGCCTGTCTCTTTAAGCCCCCATCCCAGAAAAAACACGGTCTGCTCTGATTGGTCAGCATTTCCGAGTCTTCTGCATCTACGCTCTCCTCCGTCATTGCAGCCGGGGAATGATTGTTGCACTGCAGCAGCACTTTCTACCTCTATACAGCATAGTTGTGACATCACAACTGTACAGAAGTCCTGATGGCTCGTTTAAAGGCACAGTTTCTAAATACGGGCTGTGTGCATTTCTCTGTGGATTGAGCATTTCGATACTTTCACAGTTATTATATAACACCTCAACCTGTTTTATAATAAAAAGACATGGAAATCTCACTTTTTACAATATGGGACCTTTAATTGATGCATATTCTAATAAAAAGCTTGCCAATGTATAATTACCAATTAACCAATTTGAATGGAGGACACTCTGCTGGCTTCAACTAAAAATAAAATGCATTCAATTTACGTAGGCCTGCCATGCAGAAAATAGCACTATGTTATTAGCATTTCTACCAAAGAGTACACAGATATGAAGTGGTTTAGTGTGTCTTCTGGCTACAATGACGTCCTATTTACAATCAATATAGCTAATGTGCTCTGCTCTGCAGTCTGCAAACACATTACTGGACAGACAGCTTCTTCCACACATGCATTTCTTATGTCATTTGTAAATACAGCACCACCTCCAACAAAGCCTCTCAATCCGGCTGGCCTTTTTATTGAAGTGGATGTGCCGGGGCAGATTAATTGCACTAGTAGGGAGAGGTGGAAATCTCTGATGTGCTGATGTGTATTGGGTGAAAGACAAAGATATATATTCATGTTCCTGTGTGTCATTCAATCAGGAACACTGCAGTGATTGTGTTGTGTTTGAAGGAAATCACTTTGATGTTTCTGCTGGTGATGCAGGATCTATTTTGAGCCTTCACACATCTATCTATTCATCTATCTATCTATTCACACAAAAGAAAAGAGCTCAGTCTAAAATGGCTGGATCAGTGGTGTAATTTCGCATCATTTTGGCTCACCGAGCTATTATAGTCTGTTAAAGCAACCAGTTCGAGTTTTACATTGCAAATCTTCACAAAGCTCCACCTCGCTGCTTAAACTCCTGATAGCACGTTGTTTATGTAGGGAATTGTCCTTGTCTCTTCTTCAGAAGTCAGAGTTTAGTTCTTGCCATATAGGGTGTTAGGATTTTAATCAGATCAAGAATCAGGAGATTTAAAATAGACTCAGTATAGCAACGCAGAGATCTTCCATTGTGGCTTCGGGAGAAACATATTCTTTGTACTTACTGCATGAAAGCCTATTCTACAAATAACCTGTGATTCAGCCTGCGAGCAATTCTGTGAAAATATTAACGTGACCTCAAAAAGATCTTTAATGTGAGTGCTAGATGGAGAGGGGTTCAATGACAGACAGAGATGTAAGGCATGGTGTGAGAGATGCACGCGATATTTGGCATTTATTCTGTACAATGCACAATGCGAGAGCTTTTTTTAGGCGTTTCGACAAGCCAGGAACCTGTATCCTCACTAATGTTCTGTGCAGAGAAAAAGATTACCTCAATAGCTCTTTGTATTCTGATTTTCTGCACACACACACACACACACACACACACACACACACACATGTATTTCATGCTAACAGATGGACTATACAGTAACTGTATTCTTCACACAGTCACAGTCTTATGTGTTTCTCTTTGGTGCCATGTGGCTGCTGTAGGTCAGAGTGACCGTGTCTTTGCCTGCAGAGGGCAGAGGATGGTGTGTGGGGGTGTAAAGTGTGTTTTACACTAGACGCATCCAAGGTGGCGCGCGCCATCGTGACGTTAAAATGACGCGCCCGATTTATGGCACGCGAGCAGAGGTCGCGCACGGCTCTTTTTTTTCAGCAGCGTGCGACAAAGCGGAAACAGGAGGCCTGAACGGGTTCGCCGACAACCGGATGCCAGAACTCTCAGAGTGACTGCAAGTCTCTCTTGTAAACTTACTGGGTTAAGATGAGTTATTTTATGGTGAATGAAAGGCTTGATCTGACAAAGTAGGTCATCGAATCAAATCAAAACATTGACGCAATGCTGCTGCCAGTTCTGCCGTTGTTTACCTTTTTCTTCTTCTTCTAGTCCGTAGAAAGAGCAACGTCTGTCGCCTTTGCTCATTGCACCACCTCTGTTCAGGAGAAGACTGCAACTAGTGTCGCGAGCACCAGTGCGGGTATAAATAGTCACGGCGATCCCATGACGTCACATTTGCACGCGCCAGCTGGGCTGCGTGTAGTCTATAAGACCCTTAAGGCATGAAAAACAAAAGGCACATGCAGAAATATAAAGTGCAATATATGAATTCAAATACAATCTCAAACTGATACATTTGTCTGGCGCTTGAGAGTGCGCAGTGGTGGAATGTAACTAATTACATTTACTCAAGTACTGTACTTTAGTACAAATTTGAGGTGCTTGTACTTTACTTGAGTCTTTTCTTTTCATGCCACTTTCTACTTCTACTCCGCTACATTTCAGAGAGAAATATTGTACTTTTTACTCCACTACATTCATCTGACAGCTTTAGTTACTAGCTACTTCACAAATAAAGATTTTTGCACACAAAACACAAAAATACGATGTTTTATTATAAATGAAGTACAGCTGAAATGATTAGCCGATTAATCACTCACTGTAGTTGATTGACAGAACTGTTTTGATCATTTCCAGTTTCTAAAATGTGAGGATTTTTCTGCATTGAGTATTTTTACTTTTTATACTTTAAGTTTCTTACATTTTCCTGATTACACTGTACAAACTATAACATTTTCAATGCAGGACTTTTACTTGTAACAGAGTATTTTTACAGTGTGGTATTAGTACTTTTACTTAAAGCGTAACTCTCGCCAAAATGCAACATAGGGTCTTTTTGTGAATGTACCCGAGTCAAACTTTCGTTTAAAAGCATAATTAGGACGGAATCGCCACTTTTAAGATTGACTGTATTTTCGTTTTCGGTCAAATGGCCTTTTGAATGGGAGTGCTAGGGGCACTACTATGATAGCATCAAAATCACTATTTTTAAAACATTAAGAAGGCTCGACACAACATGAAACTTTGCTCGAAGTATCACCAGGGGCTCTACACATGAACTCGAGCATTGAGAACATTGTTTGTGTACACAGAGTTTACTAAAAAGAAAGGTTTTGAACAACTCACTTTAGCAGTTGGTTTTTCCGCTCGCCACCATCTTGCCAGTCAAAAAGAGTCGATCTCCGTATGCAACGTAACAGGGAGGAGAGTAAAGATGGAAAGCTCCTAAAGCTTAGTTCCATATAAATGCACGGATAATTCGTTGTTTTGTCGTTAGTGAAAAACAACATTGACCTTGTAGTTGAAAAAGGAGCCTCATATAAGAATGACATTTCCTCCTACGGAGTCCGTTCATTTGCATTCGGAGATTGACTTTTTTTGACTGGCAAGATGGCGGCGAGCGGAAAAACCAACTGCTAAAGTGAGTTGCTCATGAGTGATACTTCGAGCAAAGTTTCATGTTTTGTCGAGTAGAGTTGAGCCGGGTACTCGGCTGAAACGAGTATCCGGTACGAGTATTATACAAGTAATACGTGTCAATATCTGTGCTCGGATTGAATAAAAATCCTCATCATTCACACTCACACACACACACACATACCTGGTGTGGAAATAAAAAAATAAAAAAGAACCAAAAAAATATATATATACATCACACTGATCATAAAAAAATTAAATGTTAAAAAAAGAAAGTTATGTTGAGTATGAAAACTCTTGTTCATTACATTTTACTTCATAATTGCAACCGCATGTGTTGTATTCATTGTTGCAAAACTTGTTCTGTATATAGTTCATTTGTTATCGTGATCAAAACCATTGATCTGAAGCTCAATACTGATGCTGTAATGTAAATAGTTTTCTAATCAGCAATAAATATAACAATTTCTGATCAACCCAAATCAATTGCATGCTTAAAATAACATACCGGTTAAAGCCCCGCCCATTTCAAGACAACCCGACCAGTCCGAGTACAGATACAGATACAGATACTTCATATGGTTAACAGATACAGATACAGATAATGCTGTACTTGCTCATCCCTAGTGTCAAGCATTCTTAGTGTTTTAAAAATAGCTATTTTGACGCGATCATAGTAGTGCCCCTAGGACTCCCATTCAAAAGGCCGTTTGACCAAAAACAAAAAAACAGTCAATCTTAAAAGTGGCGCTTCCGTCCTAATTATGCTTTAAAATAAAATCCATACAGTCTATGGAGATTCCACGTTGCACGGCGTTCGACTAGTCATGACTGGTTTTCAAGATGGCTCCCGCAAGTAAACATGAACGTGACTGTCTTTATAATCTATCTTTTTAATAAACTATCTGTACACTTACAACGTTGTCAATGCTTCGGTTCACATTTAGGGACCCTAATTATGCTTACGTTAAAGTGTGGTGATGTTTCGAACCTTTTTAGTGGTATTAAATAGCGATTTAATTTGAGTGTCCCCATGCCCTACATACTAGCATTGTAAGCTAACCAGCGGTCCGCGGTAGCCTCGTTAATGCTCCAAACTCATTCGATTAGCATGAAAACATGTCCCAGAGAGCGACAGAGTAGGTACACAACAGTTAATAACCCCTAGGTTCGTTTTGCGCCGGAATTGTCCTTTAAGTAAATAGTGCAGGTGAGGAGACTGGAAATAGGTCATTACAGAGTGTTCTTGTAAACTTGCCCGGTACAGATTTTCACAGCCTACAAATACCAACTATCTCACAATAGTATGTGTGACCCTTAAGCAAAGCTCATTTGCTTGTAATACTATATGTCCCTGCAGGAGAGCTGACACCCCTTATCCCATTTCTCCTGTTTGGGGGTCTGTGAATCCATGTTGAATTGTCGGTGTTGTTCACAGATAACTACAACAGCTTGGTCAGTGTGACAGTTGGGTAAACTATCTCACAGTGGAGCACCTTCTTTTCCTTTAATAGGCATAATTCTGTCTTCCTCCTTGGACCACTTCCCTATCTCTCATTTAGTTTCTCACCCACACTCATTTTCTTCTTCTCTCTCTCTCTCTCTCTCTCTCTCTCTCTCTCTCTCTTACTGTATTATTGGCTGCTCTTACTATTGCTACATTCACTTAGTCCAGATAGTGCAGTACCATTCAGTTCATTGTTTTTTCAACCAGCTGTAGGTTAGCACCCCTGTCTTCATGGGTCTTGCTGTATCCAGAGTTTGCACTCCTCTTAAAATCCAAACTGCAAACTTAACGGAGAAAAGGTCCTCATGCTCCTTTTTAGTGCCTCTTTTTTCTTTTGGTATGGGAAACTGCTTACACTGGCCTCTGAGAACGGTAGGATTGTTTTCAGTGTGGGGCACTATTACACCCTATCTTTCGCAAATTGTTTGGTGGATTTTGTGGTGCATTTGGAAGGGAAATTGGGAAATGAAACTGCACAGTAGTGTGGTATCCTCAGATATTTTTCATAGCTGTGTGCTGTTGCATTTGTTCTTTTTGCCCAAAAAGCTGCAAAAATCCTAAAAGATTTCGAAAGGTCTTTATCTGTATGTGTGTTTTTCAGGATCTCTTTACACATGTCATGATTATTCTAGATTTTGGACTTTTAATATCCCACTGTTTGTGGTGGAAATAACTTTATGATTTGAAACTACTCTGAAACTGCTCTGCTTGTAGTGGGCTCTCGAGTGCATTCTGTGAAACATGTTAGATTAATGGCTTCAGACTTTGTTTGTTGCAGATCTTTGGTATGCAACAGGAACTATTTTCTAATAAAAAAAAGGACTGTATGTCCCACAGAAGAAAATGTGTTCTAATGTCTTTGGCGATAACAACATTAGCCTGTCCCCTGGTGCTTTAGCTCGTCTTTTCTCTGCTGTTTACTGTTCCTGTGACAGTGTATAGGTGTGAGGTGTAAACTGTTATGAATGATGAGTGGAAAGTTGGCAACATGCTTTTTTTAATGATGCAAAAGTTTCTCTCTCATATGTATGCATACGGACACATAATACTTTTACGGAGAAGTACACTTCTGTCCAAATTTATTCTATTGCCTCGATTCAAAAATATAGAGAGCCTACATTGACTCACACATCCTCTCTCAACTTGTATCTTCATTGCATTGTGCTCCGAAGCTGTCTAACACTGTCTCTGCACCCATCTGGAAAGATGCTCCAGGATGCTGAGAGGAGATTCAGAGGGGTGCTGTCCTGTGAGGAGATGGGCCAGACAGGGTATCTTGGGCCTTATCAGGAGTCCATTGTTTCCATGACACAAAACTGCGTACTCATGAGCAACATACGGTTGCAAACCTGTGTCTTCCTGAGTAAAGGCATGGCCACGTGCAGGCAGGCTGTACGTAAGTCTGCACAAACATCATATTTGCTTCCATATCTGTCTGTATTTACATCAGCATAATATCTGACCTGGAAAGTATTTCTATCATTGCCAAACAAGCTGCCACAACAATTATCACTGCTAGGCTGTTCAATTATTTTCTATCATAATATTTTACTATTTCCACTTCTGCTGCTTTTGACTGGTATCTTGCCAGCTATCCGTAGGGAACACACAGGTTTGGAAAATGACTTAGACTAAAAGCTCACAAGTGATAACAGGCGGGTTTAGGAGCTTGTGCATACACGCAATGCCTTATTTTCTTTCTTGCCAATAGTTAGATAAGAAGATTGTGGAAGCCCATTTCTGTCTGTAAAAGGAAAAAAAAATAAGATAAAATCTTAGACCTGTGATGACAAAAGAAGGATCCTGCAAGACATTATAATGAAAAACTTTTCCAAAATAATGACTTAGCATTTTAAAATAATGAGAAACTTTCTTAAAAGTCATTTATTTTGAGATAAGTTATTATTAGTAAGTTGTTATTTTGAGAATGTTTCCTATTTTGCGATACTAAGTCATTATTATGAGATAATTAATTCATTATTTTGAGAAGGTTACTCATCATAATGACCTACTGGATCTTTTTTTAATCACATCAGCCAAAATGGACTTCCACAATGATTGATACCACTCTTATGTCTAACAGGTAAATATGTAGCTGGAGTCAGCAGCCGGTTAGCTTAGCTTAGCTTAGCGCCAAGGCTAGAAACAGGGGCAACAGCAAACTGCTAGCCTGTCTCTGTCCAAAGGTAACAAGCTCTGTCTATAGCTAAGCTAGTTTTAAAGAGCATTTTATGTACCACTATTTCTTGGCCAGATGCTGTTAAAGCTATAGTGCGTAGTTTCTGTTGCCCCCATGAGGAACTCTAAGTAATGACAGTAGAGTAACAACACTGTCGGCGCATCCACATGACACAAGCCTTCGGTGATCGCCCCGCACCCAACCCTCCTCCACACAGTTGCTAGTAGCGTTTAACCCGTCAAATCAAGGAGAACATGGAGGATTAATAAAAAAAAACATGATAGACTCTTCAGAAGAGGTAACTGTCTTGTAATTTTTTATGTCTTCCTAGTCTCCAAAGCTGAATGCTGCAGTTGTCCTTTCTCAGCGATGACGTATAACGCATCACTCTCGGACAACACCATCTTGTAAACATAGCCATACTGAGAAATAGTTTTGTGGCGCTAATAGGCTTAATTAGCTTTGTATCAACTCATATGGCAATGGCTTGAATGTAACAGACGTTCACAAACCTGTAAAGAAACAAAATATGTGTTTTAGAGATGCTGATAGGTGGATTTTGTTACTTTCAGACAGAAATAGGCTGTGTTCCCCTGTTTCCACTCTGTGTGCTAGGGCTAAGCTAACTGCTGGCTGAAGCTTCATGTTTACCTTGCAGACCTGAGAGTGGTGTCACTGTTCTTATCTGTCAGCAAGAAAGCCAATAAGCGTGGTTTCCTGTCAGAACAACTTCTTCTTACTCAGTTACAACCCCATCTGCACAGCTCATATATCTCCTTGGCTACACTATTACATGATTACTGATCAAACAATCAAGTGATGGCAGGTGATTGTTGCATGAAAAAACTGAACGGCCTGAATAATTTAGGGGTGGCAGTAGCTCCGTCCATATGGAGTTGGGTTGGGAACCAGAGGGTCACTGGTTCAAGTCCCCGTACAGAGTGTGGACTGGTAGCTGGAGAGGTGCCAGTTCACCTCCTGGGCACTGCAAAGGTGCTCTTGAGCAAGGCACCGAACTTTCCTCAATTGCTCGGGGTGCCCGTCCAGCAGTCGTAGCCCCCTCACTCTGACATCTCTATGCATGTGCATGTATAGGTGCATGTATGCTCAGGTATATACATTATATAAAAAAAATTATATAAATAATTATTGTACTTTCAAGTCTCAATGAAAACAGCCTAGTAATGGAGTTTTGAGTCATGTCAGTGTTAGAGATGATGGTTGATGAACCGTCAGTGATGGAGTGACAGATAAAGTGCTGATGAAGCACACAAGTTGGATCGGCTAGTTAAGCATCCTTGGGTTCATGCGCCTCCTGTGTTTTTTATGTCAGTGGTTCCGGTTAGACAGTTCTTTGGGCCTGACGTCAACACTCAGTGTTGTGTTTAGACTTCTCACTGCTCCTGCTGTTAACCCCTGAAGGCTCTGGACTATGTCTGCCTCTCTCTTTCTGCCCTTTAAAGGTTGCGTTCATTGTAAACAAGCACTGGGAAAAAAAAATAGAAACAGTCACATTCTTCTGGGAACTCGAAGGGTTATGGTTCCCAGTCATGTTTCATAGGGATCCGCCTATTTATACTTGGAGGATTTGTCATCAAGATGTGAGATATTTTCAGTCTAACATCTTTTACCGTTTGACATCCTTAAGTTGAGGTTCACAAGAAGGCTGAGGGTTGTTATGGAGAAGATGGCTGACTTAGGTTTGGGCAACACTCGAGTCACAGCGCTGTCAGTGGTATGTTTGGCTGTAGCTCATACACAAACGAGTTGTGTTTGTTATGATGTGTGATCATGATGACTGCTTTTGGTTTTGTCCCAATGATTAATTGTCATTTCTTAATAGGACAGAGAGCTGCGGCCAGAGGAAATGGATGGTAAGTTTCTATTTCTTTCATGTTCTATGTCTCTTTACTGATGTTAAGCCAGGGGTCAACAACCTTTACTATCAAAAGAGCCATTTTAAATTTAAAATGTTATTAAATAACCGTTATTCATTTCCATATAATTTATTGTCAAAGCAATAGGAAGCCAGTGGAGAGCCGCACAGGTTTCAGAGCCGCAGGTTGCAGACCCCTGTGTTAAGCAGTCAGACAAAATGTATTATAAAATGATTCAATGGCAGAGTGCTTTACAGAACAAACATAAAAGTCAAATGAAATGAAAGGACACATTTTAACATGTGGTGCCAGAATTACATGCAGTGTTTATATGTGCAAAATAACATACAATTCAATTGCTAATAATATTTCTGTTGTTGCTCAACAGAGTTGCGGGATGCTTTCAAAGAGTTTGACAAGAACAAGGACGGTTTCATCAGCTGTAAAGACCTAGGGAACTGTATGAGAACCATGGGATACATGCCCACTGAAATGGAGCTGATTGAACTGAGTCAACAGATAAACATGAACTGTAAGGACTTAACTTGTGTATTTATGTGTCACGCATATCATTGTATCCTGTTTCTGTATTGTGGTTTGAAACTCTGTGCTAAAATCTCTTTTTCTCAAGTGGGAGGTCATGTTGATTTTGAGGACTTTGTAGAGCTGATGGGCCCAAAACTCCTCGCCGAAACTGCAGACATGATTGGAATAAAAGAGTTAAAAGACGCATTTAGAGAGGTAAGCGTCTCTGGATTCAAGTGTTGTGAGATTTTTTACTATTTTCTTTTCCATTTTTAATGTTGTTTTCTGCTTATTGTCATCAGTTTGACACTAATGGTGATGGGTCCATAAGCACATCTGAGCTCCGAGATGCAATGAGGAAGTTGTTGGGCCAACAGGTAAGAGTTGGGCCAGATAAGAGAACAGAAAAAACATTCTTGAATGAAGACCCACTATGTGTGGTTCTCCAATAACTGCTGCCAACCATGATTTCCCCCAGGTGGGTTTAAATGAAGTAGAAGATATCCTGAGGGATGTTGACCTGAATGGTGACGGGCTTGTTGACTTCGAAGGTAAATTACCCTTAACAAACTGCTCATTTAAAGGCATTCCGAACTCTACAGCATCCTTAAAGGGACAGTTCACCCCAAAATCAAAAATGCATATTTTTCCTCTTAACTTTAGTGCTATTAATCGAACCTAGATTGTTTTGGTGTCAGTTGCCCAGTGTTGGAGAGAATAGGTCGTAGAGATGTCTGGCTTCTCTCCAATATAATGGAACTAGATGGCACTCGGCTTGTGGTGCTCAAAGCGGCAAAAAAGCAGTTACTCAAGATAATCCACAGACCTGGTTGTGAGTAGTTTCATGTAGGAACTATTTTCTGTTTACCGAATTACACCCGCCACTTGTATCACCGTGCAGAAGGAAGTGTACTCATGGACGAGAGGCTTGTCATCCTCGGCTGAGCTATAACTGTAGTTCACCCGTACTGCTAGCTCACCTAAGCTAGTAAACGCTACAGCTCAGCCGAGGAGGACGGCGTTAATGTTTACATCTCGCGCTGTCACAAGCACAAGACTCTCGTCCATGAGCAGGCTTCCTTCTGCACAGTGATACGGTTGGTGGGTGTAGTTCGGCAGAAAGAAAATAGTTCCTACATGAAACTGGTTACAACCAGATCTGTGGATTATCTTGAGCAACCGGGGCATGATTTCTGGAAAGAGGCGTTGCCGTTGAGTTTCTAAAATGTAGTTGAGTTGAGTTTCTAAAAGTATTTTTTGGCGTTTTGAGCACCACAATCCGAATACCATCTAGTTATATTATACTGGAGAGAAAGCAAACATCTAGATTGATTAATAGCACTACAGGTAAGAGGAAAAATGTGTATCTTTATCTTTGTTTATCTTTATTTTGGGGTGAACTGTCGCTTTAAGGCATGCTGTAGAGTTCTTTGCAACTCTTTCATGTTGTCATTCTCCTCCTCTCTCTTCACAGAGTTTGTACGAATGATGTCTCGCTAAGATCATAAAATGATCGGTCCTGAATGTGAAGCTGTGTCCTTCTCTATACTTGACCAAGTACACCAGAGGACATGCTACGATCTCTGAGCCATCCTAATCTGAATGACACTGGAATTAAAACTCCTTGAATGTTACGGAGCGAGGAGTCACCTCACACTTTCAATCAATAAGTGTTCTTCCTGAAGAGTCTCAAGTTCAACTGAGGCAAAATTTGCTGTAGCCTAGCCTATGATTGTCCAACTTGTGTTTTTGCACTTCAATTCTCACTAAATAACTTCCTGTGTCGATAGATTGCTGGTGTCTTGTCTCGTCTTCTACGTGGTAAAAAAAAAGAAATCCCTCATTGATGTACAACAAAATCAGGATGTAAAAGATCACGGCACTGTTGAACATTTTAGTACGTTTTCACGCAGTATGTGTTATATTAGAGATAGTGGAGTGGAATGTCTTTTGTGTGACATTGGTGCTCCAACCAGGAACCCATGTGGCAATATAACACCTGTATTGTAACTGTGTGACCATCTGTGGTTTTTCACTGTGCCAGTCGAGTCCTAGCCTATAAAAGCATCACTGTATGACAGCTACATGCAACGAAGAAGCAGATCTCTGATATTAATGACAATAATGAGAAACAGAACTCAGAATACGTCATTGTTTTTCGCTACAGTCTTAGATCAAGAGCAGTTGAAACACTATTTTCAAAGATGCACAGCTCTGGTTTGCAGCATCATAAGTCTTTTAATGCTCACATGTTTGAATTCCTAAAGTCTTTCATCTAGCTTTGGGAACAAGTAATGTCTGTTTTTAAAAGTGCATATTGCCCTGTCTGCAATCATACAGTAGGAATGACATATGTGAACTGTGTTTACAGTGGATGTGATTATGTTGTACCTTTAACTGTATGTCAGTGTCAATATGATTGTAATTGTGGTAACGTTCCACACATCTGTGTTGTCAAAACAATTTTTATGCATGCCAAAGAGAGAAATTTATTACATTCAGTATGCACATTTGCATTTTTGTCTAACAAAGTAAACAAAATATTTCGCCAAGTTAACTATAGAAAAATAAAAAAAAGGTGTTTACATTTGAGTCCCTTTTTCTGTGATGATGTTGCCAAAGAAAACACAGGCGCAATATAGTAGAAAATGGTTTTCAGTTTGTTATTTAGATATGAAATGTAGGCCTATCACCGTAAAATAACTGTGTTGTGTCCCTGTGTGACCTTTGACTAATTTTGCTTTCATTTTTTATACCACAAACATAGCCTATTCATTAGTTATATTACTAAAGACAAATCAGATAGTTACACCCTATGCATAAAATGTAGGCTACTCTAAAGAGATCCCTTGCTTTATTTGGGAAGCAGTGACAGGCAGTAGGCATATTTGCATGCTTTTCTTACATACCAAGCAACTGCAATGATTTTATTTCACTGTTATGCTCCAGCTCAAACTATTTGGCAACACATGAACGCCATAGTAAAGGAAAGCAAAACAGTTAAAATGACCACATAACATAACACTAAAATGCTCAGTGCAAGAATTAGTTTTCATGTAGAAAGAATAGAGGAGATTGTTGCAGGCACAGCAACACCCACGATAAAACTGCACTACTACATGCTGCTGCCTGTGGGCCACTTGTCTTCTGGAGAAACATTGTTGCAAGCGGCAGCAACAAATATTAAAACATAGGCTTATGCAAAGTACTTTGTATAAACATTATGATTTTGAAGGAGATTACTGTAAATTCATTACAAATGTTGATCAAATCTAAAGCACCAGCTATAGTAGACAATTTAGGGCTCTATGTATGCTTCTTTAGATAGACATATATATTTCAACGTATGTTTACCAACGCTGTGTAATCAGGTGGGTTAGAAATTAGAAAAAAAAATCATAAAACACCTGTCATCCATAGGGGTATTGCTGTTGCCATAGCAACTATCTTCATTCATTCCTTTCTGGTCAACTCCCCGAGTGCACCGGGTGCGCGCTGCGTTGGATTCTTGTGATTGGACAAGACTCGGACCATACCATACCGGAACGAGGGGGGCGTGAAGATTTCTTAAAGAACATGTGTAATAGCCTAGGTAATACTACTATATTTAAAATAAAACATAATTTTCAGACCCACAAATAATTAAGTAGGAAATATAAAGTTAAAGATATCTTACCTTTGGTTGTCAGTGTGAGTAGAACTGGCTCAATCCCGGTTATTACAAATACCCTCTTGTAGGTTTGGCGTGATTGATGATTAAACCGGTGTCCAAATGAAAGCACTTTGTTACAACAACATAAGACACACGATCAATAATGGAAGTATATATTTAGAATCTATAACACTGTAAAATACCCCCTTTTAGCATATTGGTGGTTTCCTTTAAGTTCCGTGAGTTTCTGGCCCTGAGCAGCCCTGTAACGTTACTCTGCTTTAACTTAAAACTAAACTAGATCCACATTAAGTGTTAAACGTTTTGGTTATGATAACGTTAGGTCTGCCATTCTGTCTATAGGAGGGGGTCATATATACATATAATGTAACGTCTATAGCCTAGCTATATCTATGGGGGGCGCAAAATTGAGAATGTTGCCTGAGAGGCTAAACTTAGCTAGCTAGGCCAATGCAAATCACAAAGTCCTCCCTTGACGTGTAAAAAAGATACAGGGCTTTCGTCTGTCTGCCCACTTCTGTCAATCAAGGTTAGAACCAGTGTATGGTTAGAACATGGGCACACCTATGTACACCCCTCAAGAGTTATAACCTGTGATATTATTGATAAATGTAATACAATGGTCGTCATTTGTACATTGTTATAACAAAGTATGATATGCTTGAGCTATATGATATGGTGTTTAATGGTTCAGGAAACCTTAACAGGAGGGTGTGATTCGACAGACTATGTGCCACTCATTGGCCATGGGAAATCTAATGTTAGGTAGCACTGACACTGCTCCGCCTCCTGCAAACTGGCAGCCGCTGTTTCTGGCAGCGCAGTCTGGATGCACACATTGAATGAAAGTCAGTGTAGCAGGCTGTTGCCACCAGCAACTGATATCGGCTCCCCGTAAAGTTATCTTAGTGTCTCGGCACCTGGCGAGACTGTGTTAGCAGAGATAATCTTACACATTGGCAAAGACAGGTTCAGGACATCTGTGGAAGGGGAAGGTAAGAGAGACATTTGCATTAACGTCAGCCGGGCTCTCATAGTATTTCTGGTTAGACAGGTAGGTAGGTTAGCTAGCTAGCCCAACCGACCAGTTTTACTCGCTGCTAATTTCTCGTTATCTTTTATTTTTGCCTAATTAATACAGAAGCGGTATACTATGAATGTGTTAACGATAAGCCAGGATACTTGTTTATAATTTTACTGTTTTCTGTGTCTCTGTATGCATTTGTGCTCATGCTACCGGTATTGGTAACGTTACTGTTAACGTTAGCATGCTGGCTAACTCAGATATCATGTTGCATGTCACCAAGACAAGCTGGCTAGCTCCTTGTGCTAGCTAACATTATGTGTTTAATGGTACATGTGGAAGGGTTACTTCCGTACAGCAACCAAACTGAGTATATGCTGCAAGCAAGCAGATACTGACGCTGTCTGTGTCTGTGTCTAGGACCATTGCCTGTGTGTGGCAATGCAGCGGGTCACGGTGCAGCTCGTGGCCGGTCTGATTGCAGCGGTGCTTTCGCTGCTTGCACAGCAGTGTTGGGCGGACGGCGGGGGCCTCAGCCTAGCGGAACGGGTTATCTGGGCTGTAAATTCCGGGGGTGAATCGCATGTAGACGTGCACGGTATTCACTTCAAAAAGGACCCATTGGAAGGGAAACTTGGTAAAGGTGAGTCGATGTTAACGGCGGTTAACTGCTAATATGACTCTGAGTGTCTTGCTGGGCTTCACCTGTAAGGTGTTGCTGAGAACGACATTGTGAAGGTAAAATCTGTTCCCCAAGAGTAACAGACATTTTAGCAGAAACATATGCATGGTCTGGCTTCCGCAAGTAACCACAAACTATGAGGAGTCAGCATAGAGGACTACAGCTCCGCCCCTCTCATCATGTAGAGGAAGCAGGTGATGATGTGATCAAATTGTAGAGAGTCATTCTTGGCTCCAGCCACAGATACTATAATTGCAAGTTGGAGTGAACACAGTGTGGTAACTTGCCATTTGAGCCAGAAGGGCACTGTATTTCATTGAGTGCAGGAAAAGGTCAGGGCTTGCACAATGTGGTGCTTTGCTTAAAACATGATCCGTTTTCCAGTAATGCAGCTATTAATGTGTTTTTGTGAGCAACGTGCACATTGAACCTGATGCTATTCTCCTTGTAGCATCTGATTACGGGATGCGTCTGCCAATACTGCGCTCCAGTCCAGAGGACCAGATTCTGTATCAGACAGAGCGTTACAATGAGGACACTTTTGGATATGATGTCCCCATTCGTGAGGAAGGAGACTATATACTAGTTATGAAGTATGCGGAAGTTTACTTCGCCCAGTCACAGCAAAAGGTATGGGAATTATTGATTCAGCAATATAATGGTGTAGTGTGTGTATTTAATAAAGTTGTCATTTTCATCTGTACAGTACAGTTTGCTTTAAGCAAGGCATGTCAGTACTCTGGGAGCTGTTGGAATACCCGTGTGTGTGTGTGTGTGTGTGTGTGTGTGTGTGTGTGTGTGTGTGTGTGTGTGTGTGTGTGTGTGTGTGTGAGTGAGTGATTTCTGATTTGAGAATGTGATTTCTGATTTGCGAATACGTTTTTCTAGGTGTTTGACGTCCGTCTAAATGGCCATGTGGTAGTGAAGGACCTGGATATCTTTGAGCGAGTGGGTCACAGTACCGCTCATGATGAGATAGTGCCCTTCTCTATTCGACGTGGCAAGCTCAGCGTGCAAGGAGAGGTGTCTACTTTCAACGGCAAGCTCACTGTGGAGTTTGTAAAGGTGAGCAGTTTTTATTTGAATTGACTGAGACATTTCTTGATGCCATTTTTGTCTGTCAAAAGGGAGTGCCAGTTTGCTTGCTTTACCATGACACTTAACACATAAATAGCATTTTGACAAATTCTTTTGTTGATACTAGGGGTGTCACGATTCTCCAAATCCTCGATTCGATTACATTTTCGATTCTAAGGTCACTGTTCGATTCGATTCTCGATTTTTACATTTACTTATTTTTTTAAAGCATAGGTTGCTATGCCATTTTTAGACTAGACTTTTATGCAATATAATATCTGACCTTTGTTCGCAATGTACCACACTACATTGTCAAATTTTAAAACATTTATTAACAACATAATGTAACAATAACATGTATCTATAACCTGTCATCTAGTTTCTCTTTTGTAACTGCAGTCTTCTTCACAGAAGATGACATTCAAGTTCACAACAAAACAAACAAAAAACAATAAAACAGCCATGTCCATAGTCTTCTCTGAACAATTAAGTGTCTTAACAAACTATTTACGAACAGTTGAGCATCCACCACACAGATCAACTGCCATGTTAGACGTGCTGCCAGTGGAAGAATATGGTACACGCACATAGCAGAGCTTGCAAACTGTGGCTTTTTTTGTCGACAACGCGAACATTGTCAACATAACTCAGTGGAAATCCCAAATACTTCCACACCGGCGACTTCAGTGAAAGAGGAGGGGGTTCAAGTTCTGTCGATTCTGCATCTGCAGTTGCCATGCTATCTTTTGACTGGCTGTAGCAAAATGGCGTTTTTCCACTACATGGTACCTGCTCGGCTCGACTCGGCCGCGGTGCCCCGTCCTCCTTTTTCCATTGCAGATTTAGTACCGCCTCATGTGTGAGGCGAGCGTGGCTGGTCGTCATAGCGACGCCGCAGGAAACTGCCGCGACCTAACGCGACACACACAAGAACGTCGAAGGTGTGTTGTTTTTGATTCTCGGCATGTTGCCGCAGCTAGAAGACAAATTTTGTTTCAAAAGAAGCTGGAGGCAGCAAAAAAAACCACCGCTGGCTAAACTATTTAAAAATGCCAGTGTTGTTCAGGACTCCCCCGTCTGTTGCTAGCAATGATGACGCAGTGATTAGTGACGATTCTCTCCGACCAATCAGTAGTCTGCTGGTTTTCACGTCACCTTTTGGTAGCTCAGCTCGCTTGGAACCTCGACGGAGGTGATACTAAAAAAAAAATACCTGTTGGCAGTACCAGGTACTTTTTTTTTTCATAATGGAAAACCCAAAAAAGTAGAGTCGAGTTGAGTCGAGCAGGTACCATGTAGTGGAAAAACGCCATTAGAGGAGGTTCACTGACTCGCAGCACTTCAACACTAGTGTTGACGAACTGACCGAAGAGCCGTTAATTAACCCAAGTAGTGTCACTGAACCGGGAGAATGAACCGACTCACTCCTGTGCGATCGGCGTATGCTCCGTTGTGTGTAGCTGGTCTTCTTCTGCTACTGTGTGTGTGTGTAGTAATCTAGCTCATTAGCGCCTCCACTGGCATGGTAGAATGAGTGGTGGTAGAATCAATCAGGAAATGGGTTACCTCGAGCAGGCTACACCAAGGGGGTAAGCCTCTCTTCAGAACTCGGGGGGGGACAACTAACCAAGCTTTGTGCAAAAATAACTAAATTTGCCTACCGGCAACTCTAAAACCCACTAATTAACACGTCATACCTTTGTTTGTTCAATCTGTATAAAAACCGAAGTGTAAAAACAACAGCTTTGTCGGGTTTTTGTACATTGAACAAATGAGATATAGTGAAGTTAATTAGTTGCAAATAAGAGTATTACCCGAAATGTAGAACTGTTCCCTTTACTATGACATTCATTTCAGACTTGAGCCCTGTGGGAAATTTCCATCATAATTTGTATAGAAAAGTGACTCGTATTCAAACACAAGACAGACATGTCAAATTGACAGCATATTTCCATAATGAACTCCATGTCTGAAAGGGCTGTTGGCAGCCAGCCGCAGTGTGTGTGGGCCATACAGATGACTGACAGCAGTCTCACATCTGGTTGCCCTTTCATCATATTTGTTTACTAATCATGTAGTGCAACAAATTAACTTTGCTCTCTAGGTCTTACCAAACAACTACTGTCTGTGAATCTGGTTTTATAGCCGCTATTTACCCCTTCTTCAAAGTTAGTGGTCGCTTGCCTCTGTTTCCATTTCTCATAGACACGATTGTCGTTTACTGTGATTTAGGAAAGGACATTTCGATATCCAAAACATCTGCTGTTTAGGTTGGAAGGCTTTGAAGTCTGTAGCCAGACTCTTAATAAGCAATGAGGGCCGTGAATCCATCGCCCTAAACAAATAAAAATGGCCTCTTATCTATTGCTATCTTTGTAATGACGTAGTAACTGTCACTTTTTTCTTTTGTCATTTACTCTCTGGTCATACATCTAGCGTATCCTGCGTGCCGTGGGCCTACAGATGCAAGGGTGTTGCAAATTTCCTACAACCTGATGTGTTACATTGCCCTTTTTGTCCTTCTTGCAATCAATACAGTACCAAGTGTCACTGTACTTCTGTCGCTAAAGGCATGGCTTTTCTTTAACTGATAGGCGAACTGTCAGAGTGCAGTAAGGAGAGGCAGTTTTAGAAAGGGTGGATGGCCTAAGTTTAATTTCTCCTGCTGCAAAATGTGGCATGACTGTGACTATAAGGAATACTTTATAAAATGCCTCACACTAAAACATGTTAAGTGTAGTTATTGCCACAGATCGACATCTTGTCAAAATCATTTTGACACGCTCTTGTTTACTTACCCCATAATTTGCAGCACTACAGTACTTCCAATACAGCACAACATCACAGTCAGAGAGATAACCTTTTGATTCTGTTTTTAAGTTTGGGAACTTGCCGCAGGCCATAGGAATAATATGTGTATATGATTGGTATTCCCTTTAAGCCCTGGGTTCTGACAAATGAAGGATTTTGTAGAACCTCTGGTTGTAGGCTACATTTGTAGGGTGGCGTACTTCGAAAAAGGTGTTTCTGTGGTGACCTCACTCTTCTTTTTCTTTTTTTGTACCGTCTTCTTTTTATTTAAAGGTAGCTCACTGGCCCCCTCTGTGTTGTTCTCTCATTAAAAAGACACAAGTGGGGCACACTGTCTGCTCTTGCTGCAAACGTTTAAAACTATTCTAACAATGAAATGACATCATCTCTGTAGCACAGGTGTTTTTTTGTTTTCCACGGTCCACTTGTTCAGCGGAAATCCACCTGCACCAAATGTTGATCCTTTCGTCACACTGTGGTACATTTTGAACTAAAGAAGGATACCATTTTTATTCATTGTGTTTGTGTCAATGAGGGTGCTCCAACCACTAATTCTTTTTTTTTTTTTTTTAAAGTAAGGATGGTAAGTATGGATCATTGTTGGAACCAAGGTTTGTCATCACTCCTGCGTGGTATTAAATAACCGTTCTTTTGCTTACAATTGGCACTCTGTGTTTCAGGGTTATTATGACAACCCCAAGGTCTGCGCTCTCTATGTAATGAAGGGGACATTAGAAGGTGAGTTCCGAGACTGCAATCACACCCTGCAGCATTTTTGCATAAAAAGTCAGTATACAGTGGCACTCATAAGTTTATGAACCCATGCTAAAGTTGACTAAAAAAGAGGAATACAAAAATCATCTTTTGGAAATTGATCTTAATGCCTTAATTAAAAAAATGAGGAAAAATCCAACCTTTAAGGACACCAGTTTTCTTTGTGAATGAATAATGTATCGTAAATAAATAAATGTTCCCAGGCCAGTTATTTCATGGATCCAGGATACTATGCATCCTGATAAAGTTCCCTTGGCTTTTGGAATTAAAATAGCCCCACATCATCCCATACCCTTCACCATACCTAGAGATTGGCATGGGGTACTCTCCATAAAATCATCTCTCAATGCAAATCAAACCAGCTATTAGGCTAACCGACATAAAACCATGCCAATCTCTAGGTATGGTGAAGGGTATGTGATAATGTGGGGCTATTTTAATTCCAAAGGCCAAGGGAACTTTATCAGGATGCATAGTATCCTGGATCCATGAAATAACTGGCCTTTAAAAATTTAAATCTGCCTGCCTCTATGGGAATTTAACATAGGGGTGTACTTACTTAAGCCATCTGTATTTTAAGGAAGAACATTTATTTATTTACGATACATTATTCATTCACAAAGGATTTTTCCTCATTTCTTTTATATAATTAAGGCATTAAGATCAATTTCCAAAATATTTTTTTTATTCCTCTTTTTAGTCAACTTTAGCATGGGTTCCTAAACTTATGAGTGCCACTTTTTAGTAGATTACAATGTCTCGCTCAACCATATGTACTCATTTTAGTACAGTAGTACAGTGTAGTAGTTTTAGTCATAGCTTTTAGGCATCCATTTGTGTACCAATTCCTTTGCATGGGATTAGGACTAACCTCGTCCATCTTCCCTTGCGCTTTTTTTTTTTTTTTTTTTTACTGGACAGATGTGCCAAAACTTCAGCCTCACCCTGGCTTGGAGAAGCCCGAGGAAGAGGAGGAAGAAGAGGAGGATAGTGAGGGAGGCGAGGAAGGTGGGAAGAAAAAGGTCCCCGCAGGTTCCAAGAACAGGGTCCAGTCAGGCCCCCGAACACCAAACCCATACGCAGCAGACAACAGCAGCCTAATGTTTCCCATCCTTGTGGCGTTCGGGGTGTTCATCCCCACACTGTTCTGCCTCTGTCGGCTGTGAGCCACAACCAGCGATTGAGGGGACGTCAAACAGACAAGAGACTATGGAGAGGGGGAGGGGTGGAGGGGAGGGGTGGGGGGGTCAAGGCGACAACAGCAGCACAGGTAAAGGCATACACCCAGGAGAGAGCTTGGAGAAAATCTTGACGACGGAGGACAAAAAGAGACGATAACTTTTCGGAAAGCCACTTCGCGATGAAGCAAATGCTGCCTTTCGAAATTCTGCCGTTTGCGTTAGAGAAGGAGATGTAAGAAGTGTATGCTGTGCACTTCTATGTGAATGTGTTTCGCATCCACCTCTGCTGACACTTTTGAACAATGTTAGTCATTTCCACTCCAGAGACTGTGCAGGGTTTAGCGATGCCAGTCTTCACAGTTTGAAAGCCCATTTCAGCAGCTAAGGGATGCTCAGGAGTGATTGGTCCGGGCCAGTTTTTATAAATTAAAAGCATCGTTTTGTACTGGGTGTAGCAAGGAAGCCCACTCTGTTTGATCCTCCTGCTCCGCATCTGGTCACACACGTTACCTTCAAATTGGAATTGGTGCTGCTTAGAAATTGGTTAAATAGAATAAGTTAGTGGAAACACAGTTGCCATTTGAGAGGTTCCCATTTTTCTTTTACTTATCTTTTCTTTCTTCCTTCCACCCACTCAGATCTAGTTAGTCCTTTTGTTGACGTGCCATCTACTTGCCATAAGTTGTTGAAGAAAGTAATTGAACCAGCTCTGTAGCTGGTGGGATTATTTGCTGTCTGCTGTCTAAGACAGCTTGCCTTTACATAAATATAGGTTGCTTGTATGGTGGTAATGCATGACTTGTTTGGCATTGTTCCACCCAAACAGTGTTCGAGGGCCATTAAACGTGTCCTCAACAGTGATCACAAATTCAAAGTCCTTTTTTTTTCTTCTTTTTTAAGGAATGATCTATTTTAAAGTTGAAGAGAATCAAGAATCAAAGTTTATGCTGTGAAGGGCTTCAGTTCCAGTGAGTCAGGAGCTCTGCATCCTTTGCCTTTTTGACATATTCATTAAAGGTGCTCTAAGTGATGTGACGCGTTTTTTAGGCTACAACGTTTTTTTGTCCCATACAGCAAACATCTCCACACTATCTGCTAGCTGACTGTCCCCTGAACCCACTGTAAAAAAAACGCGGTCTCTGTAGACAGCCCAGGCTCCACAAACGCCAACAAAAACAAACTGCGCCAACCTGCACCATGAACCATAACAAACAGTGTTCCAGCCAATAACCGACAAGGAGGAGTTGGTTGAGTCATGAACGTGCATTGTGGAAGTAGCCTACTGGCTAATGCTGCTGCAGTGATGGCTCAACCAGCTCCTTCTTGTCAATTATTGGCTGGAACACTGTTTATGTTTGGTGGTGCAGGTTGGCGCAGTTTGTTTTTGTTGGCGTTTGTGGAGCCTGGGCTGTCCACAGAGACCGCGTTTTTTTACAGTGTGTTCAGGGGACAGGCAGCTCGCGGATAGTGAGGAGATGTTTGCTGTATGTGACGAAAAATGTTGCCTAAAAAAAACGCGTCACATCACTTAGAGCACCTTTAAGTATGCATGCCTGCCTTCTTGTTTCACCAAAGAATGTCTTTATTTTATTTTTTTTGTTATAAGAGGAAAACGTGGTGGCCTATTTAATTTGACAAAGTGACACGTGAGGCCTTTTTGGCAAGTGGTTGAAATTGGATATATTTGGACCACGACAGTAGCCTCACTTATCAAAATTGAATTGAGAATTGATTTCGAGGAATAGAATTTAAATGGAAAATAATTTGCTACATTTTAACATCAGTGGCTAACTGGGAGGATGGTTGTAATTTTTTCTTTATTTTTTTGTCATAAATTTGTGTTTTTGATTTCGAACTTCAGTCCTCCATGTTATTTGAAACTGAGACAGGCGGCTGCAGCTCCATGTTGATATAATAAACCGTGAGAATCTGTGCCAGTCAATGCACTTGTTTCATACGTCCCCAAAGTTGCTATCTGTGTGGTTCCACAAGTTCATCCACCTGCAGTCAGAGATGAGAACACACAGCATCAGTGTAAGTAGAAAATCAGATGTTTACTTGGCGTTATATATCAACATTTAATGCATTTTCTACCTTGTTCTCTCGGCCTTTTCAAATCTGTTGTCTTAAAACTTCTTAAGATGGACTGTACCATTTGTGTTGATCCAGTGTGAACTTTTCAGTGCAATTAATCTGCTTGTTCTGGTCCTTGATTGAGCAAAACTGTCTTTATCTATCTTAATCTATCTTTGAGCCATTTTTCCTACATGGCCACATACTCCACTTTGGCTGTGTTTTAGTCTCAGCTTTTGGACAGTGATATCCCTTTTTTTGCTTTCCATGCGTTCTGAAAAGCAGCTTTGTTCTTCAGTTTTAATGGAGTTGTGTTGTGAACCCTCCTATTTATGTATCTCGTTACCTCCCTTAAGTGCTAAACTCTACTCTTAAGGAGGGTTGTGTAACTTTGCCTGTTTCGTTAATGCGTCTTAAATGTCCCCGACACCGCCCTGGCGGTATTGCTGTTGCCATAGGCAGTACTGGAAGGGGGGACGGGGGAACGGTTAATTCAGGTGTTGTGGATCCTTCCTCACTCCTCGATTCTCCCTCCCATTTTGATTGATGCTGAGCAAGAAGTTGGTGCCAGAAAATATTGGGTCAGTTGGCGTTTTTTTGTTTTTTTATTTTTAAGTTTTAAACCCAGCTCATATTTAAAACACATAAGCACCTTTTTTTTCCCCTTCTGAAAAGATGCAAACATTTCATTTAATTCAGCACAAAAGTCACCGTGTTGTTTCTCTGCAAGTCTACACAGTTGCGTGTGTATATATAAGGTACAAAATCACGCTTCTTATTTTATTTTATTTTTTATATTGTGTGACAACCGTTTTGTTCTCATCGCTTTTGTGTTGTAGCTGATGTGTTAGGTTTTCTTTTTTCTCTCTCTTGAGGAAGACTCTGGCCTTTCTTCTGGGGAGGAACGGTTGTTGGTACAGAGAATACAACGGTCGGAAAAAAAGTCAAATAAATGAGATTATGTCTGAAAATATGGGATCTTCCATTCTATTCTATATAATTTAAATCAGAGGGGCTGCTCTGGGGATATTTTATAATACGCTTGGATATGTATGTTTGAAATTTTTCCTCAGGATCTGTTTTTTTTTTGTTTTGAGTGTTAACTTGATATTTTATTGGTGTGACATTTTGCACTGCCTCATGTATTTTAAAATCATGTCATTTTTGTGTGTGTTTTGTCTTTTGTTGCCTTGAATTATTGAATACATTGTGCTTTAACATCATTAGCCTTGAAGCTGCTGTTTTGTTGGCTTATATCAAATTTTCTCTTCTCTGTTCGAACACACTTTTCTGGGCTCGATTTTCATTCCACACAAGCAGCTGTTTCCGGAGTAAGAGACGACTGTCCGTAGAATTATTATATCTGTAGTTTGTCAACCTCAAACCTTTCTAGGAGCAAAGCCAGTCAAAAACAAATGTTAAGGTTAGAAAGAGAAGTGTACACATGTGCTGTATGTGTCCAGCACTTGTTTCAAACTTTTTTCGGACCTATTATTGTCAATACATGTCACAATTGAAGGAACTAGAGTGGAATGAAGATCTGCTCTCGGTGTCTTTTTTTTTTTTTTTTTTTTTTTTCACATGAGAACCAAAGAATTGCCGCCATTCCATCCAAATTCTTAAACACAGTGTCCTAACGTGACGCTAAAGGTTCTTCATTTCTTTCATCCTTTTTTTTTTTTTTTCCCTCACCTGGTAAAACAGTGAACAAACCAGGGGAGGAAAACATCTCATGTCATCAGATTTAATATTTAATTATTCCCCTGCCATGACGCCCAATCTTCTTGAAATGTCCCTCCTAAAAAAAAAAATTAATGTAAAAATTGTTTGAGATAACATTTTCCAGTGTGTTGCTATTTCTCCTTTTCCCCCTCATTTTTCAAAGCAACTGAACATTGGAGATGAATTTAAACTGAGACAAATTTAAACAGCAAAACTTCCAGGCAGCAGACCACACACACACAAGCCAGGTCTGACAGCCACCGATCACACAGTGCGAGTGTATGAGACTTAGATATGAGTCCTACTGTGTAGACATACATGTGCTGGATGAATAAATGCTCTTCTGGGGGCTGTAGGCAGCAGCAGGTGGACTGGGAAATGTTTTCTAGACCCCTGATCTTACTCTGATGTGGCATATATCTGCAAAATGGGAAATGCTGATAAATGCTGTCTCTTTTTAATAAATGTGCTATTTTGTCAGAATGTGGTGCTGCTGTTTTTACCCTCCCGACACCCCTCTGATGTTGCCGTTGAGTACTTTGTGAGGTAACTTGGTACTTAACATTAGTCTAAATTTGAATCGTTTTGTTGCCTGTGAATCTGCAGAATTTTAAAGTCGGAACAATGTTCATTCGTCAGGAAATAAGAGTAGTCACAGCTAAGTTTAGCAGGGTCACATCCCACATACAGGCCCTTTGTTTGTCCAGGTGTTGTTTGTTCCACCTTTTCCCACCAACTGTAACAACTTCTTTAAATAGAACCACATATATAAAAGGTGTTGGGACCAGAATATCCACAAAAAAAACTAAACAGGAACAGCGCTGAACAAAAGTAGACTGAATCATGTACACACACTTATGTCACGAGCCATTGTTACATGGCGCTTTAATAACCAAAGAATGACTCCATAAAGTTACAGTATATCATATTCACTATTTACATTATATATTTTACCCAAAATAACTTTTATAAATTAATAGATTTGATATTGAAGTGCATCATTTCCTTGTAAGCTTTGTCTTTTCAGTGAAGAAAAGAGAGATTCGCCGGATGAAATGTTTCCACACAGAGTCCCGTCTCAGTTTGACATCATCTGTAGTACAGAGCCATGAAAGGTGTGTGAGCGAGGTGAACACCGCCAGTTCCACAGGACAGCCCTGATCCAGCCCGACTGCAGCCCAGGACCAAGCCCAGCTCCAGGGCAACCCCATCCCCCCACACATCACTAGCAGTGTCCTGCAGAGCCCCAAAAGTGGGCTTTTCTCCTGGTGGAGACCCCCTGGAAGAGAACACCGCCCGCCGCATGTTCACCAAGCTGGGACCCCCTCCGGCCCCACCTGTCGCCTCCTGCAGGCTCTGGAAAAGGGACAGCAGATCCACTCTCAGCTCCGCTGTGTTGCCCCGTGACCACATACTGTACCTAAAGGAGGCGAGAGACAACAGGGCACATTACAACCAGAACCTGACGCTCCCAGAGGCCCATCAGTCCCAACAATCGCTTTGTCTTCGGAGACTTTAAACACTAACATGAGGAATTTGTGTAAAACAGGAAATAAGTCAAAGAAAAAGATCACATTGAGAGTAGAGCGTTTACCTGGTAGGAAGGCCGCGCTTTGCCATAGATGAAAGCACAGGATGGATATCCAGATGTTGTGGGTTGGAAACGTGGAGGTGAAGCTCGGCTCTCATAACCGCCAATGATAAAATCTCCCTGCTGAGGAGGAACTCCACATCTGTGCCTGATGAGGAGGAGAAGGAGGAGAAGAAGAGACAGTCAGGAGTCTCTCAGAGTCACAGAGCCATTTAAGAGGGAGCATTTCATGTCACAGAGCAGCGCATACTCTCACGTCAGCCTCTAGTTTAATAAATCCCAGGGATCAGAGTAGGATCTCCACCACAGAGATGGTGTTTTCACTTCTAATACCTTGTTAATCTGTCAGCAGGATGTCCCAACACTTCTCGGAGGGGACATTAGGCCAGCTAAGACTCATTTGTATGCAGATAACTCTGTCCTTTATACAACGGCATTAATAATAATCAAGCAATTATGTCCTCCATGCTGCTTTTCAAGCATCTCAGCTTTCACTGCTACAGCTTATGACATTCCTGACCTGCACAGTGTCACTCTACCAACACAGTATATGTTTGCATAAGGCTGCTTTTTTTTTCTGCTGCACTCATTCATCCCTACCATCTGAATGTTAGCTGGATGGGCCATGGGGATTTAAGTGAATTTGGTGACGAATGTAAGTACTTTAAATGCTGATTTTCTGCTATTCCAGACAGCCTTTTATGCTGTAGATATATTGACTCCAAATCTAATGAGCATGTTTCATGGTCAGGAAATCCATCCAACCTTAATGGAAGTAATGACAATGATGTGTTTTGATGCAGTTGAAGAATTTTTCACAACAGCCCTCTTGGTGGTTGATGGTCTATCGGCCTACAGTCCACTTGTGGAGACACCAGCTCCCGTGGTTACAGTAACTACTTGTACGTGTTGCATTGAGCTACATTTAGTGGAATTAAAACACATGAAAAATAAACCTGATCTTCACTTTTTCTGGTTGAGCTCTGCAGCACATCACTGTGCCCTCTCTTTGTAAACCCCCATGTCTCCCAGGACCAACACAACACATTTCAGTTCTACAGTAGACTATAAGAAAAACTACTTTGTCTTACCTCCTCGCAAGCGCCCTTGAATTCCTTTTACGCGTCTGCAGTTTACTCCTTCTTGACAACAGTGGTAAACCCGTCGGACAAAGCTGAAAAGCGATTTTCCTGGGAAAACCAGACCCTGGGAGGCTCCCGGGGAAAGGGGCCGAACACGGAGCTGCAGTAGCGTTGCATTATCCTCAGGAACATGTGTGTTTTCTAGCCAAGGCGCCGCCAGCTCTGCGCACCGCTCCCGGTGCGTCTCAGCGATCCCGCGCCTCCACCGTCTCAACACGCCCGTGCGTAAAGTTGGTCCGGAAGATCCATCTGCAGTTTTCGGCGACTGTGACAGAAATCCCTGTGTGTCTACTGCGCGACCAAATACTCCAGTGTCACTTGTCATTCCCATGAGAAGAAATAGAGAAATCCAAATGCAGTGCGAGGAGGCCATGGTGATATTTCTAAATCCTGGCCTTTGGATCTTCACTGATGGATAAACAGGCAGCTTCTCTGTTGTGCCAACACTCTCTCTCGCTCTCTCTCTGCTATATACCCCACTGACAATGGGAGCATCTCAGTACTTAGAATTTGAATCCAGACCCTCCTCACAGACCCTGCCCCTCTTTTTGTTCGAGCCCTTAACCACCCATTTGCCCCCCACTGCTTTCTTTTAACGCGCCTGCATAATGAGGCGCCCCGAAGAGCGCCGAACCCAACCATTCAAATTCAGCTACTTAGCTAATGACTCTAATGACTCCATATCTGGAACATCAACAGCGATCTTATTTACAACACATATAGCGTACACACATCGGGACAGAACTTGAATAATAACATTTCATGAGCATGTCTTTGGCTTTTTCAAATAGCCTTGCGCGCGTCCTTCTTCGGACCAGTTGTAACCATTTTGAAACGAGGCATCGAGCCTGAGGTGGAAACAATGGGGGCCAGATTGCAGGGTCACATGCAGGCCGCGGATGGCCCTAACATGGCCGTGTAGCCCCTGTGGTTTTAAACAAGCATTTACAAAAGTAGCTCACAAGACTCAGCACTGAGATGATCATGTATTCATTTAATCCCAACTAATAATTCACCACTACAGCTCTTCTCAGCAAACTTTAGAATACAGACTTTTTTTTTTTAACAAATTACACTTTCAATAAAAAAAAAAAAAAAATGTAAACGTATTTGCCAAATAGATAAATAACACGTGTTATGCTATTATAGACTTTATTTAAAATAAATAGAATTTTTATTAAAAAAAAAATTCCAAATTGTATAAATTTACCAATAGTTTTGCAGTGTGTGCAGCAAGAAAAGGCAGAAAAAACAGACTAAGTTAAATAGTATTAAGATGTAATCAGGCTTTAGTCTAAATTTCATTTTTAAATGAATAAATACAAGTAAGAGCAATTTAAAAAAAAATTTTGCATTGGGAGGAATGAATGCACGGAAAATAGTTGCAAAGTGAAAAGGTTGTAAAATGTGTGCAGTGTGTGAACGGGAGCTTAACATGTGGTCATGTAGGTAATAGGTCATGTGTTTGAGCAACACAGAAATAAAATGGGGACAAATTGACCTCAAACAAGCCCAGAAATAACAAACTATGACTAAAACCTCAATGTAAACAAAACTTAGTCTACATAACCTTTACCAACCATCCCCTCTGTCAACTTACGATACAAATAATAATGAGAAAAAAAAGCTAAGTTCTGCTATGAATGTGAGTGCCATAAGGTTTCATAACACAGTATGACATCATACAATCTGCTGTGGGAACAAGTAAACCACAGCAGCGACTAAACGGAAAGCTTTTTTAAATCATATTCTCAATATGTTTTTAGGTTACTCACAGGGCAGCTTTTCATATCTAAACAGAATACAGCTCCTGTTGAACACGATGCTGTCCCGTCAGAGCAGGTTAACCCCGTGCTTCAGTAGTCTGTGTCGGGCCTTGCTGGGCAATAAGAAAGCACTGTCCTGGTGGTTGGGGATGCCAGAGTTCCTCAGCGATCCCCCATGCTGCTGGAAGTAAGTTTCCTGGGCCACGCTGCGGCTTCCATACACTGCAGCTCCAGCACTCCTGCGGTGAGAATGTCACATTTACATTTCAAGCATGTAAGGACGATGTCATGCAACACAAAAGCAAACACAAAGTGACATAATAAAGAGACATAAAACAAAAGAACTTTCTTTTCCAGTAAAGGGGAATCGCTGGGAGTGTGATCGATGCAAGTAGAGGAAGAACATTTAGGGAATGGTGGGATGCGATGATAGACACGGTGAACTGACAGATCCAACCCCCGACTTCTACTTGAGGAGCCATTAAAGGCACGAAAAAAAGAAGAAAAAAAACCCCAACCACCCTCACCACGTCACTGCCGTACTGACCTGATAATAGCCTCCTGCAGAGTTTCAGTGTTACAGAAATGCGAGTGGAGAAGTGATGTGGCTCTCACAAAAGGCCGCTCTGGGGCTCCCCCTGGTCGACCAGACAGGTTGGCTGCAGAGACACACAAATAACAAGAGACTCAGTACCACGGCGGCACATTAACCTGGACATGCATGCTTGACGCACAAAGGAATGCTGATCACAGTCTTACTAATTAGCCGTTCGCTCATGCAAAGACAAATATAAACTACTAACCCCCCCCCCACACACACACACACACACACACACACCTTCCTCCAGTCCCTAAGTAGAGATGGTGGGGCAGAAGATACTCACACAGGAGTGTCAAACCCAACTTCGCTAAGGGCCACACTGGAAAATGAGAAGCGCTATACATGTATAGTTTGAGAACTATACATGTTTGGGCATTTTAGCCTTTAATAGACAGGACAGCTGTATACAGGAAAGGGGGGGGGAGGAGAGAGGGGGAAGACGTGCAGCAAATGGCCGCAGGTCGGACTCGAACCCTGAGCCGCTGCGTCGAGGACTGAGCCTCTGCATATGGGCGCCCACTCTACCAGGTGAGCTACCCAGGCGCCCGACATGCTTTTATTTCATCGAAAGTCAAATATTTTTGACTGTACTATTGCATGTCTCATATAGCTTTCTTACTTACAGTTTGCTCGACATTAAGCCCTAAAAAGTCAGCAAACAAAAAGTTCCTTAGCCATCATAGAGTTTAGCAAATTAAGCAAAACAATGATTACATTTTTTTTTTTTTGTTTCACAGCCTGAATATGAAAACTCTCTGCTTCTGTGGGAATTTCTGAGTGTGTCAAAGTCGGCAAATCTGCCAAATTCTGCTTTGAGTGTCCCATAATTACAGTTTGAAAACAGTTCCCTGTGTTTTTGGTTTGGCGCGCATCTAGGCGGGCCAAAATTGATTGTGAACCTAAAGTTATATGCAGGGCCGGACCAAAACTTGTGTGGGGCTGGTAAAAACCGGGAAAGTATCAGAAATGCAACAAAAAAAAAAGATGCCGAGAGTGAATAAGGAGAGAAGATAAGTCATTGGGAGCCTCACTTGTCAGCGTGCTCTGAATGCAGTCAAAATGGGCAAAGATGTAGGGCCTTGGAGCATCCGGGGCCCCTGGACAGATGGTCCTCAGATGGGCTTCCAGTCCGTTAAGTGACGCCAGGCTGCTGTGATACTGGATACAAACCATAAAGGAAGCGGCATATGTTTGCATGTCAAAAGTTAATGTAGCTGTGTGTAGATGGATTCTTATGGTAGACATTGGAATTTGTTACATCAGCTTTGTCACAGAGCTTATTTTTTGTTCCACTAAGGTGTGGGTTTATGCTCACAAACTTGTCAATATCATAATGCAACAAAAGAGAAGGGTTCCTGTTGTTTCTCACCACTTCCTCCATAGAAGCTGTGTCACTCAAGAAGTGCGGCTCCACCAGCAGAGCCAGCACCAAGCCTTTGACCCGGTGCAAGTACAACATCATGGGAACCAGTGGACACTCCTCTGGGCTGTCAGAAGCACCAGAGCCAGGGGGGGGATCTGGTATCTCTGCCTGGCGGCCCTGAACACTCTCACAGCCACCTCTGCTGGCCTCTTTTGTAAAAACTGTATCGTGGTGGGATTCCTCAGCGCCTCTGAAGTCAAACACTGCCCCACAAGCTGCGTCTCCATCTCCTCCTCCTCCTCCGCCTCCACCTCCGTTTAGATAGGAGTTTCCTTCAAACAGTGAGCTGTCTCCTTCGTTATGCAACTGGCTGACTCCACCTTCGTTGCTGTGAAAACTGTAATAATACGACTCTTCCAGAGCTTCCTCTTCAGCTTCAGGCGAGAGTTTTCCGTTTGGAAAAGGAGGCTGGAGCGGCTGCGGTGGGGGTGGGCTGTCGAGTGGATCTGGGCTAAACACGGAGCTGTCTGAGAAGTGAGGGCTGAAGGACCCCTTCAGGGGAGACTGGGAGGAACCTGTATCAGATGGCTCGGACTCAGTGGAGGGAGTGTCAGATAACGTTCTTGACAGGCGGGTCTTCTTTTTGGAGGTGTTTTTGTGTGGAGTACGATGGGAACTGGAAGGTAGAAAACAGTTTGAGACACCCCGAACTTTCTGGAAATGTTACACAACCAAGCCGTTTTGAAGATCTTGTGTAAGGCACATAACTTCTGTAAACAGAACTGAAAGTCAGTGACACTACCTGAAGTCTTTGTCGACGGGGGCGGATTGCAGGTACTGAAGTTCAGACATGGTCAGGAACACAGTAGTGGAGCTGACGACACCGCCAAAAGAGCTGAAGGTACTCGGAGCCTAAACCAAAATGGAAACACTGTTAAAGGAATAGTTCAACATTTTGGTATACTCTAATTGGCTTTCTTGTCAAGAGTTAGATGAAAAGATTAGGGCTTTAAATAGTAGAGCCCGACTGATAAAGGATTTTTAAGGCCGATATCGATACTAATATTTGGTGATTTAAAAATCCGACATTCCGATATATCGGCCGTTATAAATTTAAAAAAAATAATCCAGAAACGCGTAATAAACACATACACATTTCCCTAACATTAGTTATTTGTACAGTAGTTATTTATGAGTCCTCACTAAAATAATATCATAATGCAGTTTAAAAATAAACTTTTTATTGTCACAACAGAACAGAGGAACATCAAAATATATTAAAGTTCTGATAAATAAAATGTATAAAAATACAAACTTAAGATATGAAACTAATACCCCTGTTTACACGTACATGGTTATTTTGAAAAACGGAGACACTTCCCTTCGTTTGTGCCCTTCGTTTACACGCAAACGGAGAATTCGCCTCTGAAAACGATTCTTTCTAAAAACCTCCGGCCAGAATGGAGATTTTGGAAAACTTTGTTTGCACGTTTGCATGTAAACTGAGACAAACAGAGGTTTAGGCAGCTGAGGAAGTGAGGAAGAGAAGAGAGAGGAAGTGTTTCGTTGCTGTTGTTGCCATTTTCGGGATTCTGATTGGCTAACGTGGGCTTGAGCTTCTCGTTGCACTGCCGCCTACAGGTTTGGCATGCTCTTGACGGCATTGACGGCATATATACAGCTGTGTATGATATTTTTGAAAACGGAGAGGAATGTGAAATGAGAGGAGTTGAAATGTCCATTTATGAAAATAGCCAGCCACGTGTAAACGTAGCATTAAAGTCCTTTGAACAAAGAGTGTTGCCAACAGGGACGTTGTAGAGCGCCCTCTGGTGGACAAACTATACAACGCCAACACTCATAACATGGTTGAAGGGTGTTTCGTCCGTTTTTATTTTATTTTTTAAATATTCATTTATTGGCCATTATAAATGATAGTTTGGAAAATGCCTAATATCGGCCCGCTGATATATCGGTCGGGCCCTATTAAATAGACTTATTTTTTTATCACCAGCCAACATGGCTAGTAGATTTTTAAAGTTACCAGCCAATCAGATTTTCCACTAGCCACATTTGACTTCTTTTCCCCTCCTCTTTCAACTTCATTGTCACCTGTCTCTGCAGCCTTCCTCTTTTGCTTTTCTTGTTTCTTAACTCCAGATAATATCTCCATGTTTGTTTTTTTTCCTAACTAACTTTTCTTTAATTTCAGCTCCTTTGGTTTGTTTCGCGCCGTTCCGTTCGTCTTCCCCGTCGCTAGCTACATACTTGCTGTACAGACATGACAGTGATATTAATCTTCTCAGCTAACTAGGCAAGAACGTGAATAAGCGTATTTCCCAAATGTCAAACTATCTGAGTAAAGCTACTCCTGTAATGTGTCTTTATTAAAACTGTCTGGGGAAACACTTTATGTTGGCTAAATGTTACTGTACTTGTAATTGTTTTACATAGTTGTATTTTCTTTTACATCCGGGTTGTCCTGATTTGTTTATCAAATTGTTTTTCCAATCGGAAAGTTTTAATGTCCTTCTATGTTCTCGTGATGGTGCTGCTGCCTTTTCTGTGTTGTTTTTTGGTTTATTCTTGTTTTGATTTTTCTTTCTTTGTCATTGTAACTGACTCCAGGTCATTGTAAATGAGGGCCGCGCCTCAATGATCTCTCGAGTATAAATCAAGGTTGAATGAATGAATTACTGGTTACTATAACACTAGTCTATAGCCACGACCGGGATTTCTCCGGTGCCACGGGAAATTTCACCGACGGTCCCTCTCTTCAGCCTGATATTCATAACCTTCCGCTTCCTTTGTGTCGGCATTCTAAACTCTGGTCGATTTCTGAGGACTATGGTTAACTGCTCCTCAGATCTCTGCAGGGTAAATCCAGACAGCTAGGTAGACTATCTGTCCAATCTGAGTTTTCTGTTGCACGACTAAAACTACTTTTGAACGTACACGTGTTCCACCAAAACAAGTTCCTTCCCAATGCTATTTTGCAGCGGCACGGTGGCTCCGTCCGGCACTTAGCACCGCCCAAGACAATTGTGATTGGTTTAAAGAAATTACAACTAAACCAGAGCACGTTTCTCTCCCATCCTGGAATGCTGTGTGGACTAGCCAGACCCTCCTCCGCAGCACTGTGGAGGAAGGCCTGGAAAAGCGAGACTACTATCCCACTCCATAATTTAGTTCAATGAAAGTAAGTTCAAAATATCGTGAAAAATGATCACTTGTTTGGCTAGTGATTAGTTTAATCTTTTAATTGTTTTATGCACAACTGTAAGGGGGCCCTTGGTGAGAAAAGCTTTGGGACAGCATCCTGTCTGACCATCTTCTCCCTACCTTTGTGTGCGTTTCACTCTCATGAACCATCACCTTCATTGTGAGCTCTGGAGACATCTGTGTGCTTACAACTCTGTGGAGAAAAGGCAGATTTCAAAACCTGTTATTTTACACAAAAAAAGCTATCCCAGTGTCAGGTGGAAACAGTCCAAATGTCAGCTGACCTTCCTCTGAAGAGAATGCAGCCAGCTAACACTAGAGGGCAGCGCTGACATGCCTGGAGAATGAGGGCAGCTTTGAGCAGGAGAAGTGGGTCAACCTGGGGACAAGAATTCAAATTGCTACCTTTCAATTTGTGTAAAAGCACAGAAAGTGAAAGGTGATTAACATACAATTTATAAGATAATCATTTTATCAGTCAAGACACTAGGGGTGGGGGGAAAAAATCCATACAGCACAGTATCGCGATATTTCCCTTGGCAATACTGTATCGATACACAGACGCCAAGTATCGATCTATTATTATATATGTGTTGGTCAGTTTGTCTGCTTGACTATCCCATTTTGCAGCAATAAAATTGAAGTGAGATGAACAAACAGAGAAATTGATCTTTTTAGATAAAACTGATGTTGACCAAGTTTCCTTTTGGGGAAAAAAAGGTAATAAATTGCAATATGTTTAAAATTGCAATAATACCGTATCGTGACATAAGTATTGTGATGATATTGTATCGTGATTCCCAGCCCTACATGACCTTAATACAAGACACTGCAAATGTTGAAATATAATGTTTTATAATGCTATGTCATCGACTGTATAATGTGACAGACTTGGCGTGACGCAGTGTATTTAGCAAAAGCTCGAAAATTTTACCAACAATTGACTAAATGTGCTTTAAAAATAGCACATTTTTGTACTTTACCTAGTGAATGTCTCATAGGCCAGAAATATCCAGAAAATACTGGCAGCTTGTGCACATCTTAATGTATTCTCTAGGTGCAACGCATGTGCAGAAAGTTTGCCAAGACACACTGAGCACTTACACAATACCACAGGACATTGCGACATTGTCATATCCTGTCTGAAAACAGCATTAGAAAAGCCACTGCACGCTAAATGTCGAACTGTGACAACATTGTGTACATACATTAGTCGAGTCAATGGTTCTCAAGCAGCTGAAGATGTGCTGAAGCTCCAAGGATCCTGACTGCAGGTGTGAGAGGTACTGAGCCCATCGAGCAGCCAGAGTCTCCTGACTGTAAAGCTACAGCGCAAAACAAAGTTTCAGTGACAAATTACACCTTTTAAAATACACAACTTTGAATTAATTCCCCCTGAAATTAAACTACCTGCTAGTTTGAAACTGAATTATTGCCAAGTTTCTCCTTTTTATGTGACTTTTACTCTGAGCTTCTGTAGATTGCTCTATTATGTTAATCGACAACGTACATCTTAATCTCTATGGGACAGACCAGACTTTAAAAAAAAAAAAAAACACTACTATTCAAAATCAAATATCAGGATATTTTTGACCAAATACCTCAAGAGCGACAATTGCGGCGATTTTGTGGGGTTGACAATTGGTGCTTTCACAAAATATTTACACAATGACATTTTGTATGTATAAATAATCATCCGTAACGTGGATAACGACTAAGTGAGTAAAGGCAAATAATAGAAGAGTTAGAACAGCCTGGTAAGTTCAGAAAATGACATCACTTTACTGTTATGTGGTCTTTAAAAATCAGGAAAAGACAACACATATTATTACGATATCCAAAATCTAAGACGATATCTAGTCTCATATCACGATCTCGATATAATATCGATACATTGCCCAGCCCTAACTACTACAGTATTAGACTACTAGACAACTGAAGAGTGCACCTGGTAGCTCTGTCGGACAGAGCCATTGTAGAAACAAAAGAGGTTGATCAGCTGATCCAGGAGCTCACAGGCACTGATGGTGGGGACTTCCGCTGAGCAGCCCAGAGCCTGGGAGAAACAAAAAGATATCACAAAAATAGCTATCAAAGACTCATATTCAGGAAAAAGTCAGAAGCAAGTTGTAGCTGGACAACCCGTGTGCTCACTCACCCAAAAGAAGTCATCTTTCATACGGATGGCAAAGTTGTTGCGGCGCAGCCTGAGTATGCGCACAGGAGAGGCGGAAAGCTCAGAGACACAGCGGCCCGCGCCAGCCAGCTGACCACAGAGCAGCTCCTGCTTATCTAAAGGGGTCTGACACAAATACATGCAGTTATCAACTATGAGGTTACAGACCTGAACACTGGGGGTTCAAATATAAACACACAACGGGGGGATCATTATCATGCTCAACATACGCCAACAATAATAATAATAATAATAATAATAAATAAGCATTTTCTGAGAGTCAGACCTCTTCAGGGTAGAAGTAGCAGATCCCCTCTCTTGTAGCATCACCCTCGCCTTTGACTTTGGATCCATCATAGAGGAAGAAATAATTACACCTGCAAAACAAAATACACAAAGAAAATGTCAAAATTCTTAATTTGATGGCTAAAAAGCAACAGTTGTTTGTGTAGTATGTCTGTATATAATAGAGGTGTTTATAGTGTACATATTACTATTATTATTATTATTACACTTAGAGCTGGGCAATATATTGATATTATATCGATATCGTGATATGAGACTAGATATCGTCTTAGATTTTGGATATCGTAATATGTCTTGTCCTGGTTTTAAAGGCTATATTACAGTAAAGTGATGTAATTTTCTGAACTTACCAGTCTGTTGTAACTGTTCTATTATTTGCCTTTACCCACTTAGTCATTACATCCACATTACTGATTATTTATCAAAAATCTCATTGTGTAAATATTTTGTGAAAGCACCAATAGTCAACACTACAATATCGTCTCTGTATCGATATCGAGGTATTTGGTCAAAAATATCGTGATATTTGAATTTCTCCATATCGCCCAGCCCTAATTACACTTTTTTCCATTTCTTAGAATACTTTTTGTATATTTTTTCTATGTCTATTTAATGTGTATTTGTCATATTCTGATGTATGTAAAAACAAATATTGAGCTGGTGTAACAAGGGGATTTCCCCAGTGTGGGATCAATAAAGTGTATCTTATCTTAGGCTTTAAAGCAGTGTGTTTGGTTTTCCTGGACATAGACTGGAGAATTCATTAATGAATTAATTCATTAGCCTAATTATTAATTAACAGGCTGCTGTTTTCATTCCATCACTTTATTCATATGGTTGACAAGACAAGCCAAATGCCAAACATGTATTAAAGTAGCTGTTGTGATGCTCCAGCACATTTGATGTTCCAGGTGTAACACTGGATGAATGGACTAGTCTAAAGCCAGCAAGTTGCGGTAATGTGCATGTCAGGTTTCAACAACAAAAAATCTAGCTTATGTTTAGTTTACAATAATAATCAGTATATTCTTTTTTTTTTTTTTTATAATGCTCGATAATGCTCATCAAAAGATCAGAGTAGTAGTTTGACTTCACCAACTACAACCAACAACAACAACTGAGCTCAGCGGTGAATGTTTACCAGTCCATCCCTCAGATCACAGCTGTCTGTCAAACTGGACGCCCACTGTACAAGACTATCTTACCTTCTGGAAGCTGGCGGCACAAGCTCAGCCATCACCGACACGAAGCCCAGAAAAAAGCCAGATGTCGCTCAGTCATCAGTTATCTTGTATTCATGTATTTCCTACCCAACAGGCTGAAGATGCACTGTGCCAAAAAAAAAAAAAGAAAAAAAGAAAGTAGAACTGTAAATTTTAGCTTCGACTCCGAGTGAGAAGTTTCATATCCTTCGACGCACCACAGAGTACCAGCTGTTTGGTTACAGTTAACCGGGAATATTTATTAGCTACGTATGTAGCACGGCAGCGATGGATAGTGTTTTCATCCACTGTTTATATTCTATTCGCCGCCAAACGCAGTCGGTCTGACAAGGATAGTGCCAAGCGAGGAATGCGGGGCAGTCACAAGCATGGATGAACGGTCACACGTAGTGGCAGTCATGTGAAAGTACGGCAAGCTTACTAGGGACAAACTAGTGCGCCATTTAGAAACACAACCCAACAAGCCGCGTAGGCTACCTAGTGGAAGAAGAAATAGTCATTTAGGCATGGCACTTTTTTATGTACAGTCTAGTATGGCACTACCTCAGTGTCAAACAACAACAACAAAACTCCATTACAAGTAAAAGTCTTACATAGACCTAACTGGCGGGTTTTTTTCATGTATGCATGGGCATATTTGAGCTGTAGGTAGGTAGTTATACGGTGTACGTGTATGTAAAGAAGAATTGTGTTGCTTTGTTTTGTATTTACCTAAAAGATAAAAAATAGAGAAAGGGGGTAGGACTAGAAAAGTTAGTTTATGAACTTCTTCCTACTCCTTTTTGAACATGGGAATTTCCTATTTGAATTACTTATAATAATTTATAATAATTCTTTGGTAGATTGTGCTGAGAAGTACATGTCCTTATTTATCTGCCATTTTAATTTTATATATATATTTAATATATATAAATTTTTTTACATGTTCAAAATAAACTACTACTAAACTAAACTGTACGCAACATGTTAATGTCGCAGCTGGTCAAGGGAAGCTACTAACTTTACTCTTAGAGTAGCCTATCTCAGTCTGGAGCTATGCTTTCAATGTAAAATCTTGATCTTCAAAGTATAAGTAGTATAGTATAGTATAGTTAGTATATTTTAAGTACCTTAAAATTGTACATAAAATGTTTTTACAGTTATAGGCTACGTATGGTGGTCTATAGGCTACTGTTTTCTTACAGAGTTTAAATGTAAAAGCATATAGAATGAATGTGATTTACCATTAGATTACAGACAATTTATTGAATAAAGAGATACTTGCTGTAATTTTCTATAGATTTGAATGTAATTATAAAACGTTAAAATATAACATATATATAGCCTAAAATATTGTACTGTAAAATGGTTGTTGTTGTTGTTGTTTACTAGCCTAGTACAAAGAGACCACAAAGGCCCATGGGAAGCTGGAGTATCCAAGAAGTCACTGTTATCCTCACACATGTTCCATTTGCACGGGTACATTTAGCTTTTAGTGTTCAAATGTCACTGAATCTTATTTCTAAAAAAAACTACTCTACTGCTCCATCTTACATCCAAATTGCTCAAAATGGAGGATTTATTTGCTTCTTCAGATGGACCTTGAATAGGCTATATCCTTCACAGACACTGGATAACGTTCTTAATGTTTTAAACTGCAGGAGGCTCTATCACAACAATGCCACAATCATCCACAGTGGTAAGGTGAAGGTTAGGTTCAAAAGAATGAAATAGTAAGAATACATATTACCAGCTAGAGTGCAATGGACCTTAATGATGTGCCTTGGCTCTGATCAGCTATGTAATGCCAGCTGCTATTTTGATAGGCCATTCTGTTTGAATTATAATACAATTCTGCTTCTTATGGAGATTAAATTACATGATCGATGATTTTGTAATTTTTCAACAAACAAAAAAGAGGAACACACAAGCCAGCCATGTAGCCTACACTTCAGGGAATGTCACATGTGCTTACATTAGTATGTGGACATCCACACATCCACATTAGTATGTGGATGTGCTAGAGACTGCGTAAAAAGAAATAGATTTGTTTTACTGTAGCTCCCTATCTCCCTCTGAAGCCATGATGAATCCGGTTTTCAATGCTCGATTGAGGATGGCTTCAGAAGTGGACCGTGATCGCGCCGGGCGCACCTCCGTTTTCAGCCAGTGGTTGGATTAAAGCGCGATCAAACTGGAGTCATCTGCTCAGAGAGATCTGCGCGTATCCGTCGCATCTGTTCTCAAGTCAGGATTCAAACATATATCCTACGGGCTCTAACCGTTGGAAGTGAAATTGTTTCCCCATAAATATACATCCATGCAATCAATCGCTAAGCAGTCCGCCATCTTGAATGTGCCCTAACCTCCGTGCAGGAGTGCAGTGCACTTTTGTCGCTGGAGGATGTCCAGACTGTTAGCTGCTGCCAGTGAAGGTCTCAATCCAGCTGTCTTTCTACAATAACACTGCTGCACTGACATGCCATGGGGGCAAATCTACTAAAACTCACGTTTAACCAACATCATAATTAATAGTTTTTTTAATAACATGTAGCGTTGTGGACTGTAGGCTATTAACTTAAGCACTTTCTGGAGCACATATTGAACAAACAGGAGCCTTGAGATTTTAGGCAAATTGTCATGTTTTGCATACAAAAATAAATACAAAAACACAAATAATGAATAAAAACAACAATTACACTAATTCAGACATGAATAGAAGTAATATGTTACTACTAAAAGTTGTAGGTGTGGTGAGCAAACTAAACTACAGAATGTTTTTTACTACTTTCTTTGCAGACAAGTGGAGCAGAAAGGCAATGTGGATCACAGCATGTGGCAGTTGAAAACGTAAAGAAATAAACTTTCTAATTAAAATGAATACATTTAAAAATGAATATGAACCAATGGCATTTTCTCTTGGCATTTAAAGAGAGAGACAAAGACCTTCCGCAGTGTCAATGTACAGGTATATAGCCTCATAACATAGAGCAATAATTGTCATTTTATAATGTTGAGAATAAAATAGCCTCTGCTGCTGCTGGTGGTTGAAATCAGTTTTTTTTTTTATATCACATTATCTGTGATGTCACCTCTTATTACAAATGTTTCAGTAAAGTGATGTGGGGTTGGCCACAATGTGTCAAAAAACATATAGACAATATATAGAAATAAAATATATATATGACTTTCTTTATGTTACCAGTTCCTACACTACTCGTGGATGTAAGTGTCCCTCAATTTAAAGTCATTCATTGTTTCATTCAATGTGCTGGAGTACAGTCAGTGTGTCAATGCACTGTAACTCATGTGATAATGGAATCCTCCTGGGCCACGGGGTTTACACAGTGGCTCCACAGGGGCTCCACTTCCTGTACAAGCTCTTATTTATGACCATCCTACCCTGAAGCCTCACTGGGCCTCACTGGGGCTCAGGCCCACCTTGGGGCAACTCCTGCCATGACAATAAAGGGATTGAAATGATCTTTGGGCAGCTGAAGGAAAGACTCCGATATTGTTGCAGTCTGCGGACTGCACTAGATGTGTACCGTTGCATGTGTAGAGTTGCACGGTGCACTGCAACAATAAGAAATGGAGCTCAGCGTAAATTCTTTCAGGACGACTTCTAAACTTCATCCACCTAGCTCTCTTCCTAAAACTGATCAGCTGTTTCGAGGCGTTCACTTTTCAGTTAAACCAACCAGAATTGGCCAGGAATTTCACGAGCCAATCGCAGCATTGGCATCCCTGCTCTAAATCTGTTCTTCTTTCTGCTGCTGTCAGTTGTCATTTCAAGCAAAGCGTGAAACCCTCCTCTTCCCCTTCCACCTCCAGTCATCGTCACCCACGCCAGACCGCTCCCGTCGGCTCCTTCGGTCTGGTCTTCGGGCTCCTTCACCACCACCACCACCAGTGTCTAGACTCCATTGGGGGGGATATGTCCTGGCTTCTCTACCCCTTTAAAAAATATTTTTATAAGGATGAAATCTAATCTCCAAAGTACATTTCATATTATGCATATGTACAAATAAACCTTTGCATATTTGCAACCAAGTCTCTCCTGATTGAAATGGTCTGACACGTATTAATGGCAGAATTGCAAGAGACATTGCTGCCCATCATTGCAGTTAACTCCCCAACCTGGTTACATATAAGTTAATATGACAAATGACGTGACTGAAGCAATTTATTACAATTGTCCGGCCTTAAATAAATCAAATATTGTTTTAACATATTATAATAGTAAGATTAAAAAAAAAAAAACATTAGCATTTATTTACATGGTCACATTAGCTGCTTATCAAGTAATAAAATTTCTTTCTCCATCTTTCTCATTTTAAGTGCTCTGTATGCCATCTGTTGGTCACGGTTCTCTATCTCCTTCTTGAGGTAGCAGCAGTAAAGGGCTCTTATGTCTTCTGTCTGCCTCTGCAACAAGAAATGAAACAACACATGAGCTCACGTTGCTCTTATTCTTTGTCATTACCGTAAGCCACTACCGTCGCATTAAACTCACCTCTGCACTTCTTCCACCGGTCACAGCAAACGTTGCCTTGGCCCTCTCCTGGATGCTGCTGCTGTGCATATCCTGCAAAATCAGAATCAGAAAAAGCTTTATTGCCAAGTACGTTTTTTACACATACAAGGAATTTGTTTTGGTGTTGTAGATGCATGTCACACATTCTCTAAATGAAAA